>NC_092164.1:45882805-46529055 GCF_045791955.1 Oncorhynchus clarkii lewisi
TGGGGTAGCCAGGAGAGGGAGGCCTGCCCTGTGGGTGGCTGGAGGTAAAATGTGTAGTGGATAGAATGTAGTATCTCTTTATGCTGACAACCCCCCCACCCCTTGCTGCCCCCACAGGACCAGTTTCCTCACCCCTCCTCCCCCTTGCTGCCCCCACAGGACCAGTTTCCTCACCCCTCCTCCCCCTTGCTGCCCCCACGGGACCAGTTTCCTCATCCCTCCTCCCCCTTGCTGCCCCCACGGGACCAGTTTCCTCACCCCTCCTCCCCCTTGCTGCCCCCACGGGACCAGTTTCCTCCCCATTGCTGCCCCCACGGGACCAGTTTCCTCCCCCTTGCTGCCCCCACGGGACCAGTTTCCTCCCCCTTGCTGCCCCCACGGGACCAGTTTCCTCCCCCTTGCTGCCCCCACGGGACCAGTTTCCTCCCCCTTGCTGCCCCCACGGGACCAGTTTCCTCCCCCTTGCTGCCCCCACGGGACCAGTTTCCTCCCCCTTGCTGCCCCCACGGGACCAGTTTCCTCCCTCTTGCTGCCCCCACCCCTGTATCGCGAGTGTCATTCATGCAGTGCCAAACAGCGTTATTAAAACAGGAGGAGAAGAGGAGCCGGTCTCTGGCACGGGTTCAAAACAACATACAGCGGGGACCTGTTACATTTCAGGCACACTGCCCTCTCCCTCCTCTCCCTGCTCTCTGGTCTGGGCTATAAATAGACTGTGGTTGTCTTCGTATAATCAGGCACTGAGGTTTGGGAGGGAAAAACATGACATGGATGAGTAACCATGGGAAGCAGTGAGAAGGTGTTGTGTCTGTTGCTTTGTGTCTGTGTTGCCGTCCTGTCTTGGGGTCCAAGAGGCTCAAGGTGCTGCTGCCTGGTACTTCAAAGCATCTTCTCTCTGTACGAGCATCGTCTCTGATTGGTGGTCGCCGCCGCTGGCATTTACATGCAAAGGTGAACACTGGCTCAGATGTATAAGAAAACAACAGCTATTGTAGTCAAATCAAATGTTATTTATCACATGCTTTGTAGACAACAGCTGTAGACTAACAGTGAAATGCCAACTAATTACTTATTTGTACTTTTCCAAAAATGCAGAGTTAAAGATGAGAGTGGAGTGATGCAAACTAGCCCTCCTCAGCTCTCAGTAGTAGGGGAAACACTGGTGGTGGTATTTCTCCAATTCAGTCAGACTCGGAGACTACTGTATTTGGGACTGCGGTTGCTGTATTTGGGACTGCGGTTGCTGTATTTGGGACTGCGGTTGCTGTATTTGAGGCTGCGGTTGCTGTATTTGGGACTGCGATTACTGTATTTGGGACTGCGGTTACTGTATTTGGGACTGTGGTTGCTGTATTTGGGAACCTCCCCAGCCATTCCACCCCAGGTGCAGGCGAGGTCAGGCCTGTCCTCTCCCATGATGTCTCTCTCCCCTCCCCCGAGGGATGTGCTAGCGTCCAGCCACCACAGACAGACAAATACCTCTCTTTCCTCCAGATTATTTTCAGAGTAACCTGAACACTCCCCAACGTCAGGATGTAACTTTGTCTTCCCACTGGCGTTCTGATCTCCTGGGCAGTCAAATGCTCCTGGCGAAGGGGTGGAGGGAGGATACTGGGCTCATTCATTCATTCATTTTTTTTGTGGGAAACCAATCCGCCCTGACTGTTTTGTTGGCATTCTTTAGCTATAGGTTTCATTCTCCCCACCGACGGCATAACTTAGTTATGGGCCTCCGTAGTGACGTCTCGTTCTTTTTCCTGCTCAGCTTGTGTACCATTCCTCAAAGGGTCACATTTTAATAAGTTGCGTTGGTTCAAATTATTATATTCAGCAGTTCAGTGATTGCAATGTTAAAGATGGAAATAAATGTATGAATGTCCTAAGTTTGGTTTCTTACAAGCCCTCCCCCTCTCTCTCCAGCCCCCCAGCCCTATGGACCAAGTAGGGAAGATGCGGGGCCAGGGGTACGGTGGAGCCAACCCCTACTCCCAGCAGCAAGGCCAGGGGCAGGGCCCTCCTCCCCCAGGGGCCCAACAGGGTGCCTCCTACTCAGGCCAGGGCTATGGACCCCCGGGGCCTCAAAGGTATCCTATGGGCATGCAGGGACGCACCCCCACCGGCATGGCTGGCATGCAATACGGACAACAGGTTGGTAATGCTGTCGATCCTTCTAGCTCTCTCTCTCTCTCGCTCGCTCTGTCTCTCTCTCTCGCTCTGTCTCGCTCTCTCAGCACACTCTTAAGATCATAACACTGCCATGCAGTCACAGCTTAAACAGCTCTGTTAGTTTAGAGACACACAGACAGGCCTGTTGGGTGTTATAGGCACCCTGTAGAGGAGGCGAGTCCTGTCTCATTGTTACCCGTCTCAGACAACAGCCACTTCAGGTGGGTTTGATGCAGGACTTCGTGTTTTCTTTGAATGGTTAAGAGGGTCAGGGCCCTGCTAGACATCACAGGGCTTTTTCCTTAGTGGACTTAAAAGGGCAGCTAGTGAAGAGTATTGCTATTGAATCCTCTTAATATTGCCTAATGTAGAAAAATATTTTACGTTTCATGCTAACCGCTGAATGTGATTTGTTTTTCATGAAAAACAATTTGTCATTTTTGTGCATTTTGTAATATATTGTATTTTGCCAGTTGTGTGTGCAGGGCTGGATCTCAATAGGACTAAAATCACTGTCCTTATGTAGACCAGAGGATTCTACTTCTGTTTCCTGTGGGCTCCATTTAATGTGCCTGTGGACCCTGCTGCCCACAGCCACTAAATCTGTGACTACATTGCGGTTTGTCCTCTCTAGATGGCCGGCTTTGGGCAGCAGGGTCCAGGGGGCTTCGGTCAGCAGAGCCAGGGCTACTACAGCCAGCACGGCCCCCCACCACACGCTGGCCAGCAGCAGGCCCCCTACCCCCAGCAGGTCCACCCCTCCCAGGGCCAAGGGCCTCCGCAAGGGGGTCCACCCCAGGCACAGCCACCCTACAACCAGGGACCAACCCAGCCCCTGCAGCAGCCGGGGCCCCAGCAGGGCCAGTCCGGGCCCAGCTACCCTCAGCAGCAAGGACCCCCGGGGCAGCAGCCTCCACAGCAGCAACCCCCCTCGCAGCAGCAAGGACCCCCGCAGCAGCAGCAAGATAGGGCGGCCCCTCCACAGGCCCAGCCACTCCCAGGCCATCAACAACCCCCAGTCCACCAATCCTCTCCGGGCCCCCAGGGCCAACACCCATCTCCAAGTCACAGTGGACCCCCACAGCAGCAGGGTCAGTCTCAGCAGGGCCAGCCCTCACCCTACTCCCAGACCCCACCCCTGCAGCAGCAGGGTCAGTCTCAGCAGGGCCAGCCCTCACCCTACTCCCAGACCCCACCCCTGCAGCAGCAGTCGCCCTTCCATGGGTTTCCACCTCCGCCACAGGTAAAACATCACCTATCCGTCTAGGGTCTAGGCATTAGCTTGGGAAGCTTACTCAGGCTTTCAGAGTTCCTCACTTTACACACATTCATGCATTTGTCCTCGCCCTCTTTCCTCCCTCTCTCTTCAGGAGCTCTCCCAGGACTCGTTCAGCTCCCAGTCCAGTGCTCCCCCCTCCAACCAGCCCACGACTTCCAACAAGAGTGGCACAGAGGACAGCATGCAGGGACGGCCTTCTAGTTTACCAGTAAGCACTCCCAACACACACTACCCGTCTGTCACTCAACACACACGTACATACACACAATCTACCACACTACAACAACCTCTACCTCCTTAAGTTGTCTACTCAGCAGTCATCTTTTCCCAGCACCTTATTTAACATATTCACGTCCTCCGGCCCAGTCCTCTCTGTTGGACTGCTGGCTGGGGGGGGGGGGGTGACAGCTGTTCTGAGGTGAGGGTTCCCTTCACACTCCACGGTGAGGGAAAGGGTTGGTTGGTGGAGCTGTGGGAGGCCAGAGGATAGATGGGTCTGAAAGGCTTTACTGAACCACAATCAACCTGTCTCGATAAGCAGGTGAAAACATATTCATGAGGGAAACAAAAGGTACTGAAACCAACAACAAAACATGGTGATCCTTTTCACTTTGAAATTGACCTTTTAATTTCACCCCTATTTAATTAGCAAATGCTTAGAATTTCCAATCTGGGAATAGATCAACTAAGCTAAATGATTATGAAACTGAATGGTTTTGAACTCTGACTACTCTCTCTGTGTGAACGAGCGTGACGGTATAGCAGGATACCCTATCTGTGCTTGTTTCTAGGTTTAGACAGAGAACACGTCTGCAGGGAAACATTACATCGTTAATGAGAGGGAGGGAGGGGAGTGAGGAAGTGCAAGCAGATGACTTAAATAGGGAGATGAGGGAGAGAGAGATTTCAGTGCCAGTGGGGGATGTCCTCAGGATGTTTCCCTCTTTTAAAAAATGTATTTATACATTTATTTCTTTATCTCCGGGCTCAGCCATTGGCCAAGGAGGTTATTTGTGTCCCGGGGATTCCCCCATCGGCTGTGTGTGATTGGCTATGAGAGCCATTAATCTGGCAGTGGTCTGAACCATCAGATTGCTCACTGCCAGCCCACCCCTACCTTCCCCTGTGCACATGACACAGTGTGCAGATTAGTCAACATTTACCATGCTGCCTTTCAGCCAGACACCCAGCCAGGCAGGCAGACAACACCTCAGCCAGAACAGTACAGATGCAACACTGGCAGCCTCAGCCATATCATATAGCCAGTGTTGCCTTAGCCAATGCCAACAGATAGCCCAAGCAGAACAGAGCACGTTGGTAGTTGATCATTGTGTCGGGTACGTAGGTTTAGGAGAGCTCAGATCTACTGCCTTTTAAAATCAGACTTTGAAAAACGTAATTGTTCACACTGTGGCCATTTCTGTTTTGGTTTCACTATAACATGATGGACATTAAGTTTAGCAGGGCAACACCACCTCAGCCAGTGCACATCCAGACGGGGCTGTCTGGCTGTCAGCACCTGGCTCAGTCTGTTCTGGTCTGCTGCGTATTCCTGTGGGAACTCAGTCTAACTGACGGTAGTCCTGGTTGAAGAACAACTACAACAAGCAGCATGAGAAAGGGGGAAACAGCCGGCTGGCAGCAAGGCTGAAACCAGCCGGACGAGTTGAGCTGCTTCCTTGTTTGTTTTCAGCCGGGTAGCTAACTGAACTACACACACTCTCTCTCTCTTACTGTTGAGCTCATCATACTGTGTTGTTCCCCATACTGCGTTTATTCTGTTCACTTCACTTGAATTATTTTAATAACGTTTCCCTATTCTGTTTGAAATGCATCAGCTGATGCTGTTCCAGTGTAGGCATACACACACACACACACACACCCTCTCCCCTTTCTGGTGAACACATTCTTAGAGTACTGTTTCCCACCAATGACCTCTCATCTAATCCAAGGTACTCAAGTTCAAATGAACACTACATGACCAAAAGTGTGTGGACACCTCGTCAAACATCTCATTCCAAAATCATGGGCATTAATATGGAGTTGGTCCCCCCTTTGCTGTTATAACAGCCTCCACTCTTCTGGGAAGGCTTTTCATTAGATGTTGGAACATTGCTGCTATAACAGCCTCCACTCTTCTGGGAAGGCTTTCCAGTAGATGTTGGAACATTGCTGCTATAACAGCCTCCACTCTTCTGGGAAGGCTTTCCAGTAGATGTTGGAACATTGCTGCTATAACAGCCTCCACTCTTCTGGGAAGGCTTTCCAGTAGATGTTGGAACATTGCTGCTATAACAGCCTCCACTCTTCTGGGAAGGCTTTCCAGTAGATGTTGGAACATTGCTGCTATAACAGCCTCCACTCTTCTGGGAAGGCTTTCCACTAGATGTCAGAACATTGCTGCAGGGACTTCCTTTCAGCCACAAGCATTAGGGAGGTCGGGCACTGATGTTGGGTGATTAGGTCTGGCTCGCAGTCAGCATTCCAGTTCATCCCAAAGGTGTTCGATGGGGTTGAGGTCAGGGCTCTGTGCAGGCCAGTTCAGTTCTTCCACACTGATCTTGACAAACCATTTCTGTATGGACCTCGCTTAGTGCACAGGCTTTGTCATGCTGAAACAGGAAAGGGCCTTCCCCAAACTGTTGCCACATAGTTGGAAGCATAGAATCATCTGGAATGTCATTGTATGCTGTAGTGTTAAAATATCCCTTCACTGGAACTAAGGGGCATGAACCATGAAAAACAGATATGACACTTGGCATTCTGGCCAAATAGTTCAATATTGGTTTCATCAGACAATCTTGTTTCTCATGGTCTGAGTCCTTTAGGTGCCTTTTGGAAAACTGTGCCTTTTACTGATACAACCAAACCCCCCTCTACCATAAAGGCCTGATTGGTGGAGTGCTGCAGAGATGGTTGTCCGTCTGGAAGGTTCTCCGATCTCCACAGAGGAACTATGATGGAGGCCGCTGTGTTATTGGGGACATTTGTTTTGGTTCCCTTCCCCAGATCCGTGCCTCGACAGAATCCTGTCTCGGACCTCTACGGACAGTTCCTTCCACCTCATGACTTGGTTTTTGTTTTGACATGTACTGTCAACTGTGGGACCTTATCTAGACAGGTGTGTGCCTTTCCTCCAGTCAAGTTGTAGAAACATCTCAAGGATGATCAATGGAAACAGGATGCACTTGAGCTCAATTTTGAGTCTCATATCAAAGGGTCTGAATACTTATGTAAATAAGGTATTTCAGTTTTTCATTTTATTACATTTCTAAAAACCTGTTTTCGCTTTGTCATTATGGGGTATTGTCTGTAGATTGATGAGGAAAAAATAACTTGATCTGTTTTAGAATAAGGCTGTAACTTAACAACATGTGGAAAAAGAGACCGGGTCTGAATACTTATGACCCCTACTACACTGTACGTGTGTGTCTGTCGTTGTGTTGGGGGCTGTGTTGTGTAGAGGACTCGGTGTGTCTGTCGTTGTGTTGGGGGCTGTGTTGTGTAGAGGACTCTGTGTGTCTGTCGTTGTGTTGGGGGCTGTGTTGTGTAGAGGACTCGGTGTGTCTGTCGTTGTGTTGGGGGCTGTGTTGTGTAGAAGACTCGGTGTGTCGTGTAGAGGACTCGGTGTGTCTGTCGTTGTGTTGGGGGCTGTGTTGTGTAGAAGACTCGGTGTGTATCGTTGTGTTGGGGGCTGTGTTGTGTAGAGGACTCGGTGTGTATCGTTGTGTTGGGGGCTGTGTTGTGTAGAGGACTCAGTGTCTGTCGTTGTGTTGGGGCTGTGTTGTGTAGAAGACTCAGTGTCTGTCGTTGTGTTGGGGGCTGTGTTGTGTAGAAGACTCAGTGTCTGTCGTTGTGTTGGGGGCTGTGTTGTGTAGAGGACTCAGTGTGTCTGTCGTTGTGTTGGGGGCTGTGTTGTGTAGAGGACTCAGTGTGTCTGTCGTTGTGTTGGGGGCTGTGTTGTGTAGAGGACTCAGTGTGTCTGTCGTTGTGTTGGGGGCTGTGTTGTGTAGAGGACTCAGTGTGTCTGTCGTTGTGTTGGGGGCTGTGTTGTGTAGCGTGTGTGTCTGTCATTGTGTTGGGGGCTGTGTTGTGTAGCGTGTGTGTCTGTCGTTGTGTTGGGGGCTGTGTTGTGTAGCGTGTGTGTCTGTCGTTGTGTTGGGGGCTGTGTTGTGTAGAAGACTCGGTGTGTCTGTCGTTGTGTTGGGGGCTGCGTTGTGTAGAGGACTCGGTGTGTCTGTCGTTGTGTTGGGGGCTGTGTTGTGTAGAGGACTCGGTGTGTCTGTCGTTGTGTTGGGGGCTGTGTTGTGTAGAGGACTCGGTGTGTCTGTCGTTGTGTTGGGGGCTGTGTTGTGTAGAGGACTCGGTGTGTCTGTCGCTGTGTTGGGGGCTGTGTTGTGTAGCGTGTGTGTCTGTCGTTGTGTTGGGGGCTGTGTTGTGTAGAGGACTCGGTGTGTCTGTCGTTGTGTTGGGGGCTGTGATGTGTAGAGGACTCAGTGTGTCTGTCTGTTGGGGGCTGTGTTGTGTAGCGTGTGTGTCAGTGAGAGAGGAAAGCCCAATTAGCCCTGAGATTCCTTCACACAGGAGTTCCAGTGGCTTGCGTCACCGTTAAGGTGTCGGCTGGTGCCTAGCAGAACTCAGCTAGGAGTGTGCTTGCTTATTCCCTTAAAATACATTCGCTTGAGGTGTGTTCATTTTGAGACGCCGTAGCCAGTATACTCTTCCTCAAAATAGACAGAATTAATCGAAGATAATTCAAGAACTCGGGTAATTAATTTTGACATTTTTGCAGAGGAGATGTTTGAGCTTGGTGCAGTATTTCTCACTTAAAACGATTAGTCTCTTGTTGAATGACAAGACTTTATTGAAGAACCCATACTGTTGACCAATCACCATCGAGGAGGCGTCGACTTCGGCTACCAACATCCAAAAACAAACAAATGTCACACAATGTTGTCATATGAGCAGACTCTTCCGGACTGTTTCGGCTGGGATGCATGGAGACGCCTTTAGTGGTCCACCCTCATCTCCCAAACAGACCCCCATGACTTCTAGTGTCTGTGTCAAGTCCTTTCCCCTCTCCAGCAGAACAACTTGTTGTTGCTCCACTGCTCTGGAGCAGTCTGCACCGCTAGGCCGGGTCACTTTGTCTTCTCTCCAACCCTGCCCAGCTCCAACCCTTCTTTTGCCTAGGAGGCAATGTAACCAGTCACAGCCCTCTTGGTAATACTTACACATTGGACCATAGCTGTAAAAGTATCAGAGATCTCACTCAAGACTTTTTAATATGCCCGTAGAGTATATTATGATCAACAATATGTAGAAAAATTTGACAATTCAAAAAATATATTATCAATATTCATGTTTATATTTTTCAATTATGCTTTTAGATACAAATGTCCGCTAGATATCAACAATCCTTCCTCCAAAATACCATTCTGTGGATTAAATATCAGGAAAATGCCCCAAATCGTGGCCTTGTTTTGTTCCCGGCTTCATGAGGAATCACGCCTGTCTCTCCCACTGTAAATCAGCTTTTGAAACGCCGCTCGCCTCAGCCTTGTTTTGCGAGCTTCTCTGCTCTGCCTGTCGTTGCAGTATTCAGTTTCCTGGCGTGTTTCCTGTTGCTATTCTGGGGCCAGAGCTTCCTGTGCCCACGTGTCTTATTCAGATTCCTGGGCTGACTGAGAGCGACAATTTCTCTACTTGTTTTCTCTCTTTCACCCCCCTCCCCTCTCTGCTCCATCTCATTCTGCCTCCCTCTCTCCTTCCCCCGTCTGCACATAGGTGATTTTTAATTCATGTACTTGAGAAAGTTCAATCTGCTGACTAAGTGTGTTTGGATTTGCCTCAGTGAATTGTTTTGGAGCTGGTAGACCCAGCCTGCCTCTTGCTGTTGTGGACACATGTGTTCTCACGCTCTCTCTCATAAGCTCACCCCTCCCTCCCCCTCCCTCCATTTCTGCTGGGTTGATCTAGTCTTGCAGCACTTTCCTCTCCTCTCTGCTCCCTCTTCCTATGTGGTGTTTGCTTGGACGGGGAATTTAGATGCCCCAAAAACTGCTTGTGATTTTGATTTTAAAGTAATGCTCTTTTAGATGAAATCACCTTTGTTTTTCTGCTCTGAGAAACAGTAGTTGTGTCGGTCAGTTGAAGTGTTTTGGCAGTGCCCTCTTGTCTACTTTGGGTTGTTCCTGGGTGTCTGTCATCGGTGGGAGGGGCGTTGCTCTGGAGAAGCAGGCAGACAGACTCCATTTATATTTGTCACATGCTCTGAATAGTCTAGTGAGTGAGTAGGGTCAGTGCAAGATAGTTCAGGTACCATTACTTTACTATTTGTCAGTCTGACTATTTGTCAGTCTTATGGCTTGGGGGTAGAAGCTGTCTCAGCCTGTTGGTCTGAGAGCTGGTGCTCCGGTATCGTGTATGGCTTTGGTGGCTGGTATCAGGCAGACAAGCTGTGGTCCTCCCTCCCAGCCCCTAGTATCAGGCAGGCTAGGCAGACCCTGGTCCCTCCCAGCACCCCTCTCCCTGGCCTGGGCAGCTGCCTGCCTCACTGGGGCATCTGTGCTGAGCTCTGGGACTCTCCTCTACCATTGTGTTCAGCACACCCTAGCCCCATTATTTACAGCAATCAGACCTCCTCTCTCTCTGCTCTGTATTGCACACAGGTTGCTGTGTGTGTGTGTGTGTGTGTGTGTGTGTGTGTTGCCAGTCGAGAGCCTCAATTTGGCAAATGTTTACAAACATATCTAGTCAGGTAGACTATTTATTTCAGGAATAAACATGACCCATCTGTGCTCTAAGCATAATCATCAGAAATCAGAAAAGAACAGCTGAGCAATATTGATTTAGTTTATTATGTTGTTTGGAAAAAAAACAAAAAACAGTTTTAATAGCAATCTGTTATCTTTTCATACGATGTCCCCTTCCCACGTTCCTCCTCAACCTTGTCCATGAATTACAATCCCCATATGGTCTCCTGTATTAAGTAGCAGGCTAGTGGTGGTCTCGGGGGAGATGGGTCTGGGAAGGGACTAGGAACATACCTTTTTAGAGTATTAGGGGTTCAGAGTAGCCTTGTCTAGAGGAGAGATCAGCACCTCGGTTTGGGCGTGCCCTGCCCTGCTACCTTACCTGCCCTCAGGGCAGAAACTAGGGACTGGGATGAGTTTAAATTGAATTGCATGTTGACATAATCCAGTATCCCATGCTTGAATATTTGTATTTTCTACGATTGTTTAGGTGGACGCCTCAGTAATGTGTTGTGGTGGATTGTATAGCGTGTGGTTGTGGTTGGCTTTGTGTTGTACTGCTACCATTTGGTTGAATGAGTTTCTCTTGTTGTAGACTTGTGTTTCTGTAATGGTAATGGCTGCTGTGCTGTATGAGGCTGGGGCCTGCCTCTTCTCCTCTTCCTCTCTTTCTCCACTGTGGGATGGGAGTGCCCCCTTATGGTGGAGCTCAGCCTAGCCAACCCAGAGCTGGGGCTGTGTTTCTCTCTACACCCATCCTGGCCTACCCAGAACACCCTTCCCCCATCCCTGTACGCAGGGGGACATCCCATACCCTCTACCCTGACCATGAAGGGTCACCCTGTACGCAGGGGACATCCCGTACCCTCTACCCTGACCATGAAGGGTCACCCCGGCCTAATGCTGGTGTCCGAGGGTGGAGCCACATACTCACAGAAAGGCATATCTGAAAATAGATAGTTGTTGTGATATTAAACCTGTAAAACGTCTGCAGTCGTCATGGTACTACTGTGATTGTATGGGTCAAGCTGGTGGATCAGTGGGGTGAAATCATGTGAGATGCTGTTTGATACTGAAATGGGGTCATGGGAAAAGTCATTTCACCTCTTCTAAGGAGATCAGAGACACACATTACGTGTAGTAGCGGGAGGGGCGTGTAGTAGCGGGAGGGACGTGTAGTAGCGGGAGGGGCGTGTAGTATTCACTTAGTAGACCAGCACTATGACTGATGTAAACAAACACTGCTGAACGCTTCAAGGTTTTTACCTCTGCTGTGTGTGTAATTAAAGTGTGTGTGTGCAGAGCTGGGAGGGAGGAAGGCTTTGGTCTGTTTGAGCTTCCTGTAACAATGACATAGTAGCTGACTGCACCATGACCCCGGCAGGCTCACAGGGAGGGGGGAGGAGGGGGAGGGGTGGTGTCTGCACTGATGTGGAAACGCATGTGGAGTATGGTTACCATGGCAGCCCTAGAGACGCAGCAACAAAAAATAATGGTATTTCTACCCCCCTCGTCTGTGTGTGTGTGTGTGTGTGTGTGTGTGAGTGTGTGAGAGAGAGATCCTCTTTGTGTACAGGGGACTGAGAACAGGAAGCTTGACAGGCGGTGAGTGGATGAGCTAGCGAAAGAGTGAGAAAGAAAGCCACAGGGAAATGGAGAGAGACGTGGTTCATTGAGAGTCGGTGACTGGGAGCTGAACTCTTCCAGGACCCCAGACCCTGTTCCAGTACCGGCTCTGACCCGGTCACAGCCCAGCCTCCAGATAGCAGCTCAGTTACATGACCTTACTGACTGCCCGGTGACATCATAGCACACTACCCACCTCCACTTCCCCCGACTTTCTGCTTCTCTTGGGCTGTGCCTGAAATGGCACCCTATTCCATATATAGTGCACTACTTTTGACCTCGGCCCAAAGAGCTCTGGTCAAAAGTAGTGCTCTAAATAGCTAATAAGGTACCATTGGGGACTGCCATTGTATAAAAAGACTGTCGAGTAGACAAATGGCCTGGAGTTTAGCTTGATGGATTTAGTGAAGTAATCTGTAAGTGGAATACATTCAAGTGTGAATGGAACTGGGATGGAAGCAGGAGACTGAAGCAGTATGGCAATGCTAGTGGCTGCCTTACACACTGCACGGCTACTTAATATAATATGTGAAATTAGCCTCTTAAGCCTGGACCTTAGGGGTTTTAAGTTTGTTGTTGACGTTTCTGTGTGTTTTTCTATTTTAGTTTCTAGTTTGTCCGTTTTCTCGCTGTGAAAGATGGAATCATGCTCTATGGAAGTTCCCATGTTAGCTGGAAACACAACATGCCCGTCACCGAGCAGAGAAGGAGATGCAGCACTGGCCTCCTCTCTCTCCCATGTTGCTTAGCCTGACTACATAACATATCTGTGTTGTTGTTGGGGCTCGCGCAGAGGTCTGTTTTTTGTGTTTTTTTGTAGAAAATAGCCTTTGCCCCCCAGCCCCTCTTTCCTCAACCATGTCCTCTCTACTCATTCATTCACCCTCCCCCTCTTCATTCACCATCCCCCTCTTCATTCACCCTCCCCCTCTTCATTCACCCTCCCCCTCTTCATTCACCCTCCCCCTCTTCATTCACCCTCCCCCTCTTCATTCACCCTCCCCCTCTTCATTCACCCTCACCCTCTTCATTCACCCTCACCCTCTTCATTCACCCTCACCCTCTCCCCTCACCCTCTCCCCTCTCACACTCTCGGTTCACCCTCTCTCTCTCGGTTCGCCCTCTCTCTCTCGGTTCGCCCTCTCTCTCTCGGTTCGCCCTCTCTCTCTCGGTTCGCCCTCTCTCTCTCGGTTCGCCCTCTCTCTCTCGGTTCGCCCTCTCTCTCTCTCTCGCCCTCGGCTCTCTCTCGCCCTCGGCTCTCTCTCGCCCTCGGCTCTCTCTCGCCCTCGGCTCTCTCTCGCCCTCGGCTCTCTCTCGCCCTCGGCTCTCTCTCGCCCTCGGCTCTCTCTCGCCCTCGGCTCTCTCTCGCCCTCGGCTCTCTCTCGGCTCTCTCTCGGGGCGCTCTCTCTCTCTCTCGGGGCGCTCTCTCTCTCTCTCGGGGCGCTCGCTCTCTCTCTCGGGGCGCTCGCTCTCTCTCTCGGGGCGCTCGCTCTCTCTCTCGGGGCGCTCGCTCTCTCTCTCGGGGCGCTCGCTCTCTCTCTCGGGGCGCTCGCTCTCTCTCTCGGGGCGCTCGCTCTCTCTCTCGGGGCGCTCGCTCTCTCTCTCGGGGCGCTCGCTCTCTCTCTCTCTCGGGGCGCTCGCTCTCTCTCTCTCTCGGGGCGCTCGCTCTCTCTCTCTCTCGGGGCGCTCGCTCTCTCTCTCTCTCGGGGCGCTCGCTCTCTCTCTCGGGGCGCTCGCTCTCTCTCTCTCTCGGGGCGCTCGCTCTCTCTCTCTCTCGGGGCGCTCTCTCGCTCTCTCTCGGGGCGCCCGCTCTCTCTCTCTCGGGGCGCTCGCTCTCTCTCTCTCGGGGCGCTCGCTCTCTCTCTCTCGGGGCGCTCGCTCTCTCTCTCTCGGGGCGCTCGCTCTCTCTCTCTCGGGGCGGTCTCTCTCTCTCTCTCGGGGCGCTCGCTCTCTCTCTCTCGGGGCGCTCGCTCTCTCTCTCTCGGGGCGCTCGCTCTCTCTCTTTCGGGGCGCTCGCTCTCTCTCTCTCGGCGCTCGCTCTCTCTCTCTCGGCGCTCGCTCTCTCTCTCTCGGGGCGCTCGCTCTCTCTCTCTCGGGGCGCTCGCTCTCTCTCTCTCGGGGCGCTCGCTCTCTCTCTCTCGGGGCGCTCGCTCTCTCTCTCTCGGGGCTCTCGCTCTCTCTCTCTCGGGGCGCTCGCTCTCTCTCTCGGGGCGCTCGCTCTCTCTCGGGGCGCTCGCTCTCTCTCGGGGCGCTCGCTCTCTCTCTCGGGGCGCTCGCTCTCTCTCTCGGGGCGCTCGCTCTCTCTCTCGGGGCGCTCGCTCTCTCTCTCTCTCGGGGCGCTCTCTCTCTCTCTCTCTCGGGGCGCTCTCTCTCTCTCTCTCTCGGGGCGCTCTCTCTCTCTCTCTCTCGGGGCGCTCGCTCTCTCTCTCTCTCGGGGCGCTCTCTCGCTCTCTCTCGGGGCGCCCGCTCTCTCTCTCTCGGGGCGCCCGCTCTCTCTCTCTCGGGGCGCCCGCTCTCTCTCTCTCGGGGCGCTCGCTCTCTCTCTCTCGGGGCGCTCGCTCTCTCTCTCTCGGGGCGCTCGCTCTCTCTCTCTCGGGGCGCTCGCTCTCTCTCTCTCGGGGCGCTCGCTCTCTCTCTCTCGGGGCTCTCGGTCTCTCTCTCTCTCGGGGCGCTCGGTCTCTCTCTCTCGGGGCGCTCGCTCTCTCTCTCTCGGGGCGCTCGGTCTCTCTCTCTCGGGGCGCTCGGTCTCTCTCTCTCGGGGCGCTCGCTCTCTCTCTCGGGGCGCGCTCGCTCTCTCTCTCGGGGCGCGCTCGCTCTCTCTCTCGGGGCGCTCCGTCTCTCTCTCTCGGGGCGCTCGGTCTCTCTCTCGGGGCGCTCGGTCTCTCTCTCGGGGCGCTCGGTCTCTCTCTCGGGGCGCTCGGTCTCTCTCTCGGGGCTCTCGCTCTTTCTCTCGGGGCTCTCGCTCTCTCTCTCTCGGGGCTCTCTCTCTCTCGGGGCTCTCGCTCTCTCTCTCTCGGGGCTCTCGCTCTCTCTCTCTCGGGGCTCTCTCTCTCTCGGGGCGCTCGGTCTCTCTCTCTCGGGGCGCTCGGTCTCTCTCTCTCGGGGCGCTCGCTCTCTCTCTCTCGGGGCGCTCGCTCTCTCTCTCTCGGGCGCTCGCTCTCTCTCTCTCGGGGCGCTCGCTCTCTCTCTCTCGGGGCGCTCGCTCTCTCTCTCTCGGGGCTCTCGCTCTCTCTCTCTCGGGGCTCTCGCTCTCGCTCTCTCGGGGCTCTCTCTCTCTCTCTCTCGGGCTCTCGCTCTCTCTCTCTCTCGGCTCTCGCTCTCTCTCTCGGGGCTCTCGCTCTCTCTCTCTCGGGGCGCTCGGTCTCTCTCTCTCGGGGCGCTCGCTCTCTCTCTCGGGGCGCTCCGTCTCTCTCTCTCGGGGCGCTCGGTCTCTCTCTCGGGGCGCTCGGTCTCTCTCTCGGGGCTCTCGCTCTTTCTCTCGGGGCTCTCGCTCTCTCTCTCTCGGGGCTCTCGCTCTCTCTCTCTCGGGGCTCTCGCTCTCTCTCTCTCGGGGATCTCGCTCTCTCTCTCGGGGATCTCGCTCTCTCTCTCGGGGCGCTCGCTCTCTCTCTCGGGGCGCTCGCTCTCTCTCTCGGGGCGCTCTCTCTCTCTCTCTCTCGGGGCGCTCTCTCTCTCTCTCTCTCGGGGCGCTCTCTCTCTCTCTCTCTCGGGGCGCTCTCTCTCTCTCTCTCTCGGGGCGCTCGCTCTCTCTCTCTCTCGGGGCGCTCGCTCTCTCTCTCTCGGGTCGCTCTCTCGCTCTCTCTCGGGGCGCCCGCTCTCTCTCTCTCGGGGCGCTCGCTCTCTCTCTCTCGGGGCGCTCGCTCTCTCTCTCTCGGGGCGCTCGCTCTCTCTCTCGGGGCGCTCGCTCTCTCTATCTCGGGGCGCTCGCTCTCTCTATCTCGGGGCGCTCGCTCTCTCTCTCTCGGGGCTCTCGGTCTCTCTCTCTCGGGGCGCTCGGTCTCTCTCTCTCGGGGCGCTCGGTCTCTCTCTCTCGGGGCGCTCGGTCTCTCTCTCTCGGGGCGCTCGGTCTCTCTCTCTCGGGGCGCTCGGTCTCTCTCTCTCGGGGCGCTCGGTCTCTCTCTCTCGGGGCGCTCGCTCTCTCTCTCGGGGCGCTCCGTCTCTCTCTCTCGGGGCGCTCCGTCTCTCTCTCTCGGCGCTCGGTCTCTCTCTCGGGGCGCTCGGTCTCTCTCTCGGGGCTCTCGCTCTTTCTCTCGGGGCTCTCGCTCTCTCTCTCTCGGGGCTCTCTCTCTCTCGGGGCTCTCGCTCTCTCTCTCTCGGGGCTCTCGCTCTCTCTCTCTCGGGGCTCTCGCTCTCTCTCTCTCGGGGCTCTCGCTCTTTCTCTCGGGGCTCTCGCTCTCTCTCTCTCGGGGCTCTCTCTCTCTCGGGGCTCTCGCTCTCTCTCTCTCGGGGCTCTCGCTCTCTCTCTCTCGGCGCTCTCGCTCTCTCTCTCTCGGGGCGCTCGGTCTCTCTCTCTCGGGGCGCTCGGTCTCTCTCTCTCGGGGCGCTCGCTCTCTCTCTCTCGGGGCGCTCGCTCTCTCTCTCTCGGGGCGCTCGCTCTCTCTCTCTCGGGGCGCTCGCTCTCTCTCTCTCGGGGCGCTCGCTCTCTCTCTCTCGGGGCGCTCGCTCTCTCTCTCTCGGGGCGCTCGCTCTCTCTCTCTCGGGGCGCTCGCTCGCTCTCTCTCTCTCTCTCGGGGCTCTCGCTCTCGCTCTCTCGGGGCTCTCTCTCTCGCTCTCTCGGGGCTCTCTCTCTCTCTCTCTCGGGGCTCTCGCTCTCTCTCTCTCGGGGCTCTCGCTCTCTCTCTCTCGGGGCTCTCGGTCTCTCTCTCTCGGGGCTCTCGCTCTCTCTCTCTCGGGGCGCTCGGTCTCTCTCTCTCGGGGCGCTCCGTCTCTCTCTCTCGGGGCGCTCGGTCTCTCTCTCGGGGCGCTCGGTCTCTCTCTCGGGGCGCTCGGTCTCTCTCTCGGGGCTCTCGCTCTTTCTCTCGGGGCTCTCGCTCTCTCTCTCTCGGGGATCTCGCTCTCTCTCTCTCGGGGATCTCGCTCTCTCTCTCTCGGGGATCTCGCTCTCTCTCTCTCGGGGATCTCGCTCTCTCTCTCTCGGGGATCTCGCTCTCTCTCTCGGGGATCTCGCTCTCTCTCTCGGGGATCTCGCTCTCTCTCTCGGGGCTCTCGCTCTCTCTCTCTCGGGGCGCTCGGTCTCTCTCTCTCGGGGCGCTCGGTCTCTCTCTCTCGGGGCGCTCGGTCTCTCTCTCTCGGGGCGCTCGGTCTCTCTCTCTCGGGGCGCTCGCTCTCTCTCTCGGGGCGCTCGCTCTCTCTCTCGGGGCGCTCGCTCTCTCTCTCGGGGCGCTCGCTCTCTCTCTCGGGGCGCTCGCTCTCTCTCTCGGGGCGCTCGCTCTCTCTCTCGGGGCGCTCGCTCTCTCTCTCGGGGCGCTCGCTCTCTCTCTCTCTCGGGGCGCTCGCTCTCTCTCTCTCGGGGGCTCTCTCTCTCTCTCGGGGCGCTCTCTCTCTCTCTCTCGGGGGCTCTCTCTCTCTCTCGGGGGCTCTCTCTCTCTCTCGGGGCGCTCTCTCTCTCTCTCGGTGCGCTCGCTCTCTCTCTCGGGGCGCTCGCTCTCTCTCTCTCTCTCTCGGGGCGCTCTCTCTCTCTCTCTCTGGGCTCTCTCTCTCTCTCTCTCTGGGCTCTCTCTCTCTCTGGGCTCTCGCTCTCTCTCTCTCTCTTGGCTGCGCGCTCTCTCTCTCGGTGCGCTCTCTCTCTCTCTCGGGGCGCTCGCTCTCTCTCTCTCTCGGGGCGCTCGCTCTCTCTCTCTCGGGGCGCTCGCTCTCTCTCTCTCGGGGGCTCTCTCTCGGGGGCTCTCTCTCTCTCTCGGGGCGCTCGCTCTCTCTCTCTCGGGGCGCTCGCTCTCTCTCTCTCTCGGGGCGCTCGCTCTCTCTCTCTCGGGGCGCTCGCTCTCTCTCTCTCGGGGCGCTCGCTCTCTCTCTCTCGGGGCGCTCGCTCTCTCTCTCTCGGGGCGCTCGCTCTCTCTCTCTCGGGGCGCTCGCTCTCTCTCTCTCGGGGCTCTCGCTCTCTCTCTCGGGGCTCTCGCTCTCTCTCTCTCGGGGCTCTCGCTCTCTCTCTCGGGGCGCTCGGTCTCTCTCTCTCGGGGCTCTCGCTCTCTCGGGGCTCTCGCTCTCTCGGGGCTCTCGCTCTCTCGGGGCTCTCGGGGCTCTCGCTCTCTCGGGGCTCTCGCTCTCTCGGGGCTCTCGGGGCTCTCGCTCTCTCTCTCTCGGGGCTCTCGCTCTCTCTCTCTCGGGGCTCTCGCTCTCTCTCTCTCGGGGCTCTCGCTCTCTCGGGGCTCTCGCTCTCTCTCTCTCGGGGCGCTCGGTCTCTCTCTCTCGGGGCGCTCGGTCTCTCTCTCTCGGGGCGCTCGGTCTCTCTCTCTCGGGGCGCTCCGTCTCTCTCTCTCGGGGCGCTCGGTCTCTCTCTCGGGGCTCTCAGAGAGAGGTCTCTCTCTCGGGGCGCTCGCTCTCTCTCTCGGGGCGCTCGCTCTCTCTCTCGGGGCGCTCGCTCTCTCTCTCTCGGGGCGCTCGCTCTCTCTCTCTCGGGGCGCTCGCTCTCTCTCTCTCGGGGTGCTCGCTCTCTCTCTCTCGGGGTGCTCGCTCTCTCTCTCTCGGGGCGCTCGCTCTCTCTCTCTCGGGGCGCTCGCTCTCTCTCTCGGGGCGCTCGCTCTCTCTCTCTCTCGGGGCGCTCGCTCTCTCTCTCTCGGGGGCTCTCTCTCTCTCTCGGGGCGCTCTCTCTCTCTCTCTCGGGGGCTCTCTCTCTCTCTCGGGGCGCTCTCTCTCTCTCTCGGTGCGCTCGCTCTCTCTCTCGGGGCGCTCGCTCTCTCTCTCTCTCTCGGGGCGCTCTCTCTCTCTCTCTCTGGGCTCTCTCTCTCTCTGGGCTCTCGCTCTCTCTCTCTCTCTTGGCTGCGCGCTCTCTCTCTCGGTGCGCTCTCTCTCTCTCTCGGGGCGCTCGCTCTCTCTCTCTCTCGGGGCGCTCGCTCTCTCTCTCTCGGGGCGCTCGCTCTCTCTCTCTCGGGGGCTCTCTCTCGGGGGCTCTCTCTCTCTCTCGGGGCGCTCGCTCTCTCTCTCTCGGGGCGCTCGCTCTCTCTCTCTCTCGGGGCGCTCGCTCTCTCTCTCTCGGGGCGCTCGCTCTCTCTCTCTCGGGGCGCTCGCTCTCTCTCTCTCGGGGCGCTCGCTCTCTCTCTCTCGGGGCGCTCGCTCTCTCTCTCTCGGGGCGCTCGCTCTCTCTCTCTCGGGGCTCTCGCTCTCTCTCTCGGGGCTCTCGCTCTCTCTCTCTCGGGGCTCTCGCTCTCTCTCTCGGGGCGCTCGGTCTCTCTCTCTCGGGGCTCTCGCTCTCTCGGGGCTCTCGCTCTCTCGGGGCTCTCGCTCTCTCGGGGCTCTCGGGGCTCTCGCTCTCTCGGGGCTCTCGCTCTCTCGGGGCTCTCGCTCTCTCGGGGCTCTCGCTCTCTCGGGGCTCTCGGGGCTCTCGCTCTCTCGGGGCTCTCTCTCTCTCGGGGCTCTCGCTCTCTCGGGGCTCTCGCTCTCTCGGGGCTCTCGCTCTCTCGGGGCTCTCGGGGCTCTCGCTCTCTCGGGGCGCTCGCTCTCTCTCTCTCGGGGCGCTCGCTCTCTCTCTCTCGGGGCGCTCGCTCTCTCTCTCTCTCGGGGCGCTCGCTCTCGCTCTCTCTCTCTCGGGGCGCTCGCTCTCTCTCTCTCTCTCTCGGGGCGCTCGCTCTCTCTCTCTCTCTCGGGGCGCTCGCTCTCTCTCTCTCTCTCTCGGGGCGCTCTCTCTCTCTCTCTCTCTCGGGGCGCTCTCTCTCTCTCTCTGGGCTCTCTCTCTCTCTGGGCTCTCGCTCTCTCTCTCTCTCTGGCTGCGCGCTCTCTCTCTCGGTGCGCTCTCTCTCTCTCTCGGGGCGCTCACGCTCTCTCTCTCTCGGGGCGCTCGCTCTTTCTCTCTCTCAGGGCGCTCGCGCTCTCTCTCTGTCTGGGCGCTCGCTCTCGCTCTCTCTCTCTTGGGGCGCTCGCTCTCTCTCTCTCTTGGGGCGCTCTCTCTCTCTCTCTCTGGGCTCTCGCTCTCTCTCTCTCTCTGGGCTCTCGCTCTCTCTCTCTCTCTTGGCTGCGCGCTCTCTCTCTCGGTGCGCTCTCTCTCTCTCTCTCGGGGCGCTCGCTCTCTCTCTCTCGGGGCGCTCGCTCTCTCTCTCTCGGGGATCTCGCTCTCTCTCTCTCGGGGATCTCGCTCTCTCTCTCGGGGATCTCGCTCTCTCTCTCGGGGCGCTCGCTCTCTCTCTCGGGGCGCTCGCTCTCTCTCTCGGGGCGCTCTCTCTCTCTCTCTCTCGGGGCGCTCTCTCTCTCTCTCTCTCGGGGCGCTCTCTCTCTCTCTCTCTCGGGGCGCTCTCTCTCTCTCTCTCTCGGGGCGCTCGCTCTCTCTCTCTCTCGGGGCGCTCGCTCTCTCGGGGCTCTCGCTCTCTCTCTCTCGGGCTCTCGCTCTCTCTCTCTCGGGGCGCTCGGTCTCTCTCTCTCGGGGCTCTCGCTCTCTCTCTCTCGGGGCGCTCGGTCTCTCTCTCTCGGGGCGCTCGCTCTCTCTCTCTCGGGGCTCTCGCTCTTTCTCTCTCTCTCGGGGCTCTCGCTCTTTCTCTCTCTCTCGGGGCTCTCTCTCTCTCGGGGCTCTCGCTCTTTCTCTCTCTCTCGGGGCTCTCGCTCTCTCTCTCTCGGGGCTCTCGCTCTCTCTCTCTCGGGGCTCTCGCTCTCTCTCTCTCTCGGGGCTCTCGCTCTCTCTCTCTCTCGGGGCTCTCGCTCTCTCTCTCTCGGGGCTCTCGCTCTCTCTCTCTCGGGGCTCTCGCTCTCTCTCTCTCGGGGCTCTCGCTCTCTCTCTCTCGGGGCTCTCGCTCTCTCTCTCTCGGGGCTCTCGCTCTCTCTCTCTCGGGGCTCTCGCTCTCTCTCTCTCGGGGCTCTCTCTCTCTCGGGGCTCTCGCTCTCTCTCTCTCGGGGCTCTCGCTCTCTCTCTCTCGGGGCGCTCGGTCTCTCTCTCTCGGGGCGCTCGGTCTCTCTCTCTCGGGGCGCTCGCTCTCTCTCTCGGGGCGCTCGCTCTTTCTCTCTCTCTCGGGGCTCTCGCTCTTTCTCTCTCTCTCGGGGCTCTCGCTCTCTCTCTCTCGGGGCTCTCGCTCTCTCTCTCTCGGGGCTCTCGCTCTCTCTCTCGGGGCTCTCGCTCTCTCTCTCTCGGGGCTCTCGCTCTCTCTCTCTCGGGGCTCTCGCTCTCTCTCTCTCGGGGCTCTCGCTCTCTCTCTCTCGGGGCGCTCGCTCTCTCTCTCTCGGGGCGCTCGCTCTCTCTCTCTCGGGGCGCTCGGTCTCTCTCTCTCGGGGCGCTCGGTCTCTCTCTCTCGGGGCGCTCGCTCTCTCTCTCTCGGGGCTCTCGCTCTTTCTCTCTCTCTCGGGGCTCTCGCTCTTTCTCTCTCTCTCGGGGCTCTAGCTCTCTCTCTCTCGGGGCTCTCGCTCTCTCTCTCTCGGGGCTCTCGCTCTCTCTCTCTCTCGGGGCTCTCGCTCTCTCTCTCTCGGGGCTCTCGCTCTCTCTCTCTCGGGGCTCTCGCTCTCTCTCTCTCGGGGCTCTCGCTCTCTCTCTCTCGGGGCGCTCGGTCTCTCTCTCTCGGGGCGCTCGGTCTCTCTCTCTCGGGGCGCTCGCTCTCTCTCTCGGGGCGCTCGCTCTTTCTCTCGGGGCTCTCGCTCTTTCTCTCGGGGCTCTCGCTCTCTCTCTCTCGGGGCTCTCTCTCTCTCGGGGATCTCGCTCTCTCTCTCGGGGCTCTCGCTCTCTCTCTCTCGGGGCTCTCGCTCTCTCTCTCTCGGGGCTCTCGCTCTCTCTCTCTCGGGGCTCTCGCTCTCTCTCTCTCGGGGCGCTCGCTCTCTCTCTCTCGGGGCGCTCGCTCTCTCTCTCTCGGGGCGCTCGGTCTCTCTCTCTCGGGGCGCTCGGTCTCTCTCTCTCGGGGCGCTCGCTCTCTCTCTCTCGGGGCTCTCGCTCTTTCTCTCTCTCTCGGGGCTCTCGCTCTTTCTCTCTCTCTCGGGGCTCTCGCTCTCTCTCTCTCGGGGCTCTCGCTCTCTCTCTCTCGGGGCTCTCTCTCTCTCTCTCTCGGGGGTCTCGCTCTCTCTCTCTCTCGGGGCTCTCGCTCTCTCTCTCTCGGGGCTCTCGCTCTCTCTCTCTCGGGGCTCTCGCTCTCTCTCTCTCGGGGCTCTCGCTCTCTCTCTCTCGGGGCTCTCTCTCTCTCGGGGCTCTCTCTCTCTCGGGGCTCTCGCTCTCTCTCTCTCGGGGCTCTCGCTCTCTCTCTCTCGGGGCGCTCGGTCTCTCTCTCTCGGGGCGCTCGGTCTCTCTCTCTCGGGGCGCTCGCTCTCTCTCTCGGGGCGCTCGCTCTTTCTCTCGGGGCTCTCGCTCTTTCTCTCGGGGCTCTCGCTCTCTCTCTCTCGGGGCTCTCTCTCTCTCTCGGGGATCTCGCTCTCTCTCTCGGGGCTCTCGCTCTCTCTCTCTCGGGGCTCTCGCTCTCTCTCTCTCGGGGCGCTCGCTCTCTCTCTCTCGGGGCGCTCGCTCTCTCTCTCTCGGGGCGCTCGCTCTCTCTCTCTCGGGGCGCTCGCTCTCTCTCTCTCGGGGCGCTCGCTCTCTCTCTCTCGGGGCGCTCGGTCTCTCTCTCTCGGGGCGCTCGCTCTCTCTCTCTCTCGGGGCGCTCGCTCTCTCTCTCTCGGGGCTCTCGCTCTCGCTCTCTCGGGGCTCTCGCTCTCTCGGGGCTCTCGCTCTCTCGGGGCTCTCGCTCTCTCTCTCTCGGGGCTCTCGCTCTCTCTCTCTCGGGGCTCTCGCTCTCTCTCTCTCGGGGCTCTCTCTCTCTCGGGGCTCTCGCTCTCTCTCTCTCGGGGCTCTCGCTCTCTCTCTCTCGGGGCGCTCGGTCTCTCTCTCTCGGGGCGCTCGGTCTCTCTCTCTCGGGGCACTCGCTCTCTCTCTCGGGGCGCTCGCTCTTTCTCTCGGGGCTCTCGCTCTTTCTCTCGGGGCTCTCGCTCTCTCTCTCTCGGGGCTCTCTCTCTCTCTCGGGGATCTCGCTCTCTCTCTCGGGGCTCTCGCTCTCTCTCTCGGGGCTCTCGCTCTCTCTCTCTCGGGGCGCTCGCTCTCTCTCTCTCGGGGCGCTCGCTCTCTCTCTCTCGGGGCGCTCGCTCTCTCTCTCTCGGGGCGCTCGCTCTCTCTCTCTCGGGGCGCTCGCTCTCTCTCTCTCGGGGCGCTCGCTCTCTCTCTCTCGGGGCGCTCGCTCTCTCTCTCTCTCGGGGCGCTCTCTCTCTCGGGGCGCTCGCTCTCTCTCTCTCGGGGCGCTCTCTCTCTCGGGGCGCTCGCTCTCTCTCTCTCGGGGCTCTCGCTCTCGCTCTCTCGGGGCTCTCGCTCTCGCTCTCTCGGGGCTCTCGCTCTCTCTCTCTCGGGGCTCTCGCTCTCTCTCTCTCGGGGCTCTCGCTCTCTCTCTCTCGGGGCTCTCGCTCTCTCTCTCTCGGGGCTCTCGCTCTCTCTCTCTCGGGGCGCTCGGTCTCTCTCTCTCGGGGCGCTCGGTCTCTCTCTCTCTCGGGGCGCTCGGTCTCTCTCTCTCTCGGGGCGCTCGGTCTCTCTCTCTCTCGGGGCGCTCGCTCTCTCGGGGCGCTCGCTCTCTCGGGGCGCTCGCTCTCTCTCTCGGGGCGCTCCGTCTCTCTCTCTCGGGGCGCTCGGTCTCTCTCTCGGGGCGCTCGGTCTCTCTCTCGGGGCTCTCGCTCTTTCTCTCGGGGCTCTCGCTCTCTCTCTCTCGGGGCTCTCGCTCTCTCTCTCTCGGGGATCTCGCTCTCTCTCTCTCGGGGATCTCGCTCTCTCTCTCGGGGATCTCGCTCTCTCTCTCTCGGGGCGCTCGCTCTCTCTCTCTCTCGGGGCGCTCGCTCTCTCTCTCTCGGGGCGCTCGGTCTCTCTCTCTCGGGGCGCTCTCTCTCTCTCTCGGGGCGCTCGCTCTCTCTCTCGGGGTGCTCGCTCTCTCTCTCGGGGCGCTCGCTCTCTCGCTCTCTCTCTCGGGGCGCTCGCTCTCTCTCTCTCTCTCTCTCTCGGGGCGCTCGCTCTCTCTCTCTCTCTCGGGGCGCTCGCTCTCTCTCTCGGGGGCTCTCTCTCTCGGGGGCTCTCTCTCTCTCTCGGGGCGCTCGCTCCCTCTCTCTCGGGGCACTCGTTCTCTCTCTCTCGGGGCGCTCGCTCTCTCTCTCTCGGGGCGCTCGCTCTCTCTCTCTCGGGGCTCTCGCTCTCGCTCTCTCGGGGCTCTCTCTCTCTCTCTCGGGGCTCTCGCTCTCTCTCTCTCGGGGCTCTCGCTCTCTCTCTCTCGGGGCTCTCGCTCTCTCTCTCGGGGCTCTCGCTCTCTCTCTCGGGGCTCTCGCTCTCTCTCTCGGGGCTCTCGCTCTCTCTCTCTCGGGGCTCTCGCTCTCTCTCTCTCGGGGCGCTCGGTCTCTCTCTCTCGGGGCGCTCGCTCTCTCTCTCGGGGCGCTCGCTCTCTCTCTCGGGGCGCTCGGTCTCTCTCTCTCGGGGCGCTCGCTCTCTCTCTCTCGGGGCGCTCGCTCTCTCTCTCTCTCGGGGCGCTCTCTCTCTCTCTCTCTCTCTCTCTGGGCTCTCGCTCTCTCTCTCTCTCTCTCTTGGCTGCGCGCTCTCTCTCTCGGTGCGCTCTCTCTCTCTCTCGGGGCGCTCGCTCTTTCTCTCTCCCGGGGCGCTCGCTCTTTCTCTCTCTCGGGGCGCTCGCGCTCTCTCTCTCTCTGGGCGCTCGCTCTCGCTCTCTCTCTCTCTGGGCTCTCGCTCTCTCTCTCTCTCTGGGCTCTCGCTCTCTCTCTCTCTCTCTTGGCTGCGCGCTCTCTCTCTCTCGGTGCGCTCTCTCTCTCGGTGCGCTCTCTCTCTCGGTGCGCTCTCTCTCGCTCTCTCTCTCTCTCTCTGAGCTCTCGCTCTCTCTCTCTGGGCTCTCGCTCTCTCTCTTGGCTGCGTGCTCTCTCTCTCGGTGCGCTCTCTCTCTCTCTCTCGGTGCGCTCTCTCTCTCTCTCTCGGTGCGCTCTCTCTCTCTCTCGGGGCGCTCGCGCTCTCTCTCTCTCTGTCGGGGCGCTCGCTCCCTCTCTCTCTCGGGGCGCTCGCGCTCTCTCTCTCTCTGGGCGCTCGCTCTCGCTCTCTCTCGGGGCGCTCGCGCTCTCTCTCTCACTCTCTCTCTCTCTCTCTCTCTCGGGGCGCTCGCTCTCTCTCTCTCTCGGGGCGCTCACGCTCTCTCTCTCTCGGGGCGCTCTCTCTCTCTCTCTCTCTCTCTCTGGGCTCTCGCTCTCTCTCTCTCTCTCTCTTGGCTGCGCGCTCTCTCTCTCGGTGCGCTCTCTCTCTCTCTCGGGGCGCTCACGCTCTCTCTCTATCGGGGCGCTCGCTCTTTCTCTCTCCCGGGGCGCTCGCTCTTTCTCTCTCTCGGGGCGCTCGCGCTCTCTCTCTCTCTGGGCGCTCGCTCTCGCTCTCTCTCTCTCTGGGCTCTCGCTCTCTCTCTCTCTCTGGGCTCTCGCTCTCTCTCTCTCTCTCTTGGCTGCGCGCTCTCTCTCTCTCGGTGCGCTCTCTCTCTCGGTGCGCTCTCTCTCTCTCTCTCGCTCTCTCTCTCTCTCTCTGAGCTCTCGCTCTCTCTCTCTGGGCTCTCGCTCTCTCTCTTGGCTGCGTGCTCTCTCTCTCGGTGCGCTCTCTCTCTCTCTCTCGGTGCGCTCTCTCTCTCTCTCTCGGTGCGCTCTCTCTCTCTCTCGGGGCGCTCGCGCTCTCTCTCTCTCTGTCGGGGCGCTCGCTCCCTCTCTCTCTCGGGGCGCTCGCGCTCTCTCTCTCTCTGGGCGCTCGCTCTCGCTCTCTCTCGGGGCGCTCGCGCTCTCTCTCTCACTCTCTCTCTCTCTCTCTCTCTCTCGGGGCGCTCGCTCTCTCTCTCTCTCGGGGCGCTCACGCTCTCTCTCTCTCGGGGCGCTCGCTCTTTCTCTCTCTCGGGGCGCTCGCGCTCTCTCTCTCTCTGGGCGCTCGCTCTCGCTCTCTCTCTCTTGGGGCGCTCGCTCTCTCTCTCTCTCTCTGGGCTCTCGCTCTCTCTCTCTCTCTGGGCTCTCGCTCTCTCTCTCTCTCGGCTGCGCGCTCTCTCTCTCGGTGCGCTCTCTCTCTCTCTCTCGGTGCGCTCGCTCTCTCTCTCTCGGTGCGCTCGCTCTCTCTCTCTCGGGGCGCTCGCTCTCTCTCTCTCGGGGCGCTCGCTCTCTCTCTCTCTCTCGGGGCGCTCGCTCTCTCTCTCTCTCGGGGCGCTCGCTCTCTCTCTCTCGGGGCGCTCGCTCTCTCTCTCTCGGGGCGCTCGCTCTCTCTCTCTCTCTCTCTCTCTCTGGGCTCTCGCTCTCTCTCTGGGCTCTCGCTCTCTCTCTCTCTCTGGGCTCTCGCTCTCTCTCTTGGCTGCGCGCTCTCTCTCTCGGTGCGCTCTCTCTCTCTCTCGGTGCGCTCTCTCTCTCGGGGCTCTCGCTCTCTCTCTCTCGGGGCGCTCGGTCTCTCTCTCTCGGGGCTCTCGCTCTCTCTCTCTCTCGGGGCTCTCTCTCTCTCGGGGCGCTCGCTCTTTCTCTCTCGGGGCGCTCGCTCTCTCTCTCTCGGGGTGCTCGCTCTCTCTCTCTCGGGGCGCTCGCTCTCTCTCTCGGGGCGCTCGCTCTCTCTCTCGGGGCGCTCTCTCTCTCTCTCTCTCTCTCTGGGCTCTCTCTCTCTCTCTGGGCTCTCGCTCTCTCTCTCTCTCTTGGCTGCGCGCTCTCTCTCTCGGTGCGCTCACGCTCTCTCTCTCTCGGGGCGCTCGCTCTTTCTCTCTCTCGGGGCGCTCGCTCTTTCTCTCTCTCGGGGCGCTCGCGCTCTCTCTCTCTCTGGGCGCTCGCTCTCGCTCTCTCTCTCTCTGGGCTCTCGCTCTCTCTCTCTCTCTCTCTGGGCTCTCGCTCTCTCTCTCTCTCTTGGCTGCGCGCTCTCTCTCTCGGTGCGCTCTCTCTCTCTCTCGGTGCACTCTCTCTCTCTCTCTCGGGGCGCTCGCTCTCTCTCTCTCGGGGCGCTCGCTCTCTCTCTCTCGGGGCGCTCGCTCTCTCTCTCTCGGGGCGCTCGCTCTCTCTCTCTCGGGGCGCTCGCTCTCTCTCTCTCTCTCTGGGCTCTCGCTCTCTCTCTCTCTCTCTGGGCTCTCGCTCTCTCTCTTGGCTGCGCGCTCTCTCTCTCGGTGCGCTCTCTCTCTCTCTCGGTGCGCTCTCTCTCTCTCTCGGTGCGCTCTCTCTCTCTCTCGGGGCGCTCGCGCTCTCTCTCTCTCTCTCGGGGCGCTCGCGCTCTCCCTCTCTCTCTCGGGGCGCTCGCGCTCTCTCTCTCGGGGCGCTCGCTCCCTCTCTCTCTCGGGGCGCTCGCGCTCTCTCTCTCTCTGGGCGCTCGCTCTCTCTCTCGGGGCGCTCGCTCTCTCTCTCTCGGGGCGCTCGCTCTCTCTCTCTCGGGGCGCTCGCTCTCTCTCTCTCGGGGCGCTCGCTCTCTCTCTCTCGGGGCGCTCGCTCTCTCTCTCTCGGGGCGCTCGCTCTCTCTCTCTCGGGGCGCTCGCTCTCTCTCTCTCGGGGCGCTCGCTCTCTCTCTCTCTCTCTCTCTCTCTCTCTCTCGGGGCGCTCGCTCTCTCTCTCTCTCGGGGCGCTCTCTCTCTCTCTCTCTCTCTCTGGGCTCTCTCTCTCTCTCTGGGCTCTCGCTCTCTCTCTCTCTCTCTCTTGGCTGCGCGCTCTCTCTCTCGGTGCGCTCTCTCTCTCTCTCGGGGCGCTCACGCTCTCTCTCTCTCGGGGCGCTCGCCCTTTCTCTCTCTCGGGGCGCTCGCGCTCTCTCTCTCTCTGGGCGCTCGCTCTCTCTCTCGGGGCGCTCGCTCTCTCTCTCTCGGGGCGCTCGCTCTCTCTCTCTCGGGGCGCTCGCTCTCTCTCTCTCGGGGCGCTCGCTCTCTCTCTCTCGGGGCGCTCGCTCTCTCTCTCTCGGGGCGCTCGCTCTCTCTCTCTCGGGGCGCTCGCTCTCTCTCTCTCGGGGCGCTCGCTCTCTCTCTCTCTCTCTCTCTCTCTCTCGGGGCGCTCGCTCTCTCTCTCTCTCGGGGCGCTCTCTCTCTCTCTCTCTCTCTCTGGGCTCTCTCTCTCTCTCTGGGCTCTCGCTCTCTCTCTCTCTCTCTTGGCTGCGCGCTCTCTCTCTCGGTGCGCTCTCTCTCTCTCTCGGGGCGCTCACGCTCTCTCTCTCTCGGGGCGCTCGCCCTTTCTCTCTCTCGGGGCGCTCGCGCTCTCTCTCTCTCTGGGCGCTCGCTCTCGCTCTCTCTCTCTCTGGGCTCTCGCTCTCTCTCTCTCTCGGCTCTCGCTCTCTCTCTCTCTCTTGGCTGCGCGCTCTCTCTCTCTCGGTGCGCTCTCTCTCTCTCTCGGTGCGCTCTCTCTCTCTCTCTCTCGCTCTCTCTCTCTGGGCTCTCGCTCTCTCTCTCTGGGCTCTCGCTCTCTCTCTTGGCTGCGTGCTCTCTCTCTCGGTGCGCTCTCTCTCTCTCTCTCGGTGCGCTCTCTCTCTCTCTCGGGGCGCTCACCCTCTCTCTCTCTCGGGGCGCTCGCTCTTTCTCTCTCTCGGGGCGCTCGCGCTCTCTCTCTGGGCGCTCGCTCTCTCTCTCTTGGGGCGCTCGCTCTCTCTCTCTCTTGGGGCGCTCTCTCTCTCTCTCTCTGGGCTCTCGCTCTCTCTCTCTCTCTGGGCTCTCGCTCTCTCTCTCTCTCGGCTGCGCGCTCTCTCTCTCGGTGCGCTCTCTCTCTCTCTCGGTGCGCTCGCTCTCTCTCTCTCGGGGCGCTCGCTCTCTCTCTCTCGGGGCGCTCGCTCTCTCTCTCTCGGGGCGCTCGCTCTCTCTCTCTCGGGGCGCTCACTCTCTCTCTCTCTCTCTCTCTGGGCTCTCGCTCTCTCTCTGGGCTCTCGCTCTCTCTCTCTGGGCTCTCGCTCTCTCTCTTGGCTGCGCGCTCTCTCTCTCGGTGCGCTCTCTCTCTTGGTGCGCTCTCTCTCTCGGTGCGCTCTCTCTCTCGGGGCTCTCGCTCTCTCTCTCTCGGGGCGCTCGGTCTCTCTCTCTCTCGGGGCGCTCGGTCTCTCTCTCTCGGGGCTCTCGCTCTCTCTCTCTCTCTCTCGGGGCTCTCGCTCTCTCTCTCTCGGGGCTCTCGCTCTCTCTCTCTCGGGGCTCTCGCTCTCTCTCTCGGGGCTCTCAGAGAGAGGTCTCTCTCTCGGGGCGCTCGCTCTCTCTCTCTCGGGGCGCTCGCTCTCTCTCTCTCTCGGGGCGCTCGCTCTCTCTCTCTCTCGGGGCGCTCGCTCTCTCTCTCTCTCGGGGCGCTCACTCTCGCTCTCTCTCTCGGGGCGCTCACTCTCGCTCTCTCTCTCGGGGCGCTCACTCTCGCTCTCTCTCTCGGGGCGCTCGCTCTCTCTCTCGGGGCGCTCGCTCTCTCTCTCGGGGCGCTCGCTCTCTCTCTCGGGGCGCTCTCTCTCTCTCTCGGGGCTCTCTCTCTCTCTTGGGGCGCTCGCTCTTTCTCTCTCGGGGCGCTAGCTCTTTCTCTCTCGGCCCGCTCGCTCTTTCTCTCTCGGCCCGCTCGCTCTTTCTCTCTCGGCCCGCTCGCTCTCTCTCGGCCCGCTCGCTCTCTCTCGGCCCGCTCGCTCTCTCTCTCTCTCTCTCTCTCTCAGCCCGCTCGCTCTCTCGCTCTCTCTCGGCCCGCTCGCTCTCTCTCGGCCCGCTCGCTCTCTCTCGGCCCGCTCTCTCTCTCTCTCGGGGCGCTCACTCTCGCTCTCTCTCTCGGGGCGCTCGCTCTCTCTCTCGGGGCGCTCGCTCTCTCTCTCTCGGGGCGCTCGCTCTCTCTCTCTCTCGGGGCGCTCGCTCTCTCTCTCTCGGGGCGCTCGCTCTTTCTCTCTCGGCCCGCTCGCTCTCTCTCGGCCCGCTCGCTCTCTCTCGGCCCGCTCTCTTTCTCTCTCTCTCTCTCTCTCTCTCAGCCCGCTCGCTCTCTCTCTCTCTCGGCCCGCTCGCTCTCTCTCGGCCCGCTCGCTCTCTCTCGGCCCGCTCGCTCTCTCTCGGCCCGCTCGCTCTCTCTCGGCCCGCTCTCTCTCTCTCTCGGGGCGCTCACTCTCGCTCTCTCTCGGGGCGCTCGCTCTCTCTCTCGGGGCGCTCGCTCTCTCTCTCTCGGGGCGCTCGCTCTCTCTCTCTCTCTCGGGGCGCTCGCTCTCTCTCTCTCGGGGCGCTCGCTCTCTCTCTCTCGGCCCGCTCGCTCTCTCTCTCTCGGGGCGCTCTCTCTCTCTCGGGGCGCTCGCTCTCTCTCTCTCTCTCGGGGCGCTCGCTCTCTCTCTCGGGGCGCTCGCTCTCTCTCTCGGGGCGCTCGCTCTCTCTCTCGGGGCGCTCGCTCTTTCTCTCTCGGGGCGCTCGCTCTTTCTCTCTCGGGGCGCTAGCTCTTTCTCTCTCGGCCCGCTCGCTCTTTCTCTCTCGGCCCGCTCGCTCTTTCTCTCTCGGCCCGCTCGCTCTTTCTCTCTCGGCCCGCTCGCTCTCTCTCGGCCCGCTCGCTCTCTCTCTCTCTCTCTCTCTCTCTCTCTCTCTCTCAGCCCGCTCGCTCTCTCTCTCTCTCTCTCGGCCCGCTCGCTCTCTCTCGGCCCGCTCGCTCTCTCTCGGCCCGCTCGCTCTCTCTCGGCCCGCTCTCTCTTACTCTCGGGGCGCTCGCTCTCTCTCTCTCTCGGGGCGCTCGCTCTCTCTCTCTCGGGGCGCTCGCTCTCTCTCTCTCGGGGCGCTCGCTCTCTCTCTCTCGGGGCGCTCGCTCTCTCTCTCTCGGGGCGCTCGCTCTCTCTCTCTCGGGGCGCTCGCTCTCTCTCTCTCTCGGGGCGCTCGCTCTCTCTCTCTCGGGGCGCTCGCTCTCTCTCTCTCGGGGCGCTCGCTCTCTCTCTCTCGGGGCGCTCGCTCTCTCTCTCTCTCTGGGCTCTCGCTCTCTCTCTCTCTCTCTCTCTTGGCTGCGCGCTCTCTCTCTCGGTGCGCTCTCTCTCTCTCTCGGTGCGCTCTCTCTCTCTCTCGGGGCGCTCACGCTCTCTCTCTCTCGGGGCGCTCGCCCTGTCTCTCTCTCGGGGCGCTCGCGCTCTCTCTCTCTCTGGGCGCTCTCGCTCTCTCTCTCTCTGGGCTCTCGCTCTCTCTCTCTCTCTCTCTGGGCTCTCGCTCTCTCTCTCTCTCTTGGCTGCGCGCTCTCTCTCTCGGTGCGCTCTCTCTCTCTCTCGGTGCGCTCTCTCTCTCTCTCTCTCTCTCTCTCTCTCTCTCTCTCTGGGCTCTCGCTCTCTCTCTCTGGGCTCTCGCTCTCTCTCTTGGCTGCGTGCTCTCTCTCTCGGTGCGCTCTCTCTCTCGGTGCGCTCTCTCTCTCTCTCGGGGCGCTCACCCTCTCTCTCTCTCGGGGCGCTCGCTCTTTCTCTCTCTCGGGGCGCTCGCGCTCTCTCTCTGGGCGCTCGCTCTCTCTCTCTTGGGGCGCTCGCTCTCTCTCTCTCTTGGGGCGCTCTCTCTCTCTCTCTCTGGGCTCTCGCTCTCTCTCTCTCTCTGGGCTCTCGCTCTCTCTCTCTCTCGGCTGCGCGCTCTCTCTCTCGGTGCGCTCTCTCTCTCTCTCGGTGCGCTCGCTCTCTCTCTCTCGGGCGCTCGCTCTCTCTCTCTCGGGGCGCTCGCTCTCTCTCTCTCGGGGCGCTCGCTCTCTCTCTCTCGGGGCGCTCGCTCTCTCTCTCTCTCTCTCTCTGGGCTCTCGCTCTCTCTCTGGGCTCTCGCTCTCTCTCTCTCTCTGGGCTCTCGCTCTCTCTCTTGGCTGCGCGCTCTCTCTCTCGGTGCGCTCTCTCTCTCGGTGCGCTCTCTCTCTCGGTGCGCTCTCTCTCTCGGGGCTCTCGCTCTCTCTCTCTCGGGGCGCTCGGTCTCTCTCTCTCGGGGCGCTCGGTCTCTCTCTCTCGGGGCTCTCGCTCTCTCTCTCTCTCTCGGGGCTCTCGCTCTCTCTCTCTCGGGGCTCTCGCTCTCTCTCTCTCGGGGCTCTCGCTCTCTCTCTCGGGGCTCTCAGAGAGAGGTCTCTCTCTCGGGGCGCTCGCTCTCTCTCTCGGGGCGCTCGCTCTCTCTCTCTCGGGGCGCTCGCTCTCTCTCTCTCGGGGCGCTCGCTCTCTCTCTCTCTCGGGGCGCTCGCTCTCTCTCTCTCTCGGGGCGCTCGCTCTCTCTCTCTCTCTCGGGGCGCTCGCTCTCTCTCTCTCTCGGGGCGCTCGCTCTCTCTCTCTCTCGGGGCGCTCGCTCTCTCTCTCTCTCGGGGCGCTCGCTCTCTCTCTCTCTCGGGGCGCTCACTCTCGCTCTCTCTCTCGGGGCGCTCGCTCTCTCTCTCGGGGCGCTCGCTCTCTCTCTCGGGGCGCTCGCTCTCTCTCTCGGGGCGCTCGCTCTCTCTCTCGGGGCGCTCGCTCTCTCTCTCGGGGCGCTTGCTCTCTCTCTCGGGGCGCTCTCTCTCTCTCTCGGGGCGCTCGCTCTTTCTCTCTCGGGGCGCTAGCTCTTTCTCTCTCGGCCCGCTCGCTCTCTCTCTCTCGGCCCGCTCGCTCTCTCTCTCTCTCTCTCTCGGCCCGCTCGCTCTCTCTCGGCCCGCTCGCTCTCTCTCTCTCTCTCTCTCTCTCTCTCTCAGGCCGCTCTCTCTCTCTCTCTCGCCCGCTCGCTCTCTCTCGGCCCGCTCTCTCTCTCTCGCTCTCTCTCGGGCTCTCTCTCTCGCGCTCACTCTCGCTCTCTCTCGGGGCGCTCGCTCTCTCTCTCGGGGCGCTCGCTCTCTCTCTCGGGGCGCTCGCTCTCTCTCTCTCGGGGCGCTCGCTCTCTCTCTCTCGGGGCGCTCGCTCTCTCTCTCTCTCGGGGCGCTCGCTCTCTCTCTCTCGGGGCGCTCGCTCTCTCTCTCTCTCTCTCGGGCTCGCGGTCGCTCTCTCTCTCTCTCGGGGCGCTCTCTCTCTCTCGGGGCGCTCGCTCTCTCTCTCTCTCGCTCTCTCTCTCGGGGCGCTCGCGCTCTCTCTCTCTCTCTCGGGGCGCTCGCTCTCTCTCTCTCGGGGCGCTCGCTCTCTCTCTCGGGGCGCTCGCGCTCTCTCTCTCTCGGGGCGCTCGCTCTCTCTCTCTCTCTCTCGGGCGCTCGCTCTTTCTCTCGCTCGGGGCGCTAGCTCTTTCTCTCTCGGCCCGCTCGCTCTTTCTCTCTCGGCCCGCTCGCTCTTTCTCTCTCGGCCCGCTCGCTCTCTCTCGGCCCGCTCGCTCTCTCTCTCTCTCTCTCTCTCTCAGCCCGCTCGCTCTCTCTCTCTCGGCCCGCTCGCTCTCTCTCGGCCCGCTCGCTCTCTCTCGGCCCGCTCGCTCTCTCTCTCTCTCTCTCTCTCTCTCAGCCCGCTCGCTCTCTCTCTCTCTCTCGGCCCGCTCGCTCTCTCTCGGCCCGCTCGCTCTCTCTCGGCCCGCTCGCTCTCTCTCGGCCCGCTCTCTCTCTCTCTCGGGGCGCTCACTCTCGCTATCTCTCTCGGGGCGCTCGCTCTCTCTCTCGGGGCGCTCGCTCTCTCTCTCGGGGCGCTCGCTCTCTCTCTCTCGGGGCGCTCGCTCTCTCTCTCTCTCGGGGCGCTCGCTCTCTCTCTCTCGGCCCGCTCGCTCTCTCTCGGCCCGCTCGCTCTCTCTCGGCCCGCTCTCTCTCTCTCGGCTCGCTCTCTCTCTCTCGGCTCGCTCTCTCTCTCGGGGCGCTCGCTCTCTCTCTCTCGGGACGCTCGCTCTCTCTCTCTCTCGGGGCGCTCGCTCTCTCTCTCTCGGGGCGCTCGCTCTCTCTCTCGGGGCGCTCGGCGCTCTCTCTCTCTCTCAGGGCGCTCTCTCTCGGGGCGCTCTCTCTCTCTCGGGGCGCTCTCTCTCGGGGCGCTCTCGCTCTCTCTCGGGGCGCTCTCTCTCGGGGTGCTCTCTCTCTCGGGGCGCTCTCGGGGCGCTCTCTCTCTCTCAGGGCGCTCTCGGGGCGCTCTCTCTCGGGGCTCTCGCTCTTTCTCTCTCGGGCTCTCACTCTTTCTCTCGGGGGCTCGGCTCGCTCTTTCTCTCTCGGGCGCTCGCTCTCTCTCTCTCTCGGGGCGCTCGCTCTCTCTCTCTCGGGGCGCTCGCTCGCTCTCGGCTCGCTGTCTTTCGCTCTCGGCTCGCTGTCTCTCGCTCTCGGCTCGCTGTCTCTCTCGGCTCTCTCTCGGGGTGCTCGCTCTCTCTCTCTCTCGGGGCGCTCGCTCTCTCTCGGGGCGCTCGCCGGGGCGCTCGCTCTCGGGGTGCTCGGTCTCTCTCTTTCGGCTCTCTCGCTCGGCTCGCTCGCTCTCTCTCTCTCAGGGCGCTCGCTCTCTCTCTCTCGGGGCGCTCGCTCTCTCTCTCTCTCTCTCTCGGCCCGCTCTCTCTCTCTCTCGGGGCGCTCGCTCTCTCTCTCTCTCGGGGCGCTCGCTCTCTCTCTCTCTCGGGGCGCTCGCTCTCTCTCTCTCGGGGCGCTCGCTCTCTCTCTCTCGGGGCGCTCGCTCTCTCTCTCGGGGCGCTCGCTCTCTCTCTCTCGGGGCGCTCGCTCTCTCTCTCTCGGGGCGCTCGCTCTCTCTCTCTCGGGGCGCTCGCTCTCTCTCTCGGGGCGCTCGCTCTCTCTCTCTCGGGGCGCTCGCTCTCTCTCTCTCGGGGCGCTCGCTCTCTCTCTCGGCCCGCTCGCTCTCTCTCGGCCCGCTCGCTCTCTCTCGGCCCGCTCGCTCTCTCTCGGCCCGCTCGCTCTCTCTCGGCCCGCTCTCTCTCTCTCGGCTCGCTCTCTCTCTCTCGGCTCGCTCTCTCTCTCGGGGCGCTCGCTCTCTCTCTCTCGGGGCGCTCGCTCTCTCTCTCTCTCTCGGGGCGCTCGCTCTCTCTCTCTCTCGGGGCGCTCGCTCTCTCTCTCTCTCGGGGCGCTCGCTCTCTCTCTCTCGGGGCGCTCGCTCTCTCTCTCGGGGCGCTCGGCGCTCTCTCTCTCTCTCAGGGCGCTCTCTCTCGGGGCGCTCTCTCTCTCTCTCGGGGCGCTCTCTCTCTCTCTCGGGGCGCTCTCTCTCTCTCTCGGGGCGCTCTCTCTCGGGGCGCTCTCGCTCTCTCTCGGGGCGCTCTCTCTCGGGGTGCTCTCTCTCTCGGGGCGCTCTCGGGGCGCTCTCTCTCTCTCAGGGCGCTCTCGGGGCGCTCTCTCTCGGGGCTCTCGCTCTTTCTCTCTCGGGCTCTCACTCTTTCTCTCGGGGGCTCGGCTCGCTCTTTCTCTCTCGGGCGCTCCCTCTCTCTCTCTCTCGGGGCGCTCGCTCTCTCTCTCTCGGGGCGCTCGCTCGCTCTCGGCTCGCTGTCTCTCGCTCTCGGCTCGCTGTCTCTCGCTCTCGGCTCGCTGTCTCTCTCGGCTCTCTCTCGGGGTGCTCGCTCTCTCTCTCTCTCGGGGCGCTCGCTCTCTCTCGGGGCGCTCGCCGGGGCGCTCGCTCTCGGGGTGCTCGCTCTCGGCTCGGTCTCTCTCTTTCGGCTCTCTCGCTCGGCTCGCTCGCTCTCTCTCTCTCAGGGCGCTCGCTCTCTCTCTCTCGGGGCGCTCGCTCTCTCTCTCTCTCTCGGGGCGCTCGCTCTCGGCTCGCTCGGTCGCTCTCGGCTCGGTCGCTCTCGGCTCGGTCTCGCTCTCTCGGGGCGATCTCTCTTTCGGGTACGCTCTCTCTCTCGGGGCGCTCGCTCTCTCTCTCGGGGCGCTCGCTCTCTCTCTCTCGGGGTGCTCGCTCTCTCTCTCTCTCGGGGTGCTCGCTCTCTCTCTCTCGGGGCGCTCGCTCTCTCTCTCTCGGGGCGCTCGCTCTCTCTCTCTCGGGGTGCTCGCTCTCTCTCTCTCTCGGGGTGCTCTCTCTCGGGGTGCTCTCTCTCTCTCTCGGGGTGCTCGCTCTCTCTCTATCTCGGGGTGCTCGCTCTCTCTCTCTCTCGGGGTGCTCGCTCTCTCTCTCTCTCGGGGTGCTCGCTCTCTCTCTCTCTCGGGGCGCTCGCTCTCTCTCTCTCTCGGGGCGCTCGCTCTCTCTCTCTCTCGGGGTGCTCGCTCTCTCTCTCGGGGCGCTCGCTCTCTCTCTCGGGGTGCTCGCCGCGGTGCTCGCTCTCGGGGCGCGGTCGCTCTCGGCTCGGTCGCTCTCGGCTCGGTCTCTCACTTTCGGCTCTCTCGCTCGGCTCGCTCGCTCTCTCTCTCTCGGGGCGCTTGCTCTCTCTCTCGGGGCGCTCTCTCTCTCTCTCGGGGCGCTCGCTCTTTCTCTCTCGGGGCGCTAGCTCTTTCTCTCTCGGCCCGCTCGCTCTTTCTCTCTCGGCCCGCTCGCTCTTTCTCTCTCGGCCCGCTTGCTCTCTCTCGGCCCGCTCGCTCTCTCTCGGCCCGCTCGCTCTCTCTCTCTCTCTCTCTCTCTCTCTCAGCCCGCTCGCTCTCTCTCTCTCTCTCGGCCCGCTCGCTCTCTCTCGGCCCGCTCGCTCTCTCTCGGCCCGCTCGCTCTCTCTCGGCCCGCTCTCTCTCTCTCTCGGGGCGCTCACTCTCGCTATCTCTCTCGGGGCGCTCGCTCTCTCTCTCGGGGCGCTCGCTCTCTCTCTCGGGGCGCTCGCTCTCTCTCTCTCGGGGCGCTCGCTCTCTCTCTCTCTCGGGGCGCTCGCTCTCTCTCTCTCGGGGCGCTCGCTCTTTCTCTCTCGGCCCGCTCGCTCTCTCTCGGCCCGCTCGCTCTCTCTCGGCCCGCTCTCTCTCTCTCTCTCTCTCTCTCTCTCAGCCCGCTCGCTCTCTCTCTCTCTCGGCCCGCTCGCTCTCTCTCGGCCCGCTCGCTCTCTCTCGGCCCGCTCGCTCTCTCTCGGCCCGCTCTCTCTCTCTCTCGGGGCGCTCACTCTCGCTCTCTCTCGGGGCGCTCGCTCTCTCTCTCGGGGCGCTCGCTCTCTCTCTCGGGGCGCTCGCTCTCTCTCTCGGGGCGCTCGCTCTCTCTCTCTCGGGGCGCTCGCTCTCTCTCTCTCTCGGGGCGCTCGCTCTCTCTCTCTCGGGGCGCTCGCTCTCTCTCTCTCGGGGCGGTCGCTCTCTCTCTCTCGGGGCGCTCTCTCTCTCTCGGGGCGCTCGCTCTCTCTCTCTCTCTCTCGGGGCGCTCGCTCTCTCTCTCGGGGCGCTCGCTCTCTCTCTCGGGGCGCTCGCTCTCTCTCTCGGGGCGCTCGCTCTTTCTCTCTCGGGGCGCTCGCTCTTTCTCTCTCGGGGCGCTAGCTCTTTCTCTCTCGGCCCGCTCGCTCTTTCTCTCTCGGCCCGCTCGCTCTTTCTCTCTCGGCCCGCTCGCTCTCTCTCGGCCCGCTCGCTCTCTCTCTCTCTCTCTCTCTCTCAGCCCGCTCGCTCTCTCTCTCTCGGCCCGCTCGCTCTTTCTCTCTCGGCCCGCTCGCTCTCTCTCGGCCCGCTCGCTCTCTCTCGGCCCGCTCGCTCTCTCTCTCTCTCTCTCTCTCTCTCAGCGCTCGCTCTCTCTCTCTCTCTCGGCGCTCGCTCTCTCTCTCCCGCTCGCTCTCTCTCGGCCCGCTCGCTCGCTCTCTCTCTCTCTCGGGGCGCTCGCTCTCGCTCTCTCTCGGGGCGCTCGCTCTCTCTCTCGGGGCGCTCGCTCGCGCTCGCTCTCTCTCTCTCGGGGCGCTCGCTCTCTCTCTCTCGGCCCGCTCGCTCTCTCTCGGCCCGCTCGCTCTCTCTCGGCCCGCTCTCTCTCTCTCGGCTCGCTCTCTCTCTCTCGGCTCGCTCTCTCTCTCGCTCGCTCTCTCTCTCTCTCGGCTCGCTCTCTCTCTCTCTCGGCTCGCTCTCTCTCTCTCGGGGCGATCTCTCTTTCGGGGCGCTCTCTCTCGGGGCGCTCTCGCTCTCTCTCGGGGCGCTCTCTCTCGGGGTGCTCTCTCTCTCGGGGCGCTCTCGGGGCGCTCTCTCTCTCTCACGCTCTCGGGGCGCTCTCTCTCTCGGGGCGCTCGCTCTCTCTCTCGGGGCGCTCGCTCTCTCTCTCGGGGTGCTCGCTCTCTCTCTCGCTCTCGGCTCGCTGTGCTCGCTCTCTCTCTCGGCTCTCTCTCGGGGCGCTCGCTCTCTCTCTCTCGGGGCGCTCGCTCTCTCTCTCTCGGGGTGCTCGCTCGCTCTCTCTCTCGGGGTGCTCTCTCTCTCTCTCGGGGTGCTCTCTCTCTCTCTCGGGGTGCTCTCTCTCTCTCTCGGGGCGCTCGGGGTGCTCGCTCGCTCTCTCTATCTCGGGGTGCTCGCTCTCTCTCTCTCTCGGGGTCTCTCTCGCTCGCTCTCTCTCTCTCTCGGGGTGCTCGCTCTCGGGGCGCTCTCTCCTCTCTCTCTCTCGGGGTGCTCGCTCTCTCTCTCTCTCGGGGCGCTCGCTCTCTCTCTCTCTCGGGGCGCTCGCGCTCGCTCTCTCTCTCTCTCGGGGTGCTCGCTCTCTCTCTCGGGGCGCTCGCTCTCTCTCTCGGGGTGCTCGCCGCGGTGCTCGCTCTCGGGGCGCGGTCGCTCTCGGCTCGGTCGCTCTCGGCTCGGTCTCTCACTTTCGGCTCTCTCGCTCGGCTCGCTCGCTCTCTCTCGGGGCGCTCTCTCTCTCTCTCTCTCTCTCTCTCTCTCGGGGCGCTCGCTCTCTCTCTCTCGGGGCGCTCGCTCTCTCTCTCTCGGGGCGCTCGCTCGCTCTCGGCTCGCTGTCTGTCTCTCTCTCGCTCTCGGCTCGCTGTCTCTCGCTCTCGGCTCGCTGTCTCTCTCGGCTCGCTCTCTCTCTCTGGGCGCGCGCTCTCTCTCTCTCTCGGCTCTCTCTCTCTCGGGGTGCTCGCTCTCTCTCTCTCGGGGCGCTCGCTCTCTCTCGGGGCGCTCGCTCTCTCTCGGGGCGCTCGCTCTCTCTCGGGGCGCTCGCTCTCTCTCTCTCTCGGGGCGCTCGCTCTCTCTCTCTCTCGGGGCGCTCGCTCTCTCTCTCTCTCGGGGCGCTCGCTCTCTCTCTCTCGGGGCGCTCGCTCTCGGGGCGCTCGCTCTCGGCTCGCTCGCTCTCTCTCGGGGCGCTCTCTCTCGGGGCGCTCGCTCTCTCTCTCTCGGGGCGCTCGCTCTCGGCTCGCTCGCTCTCTCTCGGGGCGCTCTCTCTCGGGGCGCTCGCTCTCTCTCTCTCGGGGTGCTCGCTCGCTCTTTCTCGGGGCGCTCGCTCTCTCTCTCTCTCTATCGGGGCGCTCACTCTTTCTCTCTCGGGGCGCTCGCTCTCTCTCTCTCGGGGCGCTCGCTCTCTCTCTCTCTCGGGGCGCTCGCTCTCTCTCTCTCTCTCTCGGGGCGCTCTCTCTCTCGGGGCGCTCTCTCTCTCTCTCTCTCGGGCGCTCGCTCTCTCTCTCTGGGCGCTCGCTCTCTCTCTCTCGCTCTCTCTCTCTCGGGGCGCTCGCCGGGGCGCTCGCTCTCGGGGCGCTCGCTCTCCGCTCGGTCGCTCTCGGCTCGGTCTCTCTCTTTCGGCTCTCTCGCTCTCTCTCTCTCTCGGGGCGCTCTCTCGGGGCGCTTGCTCTCGGCTAGGTCGCTCTCGGCTCGGTCTCTCTCTTTCGGCTCTCTCTCTCTCTCTCGGGGCGCTCTCTCTCGGCTCGGTCGCTCTCTCTCGGCTCGGTCGCTCTCGGCTCGGTCTCGCTCTTTCGGCTCTCTCGCTCTCTCTCTCTCGGGGCGCTCTCTCGGGGCGCTCGCTCTCGGCTCGGTCGCTCTCGGCTCGGTCGCTCTCGGCTCGGTCTCTCTCTTTCGGCTCTCTCGCTCGGCTCGCTCGCTCTCTCTCTCTCTCGGGGCGCCCGCTCTCTCTCTCTCTCTCGGCTCTCTCTCTCTCTCTGTGTGCTCGCTCTCTCTCTCTCTCTCTCGGGGCGCTCGCTCTCTCTCGGGGCGCTCGCCGGGGCGCTCGCTCTCGGGGCGCTCGCTCTCTCTCTCTCGGGGCGCTCGCTCTCTCTCTCGGGGCGCTCGCTCTCGGCTCGCTCGCTCTCGGTCGCTCTCGGCTCGGTCTCTCTCTCTCGGCTCTCTCGGCTCGCTCTCTCTCTCTCTCGGGGCGCTCGCTCTCTCGGTGGCGCTCGCTCTCTCGGGGCGCTCGCTCGCTCTCTCTCTCTCTCGGGGCTCTCGCTCTTTCTCTCTTTCTCTCTCGGGGCGCTCGCTCTCTCTCTCGGGGCGCTCTCTCTCTCGGGGCGCTCGCTCTCTCTCTCTCGGGGCGCTCGCTCTCGGGGCGCTCGCTCTCGGCTCGCTCGCTCTCTCTCGGGGCGCTCTCTCTCGGGGCGCTCGCTCTCTCTCTCTCGGGGCGCTCGCTCTCTCTTTCTCGGGGCGCTCGCTCTCTCTCTCTCTATATCGGGGCGCTCGCTCTTTCTCTCTCGGGGCTCTCGCTCTTTCTCTCTCGGGCTCTCGCTCTTTCTCTCTCGGGGCTCTCGCTCTTTCTCTCTCGGGGCTCTCGCTCTTTCTCTCTCGGGGCTCTCTCTCTTCGCTCTCTCTCTCTCTCTCTCGGGCGCTCGCTCTCTCTCTCTGGGCGCTCGCTCTCTCTCTCTCGCTCTCTCTCTCTCGGGGCGCTCGCCGGGGCGCTCGCTCTCGGGGCGCTCGCTCTCGGCTCGGTCGCTCTCGGCTCGGTCTCTCTCTTTCGGCTCTCTCGCTCTCTCTCTCTCTCGGGGCGCTCTCTCGGGGCGCTTGCTCTCGGCTAGGTCGCTCTCGGCTCGGTCTCTCTCTTTCGGCTCTCTCTCTCTCTCTCTCTCGGGGCGCTCTCTCTCGGCTCGGTCGCTCTCGGCTCGGTCTCGCTCTTTCGGCTCTCTCGCTCTCTCTCTCTCGGGGCGCTCTCTCGGGGCGCTCGCTCTCGGCTCGGTCGCTCTCGGCTCGGTCGCTCTCGGCTCGGTCTCTCTCTTTCGGCTCTCTCGCTCGGCTCGCTCGCTCTCTCTCTCTCGGGGCGCCCGCTCTCTCTCTCTCTCGGCTCTCTCTCTCTCGGTGTGCTCGCTCTCTCTCTCTCTCTCTCGGGGCGCTCGCTCTCTCTCGGGGCGCTCGCCGGGGCGCTCGCTCTCGGGGCGCTCGCTCTCTCTCTCTCGGGGCGCTCGCTCTCTCTCTCTTGGTGCGCTCGCTCTCGGCTCGCTCGCTCTCGGTCGCTCTCGGCTCGGTCTCTCTCTCTCGGCTCTCTCGGCTCGCTCGCTCTCTCTCTCGGGGTGCTCGCTCTCTCTCTCTCTCGGGGCGCTCGCTCTCTCGGGGCGCTCGCTCTCTCGGAGCGCTCGCTCGCTCTCTCTCTCTCTCGGGACGCTCACTCTCTCACGGGGCGCTCGCTCTCTCTCGGCTCGCGCTCTCTCTCGGCTCGCTCTCTCTCTCGGCTCGCGCTCTCTCTGCCTTCTCTCTCTTGGCTCGCTCTTTCTCTCTCGGGCGCTCGCTCTCTCTCTCTCTCGGGGCGCTCGCTCTCTCTCTCGGGGCGCTCGCTCTCTCTCTCTCGGGGCGCTCGCTCGCTCTCGGCTCGCTGTCTCTCTCTCTCGGCTCGCTGTCTCTCTCTCGCTCTCGGCTCGCTGTCTCCCTGGGCTCTCTCTCTCTCGGGGTGCTCGCTCTCTCTCTCTCTCGGGGTGCTCGCTCTCTCTCTCTCTCGGGGTGCTCGCTCTCTCTCTCTCTCGGGGTGCTCGCTCTCTCTCTCTCTCGGGGTGCTCGCTCTCTCTCTCTCTCGGGGCGCTCGCTCTCTCTCTCGGGGCGCTCGCTCTCTCTCTCTCTCGGGGTGCTCGCTCTCTCTCTCGGGGCGATCTCTCTCTCTTTCTCTCTCGGGGCGCTCTCGTGGCGCTCTCTCTCTCTCTCTCTCTCTCTCTCTCTCTCGGGGCTCTCGCTCTTTCTCTCTCGGGCTCTCGCTCTTTCTCTCTCGGGGCTCTCGCTCTTTCTCTCTCGGGGCTCTCGCTCTTTCTCTCTCTCTCGGGGCTCTCGCTCTTTCTCTCTCTCTCGGGGCTCTCTCTCTTTCTCTCGGGGCTCTCGCTCTTTCTCTCTCTCTCTCGCTCTCTCTCTCTCTCTCTCTCTCTCGGGGCGCTCTCTCTCTCTCTCTCTCGCTCTCTCTCTCTCTCTCTCGGGGCGCTCGCTCTCTCTCTCGGGGCGCTCGGCGCTCTCTCTCGGGGCGCTCTCGGGGCGCTCTCTCTCTCTCTCGCTCTCTCTCTCTCTCGGGGCGCTCTCTCTCGGGGCGCTCTCTCTCTCTCTCGGGGCGCTCTCTCTCTCTCTCGGGGCGCTCTCTCTCTCTCTCGGGGCGCTCTCTCTCTCGGGGCGATCTCTCTCTCGGGGCGATCTCTCTCTCTCGGGGCGCTCGCTCTCTCTCTCTCGGGGCGCTCGCTCTCTCTTTCTCGGGGCGCTCGCTCTCTCTCTCTCTCTATTGGGGCGCTCGCTCTTTCTCTCTCGGGGCGCTCGCTCTCTCTCTCTCGGGGCGCTCTCTCTCTCGGGGCGCTCGCTCTCGGGGCGCTCGCTCTCGGCTCGCTCGCTCTCTCTCGGGGCGCTCTCTCTCGGGGCGCTCGCTCTCTCTCTCTCGGGGCGCTCGCTCTCTCTTTCTCGGGGCGCTCGCTCTCTCTCTCTCTATATCGGGGCGCTCGCTCTTTCTCTCTCGGGGCTCTCGCTCTTTCTCTCTCGGGCTCTCGCTCTTTCTCTCTCGGGGCTCTCGCTCTTTCTCTCTCGGGGCTCTCGCTCTTTCTCTCTCGGGGCTCTCGCTCTTTCTCTCTCGGGGCTCTCGCTCTTTCTCTCTCGGGGCTCTCGCTCTTTCTCTCTCTCTCGGGGCTCTCGCTCTTTCTCTCTCTCTCGGGGCTCTCGCTCTTTCTCTCTCTCTCGGGGCTCTCTCTCTTTCTCTCGGGGCTCTCGCTCTTTCTCTCTCTCTCTCGCTCTCTCTCTCTCTCTCTCTCTCTCTCTCTCTCTCTCGGGGCGCTCTCTCTCTCTCTCTCGCTCTCTCTCTCTCTCTCGGGGCGCTCGCTCTCTCTTTCGGGGCGCTCGGCGCTCTCTCTCGGGGCGCTCTCGGGGCGCTCTCTCTCTCGCTCTCTCTCTCTCGGGGCGCTCTCTCTCTCTCTCGGGGCGCTCTCTCTCTCTCTCGGGGCGCTCTCTCTCTCTCGGGGCGATCTCTCTCTCTTTCTCTCTCGGGGCGCTCTCTCTCTCTCGGGGCTCTCGCTCTTTCTCTCTCGGGCTCTCGCTCTTTCTCTCTCGGGGCTCTCGCTCTTTCTCTCTCGGGGCTCTCGCTCTTTCTCTCTCTCGGGGCTCTCGCTCTTTCTCTCTCTCGGGGCTCTCTCTCTTTCTCTCGGGGCTCTCGCTCTTTCTCTCTCTCTCTCGCTCTCTCTCTCTCTCTCTCTCTCTCTCTCTCTCTCTCTCTCGGGGCGCTCTCTCTCTCGCTCTCTCTCTCTCTCTCTCGGGGCGCTCGCTCTCTCTCTCGTGGCGCTCGGCGCTCTCTCTCGGGGCACTCTCGGGGCGCTCTCTCTCTCTCTCGCTCTCTCTCTCTCTCTTGGGGCGCTCTCTCTCTCTCTCGGGGCGCTCTCTCTCGGGGCGCTCTCTCTCTCTCTCGGGGCGCTCTCTCTCGGGGCGCTCTCTCTCTCTCTCGGGGCGCTCTCTCTCTCTCTCGGGGCGCTCTCTCTCTCTCTCGGGGCGCTCTCTCTCTCTCGGGGCGATCTCTCTCTCTCTCTCTTTTGGGGCGCTCTCGGGGCGCTCTCTCTCTCTCGGGGCGCTCTCTCTCTCTCTTTCTCCCTCGGGGCTCGCTCTTTCTCTCTCGGGCTCTTGCTCTTTCTCTCTTGGGGGCTCTCGCTCTTTCTCTCTTGGGGCGCTCTCTCTCTCTCTCTCGGGCGCTCTCTCTCTCTCGGGGCGCTCGCTCTCGGTGCGCTCGCTCTCGGCTCGCTCGCTCTCTCTCGGGGCGCTCTCTCTCGGGGCGCTCGCTCTCTCTCTCTCGGGGCGCTCGCTCTCTCTTTCTCGGGGCGCTCGTTCTCTCTCTCTCTCTATCGGGGCGCTCGCTCTTTCTCTCTCGGGGCTCTCGCTCTTTCTCTCTCGGGCTCTCGCTCTTTCTCTCTCGGGGCTCTCGCTCTTTCTCTCTCGGGGCTCTCGCTCTTTCTCTCTCTCTCGGGGCTCTCGCTCTTTCTCTCTCTCTCGGGGCTCTCGCTCTTTCTCTCTCTCTCGGGGCTCTCTCTCTCTTTCTCTCGGGGCTCTCGCTCTTTCTCTCTCTCTCTCGCTCTCTCTCTCTCTCTCTCTCGGGGCGCTCTCTCTCTCTCTCTCTCTCGGGGCGCTCTCTCTCTCGCTCTCTCTCTCGCTCTCTCTCTCTCTCTCTCTCTCTCTCTCTCTCTCTCTCTCGGGGCGCTCTCTCGCTCTCTCTCTCTCGGGGCGCTCGCTCTCTCTCTCGGGGCGCTCTCTCTCTCTCGGGGCGCTCTCTCTCTCTCGGGGCGATCTCTCTCTCTCTCTCTCGGGGCGCTCTCGGGGCGCTCTCTCTCTCTCTTTCTCCCTCGGGGCTCGCTCTTTCTCTCTCGGGCTCTCGCTCTTTCTCTCTTGGGGGCTCTCGCTCTTTCTCTCTCGGGGCGCTCTCTCTCTCTCTCGGGCGCTCTCTCTCTCTCGGGGCGCTCGCTCTCGGGGCGCTCGCTCTCGGCTCGCTCGCTCTCTCTCGGGGCGCTCTCTCTCGGGGCGCTCGCTCTCTCTCTCTCGGGGCGCTCGCTCTCTCTTTCTCGGGGCTCTCTCGCTCTCGCTCTTTCTCTCTCTCGCTCGCTCTCTCTCTCTCTCTATCGGGGCGCTCGCTCTTTCTCTCTCGGGGCGCTCGCTCTTTCTCTCTCGGGGCTCTCGCTCTTTCTCTCTCGGGCTCTCGCTCTTTCTCTCTCGGGGCTCTCGCTCTCTCTCTCTCGGGGCTCTCGCTCTTTCTCTCTCTCTCGGGGCTCTCTCTCTTTCTCTCGGGGCTCTCGCTCTTTCTCTCTCTCTCTCTCTCTCTCTCTCTCTCTCGGGGCGCTCTCTCTCGCTCTCTCTCTCTCTCTCTCGGGGCGCTCTCTCTCTCTCTCGGGGCGCTCTCTCTCTCTCGGGGCGATCTCTCTCTCTTTCTCTCTCGGGGCGCTCTCGTGGCGCTCTCTCTCTCTCTCTCTCTCTCTCGGGGCTCTCGCTCTTTCTCTCTCGGGCTCTCGCTCTTTCTCTCTCGGGGCGCTCGCTCTCGGCTCGCTCGGTCGCTCTCGGCTCGGTCGCTCTCGGCTCGGTAGCTCTCGGCTCTGTCTCGCTCTCTCGGGGCGCTCTCTCTCTCTCTCGGGGCGCTCTCTCTCTCTCTCGGGGCGCTCTCTCTCTCTCTCTCGGGGTGCTCGCTCTCTCTCTCGGGGTGCTCGCTCTCTCTCTCGGGGTGCTCGCTCTCTCTCTCTCTCGGGGCGCTCGCTCTCTCTCTCTCTCTCGGGGTGCTCGCCGGGGTGCTCGCTCTCTCTCTCGGGTCGCTCTCTCTCTCTCTCTCTCTCGGGGTGCTCGCCGGGGTGCTCGCTCTCGGGGCGCGGTCGCTCTTGGCTCGGTCGCTCTCGGCTCGGTCTCTCACTTTCGGCTCTCTCGCTCGGCTCGCTCGCTCTCTCTCTCTCAGGGCGCTCGCTCTCTCTCTCTCGGGGCGCTCTCTCTCTCTCGGGGCGCTCGCTCTCTCTCTCTCGGGGCGCTCGCTCTCTCTCTCGGGGCGCTCGCTCGCTCTCGGCTCGCTGTCTCTATCTCTCTCGCTCTCGGCTCGCTGTCTCTCGCTCTCGGCTCGCTGTCTCTCTCAGCTCGCTCTCTCTCTCTCGGGGCGCTCTCTCTCTCTCTCTCTCTCTCTCTCTCGGCTCTCTCTCTCTCGGGGTGCTCGCTCTCTCTCTCTCGGGGCGCTCGCTCTCTCTCTCTCGGGGCGCTCGCCGGGGCGCTCGCTCTCGGGGTGCTCGCTCTCGGGGTGCTCGCTCTCGGCTCGGTCGCTCTCGGCTCGGTCTCTCTCTTTCGGCTCTCTCGCTCGGCTCGCTCGCTCTCTCTCTCTCAGGGCGCTCGCTCTCTCTCTCTCGGGGCGCTCGCTCTCTCTCTCTCTCGGGGCGCTCGCTCTCGGCTTGCTCGGTCGCTCTCGGCTCGGTAGCTCTCGGCTCGGTCTCGCTCTCTCGGGGCGCTCTCTCTCTCTCGGGGCGCTCTCTCTCTCTCGGGGCGCTCTCTCTCTCTCTCGGGGCGCTCGCTCTCTCTCTCGGGGCGCTTGCTCTCTCTCTCGGGGCGCTCGCTCTCTCTCTCTCGGGGTGCTCGCTCTCTCTCGGGGTGCTCGCTCTCTCTCTCTCTCTCGGGATGCTCGCCGGGGTGCTCGCTCTCTCTCTCGGGTCGCTCGCTCTCTCTCTCGGGGTGCTCGCCGGGGTGCTCGCTCTCGGGGCGCGGTCGCTCTTGGCTCGGTCGCTCTCGGCTCGGTCTCTCACTTTCGGCTCTCTCGCTCGGCTCGCTCGCTCTCTCTCTCTATGTGCTCGCCCTCTCTCTCTCTGTGCTCGCTCTCTCTCTGTGCTCGCTCTCTCTCTGTGCTCGCTCTCTCTCTGTGCTCGCTCGCTCTCTCTCTGTGCTCGCTCTCTCTGTGCTCTCTCTCTCCCAATGCTCGCTCTCTCTGTCTGTGCTCGCTCTCTCTGTCTGTGCTCGCTCTCTCTGTCTGTGCTCGCTCTCTCTGTCTGTGCTCGCTCTCTCTGTCGTTGCTCACTCGCTCTCTCTGTCTGTGCTCGCTCTCTCTGTCTGTGCTCGCTCGCTCTGTCTGTGTTCGCTCGCTCTCTCTGTCGTTGCTCGCTCGCTCTCTCTGTCTGTGCTCGCTCACTCTCTATGTCTGTGCTCGCTCGCTCTCTCTGTCTGTGCTCGCTCTCTCTGTCTGTGCTCGCTCTCTCTGTCTGTGCTCGCTCTCTCTGTCGTTGCTCGCTCGCTCTCTGTTGTTGCTCGCTCTCTCTCTCTGTCGTTGCTCGCTCTCTCTCTCTGTCGTTGCTCGCTCTCTCTGTCTGTGATCGCTCGCTCTCTCTGTCTGTGATCGCTCTCTCTGTCTGTGAATGCTCGCTCTCTCTGTCTGTGATCGCTTGATCGCTCTCTGTGTCTGTGATCGCTCTCTCTGTCTGTGCTCGCTCTCTCTGTCTGTGCTCGCTCGCTCTCTCTGTCGTTGCTCACTCGCTCTCTCTGTCGTTGCTCACTCGCTCTCTCTGTCGTTGCTCGCTCGCTCGCTCTCTCTGTCTGTGCTCGCTCACTCTCTGTCTGTGCTCGCTCGCTCTCTCTGTCTGTGCTCGCTCTCTCTGTCGTTGCTCGCTCGCTCTCTCTGTCGTTGCTCGCTCGCTCTCTCTGTCTGTGATCGCTCGCTCTCTCTGTCTGTGATCGCTCGCTCTCTCTGTCTGATCGCTCGCTCTCTCTGTCTGTGATCGCTCTCTCTGTCTGTGCTCGCTCTCTCTGTCTGTGCTCGCTCTCTCTCTCTCTCTGTGCTCGCTCTCTCTCTCTCTCTCTCTGTGCTTGCTCGCTCTCTCTCTCTGTGCTCGCTCGCTCGCTCGCTTTCTCTCTACTCGCTCTGTGCTCGCTCTCTCTCTCTGCTCGCTCTCTCTCTCTGCTTCGTCTCTCTCTCTGCTCGCTCTCTCTGTGCTCGCTCTCTCTCTCTCTGTGCTCGCTCTCTCTCTCTCTCTCTGTGCTCGCTCTCTATCTGCTCGCTCTCTGTCGTTGCTCGCTCGCTCTCTCTGCCTGTGCTCGCTCGCTCTCTCTGTCTGTGCTCGCTCGCTCTCTCTGTCTGTGCTCGCTCGCTCTGTCTGTGCTCGCTCGCTCTCTCTGTCTGTGCTCGCTCGCTCTCTCTGTCTGTGCTCGCTCGCTTTCTCTGTCTGTGCTCGCTCGCTTTCTCTGTCTGTGCTCGCTCGCTCTCTCTGTCTGTGCTCGCTCGCTCTCTCTGTCTGTGCTCGCTCGCTCGCTCTCTCTGTCTATGATCGCTCGCTCTCTCTGTCTATGATTGCTCGCTCTCTCTGTCTGTGATCGCTCGCTCGTTCTCTCTGTCTGTGATCGCTCGCTCGCTCTCTCTGTCTATGATCGCTCGCTCTCTTTGTCTGTGCTCGCTCTCTCTCTCTGTCTGTGATCGCTTGCTCTCTCTGTCTGTGATCGCTTGCTCTCTCTGTCCTGTGATCGCTCGCTCTCTGTCTGTGCTCGCTCTCTCTTTCTGTGATCGCTCGCTCTCTCTCTCTGTCTGTGCTCGCTCGCTCTCTCTCTCTCTGTCTGTGCTCTCTCTCTCTGTCTATGATCGCTCGCTCGCTCTCTCTGTCGTTGCTCGCTCTCTCTGTCTGTGATCGCTCGCTCTCTCTCTCTCTGCTCGCTCTCTCTCTGCTCGCTCTCTCTGTGCTCGCTCTCTCTGTGCTCGCTCTCTCTGTGCTCGCTCTCTCTGTGCTCGCTCTCTGTCGTTGCTCGCTCTCTCTGTCTGTGCTCGCTCGCTCTCTCTGTGCTCGCTCGCTCTCTCTGTGCTCGCTCGCTCTCTCTGTGCTCGCTCGCTCTCTCTGTGCTCGCTCGCTCTCTCTGTGCTCGCTCGCTCTCTCTGTGCTCGCTCGCTCTCTCTGTGCTCGCTCGCTCTCTCTGTCTGTGCTCGCTCGCTCTCTCTGTCTGTGCTCGCTCGCTCTCTCTGTCTGTGCTCGCTCGCTCTCTCTGTCTGTGCTCGCTCGCTCTCTTTGTCTGTGCTCGCTCGCTCTCTCTGTCTGTGCTCGCTCTCTCTGTCTATGATCGCTCGCTCGCTCTCTCTGTCGTTGCTCGCTCTCTCTGTCTGTGCTCGCTCGCTCTCTCTGTCTGTGATCGCTCTCTCTGTCTGTGATCGCTCGCTCTCTCTGTCTGTGATCGCTCGCTCTCTCTGTCTGTGATCGCTCGCTCTCTCTGTCTGTGCTCGCTCGCTCTCTCTGTCTGTGCTCGCTCTCTCTGTCTGTGCTCGCTCGCTCTGTCTGTGCTCGCTCGCTCTCTCTGTCTGTGCTCGCTCTCTCTCTCTCTCTCTGTGCTCTCTCTCTCGCTCTCTCTCTGTGCTCGCTCGCTCTCTCTCTCTCTGTGCTCGCTCTCTCTCTCTGTGCTCGCTCGCTCGCTCTCTCTCTGCTCGTTCTCTCTCTGCTCGCTCTCTCTCTCTCTGCTCGCTCGCTTTCTCTCTACTCGCTCTGTGCTCGCTCTCTCTCTGCTCGCTCTCTCTCTCTGCTCGCTCTCTCTGTGCTCGCTCTCTCTCTCTCTCTCTCTCTATGTGCTCGCTCTCTCTCTCTCTCTCTCTCTGTGCTCGCTCTCTCTCTCTCTCTCTCTGTGCTCGCTCTCTCTCTCTCTCTCTCTGCTCGTTCTCTCTCTCTCTCTCTGCTCGTTCTCTCTCTCTCTCTCTGCTCGTTCTCTCTCTCTCTCTCTGCTCGCTCTCTCTCTCTCTCTCTGTGCTTGCTCTCTCTCTCTCTCTCTCTGCTTGCTCTCTCTCTCTCTCTCTCTGTGCTCGCTCTCTCTCTCTCTCTGTGCTCGCTCTCTCTCTACTCGCTCTGTGCTCGCTCGCTCTCTCTGTGCTCGCTCGCTTGCTCTCCCTCTGTGCTTGCTTGCTCTCTCTCTGTGCTCGCTCGCTCTCTCTCTGTGCTCTTTGTCTCTCTCTCGCAAGGCGCTCTTTCTCTCTCGCAAGGCGCTCTCTCTCTCTCGCATGGCGCTCTCTCTCTCTCGCATGGCGCTCTCTCTCTCTCGCATGGCGCTCTCTCTCTCTCGCATGGCACTCTCTCTCTCGCAAGGCCCCCTCTCTCTCTCGCAAGGCCCTCTCTCTCGCAAGGCCCTCTCTCTCGCAAGGCCCTCTCTCTCGCAAGGCCCTCTCTCTCGCAAGGCCCTCTCTCTCGCAAGGCCCTCTCTCTCGCAAGGCCCTCTCTCTCTCTCTCGCAAGGCCCTCTCTCTCTCTCTCGCAAGGCCCTCTCTGTCTCTCGCAAGGCCCTCTCTGTCTCTCGCAAGGCCCTCTCTCTCTCTCGCAAGGCCCTCTCTCTCTCTCGCAAGGCCCTCTCTCTCGCAAGGCCCTCTCTCTCGCAAGGCCCTCTCTCTCGCAAGGCCCTCTCTCTCGCAAGGCCCTCTCTCTCTCGGGGAGCTCGCTCTCTCTCGTGGCTCTCTCTCTCTGTGCTCTCTATGTGCTCGCCCACTCTCTCTCTCTGTGCTCGCTCGCTCTCTCTCTCTCTGTGCTCGCTCGCTCTCTCTCTCTGTGCTCGCTCTCTCTGTGCTCTCTCTCTCCCAATGCTCGCTCGCTCTCTCTGTCTGTGCTCGCTCTCTCTGTCTGTGCTCGCTCTCTCTGTCTGCTCGCTCGCTCGCTCTCTCTGTCTGCTCGCTCGCTCGCTCTCTCTGTCGTTGCTCGCTCGCTCTCTCTGTCGTTGCTCGCTCACTCTCTCTGTCGTTGCTCGCTCGCTCTCTCTGTCGTTGCTCGCTCGCTCTCTCTGTCGTTGCTCGCTTGCTCTCTCTGTCTGTGCTCGCTCGCTCTCTCTGTCTGTGCTCGCTCTCTGTCTGTGCTCGCTCGCTCTCTCTGTCTCTGCTCGCTCTCTCTGTCGTTGCTCGCTCGCTCTCTCTGTCGTTGCTCGCTCGCTCTCTCTGTCGTTGCTCGCTCGCTCTCTCTGTCTGTGCTCGCTCACTCTCTCTGTCTGTGCTCGCTCGCTCTGTCTGTGTTCGCTCGCTCTCTCTGTCTGTGCTCGCTCTCTCTGTCGTTGCTCGCTCGCTCTCTCTGTCGTTGCTCGCTGGCTCTCTCTGTCGTTGCTCGCTCTCTCTGTCTGTGATCGCTCGCTCTCTCTGTCTGTGATCGCTCGCTCTCTCTGTCTGTGATCGCTCGCTCTCTCTGTCTGTGCTCGCTCGCTCTCTCTGTCTGTGCTCGCTCTCTCTCTCTCTGTGCTCGCTCTCTCTCTCTCTCTCTCTCTCTCTCTCTCTCTCTGTGCTCGCTCTCTCTGTGCTCGCTCTCTCTCTCTCTGTGCTCGCTCTCTCTCTCTCTGTGCTCGCTCGCTCTCTCTCTGCTCGCTCGCTTTCTCTCTACTCGCTATGTGCTCTCTCTCTCTCTCTCTCAATTCAATTCAATTCAATTCAAGGGCTTTATTGGCATGGGAAACATGTGTTAAAATTGCCAAAGCAAGTGAGGTAGACAACATACAAAGTGAATATATAAAGTGAAAAACAACAAAAATTAACAGTAAACATTACACATACAGAGGTTTCAAAACAGTAAAGACATTACAAATGTCATATTATATATATATACAGTGTTTTAACAATGTACAAATGGTTAAAGGACACAAGATAAAATAAATAAGCATAAATATGGGTTGTATTTACAATGGTGTGTGTTCTTCACTGGTTGCCCTTTTCTCGTGGCAACAGGTCACAAATCTTGCTGCTGTGATGGCACACTGTGGAATTTCACCCAGTAGATATGGGAGTTTTTCAAATGTGGATTTGTTTTCGAATTCTTTGTGGATCTGTGTAATCTGAGGGAAATATGTCTCTCTAATATGGTCATACATTGGGCAGGAGGTTAGGAAGTGCAGCTCAGTTTCCACCTCATTTTGTGGGCAGTGAGCACATAGCCTGTCTTCTCTTGAGAGCCATGTCTGCCTACGGCGGCCTTTCTCAATAGCAAGGCTATGCTCACTGAGTCTGTACATAGTCAAAGCTTTCCTTAATTTTGGGTCAGTCACAGTGGTCAGGTATTCTGCCGCTGTGTACTCTCTGTGTAGGGCCAAATAGCATTCTAGTTTGCTCTGTTTTTTGTTAATTCTTTCCAATGTGTCAAGTAATTATCTTTTTGTTTTCTCATGATTTGGTTGGGTCTAATTGTGCTGTTGTCCTGGGGCTCTGTAGGGTGTGTTTGTGTTTGTGAACAGAGCCCCAGGACCAGCTTGCTTAGGGGACTCTTCTCCAGGTTCATCTCTCTGTAGGTGATGGCTTTGTTATGGAAAGTTTGTGAATCACTTCCTTTTAGGTGGTTGTAGAATTTAACGGCTCTTTTCTGGATTTTGATAATTAGTGGGTATCGGCCTAATTCTGCTCTGCATGCATTATTTGGTGTGTTACGTTGTACACGGAGGATATTTTTGCAGAATTCTGCGTGCAGAGTCTCAATTTGGTGTTTGTCCCATTTTGTGAAGTCTTGGTTGGTGAGCGGACCCCAGACCTCACAACCATAAAGGGCAATGTGCTCTATGACTGATTCAAGTATTTTTAGCCAAATCCTAATTGGTATGTTGAAATTTATGTTTCTTTTGATGGCAGAGAATGCCCTTCTTGCCTTGTCTCTCAGATCGTTCACAGCTTTGTGGAAGTTACCTGTGGCGCTGATGTTTAGGCCAAGGTATGTATAGTTTTTTGTGTGCTCTAGGGCAACAGTGTCTAGATTGAATTTGTATTTGTGGTCCTGGTGACTGGACCTTTTTTGGAACACCATTATTTTGGTCTTACTGAGATTTACTGTCAGGGCCCAGGTCTGACAGAATCTGTGCATAAGATCTAGGTGCTGCTGTAGGCCCTCCTTGGTTGGTGACAGAAGCACCAGATCATCGGCAAACAGCAGACATTTGACTTCGGATTCTAGCAGGGGGAGGCCGGGTGCTGCAGACTTTTCTAGTGCCTCTCTGTACTCGCTTGCTCTCTCTGTCTGTGCTCGCTCACTCTCTCTCTCTCTCTCTCTCGCTGTGCTCGCTCTCTCTCTCCCAGTGCTCGCTCTCTCTCTCCCAGTGCTCGCTCTCTCTCTCCCAGTGCTCGCTCTCTCTCTCTGTGCTTGCTCTCTTTGTGCTCGCTCTCTCTGTGTTCGCTCTCTCTCTGTACTCGCTTGCTCTCTCTGTCTGTGCTCGCTCGCTCGCTCTCTCTCTCTCTCTCTCTCTCTCTCTCTCTCTCTCTCGCTGTGCTCGCTCTCTCTCTCCCAGTACTCGCTCTCTCTCTCTCTCGCTCTGTGTTCGCTCTCTCTCTCTGTGTTCGCTCTCTCTCGCTCTCTGTGTTCACTCTCTCTCTGTACTCGCTTGCTCGCTCTGTCTGTGCTCGCTCGCTCTCTCTCTCTCTCTCTCTCTCTCTCTCTCTCTCTGTGCTCGCTCTCTCTCTCTCTCTGTGCTCGCTCTCTCTCTGTGCTCGCTCTCTCTCTCCCAGTGCTCGCTCTCTCTCTCATGTGTTAACATTGCCAAAGCAAGTGAGGTAGACAACATACAAAGTGAATATATAAAGTGAAAAACAACAAAAATTAACAGTAAGCTCGCTCTGTGCTCGCTCGCTCTCTCTGTGCTCGCTCGCTTGCTCTCCCTCTGTGCTCGCTTGCTCTCTCTCTGTGCTCGCTCTCTCTCTCTCGCAAGGCTCTCTCTCTCTCTCGCAAGGTTCTCTGTCTCTCTCTCTCTCTCGCAATGCCCTCTCTCTCTCTCTCTCTCTTTCAGGGCTCACTGTCTCTTGCAAGGCTCTCTCTCTCTCTTTCAGGGCTCGCTCTCTATCAGGGCTCGCTCTCTTTCAGGGCTCGCTCTCTCTGTGCTCTCTCTCTCCCAGTACTCGCTCTCTCTCTCTCTCTCGCTCTGTGTTCGCTCTCTCTCTCTCTCTGTGCTCGCTCTCTCTCTCTACTCGCTCTTTGCTCGCTCTGTGCTCGCTTGCTCTCTCTGTGCTCGCTCGCTTGCTCTCCCTCTGTGCTCGCTTTCTCTCTCTCTGTGCTCATTCTCTCTCTCGCAAGGCTCTCTCTCTCTCTCGCAAGGTTCTCTCTCTCTCTCGCAAGGTTCTCTGTCTCTCTCTCTGTGCTCGCTCTCTCTCTCTCTGTGCTCGCTCGCTCTCTCTCTCTCTCTCTGTGCTCGCTCGCTCTCTCTCTCTCTCTGTGCTTGCTCGCTCTCTCTCTCTCTCTGTGCTTGCTCGCTCTCTCTCTCTCTCTCTACTCGCTCTGTGCTCGCTCTCTCTCTCTCTCTGTGCTCGCTCACTCTGTGCTCGCTCTCTCTCTCTCTCTCTCTCTCTCTCTCTCTCTCTCTCTCTCTCTCTCTGTGCTCGCTCTCTCTCTGTGCTCGCTCTCTGTCTCTCTCTCTGTGCTCGCTCTCTCTCGCTCTCTCTCTGTGCTCGCTCTCTCTCTCTCTCTCTCTCTCTGTGCTCTCTCTCTCTCTCTCTCTCTGTGCTCGCTCTCTCTCTCCCAGTGCTCGCTCTCTCTCTCTCTGTGCTCGCTCTCTCTCTCTCTGTGCTCGCTCTCTCTCTCTCTGTGCTCGCTCGCTCTCTCGCTCTGTGCTCGCTCTCTCTCTCTCGCTCTGTGCTCTCTCTCTCTCTGTGTTCGCTCTCTCTCTCTGTGTTCGCTCTCTCTCTGTCTGTGCTCGCTCTCTCTGTCTGTGCTCGCTCTCTCAATTAAATTCAATGGCTTTATTGGCATGGGAAACGTGTTAACATTGCCAAAGCAAGTGAGGTAGATAATATATAAAGTGCATATATAAAGTGAAATAAACAATAAAAATTAACAGTAAACATTACACATACAGAAGTTTCAAAACAAAGACATTACAAATGTCATATTATATATATATATATATATACAGTGTTTTAACAATGTACAAATGGTTAAACGACACAAGATAAAATAAATAAGCATAAATATGGGTTGTATTTACAATGGTGTGTGTTCTTCACTGGTCACCCTTTTCTCGTGGCAACAGGTCACAAATCTTGCTGCTGTGATGGCACACTGTGGAATTTCACCCAGTAGATATGGGAGTTTTTCAAAATTGGATTTGTTTTCGAATTCTTTGTGGATCTGTGTAATCTGAGGGAAATATGTCTCTCTAATATGGTCATACATTGGGCAGGAGGTTAGGAAGTGCAGCTCAGTTTCCACCTCATTTTGTGGGCAGTGAGCACATAGCCTGTCTTCTCTTGAGAGCCATGTCTGCCTACGGCGGCCTTTCTCAATAGCAAGGCTATGCTCACTGAGTCTGTACATAGTCAAAGCTTTCCTTAATTTTGGGTCAGTCACAGTGGTCAGGTATTCTGCCGCTGTGTACTCTCTGTGTAGGGCCAAATAGCATTCTAGTTTGCTCTGTTTTTTTGTTAATTCTTTCCAATTGTGTCAAGTAATTATCTTTTTGTTTTCTCATGATTTGGTTGGGTCTAATTGTGCTGCTGTCCTGGGGCTCTGTAGGGTGTGTTTGTGTTTGTGAACAGAGCCCCAGGACCAGCTTGCTTAGGGGACTCTTCTCCAGGTTCATCTCTCTGTAGGTGATGGCTTTGTTATGGAAGGTTTGGGAATCGCTTCCTTTTAGGTGGTTGTAGAATTTAACGGCTCTTTTCTGGATTTTGATAATTAGTGGGTATCGGCCTAATTCTGCTCTGCATGCATTATTTGGTGTTCTACGTTGTACACAGAGGATATTTTTGCAGGATTCTGCGTGCAGTCTCAATTTGGTGTTTGTCCCATTTTGTGAAGTCTTGGTTGGTGAGCGGACCCCAGACCTCACAACCATAAAGGGCAATGTGCTCTATGACTGATTCAAGTATTTTTAGCCAAATCCTAATTGGTATGTTGAAATTTATGTTCCTTTTGATGGCATAGAATGCCCTTCTTGCCTTGTCTCTCAGATCGTTCACAGCTTTGTGGAAGTTACCTGTGGCGCTGATGTTTAGGCCAAGGTATGTATAGTTTTTTGTGTGCTCTAGGGCAACAGTGTCTAGATGAAATTTGTATTTGTGGTCCTGGTGACTGGACCTTTTTTGGAACACCATTATTTTGGTCTTACTGAGATTTACTGTCAGGGCCCAGGTCTGACAGAATCTGTGCATAAGATCTAGGTGCTGCTGTAGGCCCTCCTTGGTTGGTGACAGAAGCACCAGATCATCAGCAAACAGCAGGCATTTGACTTCAGATTCTAGTAGGGTGAGGCCGGGTGCTGCAGACTTTTCTAGTGCCCGCGCCAATTCGTTGATATATATGTTGAAGAGAGTGGGGCTTAAGCTGCATCCCTGTCTAACCCCACGACCCTGTGTGAAGAAATTTGTGTGTTTTTTGCCAATTTTAACCGCACACTTGTTGTTTGTGTACATGGATTTTATAATGTCGTATGTTTACCCCCAACACCACTTTCCATCAGTTTGTATAGCAGACCCTCATGCCAAATTGAGTCGAAGGCTTTTTTGAAATCAACAAAGCATGAGAAGACTTTGCCTTTGTTTTGGTTTGTTTGGTGGTCAATTAGGGTGTGCAGGGTGAATACATGGTCTGTTGTACGGTAATTTGGTAAAAAGCCAATTTGACATTTGCTCAGTACATTGTTTTCATTGAGGAAATGTAAGAGTCTGCTGTTAATGATAATGCAGAGGATTTTCCCAAGGTTACTGTTGACGCATATTCCACGGTAGTTATTGGGGTCAAATTTGTCTCCACTTTTGTGGATTAGGGTGATCAGTCCTTGGTTCCAAATATTGGGGAAGATGCCAGAGCTAAGTATGATGTTAAAGAGTTTTAGTATAGCTAATTGGAATTTGTTGTCTGTATATTTGATCATTTCATTAAGGATACCATCAACACCACAGGCCTTTTTGGGTTGGAGGGTTTTTATTTTGTCCTGTAACTCATTCAATGTAATTGGAGAATCCAGTGGGTTCTGGCAGTCTTTAATAGTTGATTCTAAGATCTGTATTTGATCATGTATATGTTTTTGCTCTTTATTCTTTGCTATAGAGCCAAAAAGATTGGAGAAGTGGTTTACCCATACATCTCCATTTTGGATAGATAATTCTTCGTGTGGTTGTTTGTTTAGTGTTTTCCAATTTTCCCAGAAGTGGATAGTCTATGGATTCTTCAATTGCATTGAGCTGATTTCTGACATGCTGTTCCTTCTTTTTCCGTAGTGTATTTCTGTATTGTTTTAGTGATTCACCATAGTGAAGGCGTAGACTCAGGTTTTCCGGGTCTCTATGTTTTTGGTTGGACAGGTTTCTCAATTTCTTTCTTAGATTTTTGCATTCTTCATCAAACCATTTGTCATTGTTGTTAATTTTCTTCGGTTTTCTATTTGAGATTTTTAGGTTTGATAGGGAAGCTGAGAGGTCAAATATACTGTTAAGATTTTCAACTGCCAAGTTTACACCTTCACTATTACAGTGGAACGTTTTACCCAGGAAATTGTCTAAAAGGGATTGATTTTGTTGTTGCCTAATTGTTTTTTGGTAGGTTTCCAAACTGCATTCCTTCCATCTATAGCATTTCTTAATGTTACTCAGTTCCTTTGGCTTTGATGCCTCATGATTGAGCATTGCTCTGTTTAAGTAGACTGTGATTTTGCTGTGGTCTGATAGGGGTGTCAGTGGGCTGACTGTGAACGCTCCGAGAGACTCTGGGTTAAGGTCAGTGATAAAGTAGTCTACAGTACTACTGCCAAGAGATGAGCTATATGTGTACCTACTACCACAGGAGTCCCCTCGAAGCCTACCATTGACTATGTACATACCCAGCGTGCGACAGAGCTGCAGGAGTTGTGACCCGTTTTTGTTGGTTATGTTGTCATAGTTGTGCCTAGGGGGGCATATGTGGGAGGGAATGCTGTCACCTCCAGGTAGGTGTTTGTCCCCGTGTGCTGAGGGTGTCAGGTTCTTGTCCGGTTCTGGCATTTAGGTCGCCACAGACTAGTACATGTCCCTGGGCCTGGAAATGATTGATTTCCCCCTCCAAGATGGAGAAGCTGTCTTCATTAAAGTATGGGGATTCTAGTGGGGGGATATAGGTAGCACACAGGAGGACATTTTTCTCTGTTAAGATAATTTCCTTTTGAATTTCTAGCCAAATGTAAAATGTTCCTGTTTTGATTCATTTAATGGAGTAAGTTAGGTCTGCTCTATACCAAATTGAGTCCCTTCCCTGTTTCACACCTGGTAGTTTGGTGGATGGGACTACCAGCTCTCTGTAACCTAGAGGGCAACCATTGGGTCGGTCTCCTCTATACCAGGTTTCTTGCAGGATGACAATGTCTGTATTACCGATTTCTTTGGTGAAGTCCGGGTTCCTGCTCTTTAGGCCAAAGGCAGAGGACCTCAGGCCTTGGATATTCCAGGATGAGATAGTGAAGGCTTTTTGTTCCATAAAGTGTCCAATGGTGTTGGTCGTGGTTTGGCCTCAGGCCAGTAAGTTTGAGCAGAGCCTGCTGAGCATCTGGTACATGCCATTGGCTTGGGCTAGTGTAAGAGTGGGGGTTGGGCCTGTTTGCCCGCTCATTACCTGGGCGTACTCTCTCCCCCAGGGCTTTCTCTCTTTCTCTCTCGGGCTTTCTCTCTCTCTCAGGGCTTTCTCTCTCTCAGGGCTTTCTCTCTCTCTCAGGTCCCTCTCTCTCTCTCAGGTCTCTCTCTCTCTCTCTCTCCCAGGCCTCTCTTTATCTCTCCCAGGCCTCTCTTTATCTCTCCCAGGGCTCTCTTTATCTCTCCCAGCGCTCTCTCAGGGCTCTCTCTCTTTCTCTCCTCTTTCTCTCTCTCTCTCAGGGCTCTCTCTTTCTCAGGGCTCGCTCTCTCTCAGGGCTCGCTCTCTCTCAGGGCTCGCTCTCTCTCAGGGCTCGCTCTCTCTCAGGGCTCTCTCTCAGGGCTCGCTCTCTCTCAGGTCTCTCTCTCTCTCTTAGGGCTCTCTCTCTCTCAGGGCTTTCTCTCTCTCTCTCTGGGCTCTCTCTCTCAGGGCTCTCAGAGGTATCTCTCTCAGGGCTCTCTCTCTCTCAGGGCTCTCTCTCTCTCTCAGGGCTCTCTCTCTCTCTCAGGGCTCTCTCTCTCAGGGCTCTCTTTCTCTCTCTCTCTCTCTCAGGGCTCTCTCTCTCTCAGGGCTCTCTGTCTCTCTCTCTCTCTCTCTCCCAGGGATCTCTCTCTTACTCTCTCTCTCAGGTCTCTCTCTCTCTCTCTCTCTCAGGGCTCTCTCTCTCTCAGGGCTCTCTCTCTCTCAGGGCTCTCTCTCTCTCTCAGGGCTGCTGCTGCTATTATCGATTTGGGGAAAAATCAATGACTGGCTGCAGAGTGGGAGAAGCTGTGTGTGTGCGTGTGCGTACACACAGCGCTGGCAGTATCCAGGGATAACAGCTTTGGTTGTGGGGAGAGGATTGGGGAATTTTAAGGAGGGTGTGTGTGTGTGTGCAATAACTGTTTATTCAGTTCTCTGTCTGAGCTCCACACTAGGAGGACCTTTCCTCTCGTCACATTCAGTGTCTCCCTTCCCAGCGGTCGTGTTAACACAGAATTCAGTGTCTCCCTTCCCAGCGGTCGTGTTAACACAGAATTCAGTGTCTCCCTTCCCAGCGGTCGTGTTAACACAGAATTCAGCGTCTTTCACTCAGAAAAAAACGATAAAAGCTACTTTTCTGTGGTACTTTTTGCGGTCCAGTCTACTTTTCTGTGGTACTTTTCGCGGTCCAGTCTACTTTTCTGTGGTACTTTTCGCGGTCCAGTCTACTTTTCTGTGGTACTTTTTGCGGTCTAGTCTACTTTTCTGTGGTACTTTTTGCGGTCCAGTCTACTTTTCTGTGGTACTTTTCGCGGTCTAGTCTACTTTTCTGTGGTACTTTTCGCGGTCTAGTCTACTTTTCTGTGGTACTTTTTGCGGTCTAGTCTACTTTTCTGTGGTAAAATGCAAGATTAACCTCAAGCAAAACATTAGGCAATGTAGATGGCTACATTTTTCTATGTTGAACATTATCAATTTGACGGCCATGCATTGTTTTGACTAAAAATACCTTGGTATTTCATTGTAAGCTCATTTACTTGTGTGGCTGCCAGCAAATAGCGTTGTATTTCTGTTGTCATCTGATGAATAGGAAGCTATTTTCTGCTGAATGTGTTGCATTAATGTCTCTTCCGGGAAGGAAAACTATAGTTGCACGTCCCTGATCACTCTATTGAAGCAAAAAAACACTGTTGACTTTAAATATAAAACGCAGATGAAATGGTTTATTAAAACGCAGCTGAAACGGTTTATTAAAACGCAGCTGAAACGGTTTATTAAAACGCAGCTGAAATGGTTTATTAAAACGCAGCTGAAATGGTTTATTAAAACGCAGCTGAAACGGTTTATTAAAACGCAGCTGAAATGGTTTATTAAAACGCAGCTGAAACGGTTTATTAAAACGCAGCTGAAATGGTTTATTAAAACGCAGAGGAAATGGTTTATTAAAACGCAGCTGAAATGGTTTATTAAAACGCAGATGAAACGGTTTATTAAAACGCAGAGGAAATGGTTTATTAAAACGCAGAGGAAATGGTTTATTAAAACTCAGAGGAAATGGTTTATTAAAACGCAGATGAAACGGTTTATTAAAACGCAGCTGAAATGGTTTATTAAAACTCAGCTCTCAGGGCTCAGAAATGGTTTATTAAAACTCTCTCTCAGGGCTCGCTCTCTCTCAGGGCTCGCTCTCTCTCAGGGCTCTCTCTCAGGGCTCGCTCTCTCTCAGGTCTCTCTCTCTCTCTTAGGGCTCTCTCTCTCTCAGGGCTTTCTCTCTCTCTCTCTGGGCTCTCTCTCTCAGGGCTCTCAGAGGTATCTCTCTCAGGGCTCTCTCTCTCTCAGGGCTCTCTCTCTCTCTCAGGGCTCTCTCTCTCTCAGGGCTCTCTCTCTCTCTCTCAGGGCTCTCTCTCTCTCTCTCAGGGCTCTCTCTCTCTCTCTCTCAGGGCTCTCTCTCTCAGGGCTCTCTCTCTCTCAGGGCTCTCTCTGTCTCTCTCTCTCTCTCTCTCTCTCTCCCAGGGATCTCTCTCTTACTCTCTCTCTCAGGTCTCTCTCTCTCTCTCTCTCTCAGGGCTCTCTCTCTCTCAGGGCTCTCTCTCTCTCTCAGGGCTGCTGCTGCTAATATCGATTTGGGGAAAAATCAATGACTGGCTGCAGAGTGGGAGAAGCTGTGTGTGTGCGTGTGCGTACACACAGCGCTGGCAGTATCCAGGGATAACAGCTTTGGTTGTGGGGAGAGGATTGGGGAATTTTAAGGAGGGTGTGTGTGTGTGTGCGCAATAACTGTTTATTCAGTTCTCTGTCTGTGCTCCACACTAGGAGGACCTTTCCTCTCGTCACATTCAGTGTCTCCCTTCCCAGCGGTCGTGTTAACACAGAATTCAGTGTCTCCCTTCCCAGCGGTCGTGTTAACACAGAATTCAGTGTCTCCCTTCCCAGCGGTCGTGTTAACACAGAATTCAGCGTCTTTCACTCAGAAAAAAACGATAAAAGCTACTTTTCTGTGGTACTTTTTGCGGTCCAGTCTACTTTTCTGTGGTACTTTTCGCGGTCCAGTCTACTTTTCTGTGGTACTTTTCGCGGTCCAGTCTACTTTTCTGTGGTACTTTTTGCGGTCTAGTCTACTTTTCTGTGGTACTTTTTGCGGTCCAGTCTACTTTTCTGTGGTACTTTTCGCGGTCTAGTCTACTTTTCTGTGGTACTTTTCGCGGTCTAGTCTACTTTTCTGTGGTACTTTTTGCGGTCTAGTCTACTTTTCTGTGGTAAAATGCAAGATTAACCTCAAGCAAAACATTAGGCAATGTAGATGGCTACATTTTTCTATGTTGAACATTATCAATTTGACGGCCATGCATTGTTTTGACTAAAAATACCTTGGTATTTCATTGTAAGCTCATTTACTTGTGTGGCTGCCAGCAAATAGCGTTGTATTTCTGTTGTCATCTGATGAATAGGAAGCTATTTTCTGCTGAATGTGTTGCATTAATGTCTCTTCCGGGAAGGAAAACTATAGTTGCACGTCCCTGATCACTCTATTGAAGCAAAAAAACACTGTTGACTTTAAATATAAAACGCAGATGAAATGGTTTATTAAAACGCAGCTGAAACGGTTTATTAAAACGCAGCTGAAACGGTTTATTAAAACGCAGCTGAAATGGTTTATTAAAACGCAGCTGAAACGGTTTATTAAAACGCAGCTGAAACGGTTTATTAAAACGCAGCTGAAACGGTTTATTAAAACGCAGCTGAAATGGTTTATTAAAACGCAGCTGAAATGGTTTATTAAAACGCAGCTGAAATGGTTTATTAAAACGCAGCTGAAACGGTTTATTAAAACGCAGCTGAAATGGTTTATTAAAACGCAGCTGAAACGGTTTATTAAAACGCAGCTGAAATGGTTTATTAAAACGCAGAGGAAATGGTTTATTAAAACACAGCTGAAATGGTTTATTAAAACGCAGATGAAACGGTTTATTAAAACGCAGAGGAAATGGTTTATTAAAACGCAGAGGAAATGGTTTATTAAAACTCAGAGGAAATGGTTTATTAAAACGCAGATGAAACGGTTTATTAAAACGCAGCTGAAATGGTTTATTAAAACTCAGCTCTCAGGGCTCAGAAATGGTTTATTAAAACTCTCTCTCAGGGCTCGCTCTCTCTCAGGGCTCTCTCTCAGGGCTCGCTCTCTCTCAGGTCTCTCTCTCTCTCTTAGGGCTCTCTCTCTCTCAGGGCTTTCTCTCTCTCTCTGGGCTCTCTCTCTCAGGGCTCTCAGAGGTATCTCTCTCAGGGCTCTCTCTCTCTCTCTCAGGGCTCTCTCTCTCTCTCTCTCAGGGCTCTCTCTCTCAGGGCTCTCTCTCTCTCTCTCTCTCTCAGGGCTCTCTCTCTCTCAGGGCTCTCTCTGTCTCTCTCTCTCTCTCCCAGGGATCTCTCTCTTACTCTCTCTCTCAGGTCTCTCTCTCTCTCTCAGGGCTCTCTCTCTCTCAGGGCTCTCTCTCTCTCTCAGGGCTGCTGCTGCTAATATCGATTTGGGGAAAAATCAATGACTGGCTGCAGAGTGGGAGAAGCTGTGTGTGTGCGTGTGCGTACACACAGCGCTGGCAGTATCCAGGGATAACAGCTTTGGTTGTGGGGAGAGGATTGGGGAATTTTAAGGAGGGTGTGTGTGTGTGTGCAATAACTGTTTATTCAGTTCTCTGTCTGAGCTCCACACTAGGAGGACCTTTCCTCTCGTCACATTCAGTGTCTCCCTTCCCAGCGGTCGTGTTAACACAGAATTCAGTGTCTCCCTTCCCAGCGGTCGTGTTAACACAGAATTCAGCGTCTTTCACTCAGAAAAAAACGATAAAAGCTACTTTTCTGTGGTACTTTTTGCGGTCCAGTCTACTTTTCTGTGGTACTTTTCGCGGTCCAGTCTACTTTTCTGTGGTACTTTTCGCGGTCCAGTCTACTTTTCTGTGGTACTTTTTGCGGTCTAGTCTACTTTTCTGTGGTACTTTTTGCGGTCCAGTCTACTTTTCTGTGGTACTTTTCGCGGTCTAGTCTACTTTTCTGTGGTACTTTTCGCGGTCTAGTCTACTTTTCTGTGGTAAAATGCAAGATTAACCTCAAGCAAAACATTAGGCAATGTAGATGGCTACATTTTTCTATGTTGAACATTATCAATTTGACGGCCATGCATTGTTTTGACTAAAAATACCTTGGTATTTCATTGTAAGCTCATTTACTTGTGTGGCTGCCAGCAAATAGCGTTGTATTTCTGTTGTCATCTGATGAATAGGAAGCTATTTTCTGCTGAATGTGTTGCATTAATGTCTCTTCCGGGAAGGAAAACTATAGTTGCACGTCCCTGATCACTCTATTGAAGCAAAAAAACACTGTTGACTTTAAATATAAAACGCAGATGAAATGGTTTATTAAAACGCAGCTGAAACGGTTTATTAAAACGCAGCTGAAACGGTTTATTAAAACGCAGCTGAAACGGTTTATTAAAACGCAGCTGAAATGGTTTATTAAAACGCAGCTGAAATGGTTTATTAAAACGCAGCTGAAACGGTTTATTAAAACGCAGCTGAAATGGTTTATTAAAACGCAGCTGAAACGGTTTATTAAAACGCAGCTGAAATGGTTTATTAAAACGCAGAGGAAATGGTTTATTAAAACGCAGCTGAAATGGTTTATTAAAACGCAGATGAAACGGTTTATTAAAACGCAGAGGAAATGGTTTATTAAAACGCAGAGGAAATGGTTTATTAAAACGCAGATGAAACGGTTTATTAAAACGCAGCTGAAATGGTTTATTAAAACTCAGCTGAAATGGTTTATTAAAACGCAGCTGAAATGGTTTATTAAAACGCAGAGGAAATGGTTTATTAAAACGCAGAGGAAATGGTTTATTAAAACGCAGAGGAAATGGTTTATTAAAACGCAGAGGAAATGGTTTATTAAAACGCAGAGGAAATGGTTTATTAAAACGCAGATGAAATGGTTTATTAAAACACAGCTGAAATGGTTTATTAAAACGCAGCTGAAATGGTTTATTAAAACGCAGAGGAAATGGTTTATTAAAACGCAGCTGAAATGGTTTATTAAAACGCAGCTGAAACGGTTTATTAAAACGCAGATGAAATGGTTTATTAAAACGCAGAGGAAATGGTTTATTAAAACGCAGCTGAAACGGTTTATTAAAACGCAGCTGAAACGGTTTATTAAAACGCAGAGGAAATTGTTTATTAAAACGCAGATGAAATGGTTTATTAAAACGCAGCTGAAATGGTTTATTAAAACGCAGATTAAATGGTTTATTAAAACACAGAAGAAATGGTTTATTAAAACACAGATTTTTGCATATTTTTCTTTTTAAATGCAGATTTGTGACCCCTGCTTCCTTGTCTTGCTGAATGTCTCTATAGTCCTGACTCCTGTCTATGTATGTGACCTCTCAATGAGGTAAGACTACAGAGCACAGCCTTAGGGGGCTAACCTATGACCCCTACCCCTGCTTCAGGGCACTGTGGCCTTGGTGGGATGGGGATGGAATTTCTCTTTCTCTCTCTCTGGGAGACTGAGTAGGGCCCAGGTAGGCAGACCTGGGGCTGGGCCCTGGGCAGAATGTAACAAGGACGGCTTTACCTGACCTGCCTCTCTCGTTCTGCCTGCTGCCAGATGATTGGTCTTGTGATGCTGTTCTGTGCCCAGAGGGGGGGGGGGGGGGGAGTGTCAGCTGATCCTGACACGGCTCTTTAACCAGGGATGCCTCCTCGCTTTCTGATCTGAGCGGTTTTCTTTTGCTGTAGACTTGCGCCCCCTGGGTTTCTCACAGAAACACATACAAACTCAATGTAATGACTATGGAGTAGAATTACACACGCAGACACACTCCCCACCTCTCCTGTGGCTCACACATGGGTGCACTCATAGACACACACACACACATGCTCACAATGACATGTTCATGCGTTGGGTCACGGCATTCACAGCTCTGCTGGCAGGGGCATGAAGGGAGAGAATGAGAGCAAGAGGGGTGGAGGCGAGTGTTCCTGAATCATCGTCCTCCTTCTGTCGGTCTCTCTGGGGTGCCTCCATCAGGTCACGGTCCAAAAATAGCACTGGGCGTCGTTTCAACTTGAAAACCGCCGGCTTTGGGGCCGCAGCCAGCCTCTGCCTGTCACAGAGTGACATTTTTGTGGGAATACTTGGCCACCTTCCAGGGAGTGTTTTTTTCCCCCTTCCCTCCTCTCCCCTCCCCTCCTCTCCACTCCCCTCCATCCCTCCCTCTCTGTGACAGTCAGATGAGCTAGCTAGCTGTTAGAGGAGACAAACACATGGGATCCACGTGACTACAGACAGTGGGTGTAAACAACTCTTCTTCCTGTTCAAACACAATCACCTCTCCTGCCAACATCATGACCACATCACGGATTAGAGCCTTGAAACCCTAGTCTACTTTTCTGTGGTACTTTTCGCGGCCTAGTCTACTTTTCTGTGGTACTTTTTGCGGTCTAGTCTACTTTTCTGTGATACTTTTCGCGGTCTAGTCTACGTTTCTGTGATACTTTTCGCGGTCTAGTCTACTTTTCTGTGGTAAAATGCAAGATTAACCTCAAGCAAAACATTAGGCAATGTAGATGGCTACATTCTTCTATGTTAAACATTACCTTCCCTCCTCTCCCCTCCCCTCTATCCCTCCCTCTCTGTGACAGTCAGATGAGCTAGCTAGCTGTTAGAGGAGACAACCACATGGGATCCACGTGACTACAGACAGTGTGTGTAAACAACTCTTCTTCCTGTTCAAACACAATCACCTCTCCTGCCAACATCATGACCACATCACGGATTAGAGCCTTGATTCTCAACCGGAGAGATGTTTTAGCTCCACCATGTGTTTTGAGTAGCCAGACAACTGATTGTGTTTCTGCTGAGATGGATCCCACAGCCTCTCTAAAGTGATCTGGTGGGGCTGTATAAGGGCTGTATCAGGGTTGTATCAGGGTTGTATAAGGGCTGTATCAGGGCTGTATCAGGGTTGTATCAGGGTTGTATAAGGGCTGTATCAGGGCTGTATCAGGGCTGTATCAGGGCTGTAGCAGGGTTGTAGCAGGGTTGTAGCAAGGCTGTATAAGGGTTGTATCAGGGCTGTAGCAGGGCTGTATCAGGGTTGTAGCAGAGTTGTATCAGGGTTGTAGCAGGGTTGTATCCGTCCATATTTGACGGACAACGTATCCGTCCATATTTGACATTTGCCTGGGCCTATATGCATATGCACCCATGATGCTCAGAATGACAGAAGTCATATTTAAATTACGGCAATTAATCTTAACAAACCATGCAACTCCTGACATGAAGAGGACAATAAAACATAATTTTCAAACATTTGACAAAATACAATTGGCGGACAACTCCGTTCCAAACACCGCACCTGAGGTATATGACCGAAATAAAACATCTGTCACGTTCAGGAAGAGGCTGAATCTAAAGATGCAACGACTAGGAAGTTTTGCCATGGTAATATGACTGGGATTGTGTCTTTGTCTTCAGGACAAGGAAAGAGAGTTGTTATGAAAACCAATAGAACAGGATGTGGGTTTCTTTCACCGACAGCCGCGTTGGCAGAAGGCCTCGCTGGTGACTGGGTTGTCACGGTCAGTGAAAAGCATCTGAAATAGGTGCGACGGTAATGTGTCTTGTGTATCATCTGTAAAATGTTGAGACAAGAAGAAAGGTAGGGATGTGTGGCGAAGATGTGTCTCTGTCCTGAAAATGCCCATTTGGGGATTTCTGTTTGTCTTATCTCACCACATCCACCACTAATAAGCTGAGCGTCTGTCTTTTTTTGATTCACCTCACACAGGAAGTCTGTCTTTAAAACATATATTGCGATTGATAGGCCTACTGTGAGGAAGAATTAGGCTATTTGGGAAATCTTTCCAACAATCTCCTCCCCCGGTAATAACCAAGCCTCGTGTGAAAGAGCAAAATAGCATCATATCAACATCATAAAATACCTTCAGCAAAGACAACTGTCTCTCCGGAGCTCACTGGTGCTGGGAAGTCTGGGATACTTGATACTATGTTGCAACTTCCCTAGAGATGGCTTCTGGCAGGGTCCAGGGGATTGATTTGATACAATGTTGCACTTCACTCCTGATAGGTCAAGTCAAGACAGATCTAGGAAGGCAGACAGGCTGAGGAGACAGGTGAATTTGTTTGAGACTACCAGCATTTTCATCCTTATATTTTCAACATTTTTTGTTGTTGTCAGCCTTATGTTTTTTGACTTAGTTGACAGCGGAAGTTCTAGGTCAACGGCTGCATTGGGCCGTCTCCTCCATTCTCTCATTCAGGCTATTCAGCTGTCAATGATTACGGTGTATCAATGTGTCTATATGGCAGCGGCTGGTGCTCTCGCATTAGTTGAATTTTAACTTTTACATTTTAATTCTGATTTTTTTATTTATTTTTTAAATACGCACAAAAGCCAACATTTTAGCGGCTAACGGAATCCCTGGTCTGTTGTCTTATTTGCTGGACTCTGGTCATGTGGATCCTCTCTGTAGACTTTGGACAGATGAGGTGACTGTTGACTTTTGCTGCCCAATATGTCTGAGCTGTTCAACCCTCAGTAGCCAGGTGAACATTAACGCTGTGTAACCAAAATGTTCCAAATGAATCCTGTCTCTCCAGTCAGACTTCCTAGTGTTCTATTTAATTCTGTGGTTCTAATTCTCCCCTCTCTCTTGTTCCAGGACCTCTCTGGTTCCATAGATGACCTGCCGACGGGTACAGAGGGGGCTCTGAGTCCGGGGGTCAGCACGTCGGGGGTGTCCAGTAGCCAGGGGGAACAGAGTAACCCCGCCCAGTCACCCTTCTCCCCTCACACCTCGCCCCACTTGCCTGGCATCCGCGGGCCCTCCCCCTCCCCCGTGGGCTCCCCTGCCAGCGTCACCCCCTCGCGCTCCGGGCCCCTCTCACCTGCTGCTGTGCCAGGTGGGTAGAGAGAGAGATTAGAGCTACACACATGATAGAGCCACTGGTTTTCAGAGAGAAGCAGTAATCTACCACATAGTACACGTCCAGCTTCCTTAAGCTGGTGTAAACCACAGCGTTTGTTGTCAACCACAGCGTTTGTTGTACGAAACAGAAGCATGGTCTGTTTTTTATGATTCCCAGCGTGTGTCTGAATCTCTCTGATGTCATCCCGCAGGTAACCAGATGCCTCCCCGGCCGCCCAGCGTCCATTCAGAAGGCATTCTCCACACATCCATGGGCCAGTCAGCCATGGGCCAGGACAGGGGTGAGTATGAAAAGATATAGGTGGTGTTTGAGATCGACTACCCTGACTGCAGCCTGAACGATCTACAAATCACCTTTCTTTCTTATGGTTTGTTTGGAAAAGGACTGACTGACATTCAACACCCGACCTTGATAGGGTTTTAGGAAATGGAACTACACTTGTATGGCTATGAAAGAGTATAGCTAACCTTTTCCTCTCCATCTCTCCCTCTCTGTCTTTTGTAGTGTACATGCGTAACCCCCAGATGCCTCCCCACGGGTCGCCGCAGCAACCTGGCTCCGCCTTATCCCCTCGCCAGTCATCGGGAGGCCAGATGCTTCCTGGGATGGGGCCCTACCCTCAGAACAACTCCATGGGGAACTACGGCCCTCAGGGTGGACAGTACGGACCACAAGGTGAGGCCCCGTACTCAGCTTGTACACAATGAAATCATTAAGTTGGTTCTGTCCCGCTTAATGATTCCAGGTCTCTCTTGAAAAGGAGACGAACCTGGTTAAAAGGAGACTAACCTGTTAAAAGGAGACTAACCTGTTAAAAGGAGACTAACCTGTTAAAAGGAGACTAACCAGTTAAAAGGAGACTAACCTGGTTAAAAAGAGACTAACCGGTTAAAAGGAGACTAACCAGTTCAAAGGAGACTAACCAGTTAAAAGGAGACTAACCCGGTTAAAAAGAGACTAACCGGGTTAAAAGGAGACTAACCGGTTAAAAGGAGACTAACCGGGTTAAAAGGAGACTAACCAGTTAAAAGGAGACTAACCGGGTTAAAAGGAGACTAACCAGTTAAAAAGAGACTAACCAGTTAAAAGGAGACTAACCTGCTAACGTTCCACCTGACCAACATCCAGTAAAAGTGTAGGGCACCAAATTCAAACAACAGAAATCTCATAATTAGAATTCCTCAAAGATAAACTTGTTGTTAATCCCACAACAGTGTCCGATTTCAAAAAGGCTTTATGACGAAAGCACACCAAACGATTATGTTAGGTCTGCACCTAGTCACAAAAGAACACAGCCATTTTTCCAGCCAAAGAGAGGAGTCACAAAAAGCAGAAATAGAGAAAATGAATCACCAGCTTCATCAGATGGCACTCATAGGACTTCATGTTACACAATACATGTATGTTTTGTTTGATAAAGTGCATATTTATATCCCAAAATCTCAGTATACATTGGCGCGTTGTTATGTTTTGCCTCCAAAACATCCGGTGAAAGTGTAGAGAGCTACGTCAATTTACAGAAATACTCATCATAAATGTTGATGAAAATACAACTGTTATGCATGGAATTAAAGATATACTTCTCCTTAATGCAACTGATGTATCAGATTTCAAAAAAGCTTTACGGAAAAAGCACCCCATGGAATATTCTGAGTACAGCGCTCAGCCACCATACAGATACCTGCCATGTTGTGGAGTCAACAGAAGTCAGAAATAGCATTATAAATATTCACTTACCTTTGATGATCTTCATTAGAATGCACTCCCAGGAATCGCAGTTCCACAATAAATGTTAGTTTTGTTCAATAAAGTCCACCATTTATGTCCAAATACCTCCTTTTTGGTCGCGTATTTAGTACAGTAATCCAAATGCGCAGGCACTAGGTCCAGACAAAGTCAAAAAAGTTATATTACAGTTCGTAGAATCATGTCAAACGATGTATAGAATCAATCTTTAGGATGTTTTTAACATAAATCTTCAATAATGTTTCAACCGGAGAATTCCTTTGTCTTTAGAAATGAAAGGGAACGGAGCTAACTCTCTCGGGCGCATGCCTGACTGAGCACATGGCCTTTTGGCAGACCCATGACTCAATCAGCTCTCATTCTCTCCAACTTCACAGTAGAGGCCTGAAACAACGTTCTAAAGACTGTTGACATCTAGTGGAAGCCTTAGGAAGTGCAATATGACCCCATAGACACTGTATATTGGATAGGCCAAGAAATCTACAAACCTCAGATTTCCCACTTCCTGGTTTTGCTATAGTTAGTATCGCTATAGTTAGTATCGCTATAGTTAGTGTCGTTATAGTTAGGGTCGCTATAGTTAGTATCGCTATAGTTAGTATCGCTATAGCTAGAGAAGGGGAAATGAACGCATCAACATTGAAAGTATGATCCTCCTGAAGCGCGGTAGTAGGAGCCACGTGTGTATGTCTACTGGTAGTAGGAGCCAGTAGACATACACACAGGGCTCGTCCTGATTTGCAAAGTTATGGTTGAGCTAGTAGGGGCACTGTTCTCTCCTTTCGTCCTCTCTTACAGCCTAGTGTTGCTCTCTGGACCGTTAATAAAAAGATCAGAACATCCAAATCTTTCAAAAGATTTTTCAATTGTCATCCTACAGTGGTCACAGCGTTTCTGAGGTAGCGTAGACACAGCATTTCTGAGGTAGCGTAGACACAGCGTTTCTGAGGTAGCCTAGACACAGCGTTTCTGAGGTAGCCTAGACACAGCGTTTCTGAGGTAGCCTAGACACAGCGTTTCTGAGGTAGCCTAGACACAGCGTTTCTGAGGTAGCGTAGACACAGCGTTTCTGAGGTAGCCTAGACACAGCGTTTCTGAGGTAACCAAGACACAGCGTTTCTGAAGTAGCCTAGACACAGCGTTTCTGAGGTAGCCTAGACACAGCGAACCTTTTGAAGCTGCATCCCTCAGAGGGCTTTCTGCACGGGCTTTGAAGAAGTATGGAGATGGATTACTCATCGAATCGGACTCCAGCATCTACACCCTGTTTCATCGGCTAGCCTGTCAGAACAGAAACCGAGAGAGAGGCGTTATCTGTAGATGTGGACCACTGAAACTCCCGGCCAGGTTTCTATATTCTGGAGGCTAGACGGTTGCTGAGGCAGGCTACATACATCGGGCCTAAAGCTTCACCACAGGTATCGATCTATTTGCTTGAATAAAAGCCTCCTTTTTAAACTCAAATATTAGGCCTATCTGTTAAGTCCGTTTCCTGATTTTGGTTCAATCAAGGCACCGTTTAGGATTAGGACTCTTGCTGTGTTAGTGTAAGACCTGGGTTGTATTCAGTAAAAATTCAACGTTTTGAAACCGAGTGAAACAGGGAGGTACTACATGGACTTGTCCAATAATAAAAAAACATTGCCCTTCTGAACAGTCCCTGGATGTCTCTCTGTCTCTCTCCCCACCCTCCAGGTTACCCCAGACAGCCTGGCTACAGTGGCATGCCCAACGCCAACTACCCTGGTGGTCCGGGGGGCATGCCAGGCCAGGCTGGTGGGGCGCCGTATGCAGGCATGCCCCCTGGCAGGATGGGCCCGGGTCAGATGGCTGCCCGCCCCTACGGCCCCGGGATGGGCCCCAACATGGGCCCCGGCATGCCTCCACAGGTGACCTCTGGGATGTGCCCCCCTCCAGGCATGAACAGGAAGGGCCCCGGGGGCCCTCCAGATGTAGCCTCTACCATGCACCACGGAGCCAACTCTATACTCAACAGGTAGGCTGCCTGGTCTGCACTTCCTTACTGCTTTAGGAGACAGGTCAGCGGCGAGCGCCGTTCAATATTACAAGGTTCATCTCTTTGTTGGAAATTGTGTGTTTGTGTGACCCTGAAAAAACCATTGTTTGATTCTTCCCACTCCCAGGCTCTGCTGTGTGAGAGGAGAGGTCAGGTGTGAGCCAGCCATCTAAGATGTAGACGAGCTAGGGGAACACAGGGTACAGAGAGGTGGCTTATGAGAACAGTGATCCAGGCAGTGAGTCACGCGGTTGTTCAGTCAGGAAGTCAGCTGAGTCTCCAAGCAGAGAAGCACAGAGAGAAAGACATTAGCCACAGAGCTCCAAAGACAGACAGACATGTAAAGACAGGCCGGAAACAGACGTGTACATCACGAGGTAAGACCCTGTTCAGTAGGGAGTAAAACATTTTGAAACGGAAAGAAATACTCTTTAAAAAGAATCAGGCGTTTTGCTGTGGTGTGCCCTACTGAGTGCAACCCAAGTGTTCACTGACGATGTTGAGCAGAGAAGGAAGAAAGGAGAGGAGACAACTAGGCAGAAGTGGGCCTCTGTAAGAAAAGCGAGGGATGAGAAATACAGTAAGCCTCTTATCTCCAACACAATCTTTTCAGGAAATGGGAAAAACTGCCATATTTTTCCATTGACGAACGTACAATTATGAGACTTTAGAAGCTATTTTGAACACATTTTCATCCGACAGCAACGATATTCTTCTGTATATATGCTTTGAATATTGCCATGTTTTTTTAACTGCCATGTATCGTAACTAGTGGTGCAACGGATCACAAAACTCACGGTTCAGATCACTGTTTTGAGTCACAGATCGGATCGTTTTTCAGATCAGATTACTAGAACTTTTCTTTCCATTTATAACTTAAACACTTCAAGCAAGGAACTTTTCAATGTTTAAATAAAATCTTAAAATAAAATACTCAATACTCAATTGTTAAATTAAAGTGCAATATGAGGCATGATACCTTCTTCCTGTGAACAATAGTGAATGTAAAAATAGCCTGTGTCCACGTCATCAAACAAGAGAACAACAAGAAAGAAAAAGCAGATCTGAGCTTATAACTTCATTCTTTTTCTAAAAGATGTTGATGTCTACATAGTCTGGGGAGAGGGGAGACCTCTGCAGTCACTCTGTCCCCTGCCGTGGAGAACAGCCTCTCGCTAGGAACTGAAGTGCCAGGCACTGCCATGTAGCACCTTGCCGTCGTGACAATGTGAGGGTATTTACACTCATTGCTTTTCCACCATGCCAGTGGATCACCAGGCTCGCCGCCTGGTAGGATGCCACCTCCTCTTTGATGGTGTCCTTGCTCATGAAGGACCAATTCATTATTTATTTTCATATTTCATAGAACTGTAATTGTGGGCTACAACATTTAATAAAAGCCATTATTATTCCAATCAAAAATGGCTGATTCTAATAGCGATAGCATAGACTAAGATTAGACTGCAGTATATTTATTATTTAAGTAATTCACTCTTATTATTTATTACCTCTTCAATGGCCACAATGTCAGTGTTGAGAACACGGTATGTCCTCCAGTGTAGGGCAGGGTCTAGGTGAGACAGGGACTTGAACCTTGGATCCAGTGCAGTAGATCTATGAATGTAGTCCTGTACATTAGGGGGGTATCTGGGCTTCAATTCCTCTCTAATGGCAGCCTTGGCATCTCTAGTGATGGTGCTGTCTTCCTCACTTGGGGCCATAGATTGTAGAATCCTTGTTTTCAGAGGTAGGATCATGGACACAGACAGTGCAGTTTCAGTGCTCAGTAGGGTTGTAACCGTTTTGTGGGGTTTGATCACCTGGAGGACCTCCTCTGACACTTTCACGTCATCAGACAAGGTGATGATGTCTATGTTTTTTCAGGGTCTTGTCTGTCAGTGCAGAGTATACAGCTGCCTGCTGCTCAAGATGGCTCTCCAACATGTCATAAGTGGAGTTCCATCTTGTTGTGACATGGTGTATGAGCTTGTGGGTCGGTAGCTGTAGCAGTTCTTGCTGTTGTGCTTCAGGGGAAAAAGGAAACCACGTTCCTGATCCTCCCAAGGAGGCGTTCCATCTGGTTACCTGAGATTCCCCTTTGGGATGCTAAATTGATCACATGTGCAAAGCAAGCTATCTTCCACTCTGCTACTGCTCCTAGCAGTACCTGTGTGACTCTCATAGAGGTGTCTGTAGCACCGGACTTCACATCTCCCACTCCGCTGTGGTGTAGTGAACAGTCACGTAGCTTTCTGTTACCCTGGAGGTCCACTCCTCTGTGGTGTAGTGAACAGTCACGTAGCTTTCTGTTACCCTGGAGGTCCACTCCTCTGTGGTGTAGTGAACAGTCATGTAGCTTTCTGTTACCCTGGAGGTCCACTCCTCTGTGGTGTAGTGAACAGTCACGTAGCTTTCTGTTACCCTGGAGGTCCACTCCTCTGTGGTGTAGTGAACAGTCACATAGCTTTTTGTTACCCTGGAGGTCCACTCCTCTGTGGTGTAGTGAACAGTCACATAGCTTTTTGTTACCCTGGAGGTCCACTCCTCTGTGGTGTAGTGAGCAGGCACAGTCACGTAGCTTTCTGTTACCCTGGAGGTCCACTCCTCTGTGGTGTAGTGAACAGTCACATAGCTTTCTGTTACCCTGGAGGTCCACTCCTCTGTGGTGTAGTGAACAGTCACGTAGCTTTCTGTTACCCTGGAGGTCCTCTCCTCTGTGGTGTAGTGAACAGTCACATAGCTTTCTGTTACCCTGGAGGTCCACTCCTCTGTGGTGTAGTGAACAGTCACATAGCTTTCTGTTACCCTGGAGGTCCACTCCTCTGTGGTGTAGTGAACAGTCACGTAGCTTTCTGTTACCCTGGAGGTCCACTCCTCTGTGGTGTAGTGAACAGTCACGTAGCTTTCTGTTACCCTGGAGGTCCACTCCTCTGTGGTGTAGTGAACAGTCACATAGCTTTCTGTTACCCTGGAGGGTCCACTCCTCTGTGGTGTAGTGAACAGTCACATAGCTTTTTGTTACCCTGGAGGTCCACTCCTCTGTGGTGTAGTGAGCAGGCACAGTCACGTAGCTTTCTGTTACCCTGGAGGTCCACTCCTCTGTGGTGTAGTGAACAGTCACATAGCTTTCTGTTACCCTGGAGGTCCACTCCTCTGTGGTGTAGTGAACAGTCACGTAGCTTTCTGTTACCCTGGAGGTCCACTCCTCTGTGGTGTAGTGAACAGTCACGTAGCTTTCTGTTACCCTGGAGGTCCTCTCCTCTGTGGTGTAGTGAACAGTCACGTAGCTTTCTGTTACCCTGGAGGTCCACTCCTCTGTGGTGTAGTGAACAGTCACGTAGCTTTCTGTTACCCTGGAGGTCCACTCCTCTGTGGTGTAGTGAACAGTCACGTAGCTTTCTGTTACCCTGGAGGTCCACTCCTCTGTGGTGTAGTGAACAGTCACATAGCTTTCTGTTACCCTGGAGGTCCTCTCCTCTGTGGTGTAGTGAACAGTCACATAGCTTTCTGTTAGTCACAGTACAGTCACGCTTTCTGTTACCCTGGAGGTCCACTCCTCTGTGGTGTAGTGAACAGTCACATAGCTTTATGTTACCCTGGAGGTCCACTCCTCTGTGGTGTAGTGAACAGTCACATAGCTTTATGTTACCCTGGAGGTCCACTCCTCTGTGGTGTAGTGAACAGTCACAGTCACGTAGCTTTCTGTTACCCTGGAGGTCCACTCCTCTGTGGTGTAGTGAACAGTCACATAGCTTTATGTTACCCTGGAGGTCCACTCCTCTGTGGTGTAGTGAACAGTCACATAGCTTTATGTTACCCTGGAGGTCCACTCCTCTGTGGTGTAGTGAACAGTCACAGTCACGTAGCTTTCTGTTACCCTGGAGGTCCACTCCTCTGTGGTGTAGTGAACAGTCACGTAGCTTTCTGTTACTCTGGAGGTCCACTCCTCTGTGGTGTAGTGAACAGTCACGTAGCTTTCTGTTACCCTGGAGGTCCACTCCTCTGTGGTGTAGTGAACAGTCACAGTCACGTAGCTTTCTGTTACCCTGGAGGCCCACTCCTCTGTGGTGTAGTGAACAGTCACATAGCTTTCTGTTACCCTGGAGGTCCACTCCTCTGTGGTGTAGTGAACAGTCACAGTCACATAGCTTTCTGTTACCCTGGAGGTCCACTCCTCTGTGGTGTAGTGAACAGTCACATAGCTTTCTGTTACCCTGGAGGTCCACTCCTCTGTGGTGTAGTGAACAGTCACAGTCACATAGCTTTCTGTTACCCTGGAGGTCCACTCCTCTGTGGTGTAGTGAACAGTCACATAGCTTTCTGTTACCCTGGAGGTCCACTCCTCTGTGGTGTAGTGAACAGTCACATAGCTTTATGTTACCCTGGAGGTCCACTCCTCTGTGGTGTAGTGAGCAGGCACAGTCACGTAGCTTTCTGTTACCCTGGAGGTCCACTCCTCTGTGGTGTAGTGAACAGTCACAGTCACATAGCTTTCTGTTACCCTGGAGGTCCACTCCTCTGTGGTGTAGTGAACAGTCACATAGCTTTCTGTTACCCTGGAGGTCCACTCCTCTGTGGTGTAGTGAACAGTCACGTAGCTTTCTGTTACCCTGGAGGTCCACTCCTCTGTGGTGTAGTGAACAGTCACGTAGCTTTCTGTTACCCTGGAGGTCCACTCCTCTGTGGTGTAGTGAACAGTCACATAGCTTTCTGTTACCCTGGAGGTCCACTCCTCTGTGGTGTAGTGAACAGTCACATAGCTTTTTGTTACCCTGGAGGTCCAGTCCTCTGTGGTGTAGTGAGCAGGCACAGTCACGTAGCTTTCTGTTACCCTGGAGGTCCACTCCTCTGTGGTGTAGTGAACAGTCACATAGCTTTCTGTTACCCTGGAGGTCCACTCCTCTGTGGTGTAGTGAACAGTCACGTAGCTTTCTGTTACCCTGGAGGTCCACTCCTCTGTGGTGTAGTGAACAGTCACGTAGCTTTCTGTTACCCTGGAGGTCCACTCCTCTGTGGTGTAGTGAACAGTCACAGTCACGTAGCTTTCTGTTACCCTGGAGGCCCACTCCTCTGTGGTGTAGTGAACAGTCACATAGCTTTCTGTTACCCTGGAGGTCCACTCCTCTGTGGTGTAGTGAACAGTCACAGTCACATAGCTTTCTGTTACCCTGGAGGTCCACTCCTCTGTGGTGTAGTGAACAGTCACATAGCTTTCTGTTACCCTGGAGGTCCACTCCTCTGTGGTGTAGTGAACAGTCACAGTCACATAGCTTTCTGTTACCCTGGAGGTCCACTCCTCTGTGGTGTAGTGAACAGTCACATAGCTTTCTGTTACCCTGGAGGTCCACTCCTCTGTGGTGTAGTGAACAGTCACGTAGCTTTCTGTTACCCTGGAGGTCCTCTCCTCTGTGGTGTAGTGAACAGTCACAGTCACGCTTTCTGTTACCCTGGAGGTCCACTCCTCTGTGGTGTAGTGAACAGTCACGTAGCTTTCTGTTACCCTGGAGGTCCACTCCTCTGTGGTGTAGTGAACAGTCACTTAGCTTTATGTTACCCTGGAGGTCCACTCCTCTGTGGTGTAGTGAACAGTCACAGTCACGTAGCTTTCTGTTACCCTGGAGGTCCACTCCTCTGTGGTGTAGTGAACAGTCACAGTCACATAGCTTTCTGTTACCCTGGAGGTCCACTCCTCTGTGGTGTAGTGAACAGTCACATAGCTTTCTGTTACCCTGGAGGTCCACTCCTCTGTGGTGTAGTGAACAGTCACGTAGCTTTCTGTTACCCTGGAGGTCCACTCCTCTGTGGTGTAGTGAACAGTCACAGTCACGTAGCTTTCTGTTACCCTGGAGGTCCACTCCTCTGTGGTGTAGTGAACAGTCACGTAGCTTTCTGTTACCCTGGAGGTCCACTCCTCTGTGGTGTAGTGAACAGTCACGTAGCTTTCTGTTACCCTGGAGGTCCACTCCTCTGTGGTGTAGTGAACAGTCACAGTCACGTAGCTTTCTGTTACCCTGGAGGCCCACTCCTCTGTGGTGTAGTGAACAGTCACATAGCTTTCTGTTACCCTGGAGGTCCACTCCTCTGTGGTGTAGTGAACAGTCACAGTCACATAGCTTTCTGTTACCCTGGAGGTCCACTCCTCTGTGGTGTAGTGAACAGTCACATAGCTTTCTGTTACCCTGGAGGTCCACTCCTCTGTGGTGTAGTGAACAGTCACAGTCACATAGCTTTCTGTTACCCTGGAGGTCCACTCCTCTGTGGTGTAGTGAACAGTCACATAGCTTTCTGTTACCCTGGAGGTCCACTCCTCTGTGGTGTAGTGAACAGTCACATAGCTTTATGTTACCCTGGAGGTCCACTCCTCTGTGGTGTAGTGAGCAGGCACAGTCACGTAGCTTTCTGTTACCCTGGAGGTCCACTCCTCTGTGGTGTAGTGAACAGTCACAGTCACATAGCTTTCTGTTACCCTGGAGGTCCACTCCTCTGTGGTGTAGTGAACAGTCACATAGCTTTCTGTTACCCTGGAGGTCCACTCCTCTGTGGTGTAGTGAACAGTCACGTAGCTTTCTGTTACCCTGGAGGTCCACTCCTCTGTGGTGTAGTGAACAGTCACGTAGCACAGTCACTCCTCTGTAGCTTTCTGTTACCCTGGAGGTCCACTCCTCTGTGGTGTAGTGAACAGTCACATAGCTTTCTGTTACCCTGGAGGTCCACTCCTCTGTGGTGTAGTGAACAGTCACAGTCACGCTTTCTGTTACCCTGGAGGTCCACTCCTCTGTGGTGTAGTGAACAGTCACGTAGCTTTCTGTTACCCTGGAGGTCCACTCCTCTGTGGTGTAGTGAACAGTCACAGTCACGTAGCTTTCTGTTACCCTGGAGGTCCACTCCTCTGTGGTGTAGTGAACAGTCACATAGCTTTCTGTTACCCTGGAGGTCCACTCCTCTGTGGTGTAGTGAACAGTCACAGTCACATAGCTTTCTGTTACCCTGGAGGTCCACTCCTCTGTGGTGTAGTGAACAGTCACATAGCTTTCTGTTACCCTGGAGGTCCACTCCTCTGTGGTGTAGTGAACAGTCACAGTCACATAGCTTTCTGTTACCCTGGAGGTCCACTCCTCTGTGGTGTAGTGAACAGTCACATAGCTTTCTGTTACCCTGGAGGTCCACTCCTCTGTGGTGTAGTGAACAGTCACGTAGCTTTCTGTTACCCTGGAGGTCCTCTCCTCTGTGGTGTAGTGAACAGTCACAGTCACGTAGCTTTCTGTTACCCTGGAGGTCCACTCCTCTGTGGTGTAGTGAACAGTCACGTAGCTTTCTGTTACCCTGGAGGTCCACTCCTCTGTGGTGTAGTGAACAGTCACATAGCTTTATGTTACCCTGGAGGTCCACTCCTCTGTGGTGTAGTGAGCAGGCACAGTCACGTAGCTTTCTGTTACCCTGGAGGTCCACTCCTCTGTGGTGTAGTGAACAGTCACAGTCACATAGCTTTCTGTTACCCTGGAGGTCCACTCCTCTGTGGTGTAGTGAACAGTCACATAGCTTTCTGTTACCCTGGAGGTCCACTCCTCTGTGGTGTAGTGAACAGTCACGTAGCTTTCTGTTACCCTGGAGGTCCACTCCTCTGTGGTGTAGTGAACAGTCACGTAGCTTTCTGTTACCCTGGAGGTCCACTCCTCTGTGGTGTAGTGAACAGTCACATAGCTTTCTGTTACCCTGGAGGTCCACTCCTCTGTGGTGTAGTGAACAGTCACATAGCTTTTTGTTACCCTGGAGGTCCACTCCTCTGTGGTGTAGTGAGCAGGCACAGTCACGTAGCTTTCTGTTACCCTGGAGGTCCACTCCTCTGTGGTGTAGTGAACAGTCACATAGCTTTCTGTTACCCTGGAGGTCCACTCCTCTGTGGTGTAGTGAACAGTCACAGTAGCTTTCTGTTACCCTGGAGGTCCACTCCTCTGTGGTGTAGTGAACAGTCACATAGCTTTCTGTTACCCTGGAGGTCCACTCCTCTGTGGTGTAGTGAACAGTCACATAGCTTTCTGTTACCCTGGAGGTCCACTCCTCTGTGGTGTAGTGAACAGTCACGTAGCTTTCTGTTACCCTGGAGGTCCACTCCTCTGTGGTGTAGTGAACAGTCACGTAGCTTTCTGTTACCCTGGAGGTCCACTCCTCTGTGGTGTAGTGAACAGTCACATAGCTTTCTGTTACCCTGGAGGTCCACTCCTCTGTGGTGTAGTGAACAGTCACATAGCTTTCTGTTACCCTGGAGGTCCACTCCTCTGTGGTGTAGTGAGCAGGCAGTCACGTAGCTTTCTGTTACCCTGGAGGTCCACTCCTCTGTGGTGTAGTGAACAGTCACATAGCTTTCTGTTACCCTGGAGGTCCACTCCTCTGTGGTGTAGTGAACAGTCACATAGCTTTCTGTTACCCTGGAGGTCCACTCCTCTGTGGTGTAGTGAACAGTCACGTAGCTTTCTGTTACCCTGGAGGTCCACTCCTCTGTGGTGTAGTGAACAGTCACGTAGCTTTCTGTTACCCTGGAGGTCCACTCCTCTGTGGTGTAGTGAACAGTCACGTAGCTTTCTGTTACCCTGGAGGTCCACTCCTCTGTGGTGTAGTGAACAGTCACGTAGCTTTCTGTTACCCTGGAGGTCCACTCCTCTGTGGTGTAGTGAACAGTCACGTAGCTTTCTGTTACCCTGGAGGTCCACTCCTCTGTGGTGTAGTGAACAGTCACGTAGCTTTCTGTTACCCTGGAGGTCCACTCCTCTGTGGTGTAGTGAACAGTCACGTAGCTTTCTGTTACCCTGGAGGTCCACTCCTCTGTGGTGTAGTGAACAGTCACGTAGCTTTCTGTTACCCTGGAGGTCCACTCCTCTGTGGTGTAGTGAACAGTCACAGTCACGTAGCTTTCTGTTACCCTGGAGGTCCACTCCTCTGTGGTGTAGTGAACAGTCACATAGCTTTCTGTTACCCTGGAGGTCCACTCCTCTGTGGTGTAGTGAACAGTCACGTAGCTTTCTGTTACCCTGGAGGTCCACTCCTCTGTGGTGTAGTGAACAGTCACGTAGCTTTCTGTTACCCTGGAGGTCCACTCCTCTGTCCTCTGTGGTGTAGTGAACAGTCACGTAGCTTTCTGTTACCCTGGAGGTCCACTCCTCTGTGGTGTAGTGAACAGTCACGTAGCTTTCTGTTACCCTGGAGGTCCACTCCTCTGTGGTGTAGTGAACAGTCACGTAGCTTTCTGTTACCCTGGAGGTCCACTCCTCTGTGGTGTAGTGAACAGTCACGTAGCTTTCTGTTACCCTGGAGGTCCACTCCTCTGTGGTGTAGTGAACAGTCACGTAGCTTTCTGTTACTCTGGAGGTCCACTCCTCTGTGGTGTAGTGAACAGTCACGTAGCTTTCTGTTACCCTGGAGGTCCACTCCTCTGTGGTGTAGTGAACAGTCACAGTCACGTAGCTTTCTGTTACCCTGGAGGTCCACTCCTCTGTGGTGTAGTGAACAGTCACATAGCTTTCTGTTACTCTGGAGGTCCACTCCTCTGTGGTGTAGTGAACAGTCACGTAGCTTTCTGTTACCCTGGAGGTCCACTCCTCTGTGGTGTAGTGAACAGTCACGTAGCTTTCTGTTACCCTGGAGGTCCACTCCTCTGTGGTGTAGTGAACAGTCACAGTAGCTTTCTGTTACCCTGGAGGCCCACTCCTCTGTGGTGTAGTGAACAGTCACATAGCTTTCTGTTACCCTGGAGGTCCACTCCTCTGTGGTGTAGTGAGCTTTCTGTTAGGAGGTCACTCCTCTGTGGTGTAGTCACGTAGCTTTCTGTTACCCTGGAGGTCCACTCCTCTGTGGTGTAGTGAACAGTCACGTAGCTTTCTGTTACCCTGGAGGTCCACTCCTCTGTGGTGTAGTGAACAGTCACGTAGCTTTCTGTTACCCTGGAGGTCCACTCCTCTGTGGTGTAGTGAACAGTCACATAGCTTTCTGTTACCCTGGAGGTCCACTCCTCTGTGGTGTAGTGAGCAGGCACAGTCACGTAGCTTTCTGTTACCCTGGAGGTCCACTCCTCTGTGGTGTAGTGAACAGTCACATAGCTTTCTGTTACCCTGGAGGTCCACTCCTCTGTGGTGTAGTGAACAGTCACGTAGCTTTCTGTTACCCTGGAGGTCCACTCCTCTGTGGTGTAGTGAGCAGGCACAGTCACGTAGCTTTCTGTTACCCTGGAGGTCCACTCCTCTGTGGTGTAGTGAACAGTCACATAGCTTTCTGTTACCCTGGAGGTCCACTCCTCTGTGGTGTAGTGAACAGTCACGTAGCTTTCTGTTACCCTGGAGGTCCACTCCTCTGTGGTGTAGTGAACAGTCACGTAGCTTTCTGTTACCCTGGAGGTTCTCTCCTCTGTGGTGTAGTGAACAGTCACGTAGCTTTCTGTTACCCTGGAGGTCCACTCCTCTGTGGTGTAGTGAACAGTCACGTAGCTTTCTGTTACCCTGGAGGTCCACTCCTCTGTGGTGTAGTGAACAGTCACGTAGCTTTCTGTTACCCTGGAGGTCCACTCCTCTGTGGTGTAGTGAACAGTCACGTAGCTTTCTGTTACCCTGGAGGTCCACTCCTCTGTGGTGTAGTGAACAGTCACGTAGCTTTCTGTTACTCTGGAGTCACTCCTCTGTGGTGTAGTGAACAGTCACGTAGCTTTCTGTTACCCTGGAGGTCCACTCCTCTGTGGTGTAGTGAACAGTCACGTAGCTTTCTGTTACCCTGGAGGTCCACTCCTCTGTGGTGTAGTGAACAGTCACGTAGCTTTCTGTTACCCTGGAGGTCCACTCCTCTGTGGTGTAGTGAAGTCACAGTCACGTAGCTTTCTGTTACCCTGGAGGTCCACTCCTCTGTGGTGTAGTGAACAGTCACATAGCTTTCTGTTACCCTGGAGGTCCACTCCTCTGTGGTGTAGTGAACAGTCCAGCTTTCTCCCACTCCTGTGGTGTAGTGAAGGCACAGTCACGTAGCTTTCTGTTACCCTGGAGGTCCACTCCTCTGTGGTGTAGTGAACAGTCACATAGCTTTCTGTTACCCTGGAGGTCCACTCCTCTGTGGTGTAGTGAACAGTCACGTAGCTTTCTGTTACCCTGGAGGTCCACTCCTCTGTGGTGTAGTGAACAGTCACATAGCTTTCTGTTACCCTGGAGGTCCACTCCTCTGTGGTGTAGTGAGCAGGCACAGTCACATAGCTTTCTGTTACCCTGGAGGTCCACTCCTCTGTGGTGTAGTGAACAGTCACATAGCTTTCTGTTACCCTGGAGGTCCACTCCTCTGTGGTGTAGTGAACAGTCACGTAGCTTTTTGTTACCCTGGAGGTCCACTCCTCTGTGGTGTAGTGAGCAGGCACAGTCACGTAGCTTTCTGTTACCCTGGAGGTCCACTCCTCTGTGGTGTAGTGAACAGTCACATAGCTTTCTGTTACCCTGGAGGTCCACTCCTCTGTGGTGTAGTGAACAGTCACGTAGCTTTCTGTTACCCTGGAGGTCCACTCCTCTGTGGTGTAGTGAACAGTCACGTAGCTTTCTGTTACCCTGGAGGTCCACTCCTCTGTGGTGTAGTGAACAGTCACGTAGCTTTCTGTTACCCTGGAGGTCCACTCCTCTGTGGTGTAGTGAACAGTCACGTAGCTTTCTGTTACCCTGGAGGTCCACTCCTCTGTGGTGTAGTGAACAGTCACGTAGCTTTCTGTTACCCTGGAGGTCCACTCCTCTGTGGTGTAGTGAACAGTCACGTAGCTTTCTGTTACTCTGGAGGTCCACTCCTCTGTGGTGTAGTGAACAGTCACGTAGCTTTCTGTTACCCTGGAGGTCCACTCCTCTGTGGTGTAGTGAACAGTCACGTAGCTTTCTGTTACACTGGAGGTCCACTCCTCTGTGGTGTAGTGAACAGTCACGTAGCTTTCTGTTACCCTGGAGGTCCACTCCTCTGTGGTGTAGTGAACAGTCACGTAGCTTTCTGTTACCCTGGAGGTCCACTCCTCTGTAGTGTAGTGAACAGTCACAGTCACGTAGCTTTCTGTTACCCTGGAGGCCCACTCCTCTGTGGTGTAGTGAACAGTCACATAGCTTTCTGTTACTCTGGAGGTCCACTCCTCTGTGGTGTAGTGAACAGTCACGTAGCTTTCTGTTACCCTGGAGGTCCACTCCTCTGTGGTGTAGTGAACAGTCACGTAGCTTTCTGTTACCCTGGAGGTCCACTCCTCTGTGGTGTAGTGAACAGTCACAGTCACGTAGCTTTCTGTTACCCTGGAGGTCCACTCCTCTGTGGTGTAGTGAACAGTCACATAGCTTTCTGTTACCCTGGAGGTCCACTCCTCTGTGGTGTAGTGAGCAGGCACAGTCACGTAGCTTTCTGTTACCCTGCAGGTCCACTCCTCTGTGGTGTAGTGAACAGTCACATAGCTTTCTGTTACCCTGGAGGTCCACTCCTCTGTGGTGTAGTGAACAGTCACGTAGCTTTCTGTTACCCTGGAGGTCCACTCCTCTGTGGTGTAGTGAACAGTCACATAGCTTTCTGTTACCCTGGAGGTCCACTCCTCTGTGGTGTAGTGAAGGCACAGTCACGTAGCTTTCTGTTACCCTGGAGGTCCACTCCTCTGTGGTGTAGTGAACAGTCACATAGCTTTCTGTTACCCTGGAGGTCCACTCCTCTGTGGTGTAGTGAACAGTCACGTAGCTTTCTGTTACCCTGGAGGTCCTCTCCTCTGTGGTGTAGTGAACAGTCACGTAGCTTTCTGTTACCCTGGAGGTCCACTCCTCTGTGGTGTAGTGAACAGTCACATAGCTTTCTGTTACCCTGGAGGTCCACTCCTCTAGTGGTGTAGTGAACAGTCACGTAGCTTTCTGTTACCCTGGAGGTCCACTCCTCTGTGGTGTAGTGAACAGTCACATAGCTTTCTGTTACCCTGGAGGTCCACTCCTCTGTGGTGTAGTGAACAGTCACATAGCTTTCTGTTACCCTGGAGGTCCACTCCTCTGTGGTGTAGTGAGCAGGCACAGTCACGTAGCTTTCTGTTACCCTGGAGGTCCACTCCTCTGTGGTGTAGTGAACAGTCACATAGCTTTCTGTTACCCTGGAGGTCCACTCCTCTGTGGTGTAGTGAACAGTCACGTAGCTTTCTGTTACCCTGGAGGTCCACTCCTCTGTGGTGTAGTGAGCAGGCACAGTCACGTAGCTTTCTGTTACCCTGGAGGTCCACTCCTCTGTGGTGTAGTGAACAGTCACATAGCTTTCTGTTACCCTGGAGGTCCACTCCTCTGTGGTGTAGTGAACAGTCACGTAGCTTTCTGTTACCCTGGAGGTCCACTCCTCTGTGGTGTAGTGAACAGTCACGTAGCTTTCTGTTACCCTGGAGGTCCACTCCTCTGTGGTGTAGTGAACAGTCACGTAGCTTTCTGTTACCCTGGAGGTCCACTCCTCTGTGGTGTAGTGAACAGTCACGTAGCTTTCTGTTACCCTGGAGGTCCACTCCTCTGTGGTGTAGTGAACAGTCACGTAGCTTTCTGTTACCCTGGAGGTCCACTCCTCTGTGGTGTAGTGAACAGTCACGTAGCTTTCTGTTACTCTGGAGGTCCACTCCTCTGTGGTGTAGTGAACAGTCACGTAGCTTTCTGTTACCCTGGAGGTCCACTCCTCTGTGGTGTAGTGAACAGTCACGTAGCTTTCTGTTACCCTGGAGGTCCACTCCTCTGTGGTGTAGTGAACAGTCACGTAGCTTTCTGTTACTCTGGAGGTCCACTCCTCTGTGGTGTAGTGAACAGTCACGTAGCTTTCTGTTACCCTGGAGGTCCACTCCTCTGTGGTGTAGTGAACAGTCACAGTCACGTAGCTTTCTGTTACCCTGGAGGTCCACTCCTCTGTGGTGTAGTGAACAGTCACATAGCTTTCTGTTACTCTGGAGGTCCACTCCTCTGTGGTGTAGTGAACAGTCACGTAGCTTTCTGTTACCCTGGAGGTCCACTCCTCTGTGGTGTAGTGAACAGTCACGTAGCTTTCTGTTACCCTGGAGGTCCACTCCTCTGTGGTGTAGTGAACAGTCACAGTCACGTAGCTTTCTGTTACCCTGGAGGCCTACTCCTCTGTGGTGTAGTGAACAGTCACATAGCTTTCTGTTACCCTGGAGGTCCACTCCTCTGTGGTGTAGTGAGCAGGCACAGTCACGTAGCTTTCTGTTACCCTGGAGGTCCACTCCTCTGTGGTGTAGTGAACAGTCACATAGCTTTCTGTTACCCTGGAGGTCCACTCCTCTGTGGTGTAGTGAACAGTCACGTAGCTTTCTGTTACCCTGGAGGTCCACTCCTCTGTGGTGTAGTGAACAGTCACATAGCTTTCTGTTACCCTGGAGGTCCACTCCTCTGTGGTGTAGTGAGCAGGCACAGTCACGTAGCTTTCTGTTACCCTGGAGGTCCACTCCTCTGTGGTGTAGTGAACAGTCACATAGCTTTCTGTTACCCTGGAGGTCCACTCCTCTGTGGTGTAGTGAACAGTCACGTAGCTTTCTGTTACCCTGGAGGTCCACTCCTCTGTGGTGTAGTGAACAGTCACTTAGCTTTCTGTTACCCTGGAGGTCCTCTCCTCTGTGGTGTAGTGAACAGTCACGTAGCTTTCTGTTACCCTGGAGGTCCACTCCTCTGTGGTGTAGTGAACAGTCACATAGCTTTCTGTTACCCTGGAGGTCCACTCCTCTGTGGTGTAGTGAACAGTCACGTAGCTTTCTGTTACCCTGGAGGTCCACTCCTCTGTGGTGTAGTGAACAGTCACATAGCTTTCTGTTACCCTGGAGGTCCACTCCTCTGTGGTGTAGTGAACAGTCACATAGCTTTCTGTTACCCTGGAGGTCCACTCCTCTGTGGTGTAGTGAACAGTCACATAGCTTTCTGTTACCCTGGAGGTCCACTCCTCTGTGGTGTAGTGAACATTCACATAGCTTTCTGTTACCCTGGAGGTCCACTCCTCTGTGGTGTAGTGAACAGTCACGTAGCTTTCTGTTACCCTGGAGGTCCACTCCTCTGTGGTGTAGTGAACAGTCACGTAGCTTTCTGTTACCCTGGAGGTCCACTCCTCTGTGGTGTAGTGAACAGTCACGTAGCTTTCTGTTACCCTGCAGGTCCACTCCTCTGTGGTGTAGTGAACAGTCACAGTCACGTAGCTTTCTGTTACCCTGGAGGCCCCACTCCTCTGTGGTGTAGTGAACAGTCACATAGCTTTCTGTTACCCTGGAGGTCCACTCCTCTTTGGTGTAGTGAATAGTCACATAGCTTTCTGTTACCCTGGAGGTCCACTCCTCTGTGGTGTAGTGAACAGTCACGTAGCTTTCTGTTACCCTGGAGGTCCACTCCTCTGTGGTGTAGTGAACAGTCACAGTCACGTAGCTTTCTGTTACCCTGGAGGTCCACTCCTCTGTGGTGTAGTGAACAGTCACAGTCACGTAGCTTTCTGTTACCCTGGAGGTCCACTCCTCTGTGGTGTAGTGAACAGTCACATAGCTTTCTGTTACCCTGGAGGTCCACTCCTCTGTGGTGTAGTGAACAGTCATGTAGCTTTCTGTTACCCTGGAGGTCCACTCCTCTGTGGTGTAGTGAACAGTCACAGTCACGTAGCTTTCTGTTACCCTGGAGGTCCAATCCTCTGTGGTGTAGTGAACAGTCACATAGCTTTCTGTTACTCTGGAGGTCCACTCCTTTGTGGTGTAGTGAACAGTCACATCGCTTTCTGTTACCCTGGAGGTCCACTCCTCTGTGGTGTAGTGAACAGTCACATAGATTTCTGTTACCCTGGAGGTCCTCTCCTCTGTGGTGTAGTGAACAGTCACATAGCTTTCTGTTACTCTGGAGGTCCACTCCTCTGTGGTGTAGTGAACAGTCACATAGCTTTCTGTTACCCTGGAGGTCCACTCCTCTGTGGTGTAGTGAACAGTCACATAGCTTTCTGTTACTCTGGAGGTCCACTCCTCTGTGGTGTAGTGAACAGTCACGTAGCTTTCTGTTACCCTGGAGGTCCACTCCTCTGTGGTGTAGTGAACAGTCACATAGCTTTCTGTTACCCTGGAGGCCCACTCCTCTGTGGTGTAGTGAACAGTCACATAGCTTTCTGTTACCCTGGAGGTCCACTCCTCTGTGGTGTAGTGAACAGTCACGTAGCTTTCTGTTACCCTGGAGGTCCACTCCTCTGTGGTGTAGTGAACAGTCACGTAGCTTTCTGTTACCCTGGAGGTCCTCTCCTCTGTGGTGTAGTGAACAGTCACGTAGCTTTCTGTTACCCTGGAGGTCCACTCCTCTGTGGTGTAGTGAACAGTCACATAGCTTTCTGTTACCCTGGAGGTCCACTCCTCAGTAGTGTAGTGAACAGTCACGTAGCTTTCTGTTACCCTGGAGGTCCACTCCTCTGTGGTGTAGTGAACAGTCACATAGCTTTCTGTTACCCTGGAGGTCCACTCCTCTGTGGTGTAGTGAACAGTCACATAGCTTTCTGTTACCCTGGAGGTCCACTCCTCTGTGGTGTAGTGAGCAGGCACAGTCACGTAGCTTTCTGTTACCCTGGAGGTCCACTCCTCTGTGGTGTAGTGAACAGTCACATAGCTTTCTGTTACCCTGGAGGTCCACTCCTCTGTGGTGTAGTGAACAGTCACGTAGCTTTTTGTTACCCTGGAGGTCCACTCCTCTGTGGTGTAGTGAGCAGGCACAGTCACGTAGCTTTCTGTTACCCTGGAGGTCCACTCCTCTGTGGTGTAGTGAACAGTCACATAGCTTTCTGTTACCCTGGAGGTCCACTCCTCTGTGGTGTAGTGAACAGTCACGTAGCTTTCTGTTACCCTGGAGGTCCACTCCTCTGTGGTGTAGTGAACAGTCACGTAGCTTTCTGTTACCCTGGAGGTTCTCTCCTCTGTGGTGTAGTGAACAGTCACGTAGCTTTCTGTTACCCTGGAGGTCCACTCCTCTGTGGTGTAGTGAACAGTCACGTAGCTTTCTGTTACCCTGGAGGTCCACTCCTCTGTGGTGTAGTGAACAGTCACGTAGCTTTCTGTTACCCTGGAGGTCCACTCCTCTGTGGTGTAGTGAACAGTCACGTAGCTTTCTGTTACTCTGGAGGTCCACTCCTCTGTGGTGTAGTGAACAGTCACGTAGCTTTCTGTTACCCTGGAGGTCCACTCCTCTGTGGTGTAGTGAACAGTCACGTAGCTTTCTGTTACACTGGAGGTCCACTCCTCTGTGGTGTAGTGAACAGTCACGTAGCTTTCTGTTACTCTGGAGGTCCACTCCTCTGTGGTGTAGTGAACAGTCACGTAGCTTTCTGTTACCCTGGAGGTCCACTCCTCTGTGGTGTAGTGAACAGTCACAGTCACGTAGCTTTCTGTTACCCTGGAGGCCCACTCCTCTGTGGTGTAGTGAACAGTCACATAGCTTTCTGTTACTCTGGAGGTCCACTCCTCTGTGGTGTAGTGAACAGTCACGTAGCTTTCTGTTAATCTGGAGGTCCACTCCTCTGTGGTGTAGTGAACAGTCACGTAGCTTTCTGTTACCCTGGAGGTCCACTCCTCTGTGGTGTAGTGAACAGTCACAGTCACGTAGCTTTCTGTTACCCTGGAGGCCCACTCCTCTGTGGTGTAGTGAACAGTCACATAGCTTTATGTTACCCTGGAGGTCCACTCCTCTGTGGTGTAGTGAGCAGGCACAGTCACGTAGCTTTCTGTTACCCTGGAGGTCCACTCCTCTGTGGTGTAGTGAACAGTCACATAGCTTTCTGTTACCCTGGAGGTCCACTCCTCTGTGGTGTAGTGAACAGTCACGTAGCTTTCTGTTACCCTGGAGGTCCACTCCTCTGTGGTGTAGTGAACAGTCACATAGCTTTCTGTTACCCTGGAGGTCCACTCCTCTGTGGTGTAGTGAGCAGGCACAGTCACGTAGCTTTCTGTTACCCTGGAGGTCCACTCCTCTGTGGTGTAGTGAACAGTCACATAGCTTTCTGTTACCCTGGAGGTCCACTCCTCTGTGGTGTAGTGAACAGTCACGTAGCTTTCTGTTACCCTGGAGGTCCACTCCTCTGTGGTGTAGTGAACAGTCACGTAGCTTTCTGTTACCCTGGAGGTCCTCTCCTCTGTGGTGTAGTGAACAGTCACGTAGCTTTCTGTTACCCTGGAGGTCCACTCCTCTGTGGTGTAGTGAACAGTCACATAGCTTTCTGTTACCCTGGAGGTCCACTCCTCTGTAGTGTAGTGAACAGTCACGTAGCTTTCTGTTACCCTGGAGGTCCACTCCTCTGTGGTGTAGTGAACAGTCACATAGCTTTCTGTTACCCTGGAGGTCCACTCCTCTGTGGTGTAGTGAACAGTCACATAGCTTTCTGTTACCCTGGAGGTCCACTCCTCTGTGGTGTAGTGAACAGTCACATAGCTTTCTGTTACCCTGGAGGTCCACTCCTCTGTGGTGTAGTGAACATTCACATAGCTTTCTGTTACCCTGGAGGTCCACTCCTCTGTGGTGTAGTGAACAGTCACGTAGCTTTCTGTTACCCTGGAGGTCCACTCCTCTGTGGTGTAGTGAACAGTCACGTAGCTTTCTGTTACTCTGGAGGTCCACTCCTCTCTGGTGTAGTGAACAGTCACGTAGCTTTCTGTTACCCTGCAGGTCCACTCCTCTGTGGTGTAGTGAACAGTCACAGTCACGTAGCTTTCTGTTACCCTGGAGGCCCCACTCCTCTGTGGTGTAGTGAACAGTCACATAGCTTTCTGTTACCCTGGAGGTCCACTCCTCTTTGGTGTAGTGAATAGTCACATAGCTTTCTGTTACCCTGGAGGTCCACTCCTCTGTGGTGTAGTGAACAGTCACGTAGCTTTCTGTTACCCTGGAGGTCCACTCCTCTGTGGTGTAGTGAACAGTCACAGTCACGTAGCTTTCTGTTACCCTGGAGGTCCACTCCTCTGTGGTGTAGTGAACAGTCACAGTCACGTAGCTTTCTGTTACCCTGGAGGTCCACTCCTCTGTGGTGTAGTGAACAGTCACATAGCTTTCTGTTACCCTGGAGGTCCACTCCTCTGTGGTGTAGTGAACAGTCATGTAGCTTTCTGTTACCCTGGAGGTCCACTCCTCTGTGGTGTAGTGAACAGTCACAGTCACGTAGCTTTCTGTTACCCTGGAGGTCCACTCCTCTGTGGTGTAGTGAACAGTCACATAGCTTTCTGTTACTCTGGAGGTCCACTCCTTTGTGGTGTAGTGAACAGTCACATAGCTTTCTGTTACCCTGGAGGTCCACTCCTCTGTGGTGTAGTGAACAGTCACATAGATTTCTGTTACCCTGGAGGTCCTCTCCTCTGTGGTGTAGTGAACAGTCACATAGCTTTCTGTTACTCTGGAGGTCCACTCCTCTGTGGTGTAGTGAACAGTCACATAGCTTTCTGTTACCCTGGAGGTCCACTCCTCTGTGGTGTAGTGAACAGTCACATAGCTTTCTGTTACTCTGGAGGTCCACTCCTCTGTGGTGTAGTGAACAGTCACGTAGCTTTCTGTTACCCTGGAGGTCCACTCCTCTGTGGTGTAGTGAACAGTCACAGTCACGTAGCTTTCTGTTACCCTGGAGGTCCACTCCTCTGTGGTGTAGTGAACAGTCACAGTCACGTAGCTTTCTGTTACCCTGGAGGTCCACTCCTCTGTGGTGTAGTGAACAGTCACATAGCTTTCTGTTACCCTGGAGGTCCACTCCTCTGTGGTGTAGTGAACAGTCATGTAGCTTTCTGTTACCCTGGAGGTCCACTCCTCTGTGGTGTAGTGAACAGTCACAGTCACGTAGCTTTCTGTTACCCTGGAGGTCCACTCCTCTGTGGTGTAGTGAACAGTCACATAGCTTTCTGTTACTCTGGAGGTCCACTCCTTTGTGGTGTAGTGAACAGTCACATAGCTTTCTGTTACCCTGGAGGTCCACTCCTCTGTGGTGTAGTGAACAGTCACATAGATTTCTGTTACCCTGGAGGTCCTCTCCTCTGTGGTGTAGTGAACAGTCACATAGCTTTCTGTTACTCTGGAGGTCCACTCCTCTGTGGTGTAGTGAACAGTCACATAGCTTTCTGTTACCCTGGAGGTCCACTCCTCTGTGGTGTAGTGAACAGTCACATAGCTTTCTGTTACTCTGGAGGTCCACTCCTCTGTGGTGTAGTGAACAGTCACGTAGCTTTCTGTTACCCTGGAGGTCCACTCCTCTGTGGTGTAGTGAACAGTCACATAGCTTTCTGTTACCCTGGAGGCCCACTCCTCTGTGGTGTAGTGAACAGTCACATAGCTTTCTGTTACTCTGGAGGTCCACTCCTCTGTGGTGTAGTGAACAGTCACGTAGCTTTCTGTTAATCTGGAGGTCCACTCCTCTGTGGTGTAGTGAACAGTCACGTAGCTTTCTGTTACCCTGGAGGTCCACTCCTCTGTGGTGTAGGTCACAGTCACGTAGCTTTCTGTTACCCTGGAGGCCCACTCCTCTGTGGTGTAGTGAACAGTCACATAGCTTTATGTTACCCTGGAGGTCCACTCCTCTGTGGTGTAGTGAGCAGGCACAGTCACGTAGCTTTCTGTTACCCTGGAGGTCCACTCCTCTGTGGTGTAGTGAACAGTCACATAGCTTTCTGTTACCCTGGAGGTCCACTCCTCTGTGGTGTAGTGAACAGTCACATAGCTTTCTGTTACCCTGGAGGTCCACTCCTTTGTGGTGTAGTGAACAGTCACGTAGCTTTCTGTTACCCTGGAGGTCCACTCCTCTGTGGTGTAGTGAACAGTCACGTAGCTTTCTGTTACCCTGGAGGTCCTCTCCTCTGTGGTGTAGTGAACAGTCACGTAGCTTTCTGTTACCCTGGAGGTCCACTCCTCTGTGGTGTAGTGAACAGTCACATAGCTTTCTGTTACCCTGGAGGTCCACTCCTCTGTAGTGTAGTGAACAGTCACGTAGCTTTCTGTTACCCTGGAGGTCCACTCCTCTGTGGTGTAGTGAACAGTCACATAGCTTTCTGTTACCCTGGAGGTCCACTCCTCTGTGGTGTAGTGAACAGTCACATAGCTTTCTGTTACCCTGGAGGTCCACTCCTCTGTGGTGTAGTGAACAGTCACATAGCTTTCTGTTACCCTGGAGGTCCACTCCTCTGTGGTGTAGTGAACATTCACATAGCTTTCTGTTACCCTGGAGGTCCACTCCTCTGTGGTGTAGTGAACAGTCACGTAGCTTTCTGTTACCCTGGAGGTCCACTCCTCTGTGGTGTAGTGAACAGTCACGTAGCTTTCTGTTACTCTGGAGGTCCACTCCTCTCTGGTGTAGTGAACAGTCACGTAGCTTTCTGTTACCCTGCAGGTCCACTCCTCTGTGGTGTAGTGAACAGTCACAGTCACGTAGCTTTCTGTTACCCTGGAGGCCCCACTCCTCTGTGGTGTAGTGAACAGTCACATAGCTTTCTGTTACCCTGGAGGTCCACTCCTCTTTGGTGTAGTGAATAGTCACATAGCTTTCTGTTACCCTGGAGGTCCACTCCTCTGTGGTGTAGTGAACAGTCACGTAGCTTTCTGTTACCCTGGAGGTCCACTCCTCTGTGGTGTAGTGAACAGTCACAGTCACGTAGCTTTCTGTTACCCTGGAGGTCCACTCCTCTGTGGTGTAGTGAACAGTCACAGTCACGTAGCTTTCTGTTACCCTGGAGGTCCACTCCTCTGTGGTGTAGTGAACAGTCACATAGCTTTCTGTTACCCTGGAGGTCCACTCCTCTGTGGTGTAGTGAACAGTCATGTAGCTTTCTGTTACCCTGGAGGTCCACTCCTCTGTGGTGTAGTGAACAGTCACAGTCACGTAGCTTTCTGTTACCCTGGAGGTCCACTCCTCTGTGGTGTAGTGAACAGTCACATAGCTTTCTGTTACTCTGGAGGTCCACTCCTTTGTGGTGTAGTGAACAGTCACATAGCTTTCTGTTACCCTGGAGGTCCACTCCTCTGTGGTGTAGTGAACAGTCACATAGATTTCTGTTACCCTGGAGGTCCTCTCCTCTGTGGTGTAGTGAACAGTCACATAGCTTTCTGTTACTCTGGAGGTCCACTCCTCTGTGGTGTAGTGAACAGTCACATAGCTTTCTGTTACCCTGGAGGTCCACTCCTCTGTGGTGTAGTGAACAGTCACATAGCTTTCTGTTACTCTGGAGGTCCACTCCTCTGTGGTGTAGTGAACAGTCACGTAGCTTTCTGTTACCCTGGAGGTCCACTCCTCTGTGGTGTAGTGAACAGTCACATAGCTTTCTGTTACTCTGGAGGTCCACTCCTCTGTGGTGTAGTGAACAGTCACATAGCTTTCTGTTACCCTGGAGGTCCACTCCTCTGTGGTGTAGTGAACAGTCACATAGCTTTCTGTTACTCTGGAGGTCCACTCCTCTGTGGTGTAGTGAACAGTCACGTAGCTTTCCGTTACCCTGGAGGTCCACCCGTCTGTGGTGAGAGCAATAGATGATGTCTTGGATAATTCATTGGTTTTCCTGTTCATACAGATCTGGCAAGATCTTCTTACTGAAGGTGCGCCAGGGGGATTTCGTAGCATGGCTCAAGCACTTTCACCATATTTTTAAACCCTTTGTTTTCCACAGCAGTGTGGCCTCATGTCTGCGGAGATAAACATCCCAGTAGATTTGGTGATGACTTTAGTCCGGTCTGATTCACCAGCAAAGGGCTGCTTAAATGTCGCAGTGAGAAGTTGTCTCTTGGCTGAGTTGGTTCCCGTCCCTGACACACCAGGCTGATGTCGCGGTGAGAAGTTGTTGTCTCTTGGCTGAGTTGGCTCCTGTCCCTGACACACCAGGCTGATGTCGCGGTGAGAAGTTGTTGTCTCTTGGCTGAGTTGGCTCCTGTCCCTGACACACCAGGCTGATGTCGCGGTGAGAAGTTGTTGTCTCTTGGCTGAGTTGGCTCCTGTCCCTGACACACCAGGCTGATGTCGCGGTGAGAAGTTGTCTCTTGGCTGAGTTGGTTCCTGTCCCTGACACACCAGGCTGATGTCGCGGTGAGAAGTTGTCTCTTGGCTGAGTTGGTTCCTGTCACTGACACACCAGGCTGATGTCGCGGTGAGAAGTTGTCTCTTGGCTGAGTTGGTTCCTGTCACTGACACACCAGGCTGATGTCGCGGTGAGAAGTTGTTGTCTCTTGGCTGAGTTGGCTCCTGTCACTGACACACCAGGCTGATGTCGCGGTGAGAAGTTGTCTCTTGGCTGAGTTGGCTCCTGTCCCTGACACACCAGGCTGATGTCGCGGTGAGAAGTTGTTGTCTCTTGGCTGAGTTGGCTCCTGTCCCTGACACACCAGGCTGATGTCGCGGTGAGAAGTTGTTGTCTCTTGGCTGAGTTGGCTCCTGTCACTGACACACCAGGCTGATGTCGCGGTGAGAAGTTGTTGTCTCTTGGCTGAGTTGGTTCCCGTCCCTGACACACCAGGCTGATGTCGCGGTGAGAAGTTGTTGTGTCTTGGCTGAGTTGGCTCCTGTCCCTGACACACCAGGCTGATGTCGCGGTGAGAAGTTGTTGTCTCTTGGCTGAGTTGGCTCCTGTCACTGACACACCAGGCTGATGACGCTTTAAATGTGTGGCCATGTATTTCCATGATCTTACGGCTTTCTGTGGCTCAATGTCTTCCCACCGTAGTGGTGATGTCCACCACCCTTCTTCCGTCATCATATTTGACAGGGAAGCCAAAATGCAATTGATCCGCGGTCCACATGCGTGCCGAACCGTGGGGGGGTGATCCGGACGGTCCGTTACACCACTAATCATAACCATTGTGAATGGATTTATGTTGTCGTCTCCCCCTCCCACCTTTCCAGGCCTCCAGGTTACCCCCCCAATATGCCCCAGGGGATGATGGGAGCAGGGCCTCCGTATGGCCCTGGGCCGGGGGCCATCAACAGCATGCAAGGTATGATGAACCAGGGAGGACCTTACGGAGGAGGGCCAATGGGAGGGAACATGGCCAACAACACACCTGGTGAGTCTGGACAAGATATCCAGTCTGTGGTTGTGTCTGGTAATTTGTTTAATCACCCAACTCAAGTGGACAAAAGATTGGTTTTGGAATATCATCTGATGCGATATTTGATATTGGATTGAAATGTTACTCCCCCCCTGATTTGTTCTCCCTCTGCCAGGCATGGCTCCTAGCCCTGAGTTTGGCATCGATGTCAAACTGAACCCAGCCCAGAAGATGAACAACAAGCTGGACGGCACGTCCAAACCTGAAACCAAGAAGGTAAAGAAGGTTTGTGGTCTCTAACTTGTGGTACTGAATGATACAGTCAGAATGAGAGCGCTGCATGGCTGTGTTTGTGCATAGAAATAGAATCCCTAGAATGTCAAAGCCCCTCGTGGCACTTTGACTGGTAGCCTCATGGGGACACTCAATATGGCTGACCTGGGATTGGGATTCTACTTCTATGAGGTAGTGAGTGGAAGTAAGTTGAAGTCAATGGCGAATGTCAAGCCAAATCCTCACCTCTTCCTCCTCCCATCTCTCTTTTTCAGAAGTCAAACTCTTCGACGACAACCAATGAGAAGATAACTCGTCTGTATGAGCTGGGTCCGGAGCCGGAGAGGAGGACGTGGGTAGACCGGTACCTGGCGTTCGCTGAGGAGAAGGCCACGGGCATGACCAACCTTCCCGCCGTGGGACGCAAACCTCTGGACCTCTTCAGACTTTACGTCTCGGTCAAAGAGATCGGCGGCCTCACACAGGTCAGTGGTTCCTGTGTTGCAGTATTTAATTATCTCTCTGTTTTAGTACACCAACGTGTCATTATTTGCCTGATAATCTTGTGTTATTGTCATTTCATTTTTCTACAGCAGTATAGAGTTGTTCTATGCCAGAACATGACATATTCGTTCCTTCCGCCCACCAGGTGAATAAGAATAAAAAGTGGAGGGAGTTGTCCACCAACCTGAACGTGGGCACGTCCAGCAGCGCCGCCAGCTCTCTGAAGAAGCAGTACATCCAGTGTCTGTACGCCTTCGAGTGCAAGATCGAACGTGGCGAGGACCCGCCCCCAGATCTCTTCATCGACGCCAAAAAGACCACCCAGCCCAAGATCCAGCCCCCCAGCCCAGGTCAGTGTCTGTCTGTCTGTCTGTCTGTCTGTCTGTCTGTCTGTCTGTCTGTCTGTCTGTCAGCCCCCCAGTCCATGTCAGTGCCGGATACTCAAACTAGTACTTCACCCCCCTTCCCATACCGACTCAGTTTGAGTTATACATAGTCAAGTAGATTTAAATGGATGAGTGAAAGAGTGTTTGGTTTCAATAGTCTCTTGAGGTTCTTGTGGTTACTGTGCTGTTTATCACATACAATGCATTGTGAAAGTATTCAGACCTCTTGACCTTTTCCACATTTTGTTATGCCTTATTCTAACATTTGTTATAAAAATTCACTCAATCTAAACACAATACCTCATAATGACAACAACAAAAATAATAAAAACAGGTTAAATGTTTATTTTTTATCACATTTACATAAGTATTCAGACCCTTTACTCAGTACTTTGTTGAATCACCTTTGGCTGTGATTACAGCCTTGAGTCTTCGTGGGTATGACGCTACAAGCTTGGCACACCTGTATTTGGGGAGTTTCTCCCATTCTTCTCTGCAGGTCCTCTCAAGCTCTGTCAGGTTGGATAGGAAGCGTTGCTGCACAGCTATTTCCAGGTCTCCAGAGATGTTTGATTGGGTTCGGGCTCTGGTTGGGTCACTCAAGGACATTCAGAGACTTGTCCCGAAGCCACTCCTGTGTTGTCTTGGATGTGTGCTTACGGGTGTTGTCCTGTTGGAAGGTGAACCTTCACCCCAGTCTGAGGTCCTGAGCACTCTGTAGCAGGTTTTCATCACGGATCTCTCTGTACTTTACTCTGTTCATCTTTGCCTCTATCCTGACTAGTCTTCCAGTCCCTGCCGCTGAAAAACATCCCCACAGCATGATGCTGCCACCACCATGCTTCACTGTAGGGATGGTGCCAGGTTTCCTCCAGACGTGACGCTTGGCATTCAGGCCAAAGAGTTCATTCTTGTTTTCATCAGACCAGAGAATCTTGTTTCTCATGGTCTGAGAGTCTTTAGGTGCCTTTTGGCAAATAACAAGCGGGCTGTCATGTGCCTTTTACTGAGGAGTGGCTTCTATCTAGCCACACTACCATAAAGGCCTGATTGGTGGAGTGCTGCAGAGATGGGAGAATCTTCCAGAAGGACAACCAACACCACACAGGTACTCTGGAGCTCTGTCAGAGTGACCATCAGGTTCTTGGTCACCTCCCTGACCAAGGCCCTTCTCACTGATTGCTCAGTTTGGCCAGGCGGCCAGCTCTAGGAAGAGTCTTGGTGGTTCCAAACTTCTTCCATTTAAGAATGATGGAGGCCACTGTGTTCTTGGAGACCTTCAATGCTGCAGAAAGTTTTGGTACCCTTCCCCAGATCTGTGCCCCGACACAATCCTGTCTTGGAACTCTACGGCCTATTCCTTCGACATCATGGCTTGGTTTTTGCTCTGACATGCACTGTCAACTGTGGGACCTATAGACAGGTGTGTGCCTTTCCAAATCATATCCAATGGGGATGGATCTGCTCCCCCCCCCCCCCCCCTGCACATCTCCTCAGGAGGGTGTTGTGTTCTCGCCTGGAGAGGCTGGTCTTTGGTATCACTGCCAGCCTGGCAGACACACCATGAACACATGATGCCAGAACCAGCCACGTGCTCCTCAACACTCTGCTGGGCTGTCATGTCAGGGTGCAGGGAGTCAGTGGCTGGAGGGTGGGGTGGGGAGATCCTCTGTGGTGGGGAATAAGTGCCAGGCTGGGGGAGAGGGTAGAGGGGGAAAGGGTTGCAGGGGAGATCTCTGATGGGGAGTATGTCTGCTGGCAGCCCCTCAATAGTAGGAAGACAGGAGTTGGGTGGGGGTTTGTTTGTTGATTCGCTCCATTACTCGCTGCTACTACTGGAGGGCCTAGTGTCTGGGTCCTGGCCCACGGCTTCACAGGCAACCCTCCCCCTCCCTGGAGCTTTATGCTGAGCCAGAAAATGATGAATGGGAAAAGAGGTTGTGTGTGTAAAGTCACACGCTCCCCCCCCTCCCTGGCCTGCTGTCTTTTTTCTCCTTTCCTGAGATTCCCCTCTTACACCCCCCTCCTCCTCCTCCCACTCTCTTCAGCTGTAGTAGAGGGAAGTCCCTGCCCCGGGGGAGGGAGGCAGGGGGAGGGAGGGCAGGCAGGCAGATTTATGTTTGCACTGCAATGTGTGAGATGTGAGAAAATGTGAATAACTGTGACCTGTCAATGACCGTGTGTGTATGAATGAAAACACATGAGTCATCTGACAGGCATGCTAATAGTGAGAAGGCATGAGCCGGGCTAAAGCCGAGAGCCACTCCATTCAACACACACACTCCATACAACACACACACTCCATACAACACACACACTCCATACAACACACACACACTGGCCCATGTGGTGATCTGACAGCCTTTACAGCGTTTCCTGGTGACTTTGTGATGCCAGCAGCAAGGCATGCTGAGATGTGAAGTATTCAGCACCGCTGTGTGTGTGGATGCCCAAAGCATGCTCTGTGTGTGTGGATGCCCAAAGCATGCTCTGTGTGTGTGTGGATGCCCAAAGCATGCTCTGTGTGTGTGTGTGTATGCCCAAAGCATGCTCTGTGTGTGTGTGTGTATGCCCAAAGCATGCTCTGTGTGTGTGTGTGGATGCCCAAAGCATGCTCTGTGTGTGTGTGTGGATGCCCAAAGCATGCTCTGTGTGTGTGTGTATGCCCAAAGCATGCTCTGTGTGTGTGTATGCCCAAAGCATGCTCTGTGTGTGTGTGTGGATGCCCAAAGCATGCTCTGTGTGTGTGTGTGGATGCCCAAAGCATGCTCTGTGTGTGTGGATGCCCAAAGCATGCTCTGTGTGTGTGTATGCCCAAAGCATGCTCTGTGTGTGTGTGTGTATGCCCAAAGCATGCTCTGTGTGTGTGTGTGGATGCCCAAAGCATGCTCTGTGTGTGTGTGTATGCCCAAAGCATGCTCTGTGTGTGTGTATGCCCAAAGCATGCTCTGTGTGTGTGTGTGGATGCCCAAAGCATGCTCTGTGTGTGTGTGTGTGTGTGTGTGGATGCCCAAAGCATGCTCTGTGTGTGTGTGTGTGGATGCCCAAAGCATGCTCTGTGTGTGTGTGTGTGGATGCCCAAAGCATGCTCTGTGTGTGTGTATGGATGCCCAAAGCATGCTCTGTGTGTGTGTGTATGGATGCCCAAAGCATGCTCTGTGTGTGTGTGTATGGATGCCCAAAGCATGCTCTGTGTGTGTGTGTGTGGATGCCCAAAGCATGCTCTGTGTGTGTGTATGGATGCCCAAAGCATGCTCTGTGTGTGTGTATGGATGCCCAAAGCATGCTCTGTGTGTGTGTGTATGGATGCCCAAAGCATGCTCTGTGTGTGTGTGTGTATGGATGCCCAAAGCATGCTCTGTGTGTGTGTGTGGATGCCCAAAGCATGCTCTGTGTGTGTGTGTGTGTGGATGCCCAAAGCATGCTCTGTGTGTGTGTATGGATGCCCAAAGCATGCTCAGTGTGTGTGTGTATGGATGCCCAAAGCATGCTCTGTGTGTAGCGTGGGAACCGGAGAGATCCGGTTTAGTCTCTTAACACGGCTGAAGTGGTCCGTCTTTCTCCCACTGTGAGTCTCTTCTATAACAGCTGAATCTGTGCGTGGGCATTAGCCCTGTGACGTGTATCTAAAATCTGCGTATCTCGACTGTGTGTGTGTTGCAGCTGGGTCTGGATCTCTGCAGGGCCCCCAGACCCCCCAGTCCACCAGTAGTTCCATGGCGGAGGGGGGAGACCTGAAGCCCTCCACGCCAGCCTCCACCCCTCACAGCCAGATGCCCCCAATGCCCGTCAGGTACCCATGACACACACTCAACTACTGTCTGAAAACATCCTCTCTCTACTACACCTGACAACAATCTCCTTCCCCTCCATTCAAGGGGAACCAAACTAACAACACAATTGAACATTATTTAGCTGGTTTGTTTTTTGGGTAATTAACTCTGTTTTTCTCTCTTTCTAAATATCTCTCTTTCCCTCTCTCCCCTCCTCCTCCTCCCTCCCTCCTTCTCTCCCCTCCTCCTCCCTCTCTCCCTCTCTCCCTCCTTCTCTCCCCTTCTCCTCCCTCCTCCTCCCTCCCTCTCTCACCTCCTCCCTGTAGGCTGCAGGACCCGTTTGCAGATGGGGGTGACCCAGCATTTGCCAGACGGAACTCCATGACCCCCAACAGCTACCAGCCTGGGATGGGAGGCCCGGAGATGATGGGTCACATGGGGCCCTACGAATCCAACAAGGACCCCTTTGGTGGCATGAGGAAAGGTGAGCGATAGGTCTAACTGGCTTTTAGAGATGGTATTTGGAAATAAGGAGAAGACTCTCCTGAGTACGTTGTACATTATGTGTGGCTCAGTTGGTTAAGAGCGTGGTGCAACCATCTGCTAAGTCTAGACAGACTTGTCCCATACAATATTGAGACACTGTTCACTGTTCAACCCTAACTCTCTGCAGCTGGAGAGCAATTCATGACTCCAGGGCCGGGCTCTAACAGTGGTATGGAGGGGCAGTTCAACAGAGGCCCCCCAGGCCCCAACATGCAGATGGGTCCGAGACAACAGTACCCCTACGGACCTGGATATGACAGGAGACAGGAGCCAGGGATGGGTCCTGATGGCAGTATGGGTCCTGGGGCCCCCCAGCCCAACCTGATGCCTTCAGGGGCCGACTCGGGGATGTACTCCCCTAGCCGACCCCCACCGCAGCAACGGTCAGGACCTCAAACGGGGCTAATTCACGTACAGGATCTTATACATGTTAAATACGCTACTGTCTTTTCTCAAGAAGGCTTTGATGTTGGTGTGAGCTTCTGTTACCTAATCAAGCATTTGCTTTCTATGATTGTGTTTTCTGTGTAGTTTATTTAAACTTCTGCTGCATTTCATTTGCCAAAGTGTTAACCTTGTGTATGTTGTGTTTCAGTCATGATTCCTATGGTAATCAGTATCCTGGTCAAGGAGTGCCACCTGGTGGCCCCTACCCCAATCAGCAGCCAGGAATGTTTCCACAGCAACAACCCGTAAGAGCATTTTGTCCCCTGCTCTGTGTGTGTCCCCATATCTGCTTCAGAAGCCTTGTAAATGTTCACTTGCAGTTAGCGGTGTAACTTACTCAGTGAAATGAATGTGGGATGTTGTATTGATACGGTATGAATACAATAACGTAGTGAAATGTATTGAATCCATAATCAATATGTACGTGCTGGATATATCATCCGCTGGTTTGATATTGAGATGCTAACCATGTGTTTGTGTGTCTTCAGAACTACAAGCGTCCTCCAGTGGACGGGGCCTACGGTCCCCCAGCCAAGCGTCACGAGGGGGATGGGATGTACAATGCCCCCTTCAGTGGTCAGCAGCCAGGGCCCCAGCCCTCCGGGGGCCCCCAGGTCCAACAAGACATGTACAATCAGTACAACGCAGGCTACCCCGGCTCTGACCGCCGACCACCTGGCCCCCAGGGCCAGTTCCCTTTCCCCTTCGGCCGAGACCGGGGGCCCTCCAGCGGGGTCCCCAACTCCCAGTCCTCCATGCCTCCCCAAATGATGGGCAGCCCTATGCAGGCAGCCCCTGACGGCCCCCAGGGCCCCATGTGGCAGGGACGCAATGAGATGGGTTACCCCAACTACCCGAATCGCCAGGGGCCTCCAGGACCTGGCCAGGGCCCCCCCCAGGGGTACCACGGCATGAACCGCTCTGAGGAGATGATGCCAGGGGCTGACCAGCGGATTAACCATGAGAGCCAGTGGCCTGGACACCCCAGCCAGAGGCAGTCCCCCTACGGGCCGGGGGGCTCGGGGCCCCCCATGTCCAGACCCCTGCAGTCCAACTATCAGAGTTCCCAGAACCATATTTCCCAGGTGTCCAGCCCCGCCCCCATGCCCCGCCCCATGGAAAGCCGGACGTCCCCCTCCAAGTCTCCATACATGCACTCAGGCATCAAGATGCAGAAGGCGGGGCCCCCTGTGCCCGCGTCCCACATAGGCCAGGCCCCCGTGCAGCCCCCCCTCATCAGGCGGGACATATCCTTCCCCCCAGGGTCAGTGGAGGCCTCCCAACCTATCCTCAAACCCCGAGGACGACTCACCATGAAAGACATCGGTATGAAAGTGATTTGTTTTCACCCAAAACTTTTCAATGTTTAGCAGTCACTTACACTGTTTCTTAAAAAACAAACTATTATTTAATAATAGTTATTATACTCCTAAACAATGTTCCCTCAAATTTCTGGGGCACTGAGCAAATTTGAGGTATTGTGAGAGGAAACTTGAAGGTTGTGAGGATCTTGTGGAACTTCCAGGGCGTGTTTACAGTGAACACTGAGGCTGCACCCTTACAGTTGTAGACAGTAGCCAATAGGCTGCACCCTTACAGTTGTAGACAGTGGCCAATAGACTGTAGCCTTACAGATTTAGACAGTAGCCAATAGGCTGCACCCTTACAGTTGTAGACAGTAGCCAATAGACTGTAGCCTTACACTTGTAGACAGTAGCCAATAGACTGTAGCCTTACAGTTGTAGACAGTATCCAATAGACTGTAGCCTTACAGATTTAGACAGTAACCAATAGGCTGCACCCTTACAGTTGTAGACAGTAGCCAATAGACTGTAGCCTTACAGTTGTAGACAGTAGCCAATAGGCTGCACCCTTGTTGACAGTAGCCAATAGACTGTAGCCTTACAGTTGTAGACAGTAGCCAATAGGCTGTACCCTTACAGTTGTAGACAGTAGCCAATAGACTGTAGCCTTACAGTTGTAGACAGTAGCCAATAGGCTGCACCCTTGTTGACAGTAGCCAATAGACTGTAGCCTTACAGTTGTAGACAGTAGCCAATAGGCTGTACCCTTACAGTTGTGGACAGTAGCCAATAGACTGTAGACTGTAGCCTTACAGTTGTAGACAGTAGCCAATAGGCTGCACCCTAACAGTTTTAGACAGTAACCAATAGGCTGCACCCTTACAGTTGTAGACAGTAGCCAATAGGCTGCACCCTAACAGTTTTAGACAGTAACCAATAGGCTGCACCCTTACAGTTGTAGACAGTAACCAATAGGCTGCACCCTTACAGTTGTAGACAGTAACCAATAGGCTGCACCCTAACAGTTTTAGACAGTAACCAATAGGCTGCACCCTTACAGTTGTAGACAGTAACCAATAGGCTGCACCCTTACAGTTGTAGACAGTAACCAATAGGCTGCACCCGTACAGTTGTAGACAGTAACCAAAAGGCTGCACCCTTACAGTTGTAGACAGTAGCCAATAGGCTGCACCTTTACAGTTGTAGACAGTAACCAATAGGCTGCACCCTTACAGTTTTAGACAGTAACCAATAGGCTGCACCCTTACAGTTTTAGACAGTAACCAATAGGCTGCACCCTTACAGTTTTAGACAGTAACCAATAGGCTGCACCCTTACAGTTGTGGACAGTAGCCAATAGCCTGCACCTGTACAGTTGTAGACAGTAACCAATAGGCTGCACCCTTACAGTTTTAGACAGTAACCAATAGGCTGCACCTTTACAGTTGTAGACAGTAACCAATAGGCTGCACCCTTACAGTTTTAGACAGTAACCAATAGGCTGCACCCTTACAGTTTTAGACAGTAACCAATAGGCTGCACCTTTACAGTTGTAGACAGTAACCAATAGGCTGCACCCTTACAGACTGTAGCCTTACAGTTTTAGACAGTAGCCAATAGGCTGCACCCTTACAGTTGTAGACAGTAACCAATAGGCTGCACCTTTACAGTTGTAGACAGTAACCAATAGGCTGCACCCTTACAGACTGTAGCCTTACAGTTTTAGACAGTAGCCAATAGGCTGCACCCGTACAGTTGTAGACAGTAACCAAAAGGCTGCACCCTTACAGTTGTAGACAGTAGCCAATAGGCTGCACCCTTACAGTTTTAGACAGTAGCCAATAGGCTGCACCCTTACAGTTGTAGACAGTAGCCAATAGGCTGCACCCTTACAGTTGTAGACAGTAACCAATAGGCTGCACCCGTACAGTTGTAGACAGTAACCAAAAGGCTGCACCCTTACAGTTGTAGACAGTAGCCAATAGGCTGCACCCTTACAGTTTTAGACAGTAGCCAATAGGCTGCACCCTTACAGTTTTAGACAGTAGCCAATAGGCTGCACCCTTACAGTTGTAGACAATAACCAATATGTTGTGGCTGTTTGATCATAATGTAGGCCTACCAACAAAACCAATGGACTAAATCCCATAATATTTTCACATGGTAATAGCTTTTTAATTTCTATCATATAGACTACAGTAGCCTATATGTGATGTTCAATGCAGGCCTACATCACATGAGACTTTTAAACGTTTCTACATTATGAAGAGCTTGATATTCATATTTATTTACTTGGTCTGTAACACCATGGGCCAAATAGATGACTGAGAATTGCATTGTATTGTGTTTTGTGATGCAAGAAACCACTTTACAAAATACAATGAATTATTATTTACCATACATTGAATTGAACAATGTTGGATATCCCTCTGCCTATTGTCTTATTTGCATATTCAAGCCTGTCTCAAAATAAAACACTGCCACATTAATTAAGACATAAGCCTTTTACATGACTGGTTTTTCAAAGACAACTTGAAATGTGGCCTACACGTTTTGTGCTCATGTAGGAAGCAGTAACTCTCCATTGCTGATCTATACTAATATTCTGATCTGAAATATAAAAAGCGCATTCATTCAGTTGCAGGTGATTGAAAACCCCCTCGTGGGCTTCCCACCCGAATTCTACTTTGTTGCACTCTGGCTCTGTCTACAACAAAATCACAGACTCAATCTTGCGAAGTTGGATTTGTTTTGTTTTGTTGCATTGAAAAGGGGCGGATATAATGTTGATTATAAAAGTATCGATAAAAAGTATCTATATAGTGCAAACTAATGGGGCGAACTCGGTGGATGTCAATCTCTTGCTCCTGTGAGCGGCCTGGCATTTCTTCTGCGCGGCATTTCTCCTAAATGTGTCCTTTTCAAGGTATGTGATTGTAGTGACGTAGTACCATCATCCTGTGTCAGTCACTGCTGTCGTTTCTGTTCCCTCAGGCACCCCAGAGGCCTGGAGAGTGATGATGTCTCTGAAGTCAGGCTTACTAGCAGAGAGCACGTGGGCCTTGGACACCATTAATATTTTACTCTACGATGACAACAGCATTTCTACCTTCAACCTCTGCCAGGCGAGTTCCCACAGGCGTTAGATTGATGAAACACCCATAATACATTTGAAATATTAACATTATGAAGTCTGTGTCTTACCAGATGACACAGTAACCTTCTCTAAGAAGCATTGTGATAAAACGTCAACATGTCAATATGTATCGTCTGACATTATCCTCTGTTCAGATTTTCTAGTTTGTCTCGATCACGTCTCTGTATAAATGATTCATGCGTGATTAATTTGACAGACGTCTAACTACATCCTGTCTCCTCTCAGCTGCCTGGGTTCCTGGAGCTGGTTGTGGAGTATTTCAGACGCTGCCTCATCCAGATCTTCGGCATCCTGAAGGAGTATGAGGTGGGAGACCCTGGCCAGCGGACGCTCACCGACCCGTATGCTGCCGACGAGGACTGGTCTGACGAAGAGCTTCCCGAGCAGGAGGACATGGAGGAGGAAGAGGACGAAGAGGAGGACGACGAGAGGAAGAGCAACGCAGACACCACCACCTCGTCGCAGCAGGTCCAGGTGAAAAAGGAGGAGGAAGAGGAGAAATCCACGCCTGAGAAGTCGACAGCGGAGGAGGAGAGGGAAGGAGGGGAGTCTTCTTCCACCTCCTCGCCCCCCCAGAACCTCAGCCTCCTACAGGAGAAACCCAAACAGGCCAGTAAGTTCGACAAGCTGCCCATCAAGATGGTGCGTAAGAAAGACCCCTTCCCTGGGGGCCGTTCCAGTAAGCTAGGCCGGCGGCAGAGCTTTGACAGCGGACTGATCCACTGGAGCATCGGCGGGGGGGACACCACGGAACACATCCAGACACACTTCGAGAGCCGGTCCGACCTCCTCAAGCAGAGGAAGCAGGTGCTGCCATCGGCCGCCGAGAGTAGAAAGGTCGCCGTGCCCCCGACGGTGTCAGAGAACCCAGAGGAGACTACTAAGCCTGGCAAGGAAGAGCAGACCACCAAGACCTCCACCCCAACCACGCCCGCCCCGGTCACCGCCACCATCGACGACGTCCTGTCGGCCCGGCCGGGCTCGGTGACGGAGGAGGCGGTGCGAGGAGCAGCCGAGGAGCAGAAGGAGAACAGGGGACAGTTCCTGTACTCCCTCCGCCAGGCGCAGCAGAGCCGACGCAACATCACCATCCTGGAGGACGAGCCTCACAGCAAGGACGAGACCGCGCTGAGCACGCTGTCGGACTGGCAGGACGCCCTGGCTCGCCGCTGTGTCTGCGTCTCCAACATCGTCCGCTCGCTGTCCTTCATCCCCGGCAACGACCTGGAGATGTCCAAACACCCAGGGCTGCTACTGCTGCTGGGCCGTCTGGTCCTGCTCCACCACCGTCACCCAGAGAGGAAACAGGCCCCCGTCACCTACGAGAAGGAGGAGGACGAGGACGAGAGGATGAGCTGTGAGAGGGACGAGTGGTGGTGGGACTGTCTGGAGGTCCTCAGGGAGAACTGCCTGGTCACTCTGGCTAACATCTCCGGCCAGTTGGACTTGTCCATCTACCCAGAGAGCATCTGTCTGCCCCTGCTGGACGGCCTGCTTCATTGGGCTGTTTGTCCTTCGGCCGAGGCCCTGGACCCCTTCCCCATGCTGGGGCCCCACGGGGCCCTATCCCCCCAGAGACTGGTGCTGGAGACCCTCAGCAAGCTGAGCATCCAGGACAACAACGTGGACCTTATCCTGGCCACGCCTCCATTCAGCCGGCTGGAGAAGCTGTACGGGACGCTGGTGCGTCTGGTCGGGGAGAGGAAGGTGGCTGTCTGCAGGGAGATGTCTGTGGTCTTACTGGCCAACCTGGCCCAGGGGGACAGCATGGCGGCCAGGGCCATCGCCGTGCAGAAGGCCAGCGTAGGTAACCTCCTGGGCTTCCTGGAGGACAGTCTAGCAGCCACGCAGTACCAGCAGAGCCAGAGTTCCCTGATGCACCTACAGGGGGCGCACTTTGAGCCCACTAGCGTAGACATGATGCGGCGAGCGGCCCGCGCCCTGCACGCCATGGCTAAGGTGGAGGAGAACCACTCAGAGTTCACCCTGTACGAGTCCCGCCTACTGGACATCTCTGTCTCACCACTCATGAACTCTCTGGTGTCCCATGTGATCTGTGACGTACTCTTTCTGATTGGCCAGTCATGACAGCAGTGGGGGCTTCAGCTTCGCTTTCTCTTTCTGTTCCCCCGCTCCATTCTCCCCTCCCCCCCTTTTATTTTTGTGTGTGTCTGTTGAGTGTGAGTGGAAGAGATAACTAAGAGCAAAACTGACTGTCCTTTTTTTAATTTATGCAAAATCACCTCGGATTCCACTGTCTACCCTTTCTATCCCCTGGTTCTCACTAAAGGACGGATTTAAGTAGCGGTGGAGTTAATCATTCTGGAATACGGAAACTGACGTGATAAGACCGATCAGATGGGACCCTGGGATGGATGTAGGGTCGGGAGGGAGGGAGGGAGGGAGCTGCCCTGCGGCAAACAACTTTTTTTAATGAAAATATAGAAGAAAACATAACTGTAACCAAAATTGCTGTCTCGTTTCTAGTGAGTTTTGGGGTATATACCCAGGTTCTCCTCCCTTGGGTTTGGCAGGGGGGTGAGCAAGGCGGGCATGGACGGGGGAAAACCTGTTTCTAGTTAATGTACGGTGAACCAGACTCCTGGACTGGTTTGGTATACTGCTGTATATACTCAGCCCTACATGACCCAGGTTATCAGCTGTGAACAGACAGACACGTCTTCAACGGGGAGGCCTGTGCAGTAGATTGTAGGACTTCTGTACTGTACACCTTAAAAACAACTGTAAACATACTGTAATGATACTGTTTCACACTGAGATACGCTGGCTTGGCAGCAAGCTGTCGTTTTTGAAAATGATATCAGTTAAATGTTGAACTGAGAGAGATGACACAAGGCTTTCCCCCCAAAGTATCGTGAACCTTACAACACCCCGACCTCTTCTCTGTCCCTCGATTGTATGACTTGACCGTTATGAAAGAAGCCACCTCTTAGGACTGCTCCTCTGCTGTCCCGACTGCAGTGTATATATGATGTTGTACATTACACCTCTCTCCCTTTCTCTCGAACCCTTCTGTTGAGCTTCACCATTTTTAATCTTCGACGAATTAAGGTTACACTCAAGTGGAAATTCGCCATGGGATTACCTAACCTTTTGACCCCTCACCCCCGACCCACCCGCCTGTCTCTCGCTACAGGGACTCCGCTGCTGCGACTCCCTCGCAATGCCCCCCCGCACCCCCACACACACCCCTGCGACACACACAGATCAATTTGTCTCCAGTACCCCTGAGTCTAACATGACTGAAACCACGTCTGCTACAGTTCCATTTCAGCTCCTACATAAACAACAAAGCAAGACCCCTGATGAAGAAATAAACCGTTTTGAATTTTGTTTTTCCAGTGATATGGATTCTGCATATTTGTATTTCAGACAATGTAGCTAAAGACTTGATGTAAATTCACATCTTTTTCCCTTTTCTTTTGGCTTAATGAATATAATTTCTTCAGTATGAAATCTTTATACTATATGTTCCATGTGTTAAGAATAAATGTACATTAAATCTTCGTAAGACGTTTGATGGATTTATTTATTATGGACTTTTGAAGGCGTCTTATTGGTGGAGCTGCAGTCATACCACCAAGGGTGTATTCACAAGTAACCAAACGGACGCAAACGGGCTGAAACCAGGCAGGAACGAGCTGAACTGAAACACTTGTTTCGGTAAACGTTTTGCCACTACGTCTTGTGGATGTAGTCAAGTTGACACATATATTCTTCCAATGCAACGGATTTCTCTGACATGTATAGGACATCTTCTCCTGGAGGTTGCTGACAGTGTTATGATATTGAGCATACAACTGTACATACAGTCAGTGTTATTTGCCTTCAACTCGAAGGCTTTGTTAGCTACCTCAAATCTGGGCCATTCATGTTAGAGTACCATACATGTTGCTTAAATGTCGATTTTGCCACAAGCAGCACCGGAGATATTGGGCTCGTTTTTTGAGTGGTAAGGCGAGATGAACGTCGAGGGAGGTGTGGACACTCATGGTTTTTCCAACAGCAGGGCTTAGTGCAACATGGCAGTGTTGCCATTGTTTAAAAGTTCTTTATAATGTTGAAATAAACATGTTCCCACATATCACACAGAGCCTCAAGTGTCATGTTCGTTTGTACACGGAACAAAAGTATAAATGCAACATGTAAAGTGTTGTTCCCATGTTTCATGAGCTGAAATAAAAGATCCCAGAAATGTTCCATACGCACAAAAAGCTTAAGCACAAATTTGTTTACATCCCTGTTAGTGAGCATTTCTCCTTTGCCAAGATAACCCATATCAAGAAGCTGATTAAACAGCATGATAATTACATAGGTGCAGTTTGTGCTGGGATAATAAAAGGACGTTCTAAAATGTGCAGTTTTGTCACAGATGTCTCAAGTTTGATGGAGCGGGCAATTGACATTCTGACTGCAGGAAGGTCCACCAGAGCTGTTGCCAGAGTATTGAATGTTCATGATTCTACCATAAGCCGCCTCAAGCTGTTTTAGAGAATTTGGCAGTACGTCCAAACGGCCTCACAACCGCAGACCAGGAATGCTCAGGCAGGTGCGGGCAGTGATCGGTTGAAGAGCATGCATTTAGTTTTGTTTGCATTTAAGAGCAGTTGGAGGCCACGGAAGGAGAGTTGTATGGCATTGAAGCTTGTCAGGAGGATTGTTAACACAGTGTCCAAAGAGAGGCCAGAAGTATACAGAAAGGTGTCGTCTGACATTTGATTTGATTTGTCTGCGTAGAGGTGGATCAGAGAATCACCAGCAGCAAGAGTGACATCGTTGATATATACAGAGAAGAGTCGGCCCGAGAACTGAACCCTGTGGCACCCCCATAGACTCCCAGAGGTCCGGACAACAGGCCCTCCAATTTGACACACTGAAGTCTATCTGAGAAGTAGTTGGTGAACCAGGCGAGGCAATCATTTGAGAAACCAAGGCTATCGAGTCTGCCGATGAGGATGTGGTGATTGACAGAGTCGAAAGCCTTGGCCAGGTCGATGAATACGGCTGCACAGTATTGTCTTTTATCAATGGGGGTTATGATGTTGTTTAGGACCTTGAGCGTGGCTGAGGTGCACCCATGACCAGCTCTGAAACCAGATTGCATAGCGGAGAAGGTACGATGGGATTCAAAATGGTCGGTAATCTGTTTGTTAACTTGGCTTTCGAAGACTTTAGAAAGGCAGGGTAGGATAGATATAGGTCTGTAACAGTTTGGGTCTAGTGTCACCCCCTTTGAAGAGGGGGATGACCTCGGCAGCCTTCCAATCTTTGGGGATCTCAGACGATACGAAAGAGAGGTTGAACAGGCTAGTAATAAGGGTTGCAACAATTGCAGCGGATAATTTTAGAAAGAGAGGGTTCAGATTGTCTAGCCCAGCTGATTTGTAGGGGTCCAGATTTTGCAGTTCTTTAAGAACATCAGCTATCTGGATATGGGTGGAGAAATAGGGAGGCTTGGGCGAGTTGCTGTGGGGAGTGCAGGGCTGTTGACCGGGGTAGGGGTAGCCAGGTGGAAAGCATGGCCAGCCATAGAAAAATGCTTATTGAAATTCTCAATCATTGTGGATTTATCGGTGGAGACGATGTTTCCTAGCCTCAGTGCAGTGGGCAGCTGGGAGGAGGTGCTCTTATTCTCCATGGACTTTACAGTGTCTCAGAACTTTTTTGAGTTTGTGCTACAGGATGCACATTTTTGCTTGAAACAGCTAGCCTTAGCTTTCCTAACTGCCTGTGTATATTTGTTCCTAACTTCCCTGAAAAGTTGCATATCAGGGGGGCTATTCGATGCTAATGCAGAACGCCACAGGATGTTTTTGTGAGAGGCAGTCAAGTCTGGAGTGAACCAAGGGCTATATCTGTTCCTGGTTCTACATTTTTTGAATGGGGCATGCTTATTTAAGATGGTGAGGAAAGCACTTTTAAATAATAACCAGGCATCCTCTACTGACGGAATGAGGTTAATGGCCTTCCAGGATATCCGGGCCAGGTCGATTAGAAAGGCCTGCTCGCTGAAGTGTTTTAGGAAGAGTTTGACAGTGATGAGGGGTGGTCGTTTGACCGCAGACCCATTACGGAAGCAGGCAATGATCGCTGAGATCTTGGTTGAAAACAGCAGAGGTGTATTTGGAGGGCAAGTTGGTTGGAATGATATCTATGAGGGTGCCCGTGTTTACGGATGTGAGGTTGTACCTGGTAGGTTCCATGATCATTTGGGTGAGATTGAGGGCATCTAGTTTAGATTGTTGGACGGCCTGTGTGTTAAGCATATCCCAGGTAAGGTCACCTAACAATACAAACTCCGAAGATAAATGGGGGGGTGGGGGGGGAGAAAGTCATTCACATATGGTTTCCAGGGCACAGCTGGGGGCTGAGGAGGGTCTATAACAAATGGCAACAGTGAGACACTTATTTCTGGTAAGGTGGATTTTTAAAAGTAGAAGCTCGTAGTAGAACTGTTTGGGCACAGACCTGGATAGTAGACAGAACTCTGCAGACTGTCTCTACAGTAGATTGCAATTCCATCACTTTTGGCAGGTCATTTTCCGCCAAGACAGAACTATCAGACAACTTTGACTTTTGAAATTCGATCTTGCTCTTTTACAGAGAATGCTGTCCACAAACGAGACATCAACTTTTCTGATCCAGGCGAAATCATGGATATAGCCAATTAATTGTAAATAAAAAAGCTATGAAAACAGACGAAAATTGAGCGTTTTCTGCCCTTCCAGCTGTAGAGTTTATAGCTTCAGTTGGCTAAGTGAGAAGACGTTGGCTTGCTGCATAGCAACCATTTTTGTTAGGCACAGCAACCAATGTTTTTGCAGGGTGTAAGTATTTTGGTTTTTGTCCTCAAATGGAAGGATTAAATGGTTACATTTACTTCTCAAAATAACTAGCGGAACGCATTAATACAGGCAGCACAAGCATGTGTAAAGTAAGTGACAGTGCAGCAGCGTTTGTGATTGGACAGTGAGCATTCCAGGCGGTGTTCTTGAGGTTTCACAGCCTGTTTTGGCCCCATGTTTCTGGGAGCAGGACGGAGCTGAATATCATCCGGTACCTCTCGCGGCATTATAAATGAATTGTTTCCCTGTTCGCACTGTAAACATTCTGATAAAAGCGATCAGCGTTAAATCATTAGTATTGCCAACTCGTTATTTCTCCTGGCCCCCAGAAAGACCATCATGTAAAAGCACGGTGATCGGTGTAATCATCCTATCCCGCCACACTGATTCCAGACCTGCTCTCTTTTTTGTACATAGAGGTTATGGGGAGGCCGATGGAGTAAGTAACTGATCTTGACACAGGTCTTGGTAGTGTTGGTCAGCTATTGAAGAGGTTCCTAAGTAATCACGTTAGGTAGCCTAGGCTAGTTGTCTCCCTACTGAATTTGAATCGTGGCAAAGCCAAATAAAAAAATGGATAAGAAAAGGCAATCGAACTGTCAGTCCCGGAGGAGAGGAGTGAGGGGCAAACTGTTCCTGGTGGTGATGCCTGAGCTAACAGCGCTGCTAATCCCGCCAGTTCAGCATCACCACCGGCACCTCCACTAGCTAGTAGACCTACTAGTGAGTCAGACTCAGCGGGAGAGGGAGACCGGGAGCTCGGAGCAGGTGCAATTTGCAGTTCAAGAACCAGCACAGTAAATTAACATCCTTTGCCTCAGACGTAAAAATAAAAAAAACATCAAAGAGCCCTCAGATTTTTAACATGCCTGAACCAATGTGCATTTGGTGGCAACAAGCCCAGTAAACAAGGCTAAAGAGGACACCCAGGTTACAGTTAACCCTCGAAATGAAAAAATAGACACTACAGCCAGTCTTCACAACAGCACATGGCTTTGAGCAAGACATTGACTTTCGGGAGTTGAATGGACATGACATGGGGAGAGTCATTGTAGGAGGTTCTGAAAACTACGGTAGGACTTTCCTTTACAAACGTGTTCTGTACGGTGAAGGTAATCTGACTGAACATGTGCTTCATATTTTCAGCTAGTCGGGAGGACGATATATTCTCATATGTGTGTTCTGCTGTAGTCTACAGTAATTCATTGTATTTGAAGTTATATTCTGATATTGTGATATTTGTTCTGCATTGATGTCTTGAAAATGATATGAAATTCTTGTAAACCCCACAGCTGACTGTGTGTGCATATGCATATGGCGGGTGTTCTGACTGCAGTGCCATCTAAAAATGTTGCTGTATATTGATGTCTATAAAATGAGGCTATAAGAAATGCGGCCTTGTAAGCCCCGTAGCTATACTCAAGTGTAGGTATACGCTTTGAATGAATCAGCACCATGGAGAGTGCTGTCCGTTTCACCACCATAGACAGCAGGCTACTTGGCTGTTTACTGTTTGCTGCGCTGCCACGTTGTGTTTGACACTTGTTTTCTCAATGTGTTCCGGGTACCTCAGAGCCCCCCGGATACAAATTAAGGACTGGAGCAGGCCCTGCTAGCCCTGGGCTAAGGTTGGTGCTAACCCACTTTAGAGTGTGAACAATCGCTTAGCCCCGGGATAAAAAGCGCTTAGCCCTGGGCTAACGGGCAGTGTGAACTCGGCTAACGAGAGTAGTAATTGTACACGCTGCTGTCAACGTGAAAACCAGTACATTATTATGCACTAGGGAAATAGCTAGCGAGTTGTTTAGCATGTAACACCCTCTAGCGATCATTTGGTGTCAGTGTCGCTCAGATCACACAACAACAACAAAACGGCCGTGTTCAAGAGGGATCAAAGCCTGTATCATGGGTCAATTGTGACTGACAGATGTGCAAGTAATAACGAGTAGTTTTATGATGCAAGGTCCTTTTGTAGATCAGTTTTATCGGCAGGCGCCCGTGGGAAGGTTTTTATATGACAAGCCTGCACGGTCGGCTGCTGTGTCCAACGAGCCCAGCCAGTTCTACTATGACGTCATAGTTAGGGGTTTATGGCGTACCAGGTGATGATGCGGGTTCTAGAATTGCAACTCCGATTCTTGTACTGTCTGTTCATTTTATACCCTGACATTTTTATATTTCATATCATAATGACACTGGAAATTATCCAGTTTTCTTCACCAGAATGAGAATTTGAATTTGATCAGTATGGAACATATGGTATGTAGGCTATTTTCTATAAAGACAGTTATATTTCAGCTGCTATAGTTATTTATTCAATATTCAACTGCTTTTTTTTGTGTCACTTTCTGATTTCTAATTAGGTCAGATGAGACCATGGCATTTGTACAGTGTCTTTAGTTTCATCAATAAAAGTAGTTTGAATTTGGATGTACTACTTACTGTACAAATGAAACCCCAGTAAGGAAAAACAGTGTCTTTATGGTCAGCTGCCTTCTTATCCTATATGCTACATTATTGATTGAGTGGTTTGGTATCCACTGCAGGGTGCTGGTAAGCAGACCAACCCTCACCCTCTGGACCTGCCCATCCGAGGAAAGATCCCTGTTGTTTCTGGGGTGTCCAATGTCTACCACACAACCCGGCTCTGTGAGAGGGTAAGCAGCACTAAGCGCTACTGTTAGCATCACTAAGCACCACTATATCTATTGCTAAAATAAGCTTGAAAATTGTAAAGGGTTCAAGCTATCATTTCCTGTGTATCTGCATGTTTTACAACCAATGCCTAGACTCATGAAATAGCCTACTATTATTGATGAGATCGCTCCAATTCCACTTGACTGGGAGAAAGATCAGAGAAACGCATCACTCATCATGTCATCATTTCAGTTGTTCCAGCCGAAGAGTGACTTTGACCTGACGGACCCCAACGGCTACCTGTTGAGCTCTGGGTACAGCAGTCTCCATGACCCCAACCTCAGGAAGTACCTGCACCGCAAAGACATCCACCAACGCCTCCTTGACCTGGGCTTCATCACCAAGGATGAGAAAGTCAGTGAGCTTTCAGCCTTTCACAATGAGCCCTGTTGATTCCTTTTACGAACTGTATCATAATGTTTGGTGTGATTGGAAGAGTTTTGGCGCACTTGGATAGTACTGACACCACAATATACCAGCCCTCAGGAAAAATAAAGTCATCCTAAATAGAAGTCCTTACCCTGAGACCCATCCATGTCTCTACCAGGTACACTACCTGTCAAAAGTTTGGACATACCTACTCATTCAAGGGTTTTTCGTTATTTGTACTACTTTTCTACATTGTAGAATAATAGTGAAGACATCAAAACTATGAAATAACACATATGAAATCACGTAGTAACCAACTAAGTGTTAAACAAATCAAAATATATTTTTGATTTTTTCAAAGTAGCCACCCTTTGCCTTGGTGACCGCTTTGCACACTCTTAGAATTCAAACCAGATGAGATGGGGTGTTGCTGCAGAATGCTGTGGTAGCCATGCTGGTTAAGTGTGCTTTGAATTCTACCGGTCTAATGTCCATTGCTCGTGTTTCTTGGCCCAAGAAAGTCTCTTCATCTTATTGGTGTCCTTTAGTAGTGGTTTCTTTGCAGCAATTCGACCATGAAGGTCTTATTCACGCAGTCTCCTCTGAAGAGTTGATGTTGAGATGTGTCTGTGGCTTGAACTCTGTGAAGCATTTATTTGGGCTGCAATTCCAGGTGACTACATCATGAAGCTGGTTGAGAGAATTCCAAGAGTGTGCAAAGCTGTCATCAAGGCTACTTTGAAGAATCTCAAATGCACATGTTTGGTTACTACATGATTGTATATTTGTTATTTCATAGTTTTGATGTCTTCACTATTATTCTACAATGTGTAAAAAAATAAAAACCTGGAATGAGTAGGTGTGTCCAAACTTTTGACTGGTACTGTATGTAGTCTAATTCTATGGTCTCGACACCTTATTTCCCATTCTTCAGATTATCTGTTCAGTCAAAGAGTTGAACCGCTATAGAGATCACCTGGCGGATGTGGAGTTGGACTGGGGTCGGAGATTCAGGACCGAACAGGTAAGTCGGGGCGAGTTCAGATTTCAGATACCAGGGCTTTGAGAGGGAGAAGGTAGAGAGAGTGAAAGAAAGAGACACATTCTAGCCATGTCGTCATCGACGGCAGTTTCAGTACCATGATCCTTCCCTTCCCGGTGTAAGAAGAACTGTTGCGCAAGTTACATGTTTAAATGTTTTTCTCTGTAATCCCAGAAAGAGTCCGTGCGTAAGTTCCTGACCCTCCAGCAGCAGGGTCAGATCCCTGAACACGTGACTCTATCTGATGTCACAGAGTGGTTACTGCACAGGGGAAGGAGCCTCTTTAGGAAGAGACAGCAGTCCAACAGGGCCAGGTGAGACAGAGAGGGCACAGACAGGTTGGCTGACAGGCTACTGTTACTGTATAAGACACAAGACATGAAAGATGCCGGCATAGTACCTGATGAGAATAATATGATTAAGATGAAGAAATGAAGTGCAAAACAAGTATTGTATGTGTGTCTTATTATACCAAAAACATAGCAAGGAAAAAATGCCCCATGGAAGTTGTGTTCATTGATTTGTTATGGGAGCTATGGTGAATGTGGCTGCACATGGAGAAAAACACTTGCTTACCCGGTGCTTTGATGTGTGAAAAACCCCCTTAGAAGGTTCCCTTCCAAGTATGGGCTGGAGGAGGACTGTTATCTTGCTAGACTGCCCAGTATTGCTATGGGGGGCAACATGGTAGATCTAGACTGCTGCTCCAGCCTCACCTGCAGGTCGGAACTGGTAAGACATCAAATCAAACATGAGGACTATTGTTATGAGGCCAACTAGAATGGCTGCGGGGGAATCAGTATCAGTAATGAAAGAAATACATAAAAGTGAATATACATCTCTATATTCCACTGGACAGGTGAAATAAAGTTGTGATATACTGTAGTATTTTGTAACAGAAAATTAAAAATCACTTTTGGTACATTCATATTCAGCCACTGACTTGAGAACCCTTTCTCCCTGGTCTTAGTTGTGGAATGCTAAGGGCCGTGCGTTGCTGCAGGAGGTCAGCAAGGAGGTGAAGAGAGAGATGAGGCTGGAGCAACGTTGGGTCACAAGCCAACAGGAAAAAGAGAAAATGGTATGGCTTTGGGTTTTAACATTGTGTTTCAACTCTCTTTAGTCGTACTCACACCACACTTACTAGTTGAACGTGCAGGTTAAGGACAGCCCTGGTCTAAGAGCATGCAGTGGGAGAAGCCCGTGTGTTTTGTGGCAAAAAGTATCAATGACTCCCCCATACAGAAACAAAATACATGGATCGCAACTTAAAATAGTATTGTTTTGATCACTTGCTCCTAGAAACGGGAGAGACAACAGAAGAGACGTCTCAAAGGCGGGAAGAAAGATTCTCCAGCCAAGACAGATTCACAAGACAACCCAGAGAGCATGGACAACATCCTGATATCGGTATCAAATCCTGACAACAACCAATGTGAGACTTTCCTACTGATGTTTGCTTTGAACAGACAACCAAGTCCTGAAGTATGGGGCAATACATAAGCTCTTTGTAAAGGAATTTAGCCAGTAAGAGAAGCTTTGATGTTTAGTCTTTGTTTTTATCCCTCCTCAGTCGACCCCTCTGATCATCACTCCTTACCTTCTCCAGTGGAACAGAAATGTGACGTAACGAGAGTAAGAATCTTAATTCATCACTTATAGTGGAGGTGATCTATTTCTGATCCAAACTAGGGCACTACGTAGGGAATAGGCTGTAATTTGTATGTGGTTAACATCTTACTTATGAAACGTCGTATTTGTGTTTATAGAAACTCTCGGCTCTGTGTCACAACATGGTCGAAGCAGTGAATCAGAAGTCCATCATCTCTGCCCACAACCTCTGTAAGTAGAAGGCTAGGATTCCTCTCATCTTCCTGTTTTAAATCAGCATTACTATGAAACGCCACACTGAGATTCAGGGGTGCAACTTTGGTTTTTCGAAGTGGGGCGGACATCTTTTCTGTATCCGGTTGGATAAACTCTCCTAACAGCCTGCCCGACCGCTCGGAGGCGTCATGGTCCTAAAGCACACCGTTGCCCCGTTTTGTATCACATTCCAATGATAAAACTTGGGGGGCCATTTGTTTATAACATGACAATTTATCTATAACAGAATTATTATTATTTATTTATTTTTCCCCCCCAATTTCGTGGTGTCCAATTGTTTAGAAGCTACTATCTTGTCTCATCGCTACAACTACTGTACGGGCTCGGGAGAGACGAAGGTTGAAAGTCATGCATCCTCCGATACACAACCCAACCAAGCCGCACTGCTTCTTAACACAGCGCGCATCCAACCCGGAAGCCAGCCGCACCAATGTGTTGGAGGAAACACCGTGCACCTGGCAACCTTGGTTAGCACGCACTCCGCCCGCCACAGGAGTCGCTGGTGCGAGATGAGACAAGGATTTCCCTACCGGCCAAACCCTCCCTAACCCGGACGACACTAGGCCAATTGTGCGTCGTCCCACGGACCTCCCGGTCACGGCCGGTTACGACAGAGCCTGGGCGCGAACCCAGAGTCTCTGGTGGCACAGCTGGCGCTGCAGTACAGCACCCTTAACCACTGCGCCACCCGGGAGACCTCTATAACAGAATTTTGACTGTATCTTCAATATAGAGTGAAAACCCATCATCATTTCTTAGGTGACTTTTAACTTACTCATTCTATACTTTATGTGTATGGTATAAAGAGTGTTTTGTTCATGTCTTGTAGTTGCTGAGGGCCCAGGGCTGGTTGACTCTGTATCCTCCACCTTGGTGACCTGTAGCAGTCTGATTGGACAAGCTGGCTCCCTTCAGTCCATCACCCAGCAACTGTCTGAAATGTAAGTCTGCACTTTCAAACATTTGTAAATATTTGCTTTTAAATGTATGGAATGTGCTGTATAGATATTCCGCAATTGATTAATTGACATATATGGTCCAGTGAGTTTTATCTGTAAAAGCTGTGGTTCGGTCCATTTTTTTTCAATTTCTTTTGTTCACTATAAATGGAAAGGCTGTGTATAGTGTTGCTGCAGTGAATTTGTATGTTTCCCACCACAGAGAACAGAGGCTACTGAAGGAGCATTTTAAAGGAACTGTGAGTTTTGATTTATATTCATTCTGCCACATGCATTATTAGTCACTTGTTAAGTCAAGTAAACGAGAACATCTAGGTATCAATATCAAATATAACTGTCATTCACGTCTACTGGAAATACAGTCTGAATGTGGCCCGGGCCCAGTCTGAACGAAGTTTGAATGGGTCTTGTGTATTAATTGTTCATGCCATGCTCTCCACATAGATCACCACTGAGGACCTACACACCATCATACACAGTGTGGTGGTGACCGTAGTGGAGGAGGTCAACGGGATCCTCATCCCAGCCATCATGGCCTTCGAGTATGAGCGCCTAACAGGCTCCGTCAGCTCCAGTGACATACCCAGCAGCGACGTACCCACCTACAGCAGCCCCTCCTCCTCAGACTACTACCGGACATCCTCCTTCAGCACTAGCCTGCAGTCTTCCTCCCCTCAGATAGGGCTGTCCAGCCCTACGCCTACATCTCCCATCATGCCGTTCAAACCTACCCCCGGTGTCATCAGACAGAGGACATTGACCGTGAGCTTTCCTGAAGAGGCTGATCGAGAGTCTGAGAGAGAAACTGAGGGAGAGGCATCTCTCTCAGTGGACCTGGCTGCCTCCAGTAGCCCAAGCCCTTCTGAAAACCAATCCTCGCTTTTGGAGACAAGTCCTCTGTGCTTGAGGTCTTCAGAAACCAGTTTTGAATCTGCTGGAACCCGTTTGGAATCTTCTGGATCCAGTCTGGGGTCTTTAGGAACTGACCTGCCGGTGAAGGTCGAGGCCGTTATTCAGGAGGTGATAAGGGGAGCCGTAGATAAACTAGAGGCCGAGAGGAACAACAGGCACGGAAGAAGGGTGAGAAACATGAGTCCTGAGGAAAAGGCTGAGAGTTTCTCCAAGAGGACTGAGGCTGCATCAAGAGAGAGTAGTGGTGAGAGGAGAGTCAGGGGAGTGGAGAGCAATGGCAAGAAGGTGGAGACTGTTGCAGATAGAGTGGCAAAGACAGAAGTGTCGACTATTGCAGACACAACGGCCAAGACTGAACTTCTGACTATTGAAGATACAATGGCTAAACTGGAGATAAAGAAAGTCGAGATTATTGCTGATGTGATACCCAAGACTGCAAGTAAGGAGGTGGCCACTACGATGGAAAAGGTGGAGGCTAAGGAAGAGGATACTCTTGCAGATGTGATGGCAAGGACGGCATTTACTGAGGTGCCAATTATTGCAGGTACAACTGCCAAGAATGAAGTTCAGGAAGTGGAGACTATTGCAGATGTAAAGGAAAATACCAAAATTAATGAAGTAGTTGAGATTAACAAGAGGGACACCCAAGAGGCAACGGTAAAGGCTAGTTTTGAGACAGAGGTCGAGCTGACTAAAAGGTTGGACATTGACACTAAAACGGAAGAAGAAGCCAATGCTGAGATGAACGCAGATGAACAAGACAATACCATATCGGAGAATAACAACAGATGCTTTGAGCTTATTCTAACAGCTAGAGAAGTCCGAGATGAGAAAATAGAATGCAAGGTAGAACTCAGGGATGAGAATATTGGTGCAAAGAATGAAACTATGGATGCAAAGGATTCTGTTGAGAATGCACATGCTGAGAAAAGTGAACACAGCCACGTAAGCCCTGAGCTATTTCAGTCATCATCAGACAATGATGAAGGTGGTCCTTCGATGTTCCCCATGACCAGCATGTTGAAGAGCGCTGCCCTGTCCTCGGACCAGGTTGATGAGATCCTAGACAAGGTAATGTATTGTACAGTCCCTTGTTTTTATGCATAGACGACATGTACTGTACTTGTTCCATCAGTGCTCGGTTTATGTGTTCTGATGCATGCATGTGTATCAAATAAAGTGTATTCAATTCAAGGTGATCGATGTCCTGACTGGGGAGGGCCACAAGTTCATCTTCTCAGAGTACAGGCCAAGTATGACCTCAAGCCCAGACTCCACGGTGTGTATTGCCTCAAGCCCAGAATCTAGACCAGGTCTTACCTCTACTCCAGTGGATAGAGCAAGCAGTTCCTCCATCCCTGAGGCCAGGCCAAGCAGTTCCTCCATCCCTGAGGGCAGGCCAAGCAGTTCCTCCATCCCTGAGGCCAGACCAAGCAGTTCCTCCATCCCTGAGGCCAGACCAAGCAGTTCCTCCATCCCTGAGGTCAGGCCAAGCAATTCCTCCATCCCTGAGGCCAGACCAAGCAGTTCCTCCATCCCTGAGGGCAGACCAAGCAGTTCCTCCATCCCTGAGGGCAGACCAAGCAGTTCCTCCATCCCTGAGGGCAGACCAAGCAGTTCCTCCATCCCTGAGGCCAGGCCAAGCAGTTCTTCTGCCACTCCAGGGTCTAGCCCCAGCAGTGAGTCTCTGTGCTGCATGTCCAGCGGCCACAATCAGGAGATCAATGTCCAAAGCCCATCTGACCCACCTGGTAAGCTCCTAGGAGGCCAGGCCAGCACCCCGAGGCCTCAAAACCCACTGCTGCTCAGTGAAGAGGATCTGTCAGACAGGGAGCTAATGCCCTATGCCAACAGCATTATCAACATTATCATGCAGAAGATGCACCATGACGATGACCTTTACGAGTCCGTGGGTGGCCAGAAACCACTGTCCCCAAGAAGGCGATCACGTCCAGCTCTTCTGTCACAATACTCTCCTCAGGACAACTCTGAGATCCCTGTGCTTTACATCCCCAAGAGGGCTGATCAGAAATCACTGAAGTCAGTTGATCCGAAGGCCCTGAGAGTAGTCAGGTGGGTGCTGCAGACCATCCATAGACGCCATGGGTGGCTGGGTCAGGCTAATGACCACAGCAGACAGGCCAAAGAAAGCTTGCTGCTTTGTGATGTCATCCAGGTCTTGCTTGAGAAGCTCGACCACAAGATGGCCACTACTGGAGACCTACAGGTGGCACCTACCCAAACATATGCCCTACATACTGACGAACGCTTCAAGACGAAGTTGCAGGAGGCTACAGTTGAACCCATCAGCGATATCATCGGACATCTGTCCATCAATCTGCTGAGGTCCGAGTCATGCTTCGTGCCTAAGAAGAGATGGTCGTCGTCAAGCACCCTGGCTAAGAGCGTCTCAATGACCAACCTGGGGAGCCGAGCTGCGGCTTCGGCTGTGGCCATGGACATCAGCTCCAATGTGGTTGAGAAGCTCAAAGAGGCCTCAGGTAGCAGCAAGACCACCTGCTCGATGACTAGCCTTCGGGACTTTGTCAGAGCCATGATCGTCAGCCAACCAGAGCTCAGCCAGCAGGCCACCTCGTCTGGGTCAAAAATTCACAATGTCTACAGGGAGGTTCTGGAGATCGTTGTGACCAAGCTGAGGAGTTTTGTCACCAAAGGGGGATCTTTTCACAAGCCCACAGAGCACTTAGCGCAGAAGATGGCGGAGAGCTGCCTCGAGGTAGAATGTGCTTTCATGGAGATTCTGCAGACACTTAAGAGTCACGGAACAGGCGATGAGGCATGCAGCGCCTGGGCAGTTGACTGCATGTCCACGACTATCTCTGACACCATGTTTAAACGTGTGACTGAGGGGGGCCATCCTCCTCATCTTACTCATGTCTCTGGGGCAACGGTCACAAACTGTGGTCCAATCAGAATCAGTGATGTTAACCAGAAGCGGCCTATCAAGATCAAGGCTAGAATGTCCAGGTCCTCCGTGAACCTCCTACAAACCACTGTGGAAAAGTTTGTGCATAAGCTGACGGATGAGCGGGTGTCCATCCCAGAACTAGGAGAAGGAATGTCTACTTCTACCAGTCCCCAGCAAGGAAAGGATCCTGGTAAGATCGACAGAGGAATTTCTCTGTTTTTTAATTCTTGTTATTTTTATTATAAAATGCATAAATAAACAAATAATTCAGCCTTCTTCGCTATTAATACTATGTAATGTTTCCTAATTGTAAATAAAAATAATTATCTCTTCTCTCACAGAGAACCTACGTAGGCCACAGAGTGTTCAGAGGAGATTCACTACTGAGCCTCCCTCCGAGCTCTCGCCACGGAGCCAGCTGAAACGGGAGGAGCTAATTAGTATGCTGTGTGCATTGATGACCAAATCCATCATTAGCTCCTTGTCTCTGGATAGAGCTTTTCAGGTTCCAGTTGACGCAGTCTCAGGTAGGAGTCCTGAATACCTTTATCGCTCCTGTATGATGTTCATAACACCTCATATTAGATTGAATTTGGTGCTAAATATGCCATAGGCTACTGTATATTATTTAATAAAATCCTGATGTATTTTTTTTTTCACAGATACAAAGGAAAGCAGAGCTTCTGCTGTGAAGTTGGGTAGGAATACCAGAACACTGGTGCCGACGCCCCCTCCTCGCCCCACCCACACTAACAGCCAGACGGATAATAAGCCTGTCCAAGGGGACAGCAGGAGGAGAATCCGACCTCTCCGTACTCTTCAGGCTGCCAAGAGGTAAGAAAAAAACGTTGGAACTGAAATTAGGGCTTATGGTTTCAGATACATTTTTGAATATCCTTTGCAAGATGGACTAATAAAGTTCTATATTTTTATTCCCTTATTCTCTAAAAAAAGGGTGGTCAGCTCCATGGACTTGGGCATTTCCAGGACCACTAGTAGAAGCAGTGGGGTGGTAGGTCAGCTGGCGTGTCCAGCCAAAAGCAACAACAATCTCTTCAGCGAGCCGCCAAGCCCCTCTGGAGCCATTTCAAACACATCCCTAGTAGCCTCTGAGATCACTGAGAATTTGGTGTGTCAGCTCCTCCAGGGTGATTCTCCAGACTTCATGTCATCCAGCAACCACACCAGCCCCAGAGGAACAACATTCAACTAATGGAACAGCAGAAACATTGTTTTCTAAATATCTAGGCTTAATAAAAAATAATTTTGCAATGACATTATTTGGTCACTTGTTCATGGTTTTAATATGATCATTCAAAGTAGCCTACCAGATTTTCACATTTTGAGGTGTAAGCAAAAATACTGGTAAGTAACCCACTAAAGGTTTCCTCATGTGTCCGTTGTGTAAGCATAGACAATAAAAAGAAAAGGGTGTAAGGGAAATATTGACTTCATTCCTTGCCAGCAAATCATGAACGCTGTAAATGTGTTGTAAACATTTCATAGCAATCATAACCAACGGTTATCTATTATATTGACAAGATAGCCCTGTGACCGCTCTAACAACAATGGAAATACATGTCCTCAATTAGTAAAGGCGAGTGAGGTCAGGTGGGACCACTTTAGCCCATAGACAATGAAACCAATGTGTGCGCGTCCTCCGCTATCATTACCACCAGTTGGCCAGCGCCTCAGAGAGCAGATACTTCTTGTGCCTGTTGTTCACACGGGTAAGAGGTTGTGTTCGTAAATTACATCTGGAGTGCCATGGTGCGCACTCGAGCTTGCAAGCTACTTCGAGAGACAACCGAGAGCACCCCTCACACCCGACCGGAGTCGTTTTTCTCAACGTTGCTGGAATGCCACGTGCATCCACTTATATCAGAACAATTAACAGCCTGAACATTACGAAACTTATTTAAGATCAAATAAGCCTCAAGTAATTCGACACTATCATAAACCTCCATATTAAAAAGGGTTTATCTCACGCAAGCAGATTTTGGGCGGAGTAAATTCTCACTCCATAAGGGCTGGACCATACGATATAAGTACACCTGACCTGCACGCTTTCCTGAATTTAATAGACTGCACAAGACCAAGACAAATCATATTTCGATAAATGTATATGTTTAACAGACTGTCTGCAGTTGGTTAGTTAGCGTCGATTCGTAGCTACGAAAACTCCCTCATCTGTCAACATCACCACCGGGAAATGTGACGTTACTTTCTGCCTGGAAGTGTAGGAGTTGGTGGGCTCATATAGGATCAAACTGTCCGTATCAGACCCCTGGTATGGTACCAATAGATATGCTGTGATATGTACTCTACTATCCACTCGTCTGCTCATCCATGTTGGGCTCGTTAACCAGTTTAGCGGTCTTCTGATGAAATGGGTCACACACACAGCTGGTAATTAGCTAGATCGGAGGGATCATTTAAAAGTCCAGTTCTCTTCAATGACTGTGTATTTTGGGGACATTATTTTAATACACTGGATAGTGGATACGCTTGGTGGTGTTGTTGAGTCAATGACGACATGCTCCACTAATTTCCCGGCGCTGTAACATGTTTGTAGTTAAAGTTCCTGGCAACGCGCTAGGCTGTTAACTACATAAGCATCTAGCTTGCTAACTAGATATCGGTGACTGCTCATCTGCTCCGGACGCCCAAGACTGGGGGAAATAAAAGTAGTCACAGTTTTTTCGAAAATCATGAACAATTGCGAATACCAACAAATCGAACCGCTGTCACTTCCGACCCCGCAACCCGCAGCTGTTGAAGAGGAGGAGGAAAAGGCACGGAGAAAATGGGAAGTTTTCCCCGGAAATAATCGCTTCTACTGCGATGGACGGTTCATCGTGGCTCAACAAAGCGGTGTCCTGCCACTCACCCTCGGCCTCATTCTGGTCACCACCGTACTGTTCTTTGTATTTGAGTAAGTACAAGTTCTTTTTTTTTTTTTTTTGCATTTCTTTGACACAAAATTATGTTTGCCATAGCCAAGAAAACAATGGCACAGGTTTCAACAAACCATGGTAAATTTGGTTGTGTCTGGCACTTTAACACAGCAGATTCTGGAATAGAATAATCGTTTTAATACCGGGAAGTCATTACATCTTCCTGCAAGTGTCTTGCTGAAATGCGTTGCATCTCCTGAGACTATGCTACAGTGGTGATTAAAAAGTGAGTTGTCTAAAACCAGATCCCCTCTGGGTGGTTGAGAAACTCTATTGTACTATTTGTGTGTCAGTCTGGTTTGACAGCATTTTCAGTTCCTCATGTTGAAAATGAGAACTAGTCCTTCATGTGGGTAATCGGTGGCCTGTTTGTTTCTGCACTCAATCTTGACCCCTTTAGTTTCCGGGTGAGAGGGAAAAAAATGCTACACTGCGTTTATACAAGCAGCCCAATTCTGATATTTATTTTCAGTACCCACTGAAACGTCACGCACGGGTAGTCGCCCATCAATCAGCATGTAATAATCAGCCACTGAAATAAGCTCTTTAAAAATATATATATATATATGTATTGACATTCTCATTCGTTTACAATGTTTTGATTATTGCTTGAACAGTCCCTAAGATTATATTTGGTTGTGTTCGTTGCAAAATACCTATTTTAGATGCATCAGTTGTTAGCTAGAATGCTAACTCTCATAGACATAGGCTGGTATCGAAGCTAGCCAAAGAGCTATTTTACTGGTTGACGTGTTTTTGAAGTGTAATGCAGTTGAGTGGCAAAGATGACACAATTTATATTTAGCAGAACATTCATACAATACTCATAATCCAATTTTCTAATTGAAAAGTTGTGTGTGTGTGTGTGTGTGTGTGTGTATGAAATGCACTCATAATCAACATGTAAATAGTTTTATTCATGTTGGCTGTCTGAATGCCCTGTGTTTTCCCCTATGGTTGGGATATTGGGAATAGCAACTCTTAAGTATTGCTGAATGTGATTCTTCTGGAGAAGCACTCCTGATCTTGTGCCAATAATGCTCAGTAATGTTCGGAAGACATTGTAAAAAAAAATAATAATAAAAAAAAAACAATACTTAAGCTCACCATTTGAGCTCCACACATATTATCTGTAATTAGCAGTGTACGTAACTAGCGGTTAACATATTAGCAGGGAGGGGTTTCTGCAACCAAATTGTGTGCACATCGCCCCATGCGGGAAAGTTTGCAAACACAAAGTGGCCTATTTAGTCTTGATCAGATCAGCTTTTTTTTGCCAGTAATTGGGCAAAAGATCAGAATTGGGATGCCTGTGTAAACACAACCTTAGTTTTAACATAAGGTAGTCCACTTCAATTGTTGCTGAATATGGTCTTTTTTTCTTCTTTTTGTCCTGTCATCACAGCTGTCCCTTCCTGGTGAAGCACCTGACTGTGTTCATCCCAGCGATTGGAGGAGTTCTGTTTGTGTTCGCTGTCATCTCTCTCCTGCAGACCAGCTTCACTGACCCTGGCATCCTGCCCCGGGCCACGCCGGACGAGGCCGCGTACATTGAGAAGCAGATCGGTAAGGGCAACAAGTACACACTTGAAAGAACATTCTTACTTTCCCACTAACTTTTACAGCTTTTTGCACGTATTCACCTACACTGCCCAAGTGACAGCGTTTGTTTTCCTGTTCCATATTCTGGGCTGTTTGTTTTTGCACTGGTTTTGAGACACTGTAGCAGCAACATGTACATTAGTTTCCTGTTTTTTTGTTCGACGCCATGCATTATTCAGCCAGCAAATGGTTGAACCTCCATAATTACAGGCTTCCTCCTCCCTTGAGAGAACCACACACAGTCCCCTCTGACAGAGCATGGCGGGAAGGATGGATGGCTGGAGGTCTTTGAACTGTTAATGACTGCTTGTTGCGGTGTGTGGTCAGCCCCCTGGGCTAATTGCCTTTGCTGTTTAATTGTGTGAAAAATAAAAAAACACTGGCCAAATTGCAGTGGGATGCCACTAACGTCTCTCGCTCTCTCACATTCACACCAGTAGTGGTAAAATCAATGGGGAAGCCAAGCTATCTGTGAACATATCGGAATCGGCCGATATTAGCTAAAAATGTCAATCGGTATCGGACGATATTAGCTAAAAATGGCAATCCGTATCGGCCGATGTTAAAAATAACAACACCACGTAAAATGTTGCGCTACACAGCATTCCTAACCTAGCCCACAATGTCTGCTGTGTGGATCGAGCAGTCAACAAGTCCAGCAGTCATTTGTTAGAGTAAGAAAATTTTAGCGAGACAACTTAAAGCCGAAATCTATTAACGGACAAGAGAATGGAATTCATTACCCTTGACAACCAACCGTTCTCTGTCGTGGGGGATGTTGGCTTTCACCGACTGGTCGAGCATCGGTACACACTACAATGTGCTCTATTTTTCCGATTTTGCCCTACCGGAGTTACACAGTAATAGCGTCACTGTTATTAGCTTCATGACATGCTATGGAACGCCATTTGGGTCTTTGCGTGTAAAAAAAAAAATACAGTAGCACTGTCAAAGCTGTACAAAAAGTCTGCAAACACCGGCCACGAACGATGTGTTTACAATACCGCGTTGGTAATAAAGCATAATTTGTTTGACCGCAACTTCTGGAGTAGCTAGCTTTAGCTTGGTAGCTAGTTTTAGCTTGGTACCTAGCTAGCACCAATACAACCAGCCTGAAAACAGTAGAAACTGCAGTCATTTTCATTATTCTTAGCAATGATTTAGGAATCCTTGTAAGTATTAGCTAGGTAGCCACTTGTTGTTCGCCTATTGAAATTGAACTTCAGTTCAGGAAAATAAATAGCTAGCCATCTACCTAACCCTGTTGCCCAAAGCAGCCAGCTAGCTTCATCTGGCTAGGGAGGCTCAACCGGACTGGGTTATGTGTTGTGTAGCTAGCCACAATAAGGTTTAGGCACAATAGTGGAATTTGCAGTTTGCCTTCAAAATAAGAGTATGTAATAGACTGATGCAAGTGAATACAAATAGTAGAATTATGCCATACTTTTATTTTGAAGGCTAACCGCAAAGTCCCCTACTGTGGACTAGCTAACTATAGCTACTGAATTGGATTGTTGTGGTGTTTGATATGTCAAATAGTGTTATTTGGCGTATCTTTTTTGACACGCAATGACCCAAACGGCGTGCCATAGAAATCCTGAGAATGAAATGACTGAACAGCGAGAACAGCACAGCAAGTATGTGAAATAATCAAAACCTATGTTTTACTGGTATTGGGGACATACCAACATAACCTTTTGGTCGACGTGTGTGTAACCTTTATTTATCTAGGCAAGTCAGTTAAGAACAAATTCCTATATACAATGACGGCCTGGACGACGCTGGTCCAATTGTTGCCAGCCCTATGGGACTCCCAATCACGGATGGATGTGATACAGCCTGGATTCGGACCAACTATAGAGATACACTGGGTCATTGTCAGCGTTGTCCCAGTGGTTGAGTCCATGCTCATAGTCATCCCAGCCACGGCGGTGTCTTTCATCTTCCATTCTAACAGTCTGGACAGTGTTGTCATATGTCCCTTGAAATGTCATCACTTCTGATGGCATACACTGTACTATTAACCAGTACACAATAATGTCTTCGGTCAAGAGATTTGCTCTGCAGGGCCTGAAACGGTGATTCTGTGAGTCCAAAAATGGCCACAAACAGTGTATTTTTTTAAATGAGCTCCTTCAGTTTCAGTGCATTGCTCTGGGCGATCACATCTTTATCCTAGCCGGGCTCAGTAATGATCCGATCATAAACGATATCCAATGATCTCTGGCCTTCGTGCACAGCATGCACATCTCTACTTTTGAAGTTCCAAGGAGTGGCACAGCCTTCAGTACCTGACTGGTATTGACAACCTCAGTAAGCATTGCTGTGGTTTGCATGATAGGGTTTGCATGACAACTGTCAGTGGATGTCCAAAAAAAACTTTGCGTCGTGACTATTGCTTGTCTCCTGTGCTAAAACGTAAGTTTAGTTTGTGGGCATAACAATGAATGAACATGGCATATTGAAAGTGGGTTTTCACGAGTTCCTGAACCCCACCTCACTGCCCACTCATACAGCTTGCCCCGTCGTAAGTCTGAGTTAGGCTGCTCGGTTGAATTTCCAGTACAACAGTGGTGATCACCTCTGTGTTTCTCTCTGCGCTCACATCAGAAAACCCCAGCAGTCTCTCGCATATAACACCCAAAGCATGCTATGATTGACATTGTCAGGATATGTCTTGCTTTGATCCAGAAACTCCATATTTGCATTCATAGCTAGCTACTGCAGGACACAGCTAACGGTGACGTTTTGCTCTGGTGTGATTTGCCAAATCCAAACTGGCCTCCTTTTGACTTGTTTTTTGTTGTTGCTGCACCTAGACCATTCAGAGTTGAGCGTTTGGCTTCCATTTTTATCAATTGATGCCAGACGCTAGCTGGCTTCCTTTGCTGTTGAATTCAATGCTATGGGTGGCAACATAAAGTTATACTCTTTTTGACCAGACATATGCATGGGTTACACACAGGCTACTGAGACAGAGGGGTGCTGTTTTCCTCGCTCTGTTTTCTCCGTTGAGATATAGATTCAGCCTGGCCACTTGCAAATTGAATGAAAATGATGAAACGCACAGAGATGAAAAATACATTTTCTATCTATTTTTTTATGGGGAAGGCTGGCTTCCCTTGGCGTCCATGAATACACGCCACACACACACACACACACACACACAGCTCAGAGTAGCCAAAATTGTTTAAAAAATGTGTCACTCTCTGCAACATGGTTTAAGTCTAATGTTTTACATATCTGCTGGTTAGGCCTATCTTCCTAAACCAGATGACTACACCCAGAAAGTTCTTATCAAGAGTATCATACTTAGTTCTGACTAGCTGCCTAATATTCAGATGTCATTGTGACGCAAAGTTGTTCTCTTGAGAGTACCTTACACTTTACTGTGAATGAGCTCATGCCATGGTGTGATCGAGCCAGCCTATTAATACATCAAATTGCCTCTCATCTGAAACTTTCTGCTACTATGGCTGCGTTTACACAGGCAGCCCAATTCTGATATTTTGCCTAATTTATTGGCAAAAAGATCAATTGGTGGAATAAAAATATCAGAATTGGACTGCTGTATAAACGCAGCCTATGGGTCTGCTAGGCAGGCATCACACTTTCATACACATTACACAGAGCCTGAGTTGATTGACTGCCACCCCTTTGATTCCACCTTAATGGACACCACTCTGCCAGCAATTAGGCCTAACGCCACTGCCTGGATCACAGCATGGACACACACACACACACACACACACACACACACACACACACACACACACACACACACACAGCATAGGTTTTACTATCTTTGTGGGGACCTAAAATGTATTTCTATGAAACATCTTATTTTACCTAACCCCTAATTCTAAAATAGGACAATGTTCCTTGTTTTACTATCCTTGTGGGGACTTTTGGGGATTTACAGTACCCACAAGGATAGTAATACACACTAATATACACACCTTGTGTACTATGTCTCTTGATCTGTCTTTCTCCTCAGATAACTCTGGCTCTTCCACCTACCGACACCCTCCCCGCACCAAGGAGGTGGTGATCAACCAGCAGGTAGTGAAGCTCAAGTACTGTTTCACCTGCAAGATGTTCCGGCCACCGCGCACCTCCCACTGCTCCCTCTGTGACAACTGTGTGGGTAAGGACCGGAGACCGAGGGGGGCGTTCAGCACGGAACACAGGGGGGGATCAACACACTGACATTTATGAGACTGAATTATTTAGGCTACACTACACAGCCTGTTACTGAGATTGTTTTGTTGAACAGTCTGCCGGTCTTATAAAGAGGATTTATTAGTTCTCTCCATAAAGATGATGGTCAACTCTGAAAGCAGGGTCTCTTAAAATGTTTGGACTTTTCTACAAATGAATTTTCCAACTGAAAGGGGCTTGAGAGCTTGGCCTCAATGTCAATAAGATGTCCTTTGTAGATATTTGTTCACTTTCTTCCCCCGTCTCGCTTCCTCTCCTCCAGAGCGATTCGACCACCATTGTCCCTGGGTGGGGAATTGTGTTGGGAAGAGGAACTATCGTTTCTTCTACACCTTCATTGTCTCTCTGTCCTTCCTGACAGCCTTCATCTTCGGCTGCGTCGCCACACATCTAGCACTGAGTACGTAGTCGACACATCTAGCACTGAGTACGTAGTCGACACATCTAGCACTGAGTATGTAGTCGACACATCTGGCCACTGCCCTGGCTTGTGATGTTGTACGAAACTGCTGAGTGGATCCTGATATTATCCTGTCATGGTTTTCTGTAACAATCTTCAATTGCTCTGTCCTCAGGGGCACAAGGGGGGAGAGGCCTTATTTTTGCTCTTCAGGAGAGTCCAGCCAGATATCCTTTTACCAAGACTCTGTGTGTCTAGGGTAACCTACCTGATCCCCTCATAATACCACTCCCTGCCTCGAGTAGTGTGGTGTTAGGGCACCTAAACTGTCATTCACTTCACTTTCTTGGCTGTATTGCAGAATAAGAATGAGTCTCTTTGTCCAGCTGATGTCTCTGATGATATTTAGATACTCAAACCATAAATGTTGTCTTTGACTTTTCTTCCTGCACTGCTGTGGAGCTGGTGATTTGCTTCTTATCAGTTTGGTCCATATTGGGCCTCTCAGGCTTCCATACCTACCTGGTTGCTTCTAACCTGACCACAAATGAAGATGTGAGTAAATAACAATGAGTGTGATGTCTTTGTCACCTCTGGGATATGTGTAATACACTTTAAAGGTCGAATGCAGCTGTTTTAATCTCAATATCACATTTCTGGGTAACAATTACTTATCTTACTGTGATTGTTTTCAATTAAAATGGTAAAAAAAACAGAAGCAAATAGCTTCTTAGTAAAGGGCATGTTCTCAAGCAAGAATTTTGCTTGGACTGTCTGAGTGGAGAGGAAAACTGAATATGGGATTTTATTGACAGAGGTTTGGAACTCTTTCTTATTGGTCTATTCATTAATTTACTGCATGGTGATGTCACCATGGAAGGCAAACTCCATCCCACCAAAACAGGCAAACATTTCACTAAAAGACCATTATCATAATTTTTAGTCACAGCATTATTCCAGCCTTATAGTGTGGAAAATGTATACATACACACACATACATACACACACATACATCTACTTTGTGAATGACACAAGTCATTTTTCCAACAATTGTTTCCAGACAGATTATTTCACTTATAATTCACAGTATCACAATTCCAGTGGGTCAGAAGTTTACATACACTAAGTTGACTGTGCCTTTAAACAGCTTGGAAAATTCCGCAAAAGGATGTCATGGCTGTAGAATCTTCTGATAGGCTAATTTACATAATTTGAGTCAATTGGAGGTGTACCTGTGGATGTATTTCAAGGCCTACCTTCAAACTCAGTGCCTCTTTGCTTGACATCATGGGAAAATCAAAAGAAATCAGCCAAGACCTCAGAAAAACAGTTGTAAACCTTCACAAATCTGGTTCATCCTTGGGAGCAATTTCCAAATGCCTGAAGGTTCCACGTTCATCTGTACAAACAATAATATGCAAGTATAAACATCATGGGACCACGCAGCCGTCATACCGCACAGGAAGGAGACTCGTTCTGCCTCCTAGAGATGAACGTACTTTGGTGAGAAAAGTGCAAATCAATCCCAGAAGAACAGCTAAGGACCTTGTGAAGATGCTGGAGGAAACGGGTACAAAAGTATCTATATCCACAGTAAAACGAGTCCTATATCAGCATAACCTGAAAGGCTGCTCAGCAAAGAAGAAGCCACTGCTCCAAAACCGCCATTAAAAAAGCCAGACTACGGTTTGCAACTGCACATGGGGACAAAGATCGTACTTTTTGAAGAAATGTCCTCTGGTCTGATGAAACAAAAATAGAACTGTTTGGCCATAATGACCATCGTTATGTTTGGAGGAAAAAGGTGGAGGCTTGCAAGCCTCCAAACACCATCCGTGAAGCACGGGGGTGGCAGCATCATGTTGTGGGGGTGCTTTGCTGCAGGAGGGACTGATGCACTTCACAAAATAGATGGCTTCATAAGGAAGGAAAATTATGTGGATATATTGAGGCAACATCTCCAGACATCAGTCAGGAAGTTAAAGCTTGGTCACAAATGGGTCTTCCAAATGGGCAATGACCCCAAGCATACTTCCAAAGTTGTGGCAAAATGGACATTATGAGCGTTATGATGGCTGCGTGGTCCCATGTTGTTTATACTTGCATATTATTGTATGTACAGATGAACGTGGTACCTTCAGGCGTTTGGAAATTGCTCCCAAGGATGAACTAGACTTGTGGAGGTCCACATTTTTTTTTCTGAGGTCTTGACTGATTTCATTTCCCCAAGATGTCAAGCAAAGAGGCACAGAGTTTGAAGGTTGGCCTTGAAATACATCCACAGGTACACCTCCAATTGACTCAAATGATGTTAATTAGCCTCTCATAAGCTTCTAAAGCCATTACATAATTTTCTGGAATTTTCCAAGCTGTTTAAAGGCACAGTCAACTTAGTGTATGTGAACTTCTGACCCACTGGAATTGTGATACAGTGAAATAATCTGTCTGTAAACAATTGTTGGAAAAATGTCTTGTCATGCACAAAGTAGATTTCCTAACCGACTTGCCAAAACTATAGTTTGTTAACAAGACATTTGTGGACTGGTTGAAAAACGAGTTTTTATGACTCCAACCTAAGTGTTTGTAAACTTCTGACTTCAACTGTACATGTGGTGACGTGTTTCTTGTGCCTGGTCCCTGACAAATGAACTAAAACTGGTCTAGGATGAGGACTGATGGTCCATCTTGTGTGTCTCTTTTGTTCCCAGATCAAAGGGTCGGGGAAGAGTGAAGCGGAGGACACCGGTAACCCCTACAGCTATAACAACATCCTGACTAACTGCTGCTCTGTACTCTGTGGGCCCATGCCTCCCAGGTGAGACTCGGCCTGGTTTATAATGGATCTTTGATAAGGTTTGAGTCAGTCCATTTAGGATGTGATTTATTTATTATTTTTTACTTTCTGAATAAAATATACTCCATTGTGTTCTAAGGATTTTTCTATAAATTAATGAATTCAATTTGTATCTACTCCTTGAATTGACTGAACAGGAAACTGAATTCACCCTAACATGCTGACCAGACCGCATGTTGATTTTTGTCCACCCACACCAGATGCGATCAGGACACGAAATATCAAAAACCTTATTAAACCAACTATATTCATTTGGACAGGTTGAACAAAATTAAACATTTATGGCAACTTAGCTAGCTTGCTGTTGCTAGCTAATTTGTCCTGGGATATAAACATTGGGTTGTTATTTTACATGAAATGCACAAGGTCCTCTACTCCGACAATTAATCCACAGATAAAGGGGTAAACCGAGTTAGTTTCTATTAATCTCTCCTCCTTCAGGCTTCTTCTTCAGACTTTATATAGAGGTTGGCAACCAACTTTTTAAGGTGCATTACCACCACCAACTGGGCTGTTGTGTGGACCTCAGTTCATATTTTAGTTACCTACGTCGGTGTATGCTCAAAAAACCAATGAGGAGACGAGAGAGGCGGGACTTGCAGCATGTCAAGCGTCACAAATAGAACCAAGTTCTATTTTAGCGCCTGACTACGCAGACGCTTGCGAGCAATGATTGAATAGTGTGTGTATGTGTGTGTGTGTACATTTGTAACGCTTCCGCGAGCAGTGTGGTCAGCATGTAACCCTGAAGCCTAAACTTTCTGTCTAACCTGTTTCCTCCATGTTGTTCCGTGTCAGTTTGATTGACAGGCGAGGCTTCGCGCCAGTGGAGCAGTCATCGCAGACAGTTTCCATGGAGATGGTGCTGCCCATGCCAGCTGCTAAAGAGATTAAAGTGGTAGTAGGGCCCACGCCATCCCAGCTGCCCCCCTCCCGTGCCTTGCAGGTTCCCTCCTCCCCTCTACCTGCAACCCCCCTCAGCCTGACTGGCAGACCCCAGTTTAGTTGCCTGTTCTAACACTGTTTGGCTGTTGTGTATGGGGTCACCCTCTCATGACAGTCTCAGACCAGTGTACTGTATTACTGTTCAGGATCCAGTACAGACCAGTGTACTGTATTACTGTTGGTCAGGATCTAGTATAGACCAGTGTACTGTATTACTGTTGGTCAGGATCTAGTACAGACCAGTGTACTGTATTACTGTTGTTCAGGATCTGGTATTCAGGACATTACATATGGTGGTGTTTCCTGTTCCTGGTAGCCCAGTCTACACCAGACTGTTCGTTGTTTACCGCTGAAAATACCATCTCTGGAACAAGGAAGTGAAACCGCCTGCTAGGCCATGTTTGACCTGGGTGTAGCTCAACCGTTAGTTACTCACATCATTCCGTGCCTTAACGTTATAACCAGGCAACTCGGTGTTATGTCTTTCAGTGAAAGGGGAACCCAGCCTATATATCTGAATCATCCACTTCCTAGCTTGGTTAGAGGTTGAGCCGTTGTTTTGAGGTTCAGGAGAAACGTAAATACTAGGGAGTTTATTAGAACATGTTTGTTTCCAAAGTGTGACTGCCACTGGGCTATTTAGTTCAGTCTTATGGTAGTGGCTCTCTCCAACCCGTCAGACTGTCTGCCTCTTCCAAACCAACAGGCCTTTTTGCTGTTTACGCTCAAGCAATATACAGACAAGCTGACCTAACCTTGGTTTACTTTAAGGATACAAGGGCTCAGTCTTGTCTGCTGGGAGTTTGCATATTATATATATTTTTGCACAGAAGGAGTTAGACCATAGACTATGTTCAGTATTTATACTTTTTAGCAAAACACATGTTGGTAATGGAAGTGGTTACTGCTGAGAATGTACCTGTAACACATGTTGGTAATGGAAGTGGTTACTGCTGAGAATGTACAGTGCCTTGCGAAAGTATTCGGCCCCCTTGAACTTTGCGACCTTTTGCCACATTTCAGGCTTCAAACATAAAGATATAAAACTGTATTTTTTTGTGAAGAATCAACAACAAGTGGGACACAATCATGAAGTGGAACGACATTTATTGGATATTTCAAACTTTTTTAACAAATCAAAAACTGAAAAATTGGGCGTGCAAAATTATTCAGCCCCCTTAAGTTAATACTTTGTAGCGCCACCTTTTGCTGCGATTACAGCTGTAAGTCGCTTGGGGTATGTCTCTATCAGTTTTGCACATCGAGAGACTGACATTTTTTCCCATTCCTCCTTGCAAAACAGCTCGAGCTCAGTGAGGTTGGATGGAGAGCATTTGTGAACAGCAGTTTTCAGTTCTTTCCACAGATTCTCGATTGAATTCAGGTCTGGACTTTGACTTGGCCATTCTAACACCTGGATATGTTTATTTTTGAACCATTCCATTGTAGATTTTGCTTTATGTTTTGGATCATTGTCTTGTTGGAAGACAAATCTCCGTCCCAGTCTCAGGTCTTTTGCAGACTCCATCAGGTTTTCTTCCAGAATGGTCCTGTATTTGGCTCCATCCATCTTCCCATCAATTTTAACCATCTTCCCTGTCCCTGCTGAAGAAAAGCAGGCCCAAACCATGATGCTGCCACCACCATGTTTGACAGTGGGGATGGTGTGTTCAGCTGTGTTGCTTTTACGCCAAACATAACGTTTTGCATTGTTGCCAAAAAGTTCAATTTTGGTTTCATCTGACCAGAGCACCTTCTTTCACATGTTTGGTGTGTCTCCCAGGTGGCTTGTGGCAAACTTTAAACAACACTTTTTATGGATATCTTTAAGAAATGGCTTTCTTCTTGCCACTCTTCCATAAAGGCCAGATTTGTGCAATATACGACTGATTGTTGTCCTATGGACAGAGTCTCCCACCTCAGCTGTAGATCTCTGCAGTTCATCCAGAGTGATCATGGGCCTCTTGGCTGCATCTCTGATCAGTCTTCTCCTTGTATGAGCTGAAAGTTTAGAGGGACGGTCAGGTCTTGGTAGATTTGCAGTGGTCTGATACTCCTTCCATTTCAATATTATCGCTTGCACAGTGCTCCTTGGGATGTTTAAAGCTTGGGAAATCTTTTTCTATCCAAATCCGGCTTTAAACTTATTCACAACAGTATCTCGGACCTGCCTGGTGTGTTCCTTGTTCTTCATGATGCTCTCTGCGCTTTTAACGGACCTCTGAGACTATCACAGTGCAGGTGCATTTATACGGAGACTTGATTACACACAGGTGGATTGTATTTATCATCATTAGTCATTTAGGTCAACATTGGATCATTCAGAGATCCTCACTGAACTTCTGGAGAGAGTTTGCTGCACTGAAAGTAAAGGGGCTGAATAATTTTGCACGCCCAATTTTTCAGTTTTTGATTTGTTAAAAAAGTTTGAAATATCCAATAAATGTTGTTCCACTTCATGATTGTGTCCCACTTGTTGTTGATTCTTCACAAAAAAATACAGTTTTATATCTTTATGTTTGAAGCCTGAAATGTGGCAAAAGGTCGCAAAGTTCAAGGGGGCCGAATACTTTCGCAAGGCACTGTACCTGTAACACATGTTGGTAATGGAAGTGGTTACTGCTGAGAATGTACCTGTAACACATGTTGGTAATGGAAGTGGTTACTGCTGAGAATGTACCTGTAACAAACACATGTTGGTAATGGAAGTGGTTCTGCTGAGAATGTACCTGTAACAAACACATGTTGGTAATGGAAGTGGTTACTGCTGAGAATGTACCTGTAACAAACACATGTTGGTAATGGAAGTGGTTACTGCTGAGAATGTACCTATAACAAACACATGTCGGTACTGGAAGTGGTTACTGCTGAGAATGTACCTGTAACATATGTTGGTAATGGAAGTGGTTACTGCTGAGAATGTACCTGTAACAAACACATGTTGGTAATGGCGGTGGTTACTGCTGAGAATGTACCTGTAACAAACACATGTTGGTAATGGAAGTGGTTACTGCTGAGAATGTACCTGTAACAAACACATGTTGGTAATGGAAGTGGTTACTGCTGAGAATGTACCTGTAACAAACACATGTCGGTAATGGAAGTGGTTACTGCTGAGAATGTACCTGTAACAAACACATGTTGGTAATGGAAGTGGTTACTGCTGAGAATGTACCTATAACAAACACATGTTGGTAATGGAAGTGGTTACTGCTGAGAATGTACCTGTAACACATGTCTGTACCCAAGTGCTGTTTTCATTTCTCTCAATCTGGACACTGACATGCAGTTGGTCAGCAGAAAGAGTCAGAATGTTTTATTGACACATGGAGTTGTCTTTGTTTACGGAGTGTGGACACTTTCCTCAATGTTGTCTGTATTTGTCTCTGACGTGAGTCTGTTAGTGTAGTTGTGTGTCATAGTATAATGTAATGGTCATGTGACAGAAGCTACATACATTTTTACATTTGAGTTATTTAGCAGATGTTGTTTTTCCTGAGCGACTTACAGGAGCCAATAGGGTTCAGTGGTTTGTTGTAGTGTATTCTAAACCGATGTTAACTGCTCGGGTACCTGCTGCCCTCCAGTCTTCATCTCTTACTGTTTTCTTATACTTTTACATTGTTTTATTTGTCTTTTAAATATTTGTCATTTTGGAATATATTAAGTCCATCTGAAATGTACTGTATTAAACATTGCATTTTAAAAAATAAAATAAATGTACTTATTCCCAAATGAGTTGTTCTCAATAGACACATTATTTTATTTTTATGTTTTCTGTGTTAAGACCAATTTTAATCGGCCAATTTGATTTATTTGTAATAATGACAATTACAACAATACTGAATGAACACTTTTTTATTTTAACTTAATATAATACATCATTAAAATCAATTTAGCCTCAAATAAATGACATGTTTAAATAATGCAAAAACAAAGTGTTGGAGAAGAAAGTAAAAGTGCAATATGTGCCATGTAAAAAAGCTAACGTTTAAGTTCCTTGCTCAGCACATGAGAACATTTGAAAGCTGATAGTTCCTTTTAACATGAGACGTCAATATTCCCAGGTATGAAGTTGTAGTTATCACTATTTGTCTCTATACCATTTGTATTTCATATACCTTTGACTGACTATTGAATGTTCTTCTAGGCACTAGTATTGCCAGCCTAATCTCGGGAGTTGATAGGCTTGAAGCACAGCGTAGAGCTTCTGGCAAACGCACTCATTTTCTGTTTGAGTGCTTACGAGCCTGCTGCTGCCTACCACCGCTCAGTCCGACTGCTCTATCAAATCATAGACTTATATAACACACACAAATACGAGCCTTCGGTCATTAATATGGTCTCATCCGGAAACTATCATTTCGAAAACATTTATTCTTTCAGTGAAATACGGAACCGTTCCGTATTTTATCTAACGGGTGGCATCCATAAGTCTAAATATTCCTGTTACATTGCACAACCTTCAATGTCATAATTACATAAAATTCTGGCAAATTAGTTCGCAACGAGTCAGGCGGCCCAAACTGTTGCATATACCCTGACTCTGCATGCAATGAACGTAAGAAAAGTAACACAATTTCCATAGTTAATATTGCCTGCTAACCTGGATTTCTTTTAACTAAATATGCAGGTTTAAAAAAATATACTTCTGTGTATTGATTTTAAGAAAGGAATTGATGTTTATGGTTAGGTACAATTGTGCTTTTTTCGCAAATGCGCTTTTGTTAAGTCATCCCCCGTTTGGCGAAATTGGTCTTCACACAGTTTGCAACGAGCCAGGTGGCCCAAACTGCTGCATATAGCCTGACTCTGTTGCACAGAACGCAAGAGAAGTGACACAATTTCCCTAGTTAAAATAAATTAATGTTAGCAGGCAATATTAACTAAAAATGCATGTTTAAAAATATATACTTCTGTATTGATTTTAAGAAAGGCGTTGATGTTTATGGTTAGGTACACATTGGTGCAACGACAGTGCTTTTTTCACGAATGCGCTTGTTAAATCACCCGTTTGGCGAAGTAGGCTGTGATTCAATGATAAATTAACAGGCACTGCATTGATTATATGCAACACAAGACAAGCTTGATAAACTAGGAATATCATCAACCATGTGTAATTAACTAGTGATTATGTTAAGATTGATTTTTTTACAAGATAAGTTTAATGCCAGCTAGCACCTTACCTTGGCTCCTTTCTGCACTCGCATAACAGGTAGTCAGCCTGCCAGGCAGTCTCCTCGTGGAGTGCAATGTAATCGGCCTTGATCGGTGTCCAAAAAGGCAGATTACCTATCGGCCATTCCAATTAATCGGTCGACCTCTAGTTCCTATGTAGTCCTTGTCACACAGTCTTACCCCTGTGTGCCTATTCCATAGTGTCAGCTGGGAATGTGTCTCTTTGTATTTGTGTGTGAACTGAATGTCCCATCACCACCCCCACACTAGGAGGATAACTGTCTGGACTTTGCTGTGTTCTGTGCTGGCTGATGAGCCAGGCAGGTTGGTGAGATGGTCCCGGGGAGAGGTAGAGCGCAGTGCAGGGTGTTTGGCTGGCCTTATCCATCTCTGTGGCTGCTGTGTCTGCATCCGGGTCAATTGATGAAGTGAATTTAATGTCAATTCACTTATTTGACATTTCTAGGGGCCCTTTTTCTGCGTCTCTTTGCAGTCTGTTTTTATTGGTGCCTGTCTGGCTGGCTTCTCACAGTGCTGCTATGTTTCTTCCTTTACCCCGTCAGGCTGCATCCCATCACACACCAACTCAATCTCCAGACTTGTGAGGTTTGGAGTATCAGACTCTCAAACTGAGGAAAGGTATAATGGGACACTCGTTGTACTTTAATTGCTATAGTTTCCTTTTAAGCTTTGCCTGTGCAGATACACTCATGCTTAAATGCACAGATACACTGAGCTCAAAGTATTTGAACAGTGAAATTGTTTTGACTCTGTACTCCAGCACTTGAGGTTAAAGTGCAGACTGCCAGCTTTAATTTGAGATTATTTCCATCCATATCAGCTGAACCGGTTTTTAGAAATCACCATACTTTTTGTACATAGTCCCCCTGTTTTTAGAGGACCAAAGGTTTTGTGACAAATTCACTTGTGGATTAAAGAAGTCAAAAGTTTAGTATTTGGTCCCATACACCTGGTACGCAATCAGTACATCAAGCTTGTGACTCCACAAACGTGTTGGATGCATTTGCTTTTTGTTTTGGTTGTGTTTCAGATTATTTTGAGGCCAAAATAAATTAATGTTAAATAATGTAACTTCTTATAAATAAGAATATAATCTTTCTAATTAACGTGGATGGTCCTATGATTACACATAGTCCTGAATAGTTAGTAAGAAAGTTAGATGCACAACTATCACCCCCCCCCCACCCTCCCCCGACCCCTGTTATTGTAACGGTGAAAGGTTAGCATGTCTTGGGGAGGTATGATATTTGTGCGACATCTAACTTTCTCACTCAACATTATTCACCGTTCATTCAAGACTAGCCTTAATCATGGTAGCATCCACATTAATGTACAAGTGTTTAGAAACATGTTCCATTCTTATTTACAATAAGTGATTCCAAAATACACTTGAGTGTATTTGTCCCAATACCCTAGTCCCCAATTTCTAAACTGGTCACCTGATATGGATGACGATACCCTCAGATGAAAGCTGACACTCTGCACTCTAAACTCCATAGTGATAGTGTCATTTCAAATCTAATGCTGTAGTACAGAGGCAAAACAGCCAAAACTGTCACTGTCCCAATACTTTTGGCGCTCATTGTATATGTGCACACCAGACAAAGATCCAAAACCTTTTCATGCAGTAAAATTGTTAATAGCTTACAGCGATTGTCTTCACACCTGCTTCTTTTTTAAAAATCTCTTGATGCATAAATGACAGAATTGTTTCAGAGGAGAATCGTTGGGGGGATTTCTGTTCTTAAACTCTGCTTCCTTTTTAGCTTTCAGCTGAGCCAACTGTTCTTGCTTCTGTTATTTTCTGCTCAGCTGTTTCTCACGCAGTCTTTTTTCCAACTCCTCAAACCGTCTTACTTTTTTATTTTCTGTCTTCCCCCTTACCTCTCTCGCTCTGCCCCTCTCTCGCTCGCTCGGTCTGCCCCTCTCTCGCTCTCTCGCTCTGCCCCTCTCTCGCTCAGCAGCAAGCAGGCCGCTCTACACATCTCCAACCCGGCTTACAACGTCAGCCTCAGCCCCCCCCCCCCATCTCTCCAGGCCTGGGGCCTAGTCATGGTCACAGAGGACCACAGAAGAAAGGAAAGCTTTGCCGCTCTGCACTGACTCACTCACAGCTCTAAGCTCTGCCAGTGAGACAGTACAGCTTCCTATCAGCAGAGGGCGCTACCAGCTATGTGAGATGCAGTGAGCGGGTGAATGTAACGTGAACAGTTATATCGGTCACACAAACCTCAATTTAATTGATCTGAATAGCTCCTTTTGTTTACAGGGAAAGAGCTGCTGTTTTGTGGAGTGAACTTGTGTAGCTACTTAGTCCTTCTTTTGACACAAGCAGAAGAGACCTAGCCAACACTACCGAGCCTCATACAGACATGGTTGTTATTATGGTTGGCAGGCAAAACACTAGACTAGCATCCAAACTAATGTCGCCTACCTTTTTAACTACTCTTGATCCACTTCGTTACACCTACCCCTGCTATACCTGCACATAAAATCCCATGAACTGAGCATGAAACATGACTTCACTGAGTAGTAGGTTACACACTGATCACTTAACACCGACGCTCCATTTCCTGTAGTCCACTTGGACCTACAGTGTTCTCATTCACTAGAGAAGTGAAGTCACTGCATATTTTGTATTTTAAAAAGTGTTTCCCTTCATCACAGCAACTTAGACATATTGTGGATCGGTGGTCATTGAAGGGCAAAACACTGCATTGTGGAGGTTGGTTTCAAATTGTATTCTAAAGAGCTTTTTTTCTGTTATTTCAGCCAATGTTCCTCTCAAAATGAAACTTCTGACTAAAAAGCAACGACTTGATAATGGTTTATTTTATCTTAATCGTGGATCCAGAATGGTTGGTCTTTTGAGCTCTTTAGTTTTGTTCAACATCATTGATTTATTTACAGAAACCCGTCAATTTGTGTGTTTATAACCTGTGTGATATGCAGTAACTAGAATTGATGCACTCTGTTCGCGTGTTACACACCAAGACCACCAGATGGTGACAGTTACAACCAAATCTAGATTTGACATGTTTACACACTTACAAAAGAGCTCTCAGAATGAGTACAATGTTTGCTAGTGAAGTAGTGACGGAAACATGGTCTTTTCTTAGAGTATTTGTTTGTTTCTATTTCTATTATTTCGATTTGCTGCCAAAATGGCCTAAACATGAGTGCACAATTCCCCCTTCGGATTGTTATAGTTTTACACTACATCATTATTAAGCAATTCAAACAGATGGCCAGTGCTTATATTGTCCATTTTCAAAATATTAGAATGTAGGCTGACTGAATTGTGGAGAGTGTTGCACAATAAAATATGAAATTGATGATATTTCTTCCTCCTTCAGCAACAGGCCCCTCATGCCCCTTAGTTGTAGTTTGCCTGTGCTGTCTGAATGATGTTGAGGGTTACACAGGTCACATGTATGTTTGACAGGGTCCTACCCTTACCCTCTCCCTGTGTATGTACAGTATGTTTGCCTTGGAATGTCAGGTTGGCAGCCTGAAGCCATATCTTTCCATCTCGTTTAAGAAGAAGAACAAACCCGTTTATGGAGAGACAGCAGCTAGGATCAGCTATCATATTTAGAACTTAGCAGACACTTTCATCCTAAACATCTTACAGTACGGGAAGGGCATACAGTTGTATGTGATTCCTGAGGGAATTGAACCCAAACCCTAGCACCAGGATGACTTATTTCATCCCCAGTCTGTGTATTACAGTGCCATGACATAAAGAGAGCGTTATCAGGCATGTAGGTAGGGAGATCCCCACTTCAGCTGATTATGAGAGGTTTTCTTTTTGTCTTAGGCTGCAGGTCACAACATTTCATCACTGTTTACTTCACAATCTATCTGGCATGGGGTCATACCTCTGTTTTGAAATGATAAGATCACTGATTTGATAAGTCTGGTTTTCAATCAGGAAATATTGATGACAGGTTATTGCTGACCAACCCTAATAACAGGTTACAGTATCTGTAATGATGATGATAACCTGTGTCCTATTTCAGTGATTTTGTGGCCACATCAATTGTTTGTGGAGAGAATGATTGCAGACAATTACAGTGATTCCCTTTCCACCGGTCCATGCTACAAATAGAGTACCATTCAATACTGCCACCCATAGCAGTAAATAAGTACCTCTTCACTGGAGGATCTGATGGGGGATTATTGGTGAAACACTGTAATTTATCCACTCCAGGTCTCACACACACCTGACAACACATTGTATAACACAGAGTATTGTAGCGACCCGCTTGCTCTATCATGTGGGGGGTGAGTTCAGATATATGTTCAGAACAACAGATTTCGTGCCAATAAGATTAACTCACTCGGTGGGAATTGTAATGAGGCTCACACAGTGAGGATTGCTACATTGCCCCCTTCTGACACCAGTGTGGCATTAGAGGGTCCACTCCTTAGTTAACTAGCTAATTAGAAGAATGAGATGGTAGCTCAAGTTGAACCGGCAAACCAGGTTAATGCCCTGGAAATACAGGCTAACAGAGGATTATAGAAGGGTTGCCCAAAACAATAAGCGTTTCAGACTCACTGTATAACTTGGTGGAAGTCGGAGATGTTATTGTGATCCATTCAGTCTCGCTCTGACACCCCTCAACCCCCAAAACTAGTGGCCTATCAGCTATCCCGAGGCTTCCGATTGGTGCCGCGGTCTAAGGCACTGCATCTCAGTGCTAGAGGTGTTACTACAGACGCCCTGGTTCAATTCCAGGCTGTATCACAACCAACCGTGATTGGGAGTCCCACAGGGCGGCGCACAGTTGGCCCAGCATTGTCCGGTGTAGGCAGTCATTGTAAATAAGAATGAGTTTTTAACTGACTTGCCTAGTTAAGTAAAGGTAATAAAAAACACAAGACTGTGTTCGCGTGTTGAGTTGAAGCCTCGGTCACTTTACTTTCATCACACAAGTGTGGTTCACTAAACCATTTCTAGAATGACGTAAGTAACAGCCAACTTTCCAGGACATTGACATGTCTTTTATATGTGCAGAAAGCTTAAATGCTTGTTAATCTTACTGCACTGTCCAATGTACAGTAGGTATTACAGTGAAATAATACCATGCTATTGTTTGAGGATAGTGCACAACAACAACACTATTATGATTATGGTTTGATACATTCACCTCTGAAGGTAAAACATTTACTTACATTCAGTAAACTTGCTCTGATTTGTCTTCCTGAGGGTCCCGGAGATAAAATGTAGTGTAGTTTTGTTGAATAAAATATATTTTTATATTAAAATGTAGGAACTGGGGTCTACAGTTTGAACCCATGCTGGCTGTCTGGCTTTTTAAAAGATTAGGCAGGTAAGGCAATAAATAGGCCATAGTGGCGAAATAATTACAATTTATCAATTTAACACTGGAGTGACAGATGTGCAGAAGATGAATGTGCAACTAGAGATACTGGGGTGCAAAGGAGCAAAAACAATATGGGGATGTTGGGTGTGCTATTTACAGATTGGCTGTCTGTGTACAGGTGCAATGATCTGTAAGCTGCTCAGACAGCTGATGCTTAAAGTTAGTGAGGGAGATATAAGACTACGGCGTCAAGGCTTTTTGTAATTCGTTCCAGTCATTGGCAGCAGATAACTGGAAGGAAAGTCAGCCCAAACAGGAGTTGGCTTTAAGGGTGACCAGTGAAATATACCTGCTGGAGCGAGTGCTACGGGCGGGTGGTGCTATGGTGACCAGTGAGCTGAGATAAGGTGACCTGGAGTCAGTGGAGTCGGTGGGTTTGGCAACGAATATGAAGCGAGTGCCAGCCAACGAGAGCATACAGGTCGCAGTGGTGGGTAGTATATGGGACTTTGGTGACAAAACGGATGTCACTGTGATAGACTGCATCCAATTTTCTTGTTGGAGGCTATTTTGTAAATGACATCGTCAAAGTCAAGGGTCGGAGTAATAGTAGGACAGTCAGATTTACGACTTGACACAAATATTGTGCAGTATTGCAATACTTCACTGGATCAGTCTGAAACTTTGCACAGACACTGCTGCCATCTAGTGGCAAAAGTCTAAATTGTGCCTAAACTCCTATATGATATTATGGCCTTTCTCTTGCATTTCAAAGATAATGGGGAAAAAAATGCATGTTTTTTTGTAGGTATTATCTTTTACCAGATCTAATGTGTTATATTCTCCTAAATTAATTTCACATTTTCACAAGCTTAAGTGATTCAGGTCCTGAGCTACAGGCAGTTAGATTTGGGTCATTTTTGGCTAAAAATAGAAAAAACGGGTCCGATCCCAACTTCTTGTAACTAGGGGGCAGTATTTTAATTTTTGGAAAAATAACGTTCCCAAAGTAAACAGGCTATTTTGTCAGGACAAGATGCTAGAATATGCATATAATTGACAATTATAAGGATTGTCCTATCCTAAGGATAGAAAACACTCTAACGTTTCCAAAACTGTAAAAATATTGTCTGTGAGTATAACAGAACTGATATTGCAGGCGAAAGCCTGAGAAAAATCATTTCTGTCGATATTACGGAGCTAATTTGGATTATTTTTCGGCGTTGTCGTGACCTCAATTTCTGGTCAATTTCTCAGCCAAACGTGAAGAACAAACGGAGCTATTTCGCCTACAAAAATTTGCTATCTAACTGGGAATCTCGTGAGTGAAAACATCCGAAGCTCATCAAAGGTAAACGATTTAATTTGATTGCTTTTCTGATTTTCGTGACCAGGTTGCCTGCTGCTAGCTAGGCATAATGCTATGCTAGGCTATCGATAAACTTACACAAATGCTTGTCTTGCTTTGGCTGTAAAGGATATTTTCAAAATCTGAGATGACAGGGTGATTAACAAAAGGCTAAGCTGTGTTTCAATATATTTCACTTGTGATTTCATGAAGAGGAATATTTTCTAGTAATATTTATATCCGTTGCGTTATGCTAATTAGTATCAGACGATGACAACGCTCCCAGACCCGGGATGGGTAGTTACAACATTAAGAGGTTTAAACTGATTTGGGCTGAGATTAACTGTGGCTATATCGACCTTATGTTACCCCTTCATACTGCCATCCTTTCAGCATTTACGGCGGCCAGTTATTTAATTACAGCCCAAAAATGGTTAATTACAGGGCAAAGATTTTTGGATGGCAGAGATGACATTCAGAAATATTAATGAATGTATTTGTCTCTCAGGGCCATGTTAGGTATAAAAGTTGTGACCCACACCCATGTTCTCAATGGATTGACCCCTGTCATACAGACATACACATACTCACACTCTGTATATGCAAACATATACTGTATAAACATATAATGTCCATGTATATACAAACGCTTTGTGTGGAAACTATGAGAAGTTGTGCTTTTGTTTCGTCTTTGTTTGTTTTTTGGTGCCCTGTGCTTGTGGAAGTATAAAGAGGGTTCCATGGGTTCACTTCCATACCTCTTCATGCTGTAAAATTATACACCTCCATCGTCCTTATTTCCTGAAACGTCCAACCCTGTTGGCATGAATTCTACCTCACTGCCATCCAGCATGGCTGGCTCGGCCATTGCGCAGTACTCTCTTCTCTCTCGCTCCCTTTTTCTCCTCTGCCTCCGGGTCCTCTTGATGTCCCACATCCCTCCATCTCTCCATGGCCACAGTCTCTCTCTCTCTCTCTCTCTCTCTCTCTAGCTCTCTCTCTCTCTCTCTCTCTCTCATCCAGTTTTGTTACCTAGTGAAAACAGTTAATTACACATGGTCACTGATGTGGAATTCTTTCTGTCTGTGAACAAACCCTGCGGTTCTTTGCAAGCTGCCTATTTGACCTTCTCCTCTCCTTTCTCTGGCACTCGTAGCACCACTATACATTGACAAGTGCTGGGAACCCAGTGCCAGGGATAAGCAGAGGGGACAAGGCCTTTCCAGTACAGGGACACAAAAGCCTCCTTGACCATATTACAGTTTTTCTCAATTGCTAAAACACCATTTCTGAAACCTTGCTCCATTTCCTGAAAACATTCAACACAAAACCTCATCTTCAAGCACTATTTACATAACCTCTGACTCCTCTTGCAAAATGAAACATTCGCCTCAAAACAGTTTTACCTGTGTTCAAAATCAAACACTGCTCTCAAATCATAAACAAAGTGATCAAAATGATATACACTCTCAAGCAGTCAGTAAACAATACACCGAAAAATAGAAAGCACATTGTTCAAAACATACAATTTTCAGAATGAAGTACATTTTTAATCTAAAAAAATATTCATATTTTTCCGTCATTGTCTTTTGATGAAAGAAAACATGTTCTATCATAGTAGCTCAAAATCTATTGAGCAGTCAGTACTGTTAATAAATGGAAAGCACAATGTTCAGGACCAGCCTACAATGCACTGTACTACAGTATCCATTCTCAGACTTTCTCCTTCCCACCTTCAACAACCTGTTTGCTCTCTGAACTGGCTTATATTGGTTGTGTCGCAGCATTTGAAACAGGTTAAATCAATTTTGAGTGGTTGTGTTCAATCAATGACATACAGTATGTTCTCTATTTGTATTTGATTGTTGCCACTTGTGTTTACCAGTATGGACGACATGTGCATTAGAGTGCAGAATGTGTTTTGAGAATGAGAATGTGACATCTGCAAATTGTGTTTTACCATGTGAAATGGTTTAAGGTATTGACAACAGACTGCATAATTAGCTAAATGAGTCCAGGCAACTGAGAACTTTGTTCAGCCAATGGGTTTTAGTGTTTTAGCAATTGAGAAAAACTGTAACTTCTGCCCCACAGCCAAGAGAAGAGTAGCACTGGTCTGAAGGACTCTACCATGCATAGCCAGTATTGTGCTTCTTCACACTCTTCTGTACTTATTCATTGCACAAACACAGGGACAAGGACCAATGGTGGAAAAGGTACCCAATTGTCATACTTGAGTAAAAATATACCTTAATAGAAAATAACTCAAGTAAAAGTCACCCAGTAAAATACTGCTTGAGTTAAAGTCTAAAAGTATTTGGTTTTAAATATACGTGGGTATCAAAAATAAATGTAATTGCATGAATATACACTACCGGTCCAAAGTTTTAGAACACCTACTCATTCAAGGGTTTTTCTTTATTTCTACTGTTTTCTACACTGTAGACTTATAGTGAAGGCATCAACACTATGAAGTAACACATATGGAATCATGTAGTAACCAAACAAGTGTTGAAAAAAAATCACAATTTGTTATATTTGAGATTCTTTATATAACCACCCTTTGCCTCGATGACAGCTTTGCACACTCATGGCATTCTCTCAAACAGTTTCATGAGGTAATCACCTGGAATGCATTTCAATTGACAGGTGTGCCTTGTTAAAAGTTCATTTGTGGAATTTCTTTCCTTCTAAATGCGTTTGAGCCAATCAGCCGTGTTGTGACAAGGTAGGGTGGTATATAGAAGATAGCCCTATATGGCAAAATACCAAGTCCATATTATGGCAAGAACAGCTCAAATATGCAAAGAGAAATGACAGTCCATCATTACTTTAAGACATGAAAGTCAGTCAATACGAAAAATTGTACGTTTCTTCAAGTGCAGCCGCAAAAACCATCAAGCGCTATGATGAAACTGGCTCTCATGAGGACCTCCACAGGAATGGAAGACCCAGAGTTACCTCTGCTACAGAGGATAAGTTCATTCGAGTTACCAGCCTTAGAAATTGCAGCCCAAATAAATGCTTCACAGAGTTCAAGTAACAGACACATCTCAACATCAACTCTTCAGAGGAGACTGTGTGAATCAGGCCTTCATGGTCTATTTGCTGCAAATAAACCACTACTAAAGGACACCAATAATAAGAAGAGACTTGCTTGGGCCAAGAAGCACGAGCAATGGACATTAGACCGGTGGGTCCTTTAGTTCCAACTGCCGTGTCCTCGTGAGACGTGGTGTGGGTGAACGGATGATCTCCACATGTGTATTTCCCACCGTAAAACATGGAGGAGGAGGTGTTATGGTGTGGGGGTGCTTTACTGGTGACAATGTCAGTGATTTATTTACAATTCAAAACACACTTAACTAGCATGGCTACCACAACATTCTGTAGCGATACGCCATCCCATCTGGTTTGGGCTTGGTGGGACTATAATTTGTTTTTCAACAGGCCAATGACCCAACACACCTCCAGGCTGTGTAAGGGCTATTTTACCAAGAAGGAGAGTGATGGAGTGCTGCATCAGATGACCTGGCCTCCACAATCCCCTGACCTCAACCAAATTGAGATTGTTTGGGATGAGTCGGACCTCAGAGTGAAGAAAAAGCAGCCAATAAGTGCTCAGTATATGCGGGAAGTCCTTCAAGACTGTTGGAAAAGCATTCCAGGTGAAGCTGGTTGAGAGAATGCCAAGAGTGTGCAAAGCTATCATCAAGGCAAAGTGTGGCTATTTGAAGAATCTCAAATATAAGATATATTTTGATTTGTTTAACACTTTTTTTTGGTTACTACATGATTCCATGTGTGTTATTTCATAGTTGTGATGTCTTCACTATTATTCTACAATGTAGAAAGTAGTAAAAGTAAAGAATAATTTTATAGTGCTTATATTAAACAAACCAGGCAGCACAATTGTCTTTCTTTTTAAAGTTTACGGATAGCCAGGGGCACACTACAACACTCAGACATCATTTACAAATGAAGCATTTGTGTTAAATGAGTCCTTCAGATCAGAGGCAGTAAATGTGTGAATTAGACAATTGTCCTGTCCTGCTAAGCATTCAAAATGTAAAGAGTACTTTTGAGTGCCAGGGAAAATGTATGGAGTAAAAAGTGCATTATTTTCTTTAGGAATGTTGTGAAGTAAAAGTTGTCAAAAATATAAATAGTAAAGTAAAGTACAGATACCTCCAAAAAACAACTTAAGTAGTACTTTAAAGTCTTTTTACTTAAGTACTTTACACCACGGACAAGGAGGTTTAGATCCTTTCACACACTGACAAACTAATACATATGTAGATATGCAAGTAAATTCAGCAAAATAATAGCTGTAGGCTGCTCACTTGTTCACGCTGTTTATTAAAACTCACTCATGGACACATGAGACAAAGGGTGTATAGTCTATCTACTGGTAAGCCAGTGGAGAGGGGCTGAGAGGAGCTGTGTCACTGTGTTAATAACTACTTGGTCTGGTTCCCCCAGGGTGGCCTGGGAGGATGAGTAGCTAATCCACCAAAGGATAATAATAACGATCCTCAAATAGTACTTCCCGTACGGTTGCCAAGTCAGTCACAAGGAGTTGGATCATTGATTACGTTTGATTTGATTACACCTAGTCCTTTATTGATGGTAGCTCATTGAAAAGTGTAAACCGTTGGATTTTGTTGAGAAAGATAAAAAGCTATTCGGGAACAGGGGTCTTTGATTAGGATGTCAGTTTGACAGTTTCTTCTAAATAATATCCACAACAGTCTATTTGATTTTGTTTGTTTAAAAAGTTTTGGGGAGGTTACCATTACCACAAGCATAATGGGAGGATACTGATGGGATAGTGACCTAGGGCCTCATTTATAAAACAGACTTAGGGTCTGATCTTAAGTATGACTTATGCAGAAAACCACATAAGTAGTTATTTATAAAACCTTACTTTGACGTGGAAATGATCTTATCTCTACGCAAAGTCCCGACTTGAGTGATCACTTACTCGCAAAGTCCCGACGTAAGTGATTTTCCTGCTGGTTGTGTAGGGTATTGCAGTTCGGGACGCATCTGAGTCCAAGCCTGTGGGAAACTTTGCATCAGCTTTACGAACAATTTGTTAGGAATGATCAATTAAAGGTGTGACTAGTTAATTGCTAGACGCAAGGTGTTTTGAATAAAAAACAGGATGAGATGTTCTATAAATAGTGTGTGAAATTAGAAAGAAGTGATCATGGCTGTTCTTGCGTTATTGGAAGACATTGAAAACCGTGCTGAACATGTATATGTTAACAGGAAGAATTTCCATTCATTGAATGTTCAGATCATCTGCGGTGCCCGAATGCAACTTTGCTCCAAGTGGCCAGGGTCTACGCACGACTCATTCATTCTGCGCCACAGCAGAGTAGGCCTGCGTCTAGAAGCTGGTGAGAGTGGCGCTGGTTGGCTTCTCAGAGTTTTTTTTTTCACTGTATGCCTATTAACCGTGCAAAAATAATGTAACAACGGTTTTACCCTATTAGGTGACCGGGGCTATCCACTGAAAACATGGCTTCTCACTCCCTCTGCAGAACTCCGAACAACAGAGGAAATGTGCTAAGATTTGGCGCATGGCAGAACAAGTTCGGTTGTGGAGCGCACCATCAGACTGCTGAAGGGCCCTGATGCATCAGGTGGAAAACGCCTCTACAAGACAGAGAAGGTAACTTCATTTAATAAAAATACAAAACTTAAATTGAGTTTTAAAATGGTCAACTTAAAGCAACATATACCAACATTTTATATTTAGCATTTTATTGAAATTGCACACCCAAAAGTCCTGGCCAAATAGCTGACAGCAGTTTTTAATTTGGCCCTACAGTTACTGAGATGTCCCCTTGAAGCTTGTTCATTTTGTAGCAATGCTGTTGTAAAAGAATGGAATCAGCTGATTGCTTTAGTTTCAACTAGCATTGCAATAAAATGTGAACAGATTAAGATGACATCTCAGTAACTGTAGTGCCCATTAGTAGTGCAAGTTTGTTTGACAATAACATTAGGGTGTGCAATTTCAAACCTAAATATAAAATGTTGGCCTGTTTTAAGAATTCATTCATTTCCCTCCTCAATCAAAGGTAACACACATAATACTGGCATGCGGTGTGCTCCACAACATGGCACTGAGGCTTGGTATTGAAATGGATGCAGAGATTAGACAGGACCCCCAAGAGCCTCCTAACCCACCACCAAATGGAGCACCTGCCCCGGCTGATGCAGTGAGGAGGAGGCGGCAGCTCATGCAGAGATTGGTGGTTAGAAACAGAATGCCAGACAATATACAAAGGTTTTTTATTCACATATTCTTCTGAGTTCAGTCACAATCTGCCCATCCAATGTGTTCAACTCGTTCTGGGTTTGCAGGACTGAGGCGGTCAACATGTGGATGCAGACGTGGATGGACCCTCGACCCTGTGGCCAAACCTTGCCCCTCACTCCTGGCACCTGCTGATTTGGGAACCCTCCCTGGGTGGAGGGGGCACACTCACCCAGTGCACGTCTTGTATATTAAGTTACTGACAACCAAGTTTCACATTCTCTTAATTACTTACCGTGATCCGGTGATGCAGTCCTGGGGGTTTCGCGCCGACTTCACCGTTTCCAATGTTACTGCTAAACAATGTAAACATTGGGATTAAACCACATGAAAAATATTGCTAAATAGAAGAAACTCGCCTTTTTTAAACATTCACTGTCGCCGTTGGAGCATGTGCCAGTGATGTGCTTTCCCCAATGATGGCGCTGGTCCATTTGGGAGAGCTCCGGCGTGCCAGGCCCCCCTCCTGTTGCCTTAATGCTGAGGTTATGTACGGCTATTATTTCATCCATTGCAGTTTAAGGTCAGGCCATTTCTTTTTCACATCAGCCACAGTTCTGTCTTGCTGCTCCACCTCGTTCACTGCAGCAGCAACACTCCCAAGATACCTGTTTGGCTTTGTTTGTCAACCCACTGTTTAGTCCACTGACTCATACGTGTTGCCTGTCTTCAATCTCCTCTACCATCGCAGTGATCTCGTCTTCCAAAAAGTTAGCTTTTCTCTTTTTGTCCATGGCTATCCCTAACTAAACCCTGATTTGTGCCTTCTGTAAGGGGAAATTGCTGATTGTAAGGCACGTTCATAATGTATCCCTGGCCGTGTCTACTCTTGACACTTACATGCTACTTCTGCTATCATAATACAAAGATTGCGTTGAAAATACAGGTCTAGACGCACAAAAGTCGCATTGAAATCTGCACACAATGCATCCCTGACCATCTGAAGTGGCCAGCCAGATCTGAACACAATGCGACTTTTGTGCATCTAGACCTGTCTTTTCAACGCGATCTTCGTATTCTGATAGCAGAAGTCGCATGTAAGTGTCAAGTGTGCACACAGCCAGGGAGGCATTGTGAGCAGATTTCTTCTTAGTCTGGACACAATCAGGCTACCGAAAGCACATACAATTGGGCGGCGTCATCAGCACTCTGCTCACAAGTCTCCAGAAAATGTGCGTTTTGTGTGTTAGAGGCAAACGTAGATGTAGAAGCATTACGTGTTGGGAACTCCATGATCAGCACTCCATGATCAGAATACAAAAGCTGCATGAACTGTCAAGTCTAGACGCGGCCTGTCTGTGTACTAAACATGTGAGGAGCAAGGGGATTTTCAGGTGAACAAAAAGGTGTGATCGTTGATGACATCAATGAAAAATCTATCCTGTTTATTACAAGTTTCGACAGAGAGACATCTCCAGACATCTCCAGAACAAAAGCAGAGAGAATGTCTAATGGACCTCTGAAAAGGTCGTTCTGTATTAATCACACAGCACCGAATGTTCTGTAAACACCAGCCTGAGAGGTTTGTAGGAAGTCACAACCTCCGCTGCTGCAGAATCAGTGTCACAGATACATTAAGGTCCTTCAACCAATTCGGTGGCTTTTGAGATGTGTAACTTTGTGATTTTTGTTGTTGATTTTACCTGCACTTGTACAACAAAAAAAAAGTTTTCCAATTTTGAGGTAAAAAAAAAAGATTATAAAGTGTGTGTGTGTGTGTGTGTGTGTGTGTGTGTGTGTGTGTGTGTGTGTGAGCGCGCGCGCGTGTGTGAGCGTGCCTACATGTCTGTGCTTGTGCATACGTTCATGTGCGTCTCACATTTTCGCCTCTCGATTCCGTTTCTTTGAAACGTTTCTGCTAGTGGAGTACGAAGTTAGTAGATGAATCTCAGAAATACGTATGTGCAGAGGTGAAAGATGAGAACAAGATCAATTAGGTCTAGGATCACGTTCATGACCTGGCCTGCGTCCCAAATGACACCCTATTCCCTATAGACCCTGGTCAAAAGTAGGGAATAGGGTGCCATTTGGAACACACTCTCTGTCCCGCCAGGTGGTCTCTCTGAGAGATAACAGAATCACATCGGTATGTTCTGGGATCTTCCTATCATCAGGATGCTATGGTCATTGCGCGTTATAAGTCCTCAGGATCTGACAGTTACAAAAGTCCCCAGCTGGAGTGTTTGGGTTATAATACGTCTGCGGTGTAGATACTGTAGCAGATTGTGTGTTCTGCACAGTCTAGCCATCATATCAGTCTTCCACATCACTTAGAGCATAACAACTCAGATATGCTGTTACTCTCTGTTTATCATATATGCATAGTGACTTTAACTATACATTCATGTACATACTACCTCAACTGACCCAACCAGTGCTCCCGCACATTGGCTAACCGGGCGATCTGCATTGTGTACCGCCACCCGCCAACCCCTCTTTTATGCTACTGCTACTCTCTGTTCATCATATATGCATAGTCACTTTAACCATATCTACATGTACATACTACCTCAATCAGCCTGACTAACCGGTGTCTGTATATGTAGCCTCCCTACTTTTATATCCTCGCTACTGTTTTTAGCCTGTCTTTTTATTGTTGTTTTTATTTCTTTACGTACCTTTTGTTCACCTAATACCTTTTTTACACTATTGGTTAGAGCCTGTAAGTAAGCATTTCACTGTAAGGTCTACTACACCTGTTGTGTTCACTGCACGTGACAGAAAAACTTTGATTTGATTTGATGTCTACATAAGAGCTTGAGCTGGATGTGGAACCAGATGTGGGTCAAATACAAACAGTATGTCAAAACATACTATGTGCTCCTGATTTAGCGTGGAGTTCGTATTTTGGTAACACTTAGTTTGGATAGTCCATCTGTAGATGCTCTACAACTATCACTAACACTTCGTTTGGATAGTCCATCTGTAGATGCTCTACAAACTATCACTAACACTTAGTTTGGATAGTCCATCTGTAGATGCTTTACAACTATCACTAACACTTAGTTTGGATAGACCATCTGTAGATGCTCTACAACTATCACTAACACTTAGTTTGGATAGTCCATCTGTAGATGCTTTACAACTATCACTAACACTTAGTTTGGATAGACCATCTGTAGATGCTCTACAACTATCACTAACACTTAGTTTGGATAGTCCATCTGTAGATGCTTTACAACTATCACTAACACTTAGTTTGGATAGTCCATCTGTAGATGCTCTACAACTATCACTAACACTTAGTTTGGATAGTCCATCTGTAGATGCTCTACAACTATCACTAACACTTCGTTTGGATAGACCATCTGTAGATGCTCTACAACTATCACTAACACTTAGTTTGGATAGACCATCTGTAGATGCTCTACAACTATCACTAACACTTAGTTTGGATAGTCCATCTGTAGATGCTTTACAACTATCACTAACACTTAGTTTGGATAGACCATCTGTAGATGCTCTACAACTATCACTAACACTTAGTTTGGATAGTCCACCTGTAGATGCTTTACAACTATCACTAACACTTAGTTTGGATAGTCCATCTGTAGATGCTCTACAAACTATCACTAACACTTAGTTTGGATAGTCCACCTGTAGACGCTCTACAACTATAACTAACACTTAGTTTGGATAGACCATCTGTAGATGCTTTACAACTATCACTAACACTTAGTTTGGATAGTCCATCTGTAGATGCTCTACAACTATCACTAACACTTAGTTTGGATAGTCCATCTGTAGATGCTTTACAACTATCACTAACACTTAGTTTGGATAGTCCACCTGTAGATGCTTTACAACTATCACTAACACTTAGTTTGGATAGTCCACCTGTAGATGCTTTACAACTATCACTAACACTTAGTTTGGATAGACCATCTGTAGATGCTTTACAACTATCACTAACACTTAGTTTGGATAGTCCACCTGTAGATGCTTTACAACTATCACTAACACTTAGTTTGGATAGTCCATCTGTAGATGCTTTACAACTATCACTAACACTTAGTTTGGATAGACCATCTGTAGATGCTCTACAACTATCACTAACACTTAGTTTGGATAGTCCACCTGTAGATGCTTTACAACTATCACTAACACTTAGTTTGGATAGTCCATCTGTAGATGCTCTACAACTATAACTAACACTTAGTTTGGATAGTCCATCTGTAGATGCTCTACAACTATCACTAACACTTAGTTTGGATAGTCCATCTGTAGATGCTCTACAAACTATCACTAACACTTAGTTTGGATAGTCCATCTGTAGATGCTCTACCATCTATCAGTAACATTTCAACTAACTATCTATTTTTATATTTTTTATATTTTTTATTGAACTTATAGTTAAATGCCTATTTAAATATCTATTAACCATATCCCTAATCTTAACCCTTACCCTAACCCTAAACTTAAGCCTTATTTTAGCGCTAGCCCTAACCCTAACCTTAACCCTTATCCTAAATCTAACTGTAACCGTAGAAAACAGTTGCTTATCAACAGATAGTTTGTTGATAGTATGACAATCTATAGAGCATCTACAGATGGACTTTCCTGACTGTCCAAATAAAGTGTGACCTGTACTTTTGGGACTTATATATAGGACCCAGGTACAGGGCCTTCAGAAAGTATTCATACCTCTTGATTTATTCCACATTTTGTCGTGTTACAACATTTCTCACCAATCGACAGATGACACCCCATAATGATAAAGTGAAAACATGTTTTTAGAATTTCTTTCAAATTTATTGAAAGTGAAATACAGAAATATCTCATTTACATAAGTATTCACACCCCTGAGTCAATACTTTGTAGAAGCGCCTTTGGCAGTGATTACAACTGTGAGTATTTTTGGGTAAGTCTCTAAGAGCTTTGCACACCTGGATTTTGCAATATTTTCCCATTATTATTTTTAAAATTATTCTAGCTCTGTCAAGTAGATTGTTAATCATTGCTAGACATCCAGTTTTGCCATAGATTTTCAAGACGATTTAAAACCTCTACAGGATCAGTGGGTCCCCCGCGGGACGGTTAAGCTAACGTAGGCTAATGTGATTAACATGAGGTTGTAAGTAACAAGAACATTTCCCAGGTCATAGACATATCTGATATTGGCAGAAAGCTTAAATTCGTGTTAATCTAACTGCACTGTCCAATTTACAGTAGCTATCACAGTGAAAGAATACCACGCTATTGTTTGAGGAGAGTGCACAGTTATGACCTTGAAAATCTATTAATAAACCAATTAGGCACATTTTGGCAGTCTTAATACAAAATGTTGAACAGAAATGCAATGGTTCATTGGATCAGTCTAACATTTTACACATACAATGCTGCCGTCCAGTGGCCAAAATCTAAATTGTGCCTGGGCTGGAATAATACATTATGGCCTTTCTCCTGCATTCCAAAGATGATGGTACAAAAAAAAGCACATATACAGTGCACTATATAGGAAATAGGGGTCCATTTGGGATGCGACCGGAGATTGTGATTACTGGAGATTTCCTCTGTTTTCAAGCAGAGGCTGTTTTATGGTCGCGTTTCAGCATTTTACGAGCATGGAAAGTTCCTTCTTAATTAGGGGTGCGATTGGGGAAAGTCTCTGGGAAACTGGGAAAACTGCGAGCTGGTCCACATTCTGTTCAGAATCTGATGGCGTTCCGACTTCAGCCACAGGAGGGGAAAGATCTGAGGTTTTCCTGGGAACCACTGATGCATATCACGGCTGTATAAACTAGACTGGTTTATTGGAGGGTGGAATGGTTTGTTCTCGTTCTGTGTGTGTGTTTGTGTGTGTATCTATGTGTGTGTGGACGGAGAACCAGTTCAAAATGAGAGGAATTTTAGGAGATGACCTCAGATTAAGAAATGGCTAGACTAGCCAAACATGGCTGCCACTGTGGTTGTCTGTTCTACAGCCCTTAAGGGCCCTTAGGGAAGCGTTTTAATAAAGGCTTGATGTATGCCATCTAACACACATTCTGTCTCTTTCTCTGTAACACGGATACAGACAGTAATACAGACATTTATAGAGGGTTAGAATGGCTCCAACAGTGAGTATATTAGCCATGTCTTTTGCCTCCTGTCCAAAGTCCAGTGAGTGTCAATGGAAACTCTCTGGCCACAAATGTTGCTTACCCTGCCATCCACTCTCATTATGAGAAACCTTGGTTACGGAATGAACACAGGGTGGCTGGGAAGAATACAGCCGGGCAGAGGATGTTGCTGGGTAATCGTGACCCTATTGAAGACAGGTATTAACAGCTTGAGTGGAGAGTAGGAGAGGTGGAGGGTGGAAGGGTGGAGAGGACAAGAGGAGAGTAGGAGAGGTGGAGGGGTGGAGGGGTGGAGAGTACAAGAGGAGAGTAGCGGAACAAACAGCTATGAGGGGTCATAAAGTGACCCTGTGTGTCCAGACTGTCCAGAGCTTCACACAGCTTCCATCAGGAGATGAAACATCTCTCCATTCATTTCTGTGTGATTCTCTCTTCTCTACTCTCTCTCTCTACTCTCTCTCTCTACTCTCTCTCTCTACTCTCTCTCTACTCTCTCTCTCTACTCCCTCTCTCTACTCTCTCTCTCTCTACTCCCTCTCTCTACTCTCTCTCTCTCTACTCTCTCTCTCTACTCTCTCTCTCTCTTTTTCTCTCTTTCTTCCTCTCTCCATTCCTCTCAGGGTTTGTGCGTGTGTGCATATTTCCGTGCCTGTGTGTGGGTGTCTTGATGAGGACGGGGTTAGGTCTTGACATTCCATGGCCCCTGGGGCCCTCAATGATGAATGGATATGAATGGTAAACAGTCAGAGAAGAGCCTTAGTCGCAGATCAGTGCAGGGAGAGGATAGCACTACGGAGAAGGAGGACAGGGAGAGGACTGTTCCTCTCCCACCAGGTTCACTATTACCCTACAGATGGTGGACTGGGGCTGGGACAGGAGCTAGTGGAATTTGCCACTGTGGTGGTGTAGGCCTTGTCTGGGGCTTTTCCCAGCCAACTGTCAAGTCTACTTATTAAGTCTGTCCTTTTTGATTTTTGAGTTCTTTCTCACATTAAGGCATCATCCATTTTACATTAAAGTAGAGGCTCATTCGAGAAAGTTTAAAATATCTAAATTAGCGTCAGGTGGGTTCTTCTACAGTCTGGCTTCCTAGAAGATGGAGTTTTTTTTTGTATGAAGCAGGGTCAGGGTTGGTCTGTGGGTCAGGGTTGGGCTGCTGAGCGATGGTCTTGGCTTGACAGGGTCACACCTATCTATGTGACATACAGGCCAGTGTGAGTTAAACACTGAAATACTCTACTACACACTACTACACAGATCTGCTGTGACCCTACACTAACCTGGTCCAATATCCACACTCCTCAGAATAATTGCCCAATACAATGCTTCATTCTAAGTTGTATGCTTGTATGGACATTATAATCTAACCTACAACCTGAACGTTAGGACGTAGTCCTTAGGCTAATTGGACATGAGATTCAACTTAGCTACACCCCCCCCCCCCCACCTCCTCCACTTCCACTCCCTATGGTTGGAAAGGGCCTTGGTGAGGATTTTACAGCAGATGGAATTTACCTTTGAACACAGTTGAGACACAGTGGGGCTTATTTAGCAAATGTTCTGGGGGTGTTTCACACATCCAAAACCGTTACCACAAGCTAACAATTATCAACCGTGCCCAATAAATATTTTGCTAACTTGAAATTCTATAGGCAATAGCTTCAGTATCTTAGTGAATCAACTCCAGTACGCTGATAAATCACTGTCATCAGCGAGAGAAAGCATGAAGAAACCCAAAGACACTGTATGGAAGACTTGATGGATGAGCTTCAGAATACGGGCTTGGATGGCGGTACTGTTGGTATTCTGACTGAGGGTGACAGTTTCCAGCGCCTGTGAAGCAGCAGAGAGACAGGGGTTAGCTTTGTGTCTCCTGCCCAGCGGTGTTGGTGCCAGGGGTTAGCTGGTCAGCAGTGTGGTGCCTCTAGTCCCCTCACACTCAACTGAGATGAGGCAGTACCAGTAGCAGTGTCGAATCGACAGGCGAGGGGACATACAACCAGGGCAAACAGGACTGTACACACCATCCAGGCACTGCCTAGTCCCTGTCCTTAGTCCCTGTACCTACTCCCTGTCCCTAGTTCCTGTCCCTAGTCCCTGTGCCTAGTCCCTGTACCTAGTCCCTGTCCCTAGTCCATGTGCCTAGTCCCTGTGCCTTGTCCCCTATCCCTAGTCCCTGTGCCTAGTCCCCTGTCCCTAGTCCCTGTGCCTAGTCCCTGTGCCTAGTCCCCTGTCCCTAGTCCCTGTGCATAGTCCCTGTGCCTAGTCCCCTGTCCCTAGTCCCTGTGCCTAGTCCCTGTCCCTAGTCCCTGTGCCTAGTCCCTTGTCCCTGTGCCTAGTCCCCTGTCCCTAATCCCTGTGCCTAGTCCCCTGTGCATAGTCCCTGTACCTAGTCCCTGTCCCTAGTCCCCTGTGCCTAGTCCCCTGTCCCTGTGCCTAGTCCCCTGTGCCTAGTCCCTGTCCCTAGTCCCCTGTGCCTAGTCCCCTGTCCTTGTCCCTGTGCCTAGTCCCCTACTTGTCTGCCTGTCTGAGTCTATAGGGGCTCGAGCTGAAGCCCATATTAGGAAGGATTATTACTATGGGCTGTAGAGCTGCTGTGACACAGGGTTGGGTTGCAACCCAATGACACAGAGTCAAGGGCAGACTAGGTCATTGGTGGGGAGTTCAACTGAGGATGTTCCGTCCTTTGAGCCGACTGTATCCACAGTAAATACAGGCTTGGATGTCACACAAGTAAGACATCTGGCTTTGTAGAAACCATAAAACACACTAGGAGGGATTGAGAGAGAGAAAGAGGTAGAAAGTGAGAGAGGAGAGGAACGAAAGCAGCCTGGGGGACTGAGAGGATCAGGATCTTTCTTGACGCTTGGAGTTGTTTAATGAGTGTCATGTGAGCAATTAGACTGGGGGTTTCTTGGGTTTGTTGGACAGGAACTACATTACATTATATTATTTGCAATATTATCACCTACACCCGAAAATAACTTTAGCATATTAAATCGGCGTTCACTCATCAGAAATTCGACTTCCATGACCTAAACCCTTTGTTAGAAATTCCCAATGCAACCCCACCCTCATCCTGGGTGCCAGACCAAAACGTCAATGCTGGAGACGAGGGAGGAGAAGTGGGGTTTTGGTCAAAAAGGCAGCGAGCAAACCATCCACCACTTGTATATTACTCTCTAACATTCAGTCCCTGGGCAATAAAGTAGATGAGCTCAGGGCAAGGATCTCCGTCCAGAGAGACATATCCCGCTGGGCAAAAGTTGGTTGAATCAACATTGTTTCCACATAATTTAAACCAAAAAATTGTATGTGATGACGTTGAGTCAATGTGAAAATCTGATTGAGTTTTAGTTTATTTTTACAGGGACAGTGCACAATAATCAATGTTTCAGTAAAAGTGCCGGTTTTTGCCAGCCGGCTAATTTTCAACCGCAATCCCTGGTCAGGTTATTAAGAACAATTACAAAACAGACAATCGATAAGCAGTGAGCACACGTAGAGCAACATAGAACAAGCAAGACATAGCATACAGACAGAGCAACATAGAACAAGCAAGACATAGCATACAGACAGAGCAACATAGAACAAGCAAGACATAGCATACAGACAGAGCAACATAGAACAAGCAAGACATAGCATACAGACAGAGCAGCATAGAACAAGCAAGACATAGTATACATACAGAGCAACATAGGACAAAAAGCAACAAGACAAAATCCATAAAAGCAACAAAGTGTTTCCACACCTCACAAGCTACAGACAACAGACAACATGGAAAGTGGCAATACACAGCTAGGGACCATGTTCACAAATCTGATTGACATTTAGCCATGTCTTCATGTTTTTTGTGAAAGTGTGATAGGTGGTGCAGTTATGTGTGTCTGATGGCAGTGTATTCCAGACATGGGAAGCGCTCACAGAGAAAGCAGATTGATTAAAGGTGCTTTTCCTTAAGGAAACTATACAGTCACCTCTCATGGCAGACCTTGTGGATCTGCTGCCATATGTTTGGGTTTTCTGTTTAACAAAAGTACTGAGTGGAGGGGGAGCCACGCCATTTAGGATCTTGAATGATTTTCAAGTTTGTATTTAACCTACAGTGCAGTCGGAAATTATTCAGACCCCTTGACTTTTCCCACATTTTGTTAAGTTACAGCCTCAGAACGACAGATTTGTACCTTGTCAGCGCAGGGATTTGATTCAGCAACCTTTTGGTTACTGGCCCAACGCTCTAACCACTAGGCTACCTGCCACCCCACCAACCCTACCTACTGATTGGCTCCAACTGTAATGCCCAACGCAGGAGATGAGAAGCAGGAACAAGGAGTGAACCATTTAATATAGACGGACATACAACGGAACAAGACCAGCGTCTGGACATAAACACGACACAACAAACAATACTACTACAGAGAACGACACAGAGGAGCAGACATATATGCAGGGGAAATCAACAAAGTGATGGAGTCCAGGTTAATCCAATGAGCGCAGCTGTACATAATGGTGGTTACAGGTGCGTATGAGGATGGGTAGCCTGGCCCTCGGGTCTAACGTCACCAACAAAACAAAAAAACTAATGGACCAGCTGAGGCATAGGAGCCCGACGAGCCGGCTGAAGAATGACGTACGATGGGAACCTGCCGAGCCAATCGGGAAAAGGAAACCACTTGAGCCAGCTAGGGCATGACAGCCCGACGAGCCAGCTTAGGGCATGACAGCCCGACGAGCCAGCTAGGGCATGACAGCCCGACGAGCCAGCTTAGGGCATGACAGCCCGACAAGCCAGCTTAGGGCATGACAGCCCCCGACGAGCCAGCTTAGGGCATGACAGCCCGACAAGCCAGCTTAGGGCATGACAGCCCCCGACGAGCCAGCTTAGGGCATGACAGCCCGACGAGCCAGCTTAGGGCATGACAGCCCGACGAGCCAGCTTAGTCCACTTCCTTCGATGGCTGTGACAGAAGGCGAGGTCAGTACAGGTGCATCAAAGCTGGGACCGAGAGACTGAAAAACAGCTTTTATCTCTTGGCCAATAGCCCTCACTAGCACATTTGAGGCTGCTCCCCTATAGACATAGACTTGAAATCACTGGCCACTTTAATAATGGAACACTAGTCACTTTAGTTTACACATTTTGCATTACTCATTCTATTCTACTGTATCTTAGTATGTGCCACTCTGTTCGCCCAAACATGCATATATTCTTAACAGCGCGATTTGCCAAGGCAAGAAACTCTGAGAGCAGCCCTCCCTATCCAGAGATGGCAGTGGCTTCTGATTAAATTAGATTTTCACAGAACCGCTTGTTCAGATATAGGTAAGTGGACTGGAAGCAGGGCATGAAAGGGATAATGAATCCAGTTGTCCATTTTGGTAAAGTACCTGCGTAATTGAGAACCCAGCTCACTCAGGTGCTACGCTGTATCACATTTGACATTGTCCGTGAGCTTGAGTTCAATTGGACACAAAATAAATCATACAATGATGGAAAGACCTGTGTGTTGTCCTTGTTAATGCAGACAGAGAAGAGCTCCAACTTCTTAATCATAGCCTCAATTTTGTCCCGCACATTGAATATCGTTTCAGAGAGTCCCTGTAATCCTAGATTCAGATCATTCAGGCAAGGAAAAACATCACCCATATTGGCCAGTCGTATGAGAAACTCGTCATCATGCAAGCGGTCAGACAAGTGAAAATTATAGTCAGTTAAGAAAACTTTAAGCTCGTCTCTCAATTTAAAAAAAAATGTGTCAATACTTTGCCCCTTGATAACCAGCACTTCTGTATGTTGTAAAAGCGTTACATGGTTGCTGCCCATATCATTGCATAATGCATAAAATACACGAGAGTTCAGGGGCCTTGCTTTAACAATGTTAACCAATTCCACTATAGTGTCCAAAACATCTTTCAAGCTGTCAGGCATTCCCTTGGCAGCAAGAGCCTCTCGGTGGATACTGCAGTGTACCCAAGTGGCGTTGGGAGCAACTTCTTGAACGCGTGTTACCACTCCACTATGTCTCCCTGTCATGGCTTTTGCGCCATCAGTACAGATACCAACACATCTTGACCACCAAAGTCCATTTGATGTCACAAATCTGTCCAGTACTTTAAAAATATCCTCTCCTGTTCTTCTGGTTTCCAGTTGTTTGCAGAAGAGGATGCCTTCCTTAATTTACCCCTCATAAATGTAACGGACATATACCAGGAGCTGTGCCAGGCCCCCTATGTCTGTTGACTCATCCAGCTGTAACGCATAGAATTCACTGGCTTGCGAAGCAGTAATTGTTTCAAAACATCTCCTCCCATGTCACTGATGCTCCGTGAAACAGTGTTGTTTGATGAAGACATTGTCTATATAGTTTCTTTGACCTTTTCCACCATCACTGTCCCAGCCATATCTACGGCAGCAGGAAGAATGAAGTCCTCCACAATAGTATAGCCCCGTTGGAAAATAGAAATGTATTGTTTGAAAATGTGAAGATAAAAAAAATGGTCACATTTATATTTGGCGTACTCCCGACGACTTTGCGCGTACCCCAGTTTGGGAATACCTGCTCTATGTGTATGGTCTATTAACATTACACTCTTGGTGCTATAGTGTACCTGTGCCAAGTTCAATAGCTTTATGTTTGACCTGGATCACAAGCATGTGAGAGAAGATATGTTGAATCCCAGGTCTGAGCTCTGATAGGCCAGCCACCACCACATGCCTCTGTGGTCGCTGCCAAGTTCAACAGCTTTGTATCTGATTTGACCAGAATCCCATTTGAGCCTAGACAAACACGTGACGGACGTGAGCCGAAACCAACATGGTCTGGTTCCAGTACGTTCTCCAACTGGGGTCAGACATCAAGACAATGTCCAGGGTAACCCTTTATTAGGATAATCCTCTACAGATGGTGTATACAGTAGATGTTGAACTATCAACAAACTGTTTAGCAAAATATAACCCTAAAAAGTTGCAAGTCAACTGAGTTGCAGTTGATAGGTTGTTGGCAGTTGGAGCATCTTTAGACCACGGAGGCATGTGGTGGTGGCTGGCCTATCAGAGCTCAGACCTGGGATTCAACATATCTTCTCTCACATGCTTGTGATCCAGGTCAAACATAAAGCTATTGAACTTGGCACAGGTACACTATAGCACCAAGAGTGTAATGTTAATAGACCATACACATAGAGGAACCCCACATAACTAAAGGAGAGGAGAGCTGGCTGGAGCCCAATACAACGGACGCTGAGGAAAGGCAATGGGCTTCTTAAAACACAAATTATGTGTGTGATTTATGTGGTTCATTAGCAGTAATGGCCAGTTGGAATGGGCCCAAAGCCATGGAGATAAAAACCTGCCACATGGTTCAGACAGGGTTGGGGAGTAATTGATTACAAAACTGTAACTGTGATCAGTTACATTACCAGCAACAATATTGTAATCAGATTACAGACCCTTTTGAAAACTAGATGCTTACTTTTAGGATTACTTTTAAAGGATGTTTGGGGATAATTACATTAAATTCAGCATTGAAAAAAGGCACAAGTTTAAGTTTGTTCCACCTGATTGAGTGTGACCACAAGTCCGAGATCACTGATGACAAACCAAATGTGTTTAATGAATCCGTTTTGTCTATTTCTAATGCCTCGTAAAGGGAAATAAATCCTAAAGTAACTCAAAGTAATCAGATTACCATACTGAGTTTGGGTAATCCAAATGTTACATTACTGATTAGAATTGTGGACGGGTAACTAGTAACAGCAACGGATTACATTTTGAAATTAATGGTTTCGGATCAGTTAGCACCATAGGACAGGGTTAACAGACACCATTAGTAACATCCACTACAACTCATAGCATGTATCAGCAGTATTTCAGATATATTGTCTATTAAAGACAAAGAAAGGGAGCTGTGACTGGCTATGTACTGTAAATTGAAAACCTTATATCAGAGAAATTAACAACTTTTACACACCATTGGTAAATCTTAATTTCTGAGCCCTTTGTACTGTACTCGTGTTTATGAACGGACATTTGTGAATAAATGCTTTTATTTTGCTATCTACCAGGTCAATATGCTTTCCACAACATATTATCCAGTCCAGCATGGTCACCATGGTACCAAAGAACCACTTGACAAAAAAAACGATTTGTTTCCTTTTATTCCCCTGGACCATTGATAAGAGCTGTTACTGGAGGCATGGCCAGCCCTGTAGCCAATGAGAGGAGCCGTTACTGTGGGCATGGCTAGCCCTGCAGCCAATGGGAGCGGAGGACAAAGCTGTAATGGCTAAAGCAGGTGACCTGTAAGAGAATCACGATGTTGATACATTAAAAGACGTTTAAGAAGGAGGGAAAAATTTACTATTTGTGGAACTGTCTGTCTCTCTCTCTGTTTTCCTGACTTCTTATGGCTATTTTTTCTTCTTTAACTCTAAAAACCCATGTGAAATAACAGCAGAGGTCAGTTAGAAGGGTTCTAACCCATTGCGTCACGCCCCGGTGGAGTTAAAGTCAAATACAATATGTGATGAGAGAAGGGTTGAGAGTAGAACATGGAGTCCCCACAGTACATGTCTGTACAACACACGTTTAGACTGGGCCTTTTTGGCCTAAGTGCACATAGGGAAAATACTTTCATTTATGCCTATTTAGCCTCTCGGAATACTTTGGGGCGTATTTGAGAATACTCTCAGGAATTCATTAAAAATATACAAAAATTTGATTTGATATGTTTTCTTTGAGCAGGTCGAGGTGCAGAGGAAAAGTAAGAGTAATGTAATATAGTATGTGTGGAGACTCCAGGGAGAGGCTACTGTATAGAGGGCCCCTACAGTCAGCTCTATAACAGCCGTACTGTCACGGAAACCGGATACTCACACCAGCTCAGTGGCAGATTAAAGAATGGACTAATGGAGTACCCAGACTGACTGGTGATTTGGGTCAGCAACACTATCACATGTCAGCTATATGAATCATAAAGAGGCCTCACTAACAAGAAGGTGGGAAAATAACAGAAGAACATATTGAGTGCCATCCCAGTGGGCAAAACTGGTTGATATGACAACCAGTTTTGTTGCTGAGATGTCTCTTTTTGAATGAGCCTACGTCATAAATACTGTGGTGTGGCTATCATGCATATCTAGTGTGGGTGTTTCAATGGGGGACTATGTATTTAGTAAGCATTAGGATCACGAAGGCAGCAGCTAATGTTCCAGGGGTCCAAACAGGGTTAAAACAATTGCATCACAACAAAACCCAACAACAGCCTACGTCATAAATACAAATATACAGTACCAGTAAAAAGTTTGGACACACATACTCATTCAAGGGTTTTTCTTTATTTGTACAGTTTCCTACATTGTAGAATAATAGTGAAGACATCAAAACTACGAAAAAACACATATGGAATCATGTAGTAACCAACAAATCATAATGTATTTTATATTTGAGATTCTTCAAAGAACCCACCCTTTGCCTTGATGACAACTTTGCACACTCTTGGAATTCTCTCAAACAGCTTCACCTGGAATGCTTTTCCAACAGTCTTGAAAGAGTTCCTGCAAATTCTGAGCACTTGTTGGCTGCTGAGCACTTGTTGGCTGCTAAGCACTTGTTGGCTGCTAAGCACTTGTTGGCTGCTTTTCCTTCACGCTGCATTGCAATTCATCCCAAACCATCTCAATTGGGCTGAGGTCGGATGATTGTGGAGGCCAGGTCATCTGATGCAGCACCATCAATCTCCTTCTTCATAAAATAGCCCTTACACAGCCTGGAGGTGTGTTGGGTCATTGTCCTGTTGAAAAACTAATTATAGTCTCACTGAGTGCAAACCAGATGGGATGGCTTGTTGCTGCAAAATGCTGTGGTAGCCATGCTGGTTAAGTGTGCCTTGAATTGTAAATAAATCACAGACAGTCTCACCAGCAAAGCACCCCCACACCAACACACCTCCTCCTCCATTCTTCACGGTGGGTACCACACATGCGGAGATCATCCGTTCACCTACTGTCACGATTCTTCAAAATCGAACCCAGAAGCAGACCAGGACAAGGAGAGTAGGAAGAAGGTGAGTATTTATTTACAAGTGAATGTGAATGGGTAGATATATCCAGGTGGTGTAGCGGGTAGCGGTGGTGAGTTGATGGGAGTAAATAGGTGGATCCAATGGGGAAGCGGAATCCTCTGACGACCAGGCGGGAATGGGGTAAATGATCCGGGTGAGTAACTGAAGACAGAACAAACAGAGGTAAGTTCAAGGCAAGTAATACGTAACAAACAACAAAACAAATTCTATCCAACTTGAGGCTGATACTCTGGCAAAACATACTGTTCATGGCTAACGATCCGGCAGGGAATGGATGTCAGGTCAGAGCTTTTGAAGGGGAGAGGTGATGATCAGGACAGGTGTGCAGATTACTGATGGGATACAGGTGCGGGTGAACATCGATCTCCCAACAAGCTAATTCGCCCGGCAACCAGACAGGGTGCGTTCCAGGACACCGGAAACACACTCCAGGACAGAAACACAGGCAAACACAGACTCAGGAAGCGGGATTCGTGACAGTACCCCCCCTCCGACGAACGCCACCGGGCGGACTACCTGGAGCGCCAGGGTGCAGGCAGTAAGTCACGAAGCAGGTCGTCATCAAGGATCTGACGCCGAGGAATCCAACTCCTCTCCTCTGGACCATATCCTTCCCAATCCACGAGATATTGGAACCCTCGACCCCGCCGTCTGGAGTCCATGATGCGGCGCACCGTGTAGACAGGACCACCTCCAATCATCCGAGGAGGAGGAGGACGAGGAGGAGGGGGCAACAGAGGACTGAGGTGAACCGGCTTGAGGCAGGAGACATGAAAGGTGGGGTGTACTCGAAGCGTTGCCGGCAATTTGAGTCGGACCACAGCAGGGTTAATGATTCTCTCCACCACGAACGGACCAATGAACTTTGGTGACAGTTTCCTCGACTCAGTCCGTAGAGGAAGATCCCGTGTAGCCAACCACACCTTATCTCCGATGGTATAAGCGGGAGCAGGAATACGGTGACGATTCGCCTGGATCTGATACCGGTCAGAAACTCTAAGGAGGACCTTCCTGGCCCGATGCCAGGTCCGGTGGCAACGACAAATGTGGGCCTGGACAGAAGGGACCGAAAGATCCCTCTCCTGAGAAGGAAACAAGGGAGGTTGGTATCCGTACAGGCATTGGAAGGGGGACATCCCAGTGGCAGATGAAGGAAGGGTATTATGAGCATACTCGACCCAGGGTAATTGAGATGACCAAGAGGTGGGATCAGAGGAGACAAGACAACGCAGCGTGGACTCCATCTTCTGGTTGGCTCTCTCCGCCTGACCATTAGATTGGGGGTGAAATCCAGATGTGAGACTGACTGTAGCTCCAATGGCCAAACAGAAGGATTTCCAGACAGCAGAGGTAAACTGAGGACCACGGTCAGAAACAATGTCACAGGGCAACCCGTGGACCCTGAACACCACCCTAACCAGGATCTCGGACGTCTCAGTGGCAGAAGGCAGCTTGGAGAGGGGAACAAAGTGAGAAAACTTACTGAATCTATCCACAATGGTCAGAATAACCGTGTTACCAACAGAAGAGGGCAACCCCGTGACAAAATCCAGGGCCAGATGCGACCAAGGTCGCCGGGGAATAGGTAGGGGGTGAAGAAGCCCAGAGCTGGCCCGATTGGTACTCTTATTCTGCGCACAAACAGGACAAGCGGCAACAAACCTCCGGGTATCTTCTCCCATGGCAGGCCACCAAAATCGTCTGCGCAGTAGCGCCATAGTCCGAGCAACACCAGGGTGACAAGCTATCTTGCAGGCGTGGGACCACTGAAGGACAGCAGAACGAACCGACTCAGGCACGAACAACCGACCGGGTGGACCGTTACCGGGCCCGGGCTGTGTCCGAAGAGCCGCCATCACCTCCTCCTCAATCCTCCATGTAACGGCTCCCACGACAACGTTCTGGGGAAGAATCGTCTCAGTCTTGGCCTCACTCTCCTCCGTCTTGGAGAACATCCGGGACAGGGCGTCCGCCTTCCCAATCTTCGACCCAGGTCGGAACGTCAGGGAAAAATTGAAGCGTCCAAAAAACAAAGCCCACCGTGCCTGACGAGAGTTGAGACGTTTAGCCGATTGCACGTAAGCCAGATTCTTGTGGTCAGTCCAGACCACAAACGGTTGCTCCGCTCCCTCCAACCAGTGACGCCACTCCTCCAAGGCAAGCTTCACAGCGAGAAGCTCCCAGTTACCCACATCGTAGTTTCTTTCAGCTGGAGAAAGACGACAAGAGTAGAAGGCGCAGGGATGGAGTTTACCGTCAGTGGAGCTACGCTGGGACAGGATGGCGCCCATCCCCACATCAGACGCATCCACCTCCACAACGAACTGACGGGAAGTGTCAGGTTGAGAGAGAATCGGGGCGTTGGTGAATCGGCTCTTCAAATCTAGAAATGCTCGGTCTGCCTCAGGAGACCAACAGAACTTTCTGGTGCAAGACGTCAGTACAGTTAAAGGGGCGGCCACCCGGCTGTAATCACGGATAAACCTCCGATAAAAATTCGCAAACCCCAGGAATCTCTGGAGCTGCAATCTCGTACCGGGCTGGACCCAATCCCGAACCGCCCGAACCTTCTCTTGGTCCATCTTGATCTTTCCCCTGGAGATGATGTACCCGAGGAAGGACGTCGTGTGAGCGTGAAAATCGCACTTCTCAGCCTTCACAAACAGACGGTTCTCCAATAACCGCTGCAGGACCTGCTTGACATGCTGAACGTGGCTAGAAAGCTCCTTCGAGAAGATGAGGATATCATCCAGGTAAACAAACACAAAAATACCAATCATATCTCTCAGAACGTCATTCACCATACTTTGGAACACAGCAGGAGCGTTGGTCAGTCCAAACGGCATCACCTGGTACTCGAAATGTCCCATCGGAGTATTGAACCCAGTCAACCACTCGTCCCCCTCTTTGATCCGAACCAAATGATAAGCATTACGTAAATCAAGCTTCGTAAAAACCGTAGCACCCTGTAAAGAATCGAAAGCCGAGCTCATCAAGGGCAGGGGATACTTGTTCTTGACCGTAATATCATTCAAACCCCGATAATCAATACACGGTCGAAGAGAGCCATCCTTCTTGCTCACAAAAAAAAATCCTGCTCCCAGAGGTGATGACGAGGGCCGAATGAGACTTGCAGCTAGAGACTCCTTGATGTAGGTCTCCAAGGCCTCACGTTCAGGTCGAGAGATACTGTATAACCGTCCCTTGGGAAAGGAGGCTCCAGGAAACAGATTAATCGCACAGTCATAAGGTCGGTGGGGAGGAAGGGACTGAGCCTTCTGTTTACTGAATACTTCACCCAACTCGTGATATGTTTCTGGAACCAGGGACAAATCAGGAGGAACAGAGTCACTGACCTGACTGGAAATGGCAGGAGAACAGGCAGTCCTAAGACAGTTAGCATGACAATCAATGCTCCAACTAGTTACCTTACCCGTCACCCAATCAAACGAGGGATTGTGTTCCTTCAGCCAGGGGTAACCAAGAACCAGAGGAACATGGGGCGAGGACAGAATGAAGAAGGAGATAAACTCTGAATGATTCCCCGACAACAACATCTTAACCGGTTCAGTCCTCATAGTGATCCGTGCCAGACTACTGCCGTTCAGAGTGGTTGCTTCAATGGCTTCCGGCAATTGCTCCTTAGAAAGCCCCAGCTGTTCCACCAAGTCGGCATCAATAAAGCTGCCATCGGCACCTGAATCGATAAAAGCGTTCATCTCTAAGCTCTGATCCTTATTCATAAGGGTCGCAGGAAAACGGGGTCTGACAGGATTCTTGAGAGGTTGAATCTGGCTCGCTAAAATTCCTCCCAAAACTAGCGAGCCGGGCAGTTTAACGAGCGCTGTGGACAAGTGGAGATGTAATGTCCTGAGCTACCACAGTAGAGACAGCTGTTGGTCTCACGTCTACGTTGGCGCTCCTCCTTAGTTAGCCCGTGTCGCCCCACTTGCATTGGTTCAGGATCTGGTGGCAAGACCCCTCCACTAATCCCGTGTGGGTAATAACGATCAATACGTTCTGGTTCACTTCCTGAACCGAATGGTAACCGAGTTGCTGATTGATTGGATGGGCCCCACTGCTTCTCCCTCCTTCTCTCTCGGACTCTATTATCTACCCGAATAGCTGTCTAGGTCACTAGGCTCTGGATAGGATATCAGCTCGTCCTTGAGTTGCTCCGACAACCCCTGGTAAAAAGCCGCTTGTAGTGACTCCTCATTCCAACCACTCTCCACAGACAATGTCCTGAACTCGATCATAAAGTCGGCCACACTGCGAGATCCTTGGCGAAGAGTGAACAAACGTTTAGCTGCGTCCTTACCTCGGACTGGATGGTCAAAAAGCCTTCTCATCTCTCCCGTGAATTCCTGGTATGAAGCCATGCAGGTCCCCTGTCGTTCCCAAACGGCTGAAGCCCATTCCAGAGCTCTTCCACGCAGCAGTTCAATAACAAAGGCTATCCTAGCCTTGTCAGTGGCGTAAGAATGGGGCTGCAGATCAAACACTAACCCACACTGCATAAGAAACGAACGGCATCTTCCCAAATCCCCTTCATATTTATCAGGCGTCGGTACCTTGGGTTCACGGAAGGAAACCGCATCAGGCACGGCAGGTGAGATGGGTGAAACAGGTGGCGAATGAATCGCCAGCAAACTGAGCTGATCCTGGATCTGTGTCAAGCTAGCAGATAAGTTCTGGATTGCAACCGCTATCTCCTGTAGCGCCGTCTTGTGTTGTCCCAATGTCTTCCCCTGCTGGGTAATGGCATGGCAAACGGAATCCAGGTCCGCTGGGTTCATTCTTGGCCGGATCGTTCTGTCACGATTCTTCAAAATCGAACCCAGAAGCAGACCAGGACAAGGAGAGTAGGAAGAAGGTGAGTATTTATTTACAAGTGAATGTGAATGGGTAGATATATCCAGGTGGTGTAGCGGGTAGCGGTGGTGAGTTGATGGGAGTAAATAGGTGGATCCAATGGGGAAGCGGAATCCTCTGACGACCAGGCGGGAATGGGGTAAATGATCCGGGTGAGTAACTGAAGACAGAACAAACAGAGGTAAGTTCAAGGCAAGTAATACGTAACAAACAACAAAACAAATTCTATCCACCTTGAGGCTGATACTCTGGCACAACATACTGTTCATGGCTAACGATCCGGCAGGGAATGGATGTCAGGTCAGAGCTTTTGAAGGGGAGAGGTGATGATCAGGACAGGTGTGCAGATTACTGATGGGATACAGGTGCGGGTGAACATCGATCTCCCAACAAGCTAATTCGCCCGGCAACCAGACAGGGTGCGTTCCAGGACACCGGAAACACACTCCAGGACAGAAACACAGGCAAACACAGACTCAGGAAGCGAGATTCGTGACACCTACTCTGAGTCCCACAAAGAAATGGCAGATGGAACCTAAAATCTCAAATTTGGACTCATCACACCAAAGGACAGGTTTCCACTGGTCTAATGTCCATTGCTCATGTTTCTTGGCCCAAGCAAGTCTCTTCTTATTATTGGTGTCCTTTAGTAGTGGTTTCTTTGCAGCAATTCGATCATGAAGGCCTAATTCACGCAGTCTCCTCTGAAAAGTTAATGTTGAGATGTGTCTGTTACTTGAACTCTGTGAAGAATTTATTTGGGCTGCAATTTCTGAGGCTGGTAACTCTAATGAACTTATCCTCTGCAGCAGAAGTAACTCTGGGTCTTCCATTCCTGTGGCGGTCCTCATGAGAGCCAGTTTCATCATAGAGCTTGTTTGTCGTTGCGACTGCACTTGAAGAAACTTTCAAAGTTCTTGAAATTTTCCGCATTGACTGACTTTCATGTCTTAAAGTAATGATTGACTGTCATTTCTCTTTGCTTATTTGAGCTGTTCTTGCCATAATATGGACTTGGTACTTTACCAAATAGGGCTATTTTCTGTATACCACCCCTACCATGCCACAATAAAACAGATAGTTTCTCAAATGCATTAAGAATGAATGTAATTCCACAAATGAACTTTTAACAAGGCACACCTGTTCATTGAAATGCATTCCAGGTGACTACCTCATGAAGCTGGTTGAGAGAATGCAAAATTTTTTTTGCATTGCTGTCATCAAGGCAAACGGTGGCTACTTTGAAGAATCTACAATCTAAAATATCTTTGGATTTGTTTAACACTTTTTTGGTTACTACATGATTCCATATGTGTTATTTCATAGTTTTGATGTCTTCACTATTATTATATTATTGGGCTCCCGAGTGGCACAGCAGTCTAAGGCACTGCAGACCCTGGTTTGATCCTGGCCTGTATCACAACCGGCCGTGATTGGGAGTCCCATCGGGCGGCGCACAATTGGCCCAGCATTGTTAGGATTTGGCCGGGGAAGACTGTCATTGTAAATAAGAATTTGTTCTTAACTGACTTGCCTAGTTAAACAAAGGTTAAATCAAATAGTAACACATGATTTGTCAAAATGTGTGCTAGGATGTTGTTCTTATTTACCTACCATTGAAGCCCCTTTCAGCTGCCCTCAGCACATAAACCAGGTCTATATGACTGACTGACAACGTGGTGGAGGACGTGTTTTTGAAACATCTAACCATATGTAACACTGAAATACCTCCTCACCTCGTTAGTAAGCCCCCTTTCCCCATGGCGCATTACACTGTCACACATGCCGCAATTTATCCACACATTGGGACTCATTGTAGAGAGATCTGTCAACGTGCACACTTTCTTTGCCCCCCCCCTGTTCTCCCCTCATGTAAGGCTGACAGAACAGCCTCCTTGAGGTTCCAGGTGGAACACCAGGGGGGAAGAATTACAGGAGCCCTGTAGGACAAGTTTATATGAAACACCTCTGTGCCTTCTAGGCCCCTTACTTGTTAAACTATACCCCTCGAGCCTCGTCAACCCAAATCCCTAAATCCCCTAAACCCCTCCACCTTGGCTTCTAGCTTCCCGCTGAGGTCAGGGATGGAGGGAATGGAGAGATGGAGGGTAGGGGGGACGGGGGGACGGGGGGGCTTGTGGCGGAACCGGCAGGGGGAAGGAGGCTCAAGGAGGGTAGAGGAATGGGGGATGGAGTGATGGGCAACTGAGAAGGAAAGCCTTGGAACATAAGCCAGAATGGGCCACCATGGATCCAGCTATGTGTTCCATTCAATCTCATCAAAGCACTGTGTGTTTACTGAGAAAGGGGCCATGATGGGCTGAGGAAGGGGCCATGATGGGCTGAGGAAGGGGCCATGGTCGGGGGCTAAAGGGACTAGGGGGGCTGAGGAGGAGGGGAGTAGGGGCTGGGGCTGAAGGGGACTAGGGGGGCTGAGGATGAGGGGGCTAGGGGGTGTTGCTGAAGGGGACTAGGGGGGCTGATGAGGAGGGGGCTAGGGGCTGTTGCTGAAGGGGACTAGGGGGGTTGAGGAGGAGGGGGCTAGGGGATGTTGCTGAAGGGTCTAGGGGGGTTGAGGAGGAGGGGGCTAGGGGCTGGGGCTGAAGGGGACTAGGGGGGTTGAGAAGGAGGGGGCTAGGGGCTGTTGCTGAAGGGGACTAGGGAGGCTGAGGAGGGAGCTAGGGGCTGGGGCTGAAGGGGACTAGGGGGGCTGAGGAGGAGGGGGCTAAGGGCTGGGGCTGAAGGGGACTAGGGGGGCTGAGGAGGAGGGGGCTAGGGGCTGGGGCTGAAGGGGACTAGGGAGGCTGAGGAGGAGGGGGCTAGGGGCTGTTGCTGAAGGGGACTAGGGGGGTTGAGGAGGAGGGGGCTAGGGGCTGTTGCTGAAGGGGACTAGGGGGGTTGAGGAGGTGGGGGCTGGGGGTGAAGGGGACTAGGGGGGCTGAGTAGGAGGGGGCTAGGTGCTGGGGCTGAAGAAGGCATGGAAAGTGGTTGTTACTTGGTATGAATTACTGCCTTATTACCCTGGTTCATCTGGAGCTCCGTTTAAAACGTGTTGAGCAAGCTGGCCATCTGACACATGCTATCACTCTAGTGACAAATTATATGGGAGATTTTAAGAGCGCTAATTGGTGTCTATAAAGTATCATTAGCCAAAATCAATAGCCTTTATGTTTGAAACTACTGAAGGTTTATTTTGCTTTCCTTTCATTCATATCAAACATAAATCCCCTTTCAAATTCGCTTGACCTTATCCTGATCTCTGTTTGATGTGATAATGACTAATTAGAATCTGTAAATTCACAGCCTAGTTTGCTGGAGGATGTTTCAATGCCTGCCTCCCTATTAACTAAAAAAGTATATATTTTACCTTTATTTAACTAGGACAAAATTCTTATTTCCAATGACAGTCCTGGAACAGTGGGTTAACTGCCTTGTTCAGAACGATAGATTTTTACCTTGTCAGCTCGGGGATTTGATCTTGCAACCTTTACGGTTACTAGTTCAACGCTCTAACCACTAGGCTACCTGCCACCCCAGACCCAGCCTTCAGTAAATAACAGACTGTGACCTGCCTGCTTTCACTCCCAGCAGACGGAAAGGGTTCAGGAACATTTTCTCACAGCTACCACCTGTATTTTGTCCTTTCTGGAACTCTTGGAAGCAGGCAGAAAGGCTACAATCTCATGCAGTTAACATCTAAAAGTCTGAGCCGTTTGGGGGGGGGGCCTTCATACCAGTCCTGTGACACTTGTGGGAGTCATAGAGCAATCCACAGTGGGATCATATTAGTTTGTAGCCCAAACGTTTCGGACACAACAGACAGAAGTTGGCACATCAGCGTTACCGACTTCAGACAGGTCCCATGACACTTGTGGGCAATGTTCCCTCAAATGTTTTGGGGCACTGAGCAAATATTAGGTCTTCTGAGCGGAAACTTAAACATTGTGAGATTTTTGTGGAACTTCCAGGGCGTGTTTACAGTGAACACTCAGGCTTACAGTTGTAGACAGTGGCCAATAGGCTGCGCCCTTACAGTTGTAGTCAGTGGCCAATAGGCTGCACCCTTACAGTTGTAGACAGTGGCCAATAGGTTATTGTGGCTATTTGAGCATAGTGTAGAACTGCCAACAAAACCAATGGACTAAATCCCATAATATTTTCACATGGTAATAGCTCTTTAATTTCTATCATATAGACTACAGTAGCCTATATGTGATGTTCAATGCAGGCCTACATCACATGAGACTTTTAAACGTTTCTACATTATGAAGAGCTTGATATTCATATTTATTTACTTGGTCTGTAACACCATGGGCCAAATAGATGACTGAGAATTGCATTGTATTGTGTTTTGTGATGCAAGAAACCACTTTACAAAATACAATTAATTATTATTTACCATACATAGAATTGAACAATGTTGGATATCCTTCTGCCTATTGTCTTATTTGCATATTCAAGCCTGTCTCAAAATAAAACACTGCCACATTAATTAAGACTTAAGCCTTTTACATGACTGGTTTTTCAAAGACAACTTGAAATGTGGCCTACACGTTTTGTGCTCATGTAGGAAGCAGTAACGCCGATTGCTTATCTATAACTTGGCTATTAACTTGCTAACTAGCAAAGAATACCAACAAATGTGCACACGCGTGGCTCTGCGCTCTGATCTGAAAAGCGCATTCACTCGTGGGTGTTTGAAAGACCTCTCATGGGCTACCCTGCGGTAGAATTCTACTCTGTTGCGCTCTGGCAACAACAAAATCACAGACTCAATTTTGAAAAGTTAGATTTGTTTTGGTTGGTAACATTGAAAAGGGGCGGATATAATGTTGATTCGATCACAGAAAAAGATGAATCTATTTAGTGCAAACTAATGGGGCGAACTCAGTGTTCCGTTTCTGCGCTCTATGGCATTTCTTCTGCGTGGCAGTCCCAGAGAAGGTGTGCGGCCGCGCATGCGCGCAGTTTAGAGGGAACATTGCTGTGGGAGTCCTAGAGCGAAACGGAGAACACTATCGTGTTTGTGAGAGTCTCATCGTAGTGGTCATATTAGTAGGACAAACCATTCAAATGCTACAGATGTTTTTGTGAGGAGACCGATTTTCGGGATGTCTCATGGTCTGACAAACACAGCTGTAGCTCGTTTGCCTTCTTGAAGGCTGACATATGTGGATGCGGTGCGTTAATTAAAAGACGCAAACCATATACAAAAAAGCATATCTCTAGTTTAAACTGACGGATTTTGATGGATTTGTCAATACACTCTTAAGGATTAAACTGTTCATTTTGTTTTGAAAGCTGAAAACAGTATGATGCACCTTAACTTCACAGTTGAGTCTTAATCCGTTAATGGTTTGCAGACATTAGTATCCCATCTCAGATAGTGGGACCAGGCATAGGATTGTGTTTTTGGAGTGAGAGGCGTGAGAGTTGACTTTGGGCTGAAATGGGATTTGTCTTTCAGGAAACGTTCCACAGATTTACATTGATTGGATTTTCCAGAATCTGAGTCACACTGTCTGCTGGATTGATCCTGGTCCCCTGAGTATTCTCCTCCCAGGTCTGTCTCTGTCTCCATCTCTGTTCCAATATTTTAGAAATACATTCTTCCTTTCTGGTTTACTTGAAGTAAGCGCATATCTACATATGATTGGATAAGCAAGTTTACCACCCCATTGCTTTCAGTAATCCAACCAATTCACATCTGTGATTACTTCAAGGTAGCTAAGAAGGAAAGATACCTATTCGCAGTATTGGAACTCTGCCGTTGTCTGGCCCACCCTGTCATGCCTGGTGTTGAGGCTGCAGGAGCCTCTGGAACTCATCTTCCTTGATCCTCCTCAGCAATTCTTTCCAAATCAAGTGTATTGGTCGCATACACAGTTTAGAAGATGCTATAGAGGGTGCAGTGAAATGCTTATGTTACTAGCTCTTAACAATGAATTAAAATGTCAAACAAATACACAAATAATCCTTAAATATTTTTTAAACATAACAAGAAATCAAGAAATGTCGGCATGAATCCAATTAACAACCCAATTAACAATAGCACTGTAACAGTAATCCAAATGCAACCTGTACATTAATTTACACAAGATATGCTAAGAAGGACATGTACAGCAGTAGATACAGTATATTAGTGTCACACCCTGATCTGTTTCACCTGTCTTTGTGCTTGTCTCCACCCCCCACCGGTATCTCCCCTCATTATCCCCTGTGTATTTACACCTGCTTTTTCTGTTTGTCTGTTGCCAGTCTGTCTTGTCCCGTCAAGTCCTACCAGCATGTGCCCGTGTTTCCTGTGATTTTTCCTAGTCTTCCCAGTTCTGACCTTCCTGCCTGTCCTGACCCTGATCCTGCCTGCCGTCCTGTACCTGCCTGACTCTGATTTGGATTACGACTTTTTGCCTGCCTTGACCTGCCAGTTGCCTCCCCCTTGTACTATAATAAACTCTGGGACTAAAACTATCCACCTCCAGTGTCTGCATCTGGGTCTTGCATGAGGCCTGATAGTACAAACTGGCCATGACTGACCCAGCAAACTTGGACCAGCTCCACAATGCTGTCACCTCCCAAGGAGCCACCATTGGAAGACACGAGGAGTTACTGCAAAGCCTAATGGAGGGACTCCATACCCTGGCAGAACGCCATGACCTTGCGCTCGATACATTGCTGGAGCATTTCCGCAAATTCCTAACTAGGCAGCAAGCCACAACAGCAATCCCCCAGACTCTCAGCAACCCTGCCACCAGTGGCGTTTCTTCCCAGCCTACCCTGGTGTCCCGAGGACCTTGCTTACCTCCTCCGGAGCGCTACGCTGGAGATTCTGGAACCTGCCGGCGTTTCTCTCCCAGTGCTCCCTCATCTTTGAGCTGCAGCCTTATTCGTTCCCCTCGGACCGCTCGAAGATAGCGTATTTGATAACGCTGATGTCCGGGAGGGCACTCGCCTGGGCTATGGCGGTGTGGGAGCAACAGTCCACCATTTACCTCAGTCTGGAGGAGTTTGTGGTGGAGGTATGAAAATGTTTGATTCTCTGTTGTCCGGGAGAGAGGCTGCTCGTAAGCTGCTCCAACTACGTCAAGACTCCCGTAGTGTGGCAGACTACGCAGTGGTGGCTGAGAGTGCCTGGAACCCGGAAGCCCTTTTCAACACGTTCCTTCACAGATTATTGGAGGAGGTTCCCATGGACCTTGACACCCTCATCTCCTTGACCGTATGGATCGATGGGCGGCTACAGGAACATTGGGAGGGAGAGGAGGTCTGTTCCCTGTTACACTTGCTCGCCTACTGCTTCCACCTAGCCTCCGAGGAATCCCGGAAGTTCCCGACGTCCACCTTACCGAGAGAACCCAAGGTCATCCGAATGCCACGGGAATCACCGAGGGCGGTTGCCTCGCCTCTTCCTGAGCCCAAGCTACCGGGAAGGGATAGATTGTCTCGGGATGAACATTTACACAGGCTGAGCACCAGGAGCTGTCTGTATTGCGGGACTACAGAACATTTATATTTCCACCTGTCCATTACAAAGACCAGGCTCACCAGTAGGTACAGGTACTCTGGTGAGCCGTACAGGGATTTTCCAATCTCCCATTACTCGTACCCCTATGCCACCCTGTTGTGGGGTGACCTGGCCAAATCTCTCCGAGTGCTCATTAACTCTGGGCCGATGAGAGCTTTTATCGACGCTACCTTGGTGATGGAGCTTGGAATCTCAACTCAACCTCTCTCCATTCCCATGGACGTCAGAGCTCTGGATGGACGCTCTATTGGCAGAGTCAACCCGCAATACAGTTCCTATCAACCTACGAGTATCAGGAAATCATAGTGAGTGTATGCAGTTTCTGCTCATGGAATCTCCCCATGTACCCGTGGTTTTGGGATAGTCATGGCTCCAGAAGCACAACCCCCTGGTCGACTAGGCTACTGGTTCTATCGTGGGATGGAGCCGGTTCTGCCATGTGCAGTGTCTTAAGTCGGCACAGCCTACCCAGGACGTTTTCCTGCAGGCTTGGGAGAAGCCTCGGATCTCTCCGTCATTCCCGCGGAGTACCTAGACCTCCGTGAGGTTTTCAACAAGGCCCCCGCTACTTCTCTCCCTCCGTATCAACCCTACAACTGCGCATTGACCTTCTCCTGGGCACTACACCACCTCAGGGGACGGCTTTACTCCCAGTCAGGTCCGGAAACCAAGGCTCTGGAGGACTACATTGAAGACTCTCTTGCGTGTATCGACTACCGGGGCCTTAATGACATCATGGTTAAAAAACTTTACCCTCTACCACTCATCTCCTCGGCTTTCGGACCTGTTCAGGGAGCAACCATCTTATCAAAGTTGAACCTTCTGAATGCCATCTGGTACGGATACGGGAAGGAGATGAGTGGAAGGCAGCCTTTAACACGGCTAGCGGACACTATGAGTACTTGGTTATGCCAATCGAACTGACCAACGCTCCTGCTGTATTCCAGGCCCTGGTCAACGATGCACTCCGAGACATGCTAAACCGGTTTGTGTTTGTCTACCTTGACGACATCCTTGTCTTTTTCTGTTCAGCTCAAGAGCACATCCTTCAGCGTCTTCTGGAGAACCAGCTTTTCATTAAAGGGGAGAAGTGTGAATTCCATCGCTCCACCATCGCTCCTTCTTAGGATACATCATCACTGCAGGACATATACAGATGGATCCAGACAAGGTGAGAGTGGTGGTTGATTGGCCTCAACCCACATTCAGAATGCAGGTGCAATGTTTCCTGGGATTTGCTAACTTCTACCGTCGCTTCATCCAGGGTTACAGCACCCTGGCTTCCCCCCTCTCAGCACTCACAAGGTTCCATTCATGTGTTCTCCAGCAGCTGACCGGGCGATCTCTGACCTCAAACATTGATTCACTACAGCCCCCATCTCAATCCACCTGGACTCGTCCCGTCAGTTTGGGGTGGAGGTCAACACCTCAGATGTCGGAGTGGGGGCCGTTCTGTCCCAGCATTCTGCCCAGGACCGAATGCTGCACCCCTGCGCTTTTCTCTCCCATCGTTTTACCCCTGCTGAGAGGAACTATGATGTGGGAAATTGAGAATTCCTCGCCGTCAAGATGGCGTTGGAGAAGAGGCGGCACTGGTTGGAGGGGGCGGAACACCCATTCTTAATGTGGACTGACCATAAGAACCTAGAATATCTCCACAACGCCAAGCACGTCAACTCTAGGTTGGCTCGTTGGACCCTGTTATTCACCCGGTTCAACATCGTTTCCACATCATTTAAACCAGAAAGTTATATGTGATGATGTTGAATCAACGTGGAAACCTGATTGGATTTGCAAAAAGTCATCACATTTTATTTCTCACATACATGTGTTTAACAGATGTTATTGCGGGTGTAGCAAAATGCTTGTGTTTCTAGCTCCAACAGTGCAGTAATATCTGACAGGAAATATCTAACAATTTCACAACACACAATGCACACAGTAGGCCGTCATTGTAAATAAGAATTTGTTCTTAACTGACTTGCCACGTTAAATAAAGGTTCAATTAAAAAATATATATATTTTATTTTAAGGAATGGAATTAAGACACTGATGCCCTTTGTTACCACGTACCTATGTGAGAGTGGATTCTCGGCCCTCCATTAGCATGAAAACTAAATACAGGCACAGACTGTGTGTGGAAAATTATTTAAGACTGAGACTCTCTCCAATACAACCCAACATTGCAGAGTTATGTGCATCCTTTCAAGCACACCCTCTCATTAACCTGTGGTGAGTTATTAAAGTATTGATTATTATTATATTATTATTTGTGCCCTGGTCCTATAAGAGCTCTTTGTCACTTCCCAGGAGCCGGGTTGTGACAAAAACTCACACTCATTCTTATGTTTAATAAATGTATCGTATAATGTGTGTGTGTGGCAGGCTTACAATGATGCAAAAAACAACATTTGAGAGTGCGCTGACCCTGGTGCTAGAGGGGGTACACAGCTGAATGTTTACGAGGCTATAAACATTTTGGAAACCACTGATCAATAGGGAGCCATTCAAACGAAGTGCATTAGTCTCCCCTAACTGAAAGGCATTCATTTCAAAACAGCTTGACAATATTACAGTGTCTATTCAAACTTTTGTTGACCAGTGGTTCTCGAACCTCCTGCCCGCTACAACAAAATTGTGAAACGTCTGTGGGTCCCTGAGGAGCGGTTGGAGAGCCACTGACTTAGAAAATATTTGAAATATAGAACGTTTGTTTTATCATTGTCAAAAATCTCACAAAAGAATGTCTTTGTCCTTCTCTCATTTCCTATGTTTTACAGTAAGTGGCTTTTTGGATACTGGTCCACTCTAACCACAGTGTTAAACAGAGGCACTTCATATATTTCTAATGAATCAATAATACTCTTAACTTTTTCTGAAAAGCTTTAGGAAAATATATTTATGCTACTCCTTCAGCAGCCACTCAAGCCTTGATTTCTATCTTTTGTTCTAAATCTGTAACTTGATCTATGCAAAGAGAGAGCACCAGGGCAGGTGCCAGCGTGCCAGCGTCAACATGCTTAAATTCCACTCGACTATCGTTTCGGAGCTAAATTGCCCCTTCACAAACAAAGCTGCTGGCTCTAATGTCTAATGTGAGATTAACAGGGCCAATCCCCAATAGGGCCCCGGCTGACTGACAAGGGCTGGTGCAACTACACGCTAAGCAAATGTTACTCTTTTTCAGAAATTGGGTGCATTCGTTTTAGATTGCCCGGCTCCCCAGGTCGTCAGGGTTTTCACTTGTGCACCAATGGAATTGTTTAAAATGTGCAAACCCAGTGCCCCGGTCGAGGTAAAAAAGGAATGCACCTTCTGGCAGTGTTGCCTTGCTCCCTGTTTCCAGGTCCCTGCCTACACCTTGTTTTGTAACTGTATACCGGAATGGCTGGTATTGTGTTTACCAGTGTTCAATGAGCAGTGGCCTTTGTAAAGCAGCCTGTTTCAGTGGCATGCTGACTGAAACCCTGACTGACTGTTTTCAAGGAGCCTGTTTCTGACTGAAAGGACAGAGGAGAAGCCTGGGAACCGACACACAGTAGATCCATGATACGCTCCCCAGTTCCAAGTCACATGGGGTCCCAAATAGCACCATATTCCCTATATAGTGCTCTACTTTGACCAGAGCCCTATGAGCTCTCCCTATAGGCCCCGGTCAAAGTAGAGCATATGGAACAGGGTGCCATTTGAGACAAAACCACACGCTTGTTTTTGTCATTATAGTCCTCTGTAATGGAGCAGGGCCTCTACTCTCTGTCCCTGTTTCTGTCCCTGTTTCTGTCCCTGTTTCTGTCTCTGTTTCTGCCCCTGTCCCTGTCCCTGTTTCTGCCACTGTCCCTGTTTCTGTCCCTGTTTCTGCCCCTGTTTCGGGTCCCTGTTTCTGTCCCTGTTTCTGCCCCTGTCCCTGTTTCTGTCCCTGTTTCTGTCCCTGTCCCTGTTTCTGTCCCTGTTTCTGCCCCTGTCCCTGTTTCTGTCCCAGTTTCTGCCCCTGTTTCTGCCCCTGTCCCTGTTTCTGTCTCTGTTTCTGTTTTCTGTCTGTTTCCTGTCTCTGCTGCTTGTTTTTACGTGTTAAGGGTCACAGTGGAGCTACACACATCCTTTCTTTGTGTGGGTAGTCTAGACTTATAACTGATGGGCTGTCTGTGGGTTAGAGAAAGGTGTGACCAACCATGGTTGGAACCCTTGTGTCTCTTGCACCCACAAGACTGTGTTAGCCTACTGAGCTAAAACCTAGGCATTAACTCAGGAGATAACTCAAGTTTTCAGTTCTCAGAAAAGGTTACTCATCATGTGAGCCTGGAGGCAGTGGGTCAGAATTAAAAGAAAGATATGTTTATTTTAGCCAGCGTCCTACCTAGAGTGAATGTGAGTTTTAACCGTTCCACCCTTCCAAGTTTACAGACAACATGATGTCAGGTCCCAGTTCAGAGCAGGTTCATCCCTAGCACGAGAGGTCCCATATGTGGACAGTTTACACCTGCTCTACTCTCTATCACGTTTTCTTGTTTAGATTCGATGGAGTCAACCATAAACAATTGAAGCAACCCAGAATCAACAATATGTAGTAAAGACTGACAGTCAGAGGATTCATCTGAGAATCTCATTCAGACAGAGGGAAGGACAGACAGCAGATATGGGAATCCAGTCACAGGAATCTGTCCACTCTAAACGTTCCTGTTGACATTTCCCGATTTCCCTTTACAACTATTTTGGAGACATTTGCGTATGTGTTATGTTATTTATGTTTTTACTACTGTTATGTTTACATACAATATCGATATATAAGTCTGTATCTGTAAGCTACAGTTAGTTTATAGATCCACGATTGAAATCATATCACACTGTGTATAACTATACTGCATGATTTTATCAGTGGAAATAAACCATCTACAGTATAAACTATATGGTGATGAACAGAGCCAGGTATTTATTTCCCTGGACCCCAGGGCCCTTCTGGTGCTCTGGTATTCCTCCTCCGGCCATGGAGCAGAGCGAAGTGTAGAGACGAGGAATCCTTGTTATGGAGCGGAGAGGATTGTACGTTGACTTTTGTTTTCTGACCTCTCTCTCTCTCACTCCCTCTCTCACTCCCCCTCTCGCTCCCTCTCTTCCACCCTCTTTCCCCCATCCCGGTCTCTTTACTTTGCTGTGTGCTGAATTTGAGTCCTTCTCTCCCAGCAGTACAGCAGCGTTCTGAAGAGCCACATGGACCCAATGACCCCGCCCAGCCACTGAGCTGCTGCTATAAAAAGCCGTCCAGCTCTCATCTAAAACCAGGAAAATCCCAAGGTCCAGCCGCCACCCTAACTTAACCCTCGGTATACTTCTTCCAGAGGCTCACTCTGCTCCCCTGGGAAAAGACTGCAAACGAAGGTTCTAGAAAGGTAATGTGTTGCTCTTAGAGAATCTCCAGGAATATGATTCATCTGGATCCGGGATACCAGCCCTTGGAATGTATCAGTAGAGAGTGAGCCTTCTACACCAAACCCAATAGCCATAGCATTTGAACACTGAACACACTTACCACAGCCCAACAAACAGTTTCTTACACAGAATAAGTGACGTCATAAGGCAAGGGTAGCACCATAATTCACACAGCATATGTCGTTGTGGGACACTACCTCATAAAGCGCATTCGGAAAGTATTCAGACCTCTTTCCTTTTTCCACATTTTATTACGTTACAACCTTAGTCTAAAATGGATTAAGGAAATAAATAAATCCTCATCAATCTACACACAATACCCCATAATTACAATAGCAAAAAAAGGTTTTTAGAAATTTCTGAAAATGTATTAAAAAAAACAAACTTATTTACATAAGTACCCTTTGGTATGATACTCAAAATTGAGCTCAGTTGCATCCTGTTTCCATTGATCATCCTTGAGATGTTTCTACAACTTGATTGGAGTCCACCTGTGGTAAATTCAATTGATTGGACATGATTTGGAAAGGCACACACCTGTCTATATAAGGGCCCACAGTTGACAGTGCATGTCAGAGAAAAAAACAAGCCATAAGTTCGAAGAAATGGTCCGTAGAGCTCCGAGACAGGGTTGTGCCGAAGAACAGATCTGGGGAAGGGTACCACAAAAAAATCTGCAGCATTGAAAGTCTCCAAGAACAGTGGCCACCATAATTTTTAAATGGAAGAAGTTTGGAACAACCAAGACTCTTCATAGAGCTGCTGCCTGGACAAACTGTGCTATTGGGGGAGAAGGGCCTTGGTCAGGGAGGTGACCAAGAACCCGAAGGGAGAACCTTCCAGAAGGACAACCATCTCTGCAGCACTCCACCAATCAGGCCTTTATGGTAGAGTGGCCAGACAGATCCACTCAGTAAAAGGCACAAACCTCATACCATGAGAAACAAGATACTCTGGTCTGATGTAACCAAGAACTCCTTGGCCTGAATGCCAAGCGTCACGTCTGGACGAAACCTGGAACCATCCCTATGCTGAAGCATGGTGGTGGCAGCATTATGCTGTGGAGATGGTTTTCAGTGGCAGGGACTGGGAGACTAGTCGGGATTGAGGGAAGGATGAATGGAGCAAAGTACAGAGAGATCCGTGATGAAAACCTGCTCCAGAGCGCTCAGGTCCCTCAGACTGGGGCGAAGATTCACCTTCCAACAGGACAACGACCCTAAGCACACAGCCAAGACAATGTATGAGTGGCTTCAGCACAAATCTCTGAATGTCCTTGAGTGGCCAAGCCAGAGATTGGACTTGAATCCGATCAAACATCTCTGGAGAGACCTGAAAATAGCTGTGCTGCGACGCTCCCCATCCAACCCCACAGAGCTTCAGAGAATCTGCAGAGAACAATTGGAGAAACTCCCCAAATACAGGTGTGCCAAACTTGTAGCGTCATACCCAAGAAGACTCAAGGCTGTAATCACTGCCAAAGATGCTTCAACAAAGTACTGAGTAAAGGGTCTGAATACTTGTGTAAATGTGATATTTCAGTTAATATATATATATTTTTTAATGTCTCAATGTCACACCCTGACCATAGTTTACTTTGTATATTTCTATGTTGTGGTTGTTCAGGGTGTGATCTGAGTGGGCATTCTATGTTACATGTCTAGTTTGTCTAGTTCTATGTTCGGCCTGATATGGTTCTCAATCACAGGCAGGTGTTCGTCATTGTCTCTGATTGGGAACCATATTTAGGTAGCCTGGGTTTCACTGTGTGTTTGTGGGTGATTGTTCCTGTCTATGTGTTTTCACCAGATAGGGCTGTTTAGGTTTTCGTTACGTTCTTTATTTTGTAGTGTTTGTATTGATTCGTGTTTTACGTTTGTTTATTAAAACATGGATCGCAATCTACACGCTGCATTTTGGTCCGACTCTCCTTCTCATACAGAAAACCGTTACACTCAACCTGTCTTTGCTTTGTCACTATGGGGTATTGTGTGTAGATTGATGAGGAAAAAAGTACAATTGAATCCATTTTAGAATAAGGCTGTAATGTAATAAAATGTGACAAAAGTCAAGGGGTCTGAATACTTTCCGAATGCACTGTATGTACTGCTTCACTTTACAAAGATAAGCCGATCTCTATTGACTCTACCCTCAGATCTCTGGATTCACAGTGGAAGTACATATGTCCAGTCTGATTTACACGCCAGCAGCAGCGAGGGGTCACACACCTTCAGTGAGAACTTCAAATGAGATGTGGAGAATTTACAAGGTCAGTGGCACAGAGTTAGCCATTCCTTAACCTCTACAGCAGGTATTCCCAAACTGGGGTACGCGCAATGCCGGGAGTACGCCAAATAAAAATGTGATTAACATTTTTTTTTCCAATGGAGCTATACATTTGGGTGATGTTTTTTCTTGCCCGAGTAGCCTTGTTTTACTGCCAAAAATAAAATGAAACCATCTGGTGTTCAGCGAAATAACAACACAATGTCATATACAGATAGCCAAGTCAAATAATTAACATCCAATCACATTAACCATTACTCTCTTGCGGGAACTCCACTAACAGTCTGCTCGTTCCGTTTGCTCGAAAATTAAAAAATGGTTATAAAAAGTAAGGCCCATACCAGCTATTGTGTTAGTACTGCTACTACCAGCAGTACTACACCCGCACCTGTCGATGACACAAGTTGTTCTGCTTCCACGAGCACATCCAATGCTAGCATCAGTAATTCTACATTTGTTGTTAGCCCAGCTAGCATGGACACTGACAGTTGTGAATCTGTTGCAGCCGAAGAGCTACTTCCCCCTTACCCGGGAAAGCCCCAAAAATCAGACAGGGACGTTGGACCATCGAAGAGACGTAAATATGATGAGAACTACATTGATTTGGGGTTCACTTATATTGGGAGTAGTGCCTTTCCTCAGCCAGAGTGTGTTATATGTGCAAAAGTACTATCTCACAACTCAATGAAACCTTCACTCTTGCGAAAACATTTAGAAACAAAACATGCCAATTTGAAAAATAAGAGAATTAAGACGACTTTTGAGTAGTAAGACATGTATAAAAGCAACAGAGACCATTAATAAGAAGGGCCTAGAAGCGTCTTATATGGTGAGCTACCGAGTGGCTAGGATAGGCAAGCCCCATACTATTGTGGAGGACTTAATTATTCCTGCTGCCGTGAATATGGCTGGGACAATATTGGGGGAAAAGGCCCCAAAAAACTGTACAGACAATGTCTTCATCAAACAACACTCTTTCACGAAGCATCAGTGACATGGCAGGAGATGTTTTGAAACAATTACTGCTTCGCAAGCCAGTGAATTCTATGCGTTACAGCTGGATGAGTCAACAGATGTGGCAGGCCTGGCACAGCTCTTGGTATATGTCCGTTACGTTTATGGGGGGTCGATTAAGGAAACCCACTGGAAAACAGGACAACAGGAGAGGCTATTTTTAAAGTACTTGACAGCTTTGTGACATCAAATGGACTTTGGTGGTCAAGATGTGTTGGTATCTGTACTGATGGTGCAAAAGCCATGACAGGGAGACATAGTGGAGTGGTAACACGCGTGCAAGCAGTTGCTCACGATGCCACTTGGGTACACTGCAGCATCCACCGAGAGGCTCTTGCTGCCAAGGACACTACAGTGAAAATGGTTAACTTTGTTAAAGCAAGGCCCCTGAACTCTCGTGTCTTTTCTGCACTATGCAATGATATGGGCAGCAACCATGTAACGCTTTTACAACATACAGAAGTGCTGGTTATCAAGGGGCAAAGTATTGACATGTTTTTTTAATTGAGAGACGAGCTTAAAGTTTTCTTTACTGACCATCATTTTCACTTGTCTGACCAATTGCATGATGATGAGATTCTCACACGACTGGCCTCTCTGGGTGATATTTTTTCTCACCTGAATGATCTGAATGTAGGATTACAGCGACTCCGCAACTATGTTCGATGTGCGGGACAAAATTGAGGCTATGATAAAGAAGTTGGAGCTCTTCTGTGTCTGTATTAACAAGGACAACACACAGATCTTTCCATAATTGTATGATTTTTTGTGTGCAAATGAACTCAAGCTAACAGATAGTGTCAAATGTGATATAGCAAAGCACCTGAGTGAGTTGGGTGAACAATTACCTTTCCAAAACGGACGACACAAACAACTGGATTCGTTATCCCTTTCATGCTCTGCCTCCAATCCACTTACCTATATCTGAACAAGAGAGCCTCGTCAAAATTGCAACAAGCGTTCTGTGAAAATTGAATTTAATCAGATGCCACTGTCAGATTTCTGGATTTGGCTGCACTCAGTGTATCCTGACTTGGCAAATTGTGCTGTTAAGACACTGATGCCTTTTGCAGACACATACCTACAGTTGAAGTCAGAAGTTTACATCCACCTGAGCCAAATACATTTAAACTCAAACTCTTTCACAATTCCGGACATTTAATCCTAGTAAAAAGTCCCTGTCTTATGTCAGTTAGGATCACCACTTTATTTTAAGAATTTGAAATGTTAGTAGAGAGAATGATTCTTTTCAGATCGTATTTCTTTCATCACATTTCCAGTGGGTCAGAAGTTTACAAACACTCAATTAGTATTTGGTTGCATTGCCTTTAGATTGTTTAACCTGGGTCAAATGTTTCGGGTAGCCTTCCACAAGCTTCCCACAATAAGTTGGGTGAATTTTGGCCCATTCCTCCAGACAGAGCTGGTATAACCGACTCAGGTTTGTAGGCCTCCTTGCTCGCACACGCTTTTTCAGTTCTACCACATAAACTTTCTATGGGATTGAGGTCAGGCGTTGTGATGGCCATTCCAATACCTTGACTTTGTTGTTCTTAAGCCATTTTGCCACAACTTTGTAAGTATGCTTGGGGTCATTGTCAATTTGGAAGACACATTTGCAACCAAGCTTTAACTTCCTGACTGATGTCTTGAGATGTTGCTTCAATATGTCCACAAAATGTTCCATCCTCATGGTGCAATCTATTTTGTGAAGTGCTCCAGCCCCTCCTGCAGCAAAGCACCCCCACAACATGATGCTGCCTCCCCCGTGCTTCATGTTTGGGATGGTGTTCTTCAGCTTGCAAGCATCCCCCTTTTCCTCCAAACATAATGATGGTCCTTATGGCCAAACATTTCTATTTTTGTTTCATCAGACCAGAGGACATTTCTCCAAAAAGTCTCCATGTGCAGTTGCAAACCGTAGTCTGGCTTTTTTATGGTGGTTTTGGAGCAGTGGCTTCTTCCTTGCTGAGCGGCCTTTCAGGTTATGTCGATATAAGACTCGTTTTACTGTGGATATAGATACTTTTGTACCTGTTTCCTCCAGCATCTTCACAAAGTCCTTAGCTGTTGTTCTGGGATTGATTTGCACTTTTTGCACCAAAGTACGTTCATCTCTAGTAGACATAACCCGTCTCCTTCCTGAGCAGTATGACGGCTGCGTGGTCCCATGGTGTTAATACCTCCCACATTGCGGTGACATCACCTCGTTTAAACGTCTCTAGAGACAATATCTCTCTCATCATTACTCAATGCCTAGGTTTACCTCCAATGTACTCACATCCTACCATACCTCTGTCTGTCTCTGATGCCTTGAATCTATTCTCTCACGCCCAGAAACGTGCTCCTTTTACTCCCTGCTCCGAACGCACTAGACGACCAGTCCTGATAGCCTTTAGCCGTACCCTTATCCTACTCCTCCTCTCTTCCTCTGGTGATGTAGCGATTAATCAAGGCCCTGCAGTGCCTAGCTCCACTCCTACTCCACAGGTGCTCTCATTTGTTGACTTCTGTAACTGTAAAAGCCTTAGTTTCATGCATGTTAACATTAGAAGCCTCCCCTAAGTTTGTTTTATTCACTGCTTTAGCACACTCTGCCAACCCGGATGTCCTAGCCGTGTCTGAATCCTGGCTTTAGAAGACCACCAAAATCCTGAAATTTCTATCCCTAATTATAAAATGTTCTGCCAAGATAGAACTGCCAAGGGGGCGGAGTTTCAATCTACTGCATAGATAACCTGCAGAGTTCTGTCTTACTATCCAGGTCTGTACCCAAACAATTCGAGCTTTTACTTTTAAAAATACACCTTTCCAGTAACAAGTCTCTCACCGTTCCCGTTTGCTATAGACCACCCTCTGCCCTCAGCTGTGCCCTGGACACCATATGTGAATTGATTGCCCCCCATCTATCTTCAGAGCTCGTGCTGCTAGGTGACCTAAACTGTGACATGCTTAACACCCCGGCCATCCTACAATCTAAGCTTGATGCCCTCAATCTCACACAAACTATCAATGAACCCACCAGGTACAACCTCACATGCGTAAACACGGGCACCCTCATATCATTCTAACCAACTTGCCCTCCAAATACACCTTTGCTGTTTTCATCCAAGACCTCAGCGATCACTGCCTCATTTCCTGCATCCGTAATGGGTCTGCGGTCAAACGACCACCCCTCATCACTGTCAAACTCTCCCTAAAACACTTCAGCGAGCAGGCCTTTCTATTTGACCTGTCCTGGGTATCCTGGAAGGATATTGACCTCATTTCGTCATTAGAGGATGCCTGGCTATTCTTTAAAATGGCTTTCCTCACCATCTTAAATAAGCATGCCCCATTCAAAAAATGTAGAACCAGGAACAGATACAGCCCCTGGTTCACTCCAGACCTGACTGCCCTTGACCAGCTCAAAAACATCCTGTGGCATTCTGCATGAGCATCAAATAGCCCCCCTTATATGCAACTTTTCAGGGAAGTTAGGAACAAATATTGTATACACAAGCAGTTAGGAAAGCTAAGGCTAGCTTTTTCAAGCAGAAATTTGCATCCTGTAGCACAAACTCAAAAACATTCTGAGACACTGTAAAGTCCATGGAGAATAGGAGCACCTCCTCCCAGCTGCCCACTGCACTGAGGCTAGGAAACACTGTCACCACTGATAAATCCACTATATTTGAGAATTTCAATAAGCCTTTTTCTATGGCTGGCCATGCCATTACCTGGCTACCCCTACCCGATCAACAGCCCTCCACCCCACAGAGCAACTCTCCCAAGCCTCCCCCATTTCTCCTTCACCCAAAACCAGATAGCTGATGTTCTGAAAGAGCGGCAATATCTGGACCCCTACAAATCAGCCAGGCTAGACAATCTGGACCCTCTCTTTCTAAAATGATCTGCCGAAATTGTTGCAACCCCTATTACTAGCCTGTTCATCTTCTCTTTCGTATCGTCTGAGATTCCCATAGATTGGAAAGCTGCCACGGTCATCCCCCTCTTCAAAGGGGGAGACAATCTAGACCCAAACTGCTACAGACCTATATCTATCCTACCCTGCCTTTCTAAGGTTTTCGAAAGCCATGTTAACTTCTTAAGGTATAGGGGGCAGCATTTTCACTTTTGGATAAATAGCGTGCCCAATTTCAACTTCCTGCTACTCATGCCAAGAATATAAGATATGCATATTATTAGTAGATTTGGATAGAAAACACTCTGAAGTTTCTAAAACTGTTTGAATCATGTCTGTGAGTATAACAGAACTTATGTAGCAGGCAAAACATTGAGGACTAACCGTTCAGATTTTTTTTCTTTGGGTCTCTGTCTGTTCATTGGGTTGTCATTGGCAAACGATATTTCTTAGGAACTTGTTTTCACTTCCTTACCGCTTCCACTGGATGTCACCAGTCTTTGGAATTTGGTTGAGGTTATTCCTTTGTGCAATGAAGAAGTCCGGCCATCTAGGAAATGGGTAACACTGTTGAGAGTTGGTTTAGACTTGAAAAGTAGCGTTAGTTTCCTCTCGTCCTCTATTGAAAACAGATAGACCCGTCTTCAATTTGATCGATTATTATTATTATTATAATTTTTTTTTAAAAATTTTACCCCTTTTTCTCCCCAATTTCGTAGTATCCAATTGTTGTAGTAGCTACTATCTTGTCTCATCGCTACAACTCCCGCACAGACTCGGGAGAGATGAAGGTTGAAAGTCATGCGTCCTCCGATACACAACCCAACCAGCCGCACTGCTTCTTAACACAGCGCGCATCCAACCCGGAAGCCAGCCGCACCAATGTGTCGGAGGCTACACCGTGCACGTGGCAACCTTGGTTAGCGCGCACTGCGCCCGGCCCGCCACAGGAGTCGCTGGTGCACGATGAGACAAGGACATCCCTACCGACCAAGCCCTCCCTAACCCGGACGACGCTAGGCCAATTGTGCGGTTACTACAGAGCCTGGGCGCGAATCCAGGGACTCTGATGGCACAGCTGGCGCTGCAGTACAGCTCCCTTAACCACTGCTTCTTTTGTTGGCACTCCAATATGTCCCATAAACACCACAATTGGTCCAAAATGCGCAACGTCACTACAAAATATTTCAAAAGTTGCCTATAAACTTTGCCAAAATATTTCAAACTACTTTTGTAATACAACTTTAGGTATTTTTAAACGTTAATAATCGATCAAATTGAAGACAGGTCTATATGTTTTCAGTAGAGGACGAGAGGAAACTAACGCTAAGGCATGTTTTATATTTTATTTCTACATTTTGTGTAGCGCAGGGTTGAAATATGCTACCCCCTTTGTTTACTGTTGTGCTATCATCAGATAATACCTTCTTATGCTTTCGCCAAAAAGCCTTTTTAAAATCTGACATGTTGGCTGGATTCACAACGAGTGTAGCTTTAATTGAGTATCTTACATGTGTGATGTAATGAAAGTTAGATTTTTATATCATTTTTTATTTTTATTTGCCGTGCTGCATTTTCCCTGGCTTTTGCCCAAGTGGGACACAAGCGTCCCCTATACCATAAGAAGTTAACAAACAGATTTCCGACCATTTCGAATCCCACTGTACCTCCGCTATGCAATCTGGTTTCCGAGCTGGTCATGGGTGCACCACAGCCAGCCTCAAGGTCCTAAACTATATCATAACCGCCATCGATAAGAGACATTACTGTGCAGCCGTATTCATCGACCTGGCTAAGGCTTTTGACTCTGTCAATCACAGCATTCTTATTGGCAGACTCGACAGCCTTGGTTTCTCAAATGAATACCTCGCCTGGTTCACCAACTACTTCTCTGATAGAGTTCAGTGTGTCAAATCGGAGGGCCTGTTGTCCGGACCTCTGGCAGTCTCTATGGGGGTACCACATGGTTCAATTCTCGGGCAGACGCTCTTCTCTGTATACATCAATGATGTCGTTCTTGCTGCTGGTGATTCTTCGATCCATCTCTACGCATATCACACCATTCTGTATACCTCTGGCCCTTCTTTGGACACTGTGTTACCATACAACTCTCCTTCCGTGGCCTCCAACTGCGCTTAACCTTTCTAGGGTAACATCCAGTGAAATTGCAGAGCGCGAAATTCAAAAATACTAAATTCAAATATTTAACATTCTGGAAAATACACGTGTTATACATCAAAATAAAGCTTAACTTCTTGTTAATCCAGCCGCCATCTCAGATTTCAAAAAGGCTTTACGGCAAAAGCAAACCATGTGATTATTTGAGGACAGCGCCCTGCATACAAATACATGAAAATCATATTTCAACCAGGCAGGTGCGACACAAAAGTCAGAAATAGCGATATAAAAAATGCCTTACCTTTGATGATCTTCTTCTGTTGGCACTCCAAAAGGTCCCAGTTGCATCAAAAATTGTCCTTTTGTTCAATAATGTCCTTCTTTATATCCATAAAAACTCAGTTTAGCTGGCACGCTTCAGTCAATAATCCACCCATTTTCCCTCCATCAAAATGCATACAAAATTAATCTCAAACGTTACTAATAACACTTTTCCAAACAAGTCAAACAACATTTATAATCAAACCTTAGGTATCCTAATACGCAAATAAACGATAAAATTTAAGACAGAGAATCTTTATTTTCTTTACCGGAGAAAAATACCAAAGAACGCGCTTTCTTCCAGGCGCTTGAAAACACTACAGCCAAAATGGGAGCCACCTAGAAAAACTACAATTTCTGGGTCCTTTTTCCAAAACCCAACCTGAAACTCTTTCTAAAGACTGTTGACATCTAGTGGAAGCCCTAGGAACTGCAATCTGGGAGGACTTGGCCTTATAATTAAAGTAATGGCCATTGAAAAAAGTGGTAAACTGAAATTATTTTTTGGGGGGGATGGTTATCCTCGGGGTTTCACCTGCCATATTAGTTCTGTTGTACTCACAGACATTATTGTAACAGTTTTAGAAACGTTAGAGTGTTTCTAACCAAATCCACCAATTATATGCATATCCTAGCTTCTGGGCCTTTACTTTGGGCAGTTTACTTTGGGCACGCTTTTCATCCGGATGTCAAAATACTGCCCCCTACCCCAGAGAGGATATACTCTTAGGGATCCCTTCACCCCCATTCTCACTCGGATCCCATTCACGGGATAGATTTGACAACATCCAGTGAAATTGCAAGTGCGCCAAATTCAAAACAGCAGGTATATCTCACTAGTCACCCCCAAAGCCAATTATTCCTTTTTCCGCCCCTCCTTCCAGTTCTCTGCTGCCAATGACTGGAACGAACTGCAAAAATCGCTGAAGCTGGAGACTCTTATCTCCCTCACTAACTTTAAGTACCAGCTGTGTTGTGGAAAATATTGAATCAAATATTTCTCAGATACCGGAGCTTGTGAATTCAAATAGACTTTATTACAGAAAGTAACAAAGCCGAGCAATTCCATGGAAGAACTAACACTTCATTCTCAGTACTTGGCTTTTATACAGTCTTATCCTTACATCACTCCACTTTACGAATCTTGTCTTAGTTAGATTCCATTCTCTTATTGGCTCAGACATTGGGGCATAGATTCTATTAGTGGCGTGACATGTCCCCTCACTGATTAGCTAATGTTCCTGTCCAGCGGTCTTTACAAGTTCAGGCCGATGTTGTCTATGATTAACCCATGTTTGTCCAGTAGCCTTCACAAGATCAGACATGGCCCAGACCAGACATGTCTTGTTGGTTTCCCTTGCCTAATCCACACAGATTCTGCTTACGTTCTGTTTTTTTACATGTCCAATGGTCAATTCGATGTTGATCCAGCTTTGTACACTCACATGGGCTTCAGCCTTCATTCTGCTTACACATGTCTAATATTTAAACGTACAGTGCCTTGCGAAAGTATTCGGCCCCCTTGAACTTTGCGACCTTTTGCCACATTTCAGGCTTCAAACATAAAGATATAAAACTGTATTTTTTTGTGAAGAATCAACAACAAGTGGGACACAATCATGAAGTGGAACGACATTTATTGGATATTTCAAACTTTTTTAACAAATCAAAAACTGAAAAATTGGGCGTGCAAAATTATTCAGCCCCCTTAAGTTAATACTTTGTAGCGCCACCTTTTGCTGCGATTACAGCTGTAAGTCGCTTGGGGTATGTCTCTATCAGTTTTGCACATCGAGAGACTGACATTTTTTCCCATTCCTCCTTGCAAAACAGCTCGAGCTCAGTGAGGTTGGATGGAGAGCATTTGTGAACAGCAGTTTTCAGTTCTTTCCACAGATTCTCGATTGGATTCAGGTCTGGACTTTGACTTGGCCATTCTAACACCTGGATATGTTTATTTTTGAACCATTCCATTGTAGATTTTGCTTTGTGTTTTGGATCATTGTCTTGTTGGAAGACAAATCTCCGTTCCAGTCTCAGGTCTTTTGCAGACTCCATCAGGTTTTCTTCCAGAATGGTCCTGTATTTGGCTCCATCCATCTTCCCATCAATTTTAACCATCTTCCCTGTCCCTGCTGAAGAAAAGCAGGCCCAAACCATGATGCTGCCACCACCATGTTTGACAGTGGGGATGGTGTGTTCAGGGTGATGAGCTGTGTTGCTTTTACGCCAAACATAACGTTTTGCATTGTTGCCAAAAAGTTCAATTTTGGTTTCATCTGACCAGAGCACCTTCTTCCACATGTTTGGTGTGTCTCCCAGGTGGCTTGTGGCAAACTTTAAACAACACTTTTTATGGATATCTTTAAGAAATGGCTTTCTTCTTGCCACTCTTCCATAAAGGCCAGATTTGTGCAATATACGACTGATTGTTGTCCTATGGACAGAGTCTCCCACCTCAGCTGTAGATCTCTGCAGTTCATCCAGAGTGATCATGGGCCTCTTGGCTGCATCTCTGATCAGTCTTCTCCTTGTATGAGCTGAAAGTTTAGAGGGACGGCCAGGTCTTGGTAGATTTGCAGTGGTCTGATACTCCTTCCATTTCAATATTATCGCTTGCACAGTGCTCCTTGGGATGTTTAAAGCTTGGGAAATCTTTTTTTTTATCCAAATCCGGCTTTAAACTTCTTCACAACAGTATCTCGGACCTGCCTGGTGTGTTCCTTGTTCTTCATGATGCTCTCTGCGCTTTTAACGGACCTCTGAGACTATCACAGTGAAGGTGCATTTATACGGAGTCTTGATTACACACAGGTGGATTGTATTTATCATTATTAGTCATTTAGGTCAACATTGGATCATTCAGAGATCCTCACTGAACTTCTGGAGAGAGTTTGCTGCACTGAAAGTAAAGGGGCTGAATAATTTTGCACGCCCAATTTTTCAGTTTTTGATTTGTTAAAAAAGTTTGAAATATCCAATAAATGTCGTTCCACTTCATGATTGTGTCCCACTTGTTGTTGATTCTTCACAAAAAAATACAGTTTTATTGCTTTATGTTTGAAGCTTGAAATGTGGCAAAAGGGCGCAAAGTTCAAGGGGGCCGAATACTTTCGCAAGGCACTGTATATGTTTCCTTCTATATGCAGACTGAACAAAGTACATTTGTGTATTTACACGAAGACCATGACCCCCAGGGAACTGGTAATTTCCCCTTTGAACACGTGATTCAAAAACAGAATGTTAAATAAAAAATAAACATATTTGAATAACTAGTCATCTTAGATTACAACACTTTATAATTTCCCAACGAAATAATAGAATTTCAAAATAATGGTACGATTTGAATAGAGGCTGGTGTTTTTCATTCATTTTATAATGTAATCCCAGCTGTTTCAATCACTTTCTAATGAGATTGTTAAGGTCTCATAGGAAAGTAATCGACATCATTTGAAATATTTCCTCTCCCTCTTCTTTCCCTGACCTTCTGAAACCATTTACATACCCTTCAAAAACATTTCCATCCTTCTTCATACCCAATTTGAAACTGAAAAAAAAAGACTCACAATCTCACAGTGTCAACACCACTAACCCATATTCATAACCAGTAAATGGTGTGTGGGTGCTGGTGTATGTGTGTGTTAAACCACATGTCGAAAATCAACAGAAACGGCCAGGCCTTCCCATGCTTTATTAGGCATGCACTACCCTTAGTCACAATACACACCCATATGATATTATATGATTGGTCTCTCACTGTCATAATCATGTACAAATATTCTGGTATTGTTAATAGACCAATTTCCAATCAACACATTTAGTATCTGTTTCACCTTAGATTGTTCCTGATAACCATTCTAAATGTAATACTTTTTCCTGTTGCAAATGTAGTCAATTTCTCAGCTGAAGAAATCAGTGACATTTGATCCCAGGCATCAAATAAAAAGTTTTTTTAGACATGGTCACTTATGTCTCCCTTAATTAACATACACACTGTATTGGACTTCCATTTTTCCTGGAAGCAAGAGTTCTATTCAAGACCCATCAGATAATACAGTGCTCCATTAAGTGGAATTGACTCCATCTTAAAATAAACAATCCCAGAGCCCCTTTCTAGTAGTCCTATCAGTTTAACCTGTAGCATTAGTTTAGTAAAGTACATTTTTAAACAAAGTACATTTGTTTAACAAATGTAGAACCTTCAAAATGTTGGTGCTGTCTTATCAGCTTGGCAGTCAATACTTATTTCATTGTATTACTGGACACTGCTCCACGTAATGGAAACAGATTATCATTTTATAATACATTAGCTTCCTGCTCAAATTCACTGGAGAAACCTAACTTTAAAACCAAGCAACAATAATCAAAAACGGTCAAAGAATGATTCTTATACTTCTACTGCAAATGTCCCACTACCTGCTTGCCTTCAATCACAGCTAATCTTTTTTACAATCTCATGGTTCAATCCCTCTACTCATCCTTTAACCTTGTATTGAAACTTCAGCCTATCAAATTACTAAAATATTGCATCATTAGAGTGCTATAAAAAGGTACTAATAACATATTACCATTCACATACTGTCAACACTCATCATGTTTACATCGATCCTCCTTATCAATGACTATATCTTTATCACTAACCACTGCTTCACACTCATTAAACATATATTACTTTAAGATGAACCTGTAATGTGCCTAATGTAGAAAATACATCAGCATATTCTTAATCAATTCAGATTCTAAATTTTTATTTTCCAAATGACTGTCTTTTGTTACCTTCACTAGTCTACATTTCATCCCTTAACTTCAGAAAGCTCTCTTCAATCTCATTTTAACTCCACCTCTCTTTTTGCTAACATTTGTTACCAGGTGAGTTTTTATTTTAATTATAGTCAAAACAAACCTATTTCTACTTTTTACCAGGAGGCCACTTTAATTACTATTATCTCCTCCTCCCTTACGTCAATTATATATATTTATTTCAAATAACAAAACAAAGACTATGTTTTTCTTGAGTCGCATGGTTCTCAAAACCCCAAATAGGTTGTCTTTTCGCCAGTAGTACTTTACCATAGCTACAGTGCCTTGCGAAAGTATTCGGCCCCCTTGAACTTTGCGACCTTTTGCCACATTTCAGGCTTCAAACATAAAGATATAAAACTGTATTTTTTTGTGAAGAATCAACAACAAGTGGGACACAATCATGAAGTGGAACGACATTTATTGGATATTTCAAACTTTTTTAACAAATCAAAAACTGAAAAATTGGGCGTGCAAAATTATTCAGCCCCCTTAAGTTAATACTTTGTAGCGCCACCTTTTGCTGCGATTGCAGCTGTAAGTCGCTTGGGGTATGTCTCTATCAGTTTTGCACATCGAGAGACTGACATTTTTTCCCATTCCTCCTTGCAAAACAGCTCGAGCTCAGTGAGGTTGGATGGAGAGTATTTGTGAACAGCAGTTTTCAGTTCTTTCCACAGATTCTCGATTGGATTCAGGTCTGGACTTTGACTTGGCCATTCTAACACCTGGATATGTTTATTTTTGAACCATTCCATTGTAGATTTTGCTTTGTGTTTTGGAACATTGTCTTGTTGGAAGACAAATCTCCGTTCCAGTCTCAGGTCTTTTGCAGACTCCATCAGGTTTTCTTCCAGAATGGTCCTGTATTTGGCTCCATCCATCTTCCCATCAATTTTAACCATCTTCCCTGTTCCTGCTGAAGAAAAGCAGGCCCAAACCATGATGCTGCCACCACCATGTTTGACAGTGGGCATGGTGTGTTCAGCTGTGTTGCTTTTACGCCAAACATAACGTTTTGCATTGTTGCCAAAAAGTTCAATTTTGGTTTCATCTGACCAGAGCACCTTCTTCCACATGTTTGGTGTGTCTCCCAGGTGGCTTGTGGCAAACTTTAAACAACACTTTTTATGGATATCTTTAAGAAATGGCTTTCTTCTTGCCACTCTTCCATAAAGGCCAGATTTGTGCAATATACGACTGATTGTTGTCCTATGGACAGAGTCTCCCACCTCAGCTGTAGATCTCTGCAGTTCATCCAGAGTGATCATGGGCCTCTTGGCTGCATCTCTGATCAGTCTTCTCCTTGTATGAGCTGAAAGTTTAGAGGGACGGCCAGGTCTTGGTAGATTTGCAGTGGTCTGATACTCCTTCCATTTCAATATTATCGCTTGCACAGCGCTCCTTGGGATGTTTAAAGCTTGGGAAATCTTTTTGTATCCAAATCCGGCTTTAAACTTCTTCACAACAGTATCTCGGACCTGCCTGGTGTGTTCCTTGTTCTTCATGATGCTCTCTGCGCTTTTAATGGACCTCTGAGACTATCACAGTGCAGGTGCATTTATACGGAGACTTGATTACACACAGGTGGATTGTATTTATCATCATTAGTCATTTAGGTCAACATTGGATCATTCAGAGATCCTCACTGAACTTCTGGAGAGAGTTTGCTGCACTGAAAGTAAAGGGGCTGAATAATTTTGCACGCCCAATGTTTCAGTTTTTGATTTGTTAAAAAAGTTTGAAATATCCAATAAATGTCGTTCCACTTCATGATTGTGTCCCACTTGTTGTTGATTCTTCACAGAAAAATACAGTTTTATATATTTATGTTTGAAGCCTGAAATGTGGCAAAAGGTCGCAAAGTACAAGGGGGCCGAATACTTTCGCAAGGCACTGTATAATTCCTTGTTCTTGCTCTACTACATAGTATACATATTGTATCAACAGAACTCCAAACCTAAACCTTTCAGCAATATTCAATCAAACTTCGAGGTTTTGTAAACAGTTATTCTGCACTCTGGTATATCCAATCTAGTGCTTTGAAAAGCAACCAAAATAGCCTGAAAGACATTACCAAGTACCCATTTTTTTTTACACGATTAACTCTCAAAATAATCCTGTGAGCGTAATGACGTTGATAGAATGCTAACTTCAGTATGCTTGTACATTGAGCTTCTTATTCTGTTTTTTTATGTGTTTGTTCCAATTCATAATTGCCTCCCTGATTTCTTAATTTGATTTGAATTCTCCTGTTAATAGGGTAATATTGCCCTACATTATCTAGTTTACTCTATCATATTCGAGCCGAATTGGTAGAATTTACGTGCGCTTCTTTCAGTGACTCCATGGTTTTAAAATAACTATTTTCCTGTGATAGTCATATTTATTCTTTACCCCTTAGTTTTTGTTTTATTGTGCTATTCCCTTATTAAACCATAATCTTGTTCTTATTTTACCCCCTACAGATCCAGGACTAAAACTTCAACGATCTGTTCAAGCCCTAAACACTTTGACTACACCTTATTCTCTCCTATTTATATCCATGTTACTAAATACCTCTAGTAGGTGCTGCTATAACCATACTACTATACTGTCCTTCATGTGTCTATTACCGTTACGTATTCCAATAACATAGATTTATTTCAACCATATAATATAGCTATGTTTCTCTGTATTTTATACTCCTCTACCCCAGTATATACTTTATACTCCTCATTTAACACTTATATAGAAGGAAACATATACAGTGCCTTGCGAAAGTATTCGGCCCCCTTGAACTTTGCGACCTTTTGCCACATTTCAGGCTTCAAACATAAAGATATAAAACTGTATTTTTTTGTGAAGAATCAACAACAAGTGGGACACAATCATGAAGTGGAACGACATTTATTGGATATTTCAAACTTTTTTAACAAATCAAAAACTGAAAAATTGGGCGTGCAAAATTATTCAGCCCCCTTAAGTTAATACTTTGTAGCGCCACCTTTTGCTGCGATTGCAGCTGTAAGTCGCTTGGGGTATGTCTCTATCAGTTTTGCACATCGAGAGACTGACATTTTTTCCCATTCCTCCTTGCAAAACAGCTCGAGCTCAGTGAGGTTGGATGGAGAGTATTTGTGAACAGCAGTTTTCAGTTCTTTCCACAGATTCTCGATTGGATTCAGGTCTGGACTTTGACTTGGCCATTCTAACACCTGGATATGTTTATTTTTGAACCATTCCATTGTAGATTTTGCTTTGTGTTTTGGAACATTGTCTTGTTGGAAGACAAATCTCCGTTCCAGTCTCAGGTCTTTTGCAGACTCCATCAGGTTTTCTTCCAGAATGGTCCTGTATTTGGCTCCATCCATCTTCCCATCAATTTTAACCATCTTCCCTGTCCCTGCTGAAGAAAAGCAGGCCCAAACCATGATGCTGCCACCACCATGTTTGACAGTGGGCATGGTGTGTTCAGCTGTGTTGCTTTTACGCCAAACATAACGTTTTGCATTGTTGCCAAAAAGTTCAATTTTGGTTTCATCTGACCAGAGCACCTTCTTCCACATGTTTGGTGTGTCTCCCATGAGGCTTGTGGCAAACTTTAAACAACACTTTTTATGGATATCTTTAAGAAATGGCTTTCTTCTTGCCACTCTTCCATAAAGGCCAGATTTGTGCAATATACGACTGATTGTTGTCCTATGGACAGAGTCTCCCACCTCAGCTGTAGATCTCTGCAGTTCATCCAGAGTGATCATGGGCCTCTTGGCTGCATCTCTGATCAGTCTTCTCCTTGTATGAGCTGAAAGTTTAGAGGGACGGCCAGGTCTTGGTAGATTTGCAGTGGTCTGATACTCCTTCCATTTCAATATTATCGCTTGCACAGCGCTCCTTGGGATGTTTAAAGCTTGGGAAATCTTTTTGTATCCAAATCCGGCTTTAAACTTCTTCACAACAGTATCTCGGACCTGCCTGGTGTGTTCCTTGTTCTTCATGATGCTCTCTGCGCTTTTAATGGACCTCTGAGACTATCACAGTGCAGGTGCATTTATACGGAGACTTGATTACACACAGGTGGATTGTATTTATCATCATTAGTCATTTAGGTCAACATTGGATCATTCAGAGATCCTCACTGAACTTCTGGAGAGAGTTTGCTGCACTGAAAGTAAAGGGGCTGAATAATTTTGCACGCCCAATGTTTCAGTTTTTGATTTGTTAAAAAAGTTTGAAATATCCAATAAATGTCGTTCCACTTCATGATTGTGTCCCACTTGTTGTTGATTCTTCACAGAAAAATACAGTTTTATATATTTATGTTTGAAGCCTGAAATGTGGCAAAAGGTCGCAAAGTACAAGGGGGCCGAATACTTTCGCAAGGCACTGTATAATTCCTTGTTCTTGCTCTACTACATAGTATACATATTGTATCAACAGAACTCCAAACCTAAACCTTTCAGCAATATTCAATCAAACTTCGAGGTTTTGTAAACAGTTATTCTGCACTCTGGTATATCCAATCTAGTGCTTTGAAAAGCAACCAAAATAGCCTGAAAGACATTACCAAGTACCCATTTTTTTTTACACGATTAACTCTCAAAATAATCCTGTGAGCGTAATGACGTTGATAGAATGCTAACTTCAGTATGCTTGTACATTGAGCTTCTTATTCTGTTTTTTTATGTGTTTGTTCCAATTCATAATTGCCTCCCTGATTTCTTAATTTGATTTGAATTCTCCTGTTAATAGGGTAATATTGCCCTACATTATCTAGTTTACTCTATCATATTCGAGCCGAATTGGTAGAATTTACGTGCGCTTCTTTCAGTGACTCCATGGTTTTAAAATAACTATTTTCCTGTGATAGTCATATTTATTCTTTACCCCTTAGTTTTTGTTTTATTGTGCTATTCCCTTATTAAACCATAATCTTGTTCTTATTTTACCCCCTACAGATCCAGGACTAAAACTTCAACGATCTGTTCAAGCCCTAAACACTTTGACTACACCTTATTCTCTCCTATTTATATCCATGTTACTAAATACCTCTAGTAGGTGCTGCTATAACCATACTACCATACTGTCCTTCATGTGTCTATTACCGTTACGTATTCCAATAACATAGATTTATTTCAACCATATAATATAGCTATGTTTCTCTGTATTTTATACTCCTCTACCCCAGTATATACTTTATACTCCTCATTTAACACTTGTTAAATAATTCCTCTGTATGCAAGGATAGTTATTCAACATACTATTTTGTCAATCTCCTATCTTTACACAGTTCCATTAATCATTTACATTCCCCTTTCCTAGTGAGGACTAGATGTGCCCCTCCTGCAAAACCACACTCACGTCACAAGAAGTTTGCGCAATACACTTCCACAAAATAGGAAGACTTTACTCATTCAGGCTTTTATTCACATTCATTCAGGCTTTTATTCATATACACTCACACATACTACGTTTGACCTAAAACGACCTGCAGCTTCTAGCCTAGCGTGATGCACTTCCTCATACAGGATGTTATTGTATGATGGGAGCTTTGCAAAATCGGGTCAAAGTCCCATCATCCCCTATTGATTCGTCCACGCAGACCTCTTTCTCAGAGCGGTATCACGAATGACCCACTAATCACAGACCCCCGATTAGCCAGACGGAGCGTTATTCGCAGGATTTATTTTAGAATAGGACATCGCAAAATCAGGGTCAAAGTCCTATCGCGCCATACACATTTGGTTCACTTGGTTCACTTCTTATGGCTGCAGGGTCAGTACTGAGTAGCTTGGATGAAAGGTACCCAGAGTAAACGGCCCGTTCCTCAGTCCCATTTGCTAATATATGCATATTATTATTAGTTTTGGATAGAAAACACTCTGAAGTTTCTAAAACTGTTTGAATGATGTCTGTGAGTATAACAGAACTCCTATGGCAGGCAAAAATCTGAGAAGAAATCCAACCAGGAAGTGGGAAATCTGAGGTTGGTAGATTTTCAACCCAGCGCCTATTGAATAGACAGTGGGATATTGCTTATGTTGCACTTCCTAAGGCTTCCAATAGATGTAAACCGTCTTTAGAAACGTGTTTGAGTCTTCTACTGTGAAGTGGGGTCGAATGAGAGAGGAATGAGTCAGATGTCTGCCAGCAGTCACGCGCTGGTCACGCGCATTTCACATGAGAGGTAGCTGCGTTCCTTTGCTTTTCTGAAGTTTTATGTTAAACACATCCTAAAGATTGATTCCAAACATCGTTTGACATGTTTCTACTGACAGTAACGGAACTTTTTAAAAAATCTGACACAGCGGTTGCATTAAGGAGAAGTGTATCTATATTTCCATGTCTAACAATTGTATTTTCATCGATATTTATAATGAGTATTTCTGTAAAATAATGTGGCTCTCTGCAATATCACTTGATGTTTTTGGAGCTAGTGACAATGTATACTGAGATTTTTTTTATATAAATATGCACTTTATCGAACAAAACATACATGTATTGTGTAACATGAAGTCCTATGAGTGTCATCTGATGAAGATCATCAAAGGTTAGTGATTCATTTTATCTCTATTTGTGCTTTTTGTGACTCCTCTTTTTGGCTGTAAAAATGGCTGTGTTTTTCTGTGGCTTGGCTCTGACATAACATAATCGTTTGTTGTGCTTTCGCTGTAAAGCCTATTTGAAATCGGACACTTTGGTGGGATTAACAACCAGATTACCTTTTAAAATGGTACAAAATACATGTATGTTTGAGGAACTTTAATTATGAGTTTTCTGTTTGAATTTGGAGCTCTGCACTTTCACTGGCTGTTGTCATATCAATCCCGTTAACGGGATTGCAACCCCAAGAAGTTAAGACAGACTCTCTCCAATACAACCCAACATTACGGAGTTATGTGCATCTTTTCAAGCACACCCTTCTCATTAACCTGTGATGAGTTATTCACCATTTTTGATGAACAAATAAGGTTTTATATGTAAGATGGCTAAATAAAGAGCAAAATGATTGATTATTGTTGTATTATTTTTTGTGCCCTGGTCCTATAAGAGCTCTTTGTCACTTCCCAGGAGCCGGGTTGCGACAAAAACTCACACTCATTCTTATGTTTAACAAATGTGTTGAATAGTATGTGTGTGTGGCAGGCTTACAATGATGGCAAAAAACAACATTTGAGAGTGCGCTGACCCTGGTGCTAGAGGGGGTACACAGCTGGAGGTTGAATGTTTGAAGGGGTATGGGACTATAAAACGTTTGCGAACCACTGCCTACAGGATCAGTGGGTTCCCCATGAGATGGTTGAGCTAACTTAGGCTAATGCGATTAGCATTAAGTAAGTAACAGAAACATTTCCCAGGACATAGACATATCTGACATGGGCAGAAAGCTAAAATTATTTTTAATCTAACTGCACTGTCCATTTTACAGTAGCTATTAATGTGAAAGAATACCATGCTATTGTTTGAAGAGAGTGCACAGTCATGAACTTGAAAAGTTATTAAAAACCAATTAGGCACATTTAGGCAGTCTTGATACACAATTTTGAACAGAAATGCAATGTTTCGTTGGATTAGTCTAAAACTTTGCATAAACACTGCTGCCATCTCATGGCCAAAATCTAAATTGCTCCTGGGCTGGAATAATACATTATGGCCTTTCTCTCGCATTTCAAAGATAACATGGTAAAAAAAAAACATACCAAAAAAACGCATGGTTTGTTCATTGTATTATCTTTTACCAGATCTAATGTGCTATATTCTCCTACATTTATTTCACATTTCCACAAACTTCAGTGTTTCCTTTCAAATGGTATCAAGAATATGCATATCATTGCTTCAGGTCCTGAGCTACAGGCAGTTATATTTGTGTATGTCATTTTGGGCGAAAATGGAAAAAAAAGGGTCCGATCCTTAAGAGTTTTGATCCTTAAAAGATTCCTAGGGAGAGATGGATGGAGGCGGGCAGAGGGGTTGGGTGGGACATGGAAGGCAGAGGGTAAACGTGCATAGGCAAGCATGCACACACACACACACACACACACACACCTCGTCTGGTGATGAAATGGAGAGGTGGACCAAAGCCATGATTAATGGATGTTGTTCCTCTATTGCTGACAGTCTCTGACTTATTGAGAGTTGACTGTTCAGTTCTGAAAAGTCAGGCCCGGTAAGAGAAGGGGTATAATTCACTGAAAACCACACATGGAATTACTACTTTACCACCAATACAGTGAGCTGGTTGTCTTCTCTTTTCAGCTTTGTTCCATTTTTTTACCGAAAATAGAAAACAACTAATGTTCCTTTTAATAGAAATCAAAGAATAAGCTTTCTAAAGGTCTTCCAGACTTTGCTTTCTGACTCCGTGTGTGTGTGTGTGTGTGTGTGTGTGTGTGTGTGTGTGTGTGCTGTGCATGCTTAAGCGTGCCCTGTGTGTGTATATATAAATGTGTGTGCTCAGTGTGTGTGTGTGTGTGTGTGTGTGTGTGTGTGTGTGTGTGTGTGTGTGTGTGTGCTGTGCATGCTTAAGCGTGCCCTGTGTGTGTATATATAAATGTGTGTGCTCAGTGTGTGTAGTGTGTGTGTGTGCCCAGTGTGTGAGTCACAACTTGAGTTCTTTTCCACTCGGTACAGTCTGTACAAGCACAATAGTGTTCCCTGTTTGTCTCTCTGGCTGACTAGCTGACTAGGAGACTAGAGACAATACTTTGTCCCAAATGGCACCCAATTCCCTTTATAGTGCACTACTTTTGACCAGGGCCCACAGAGAAATGTGCCATTTGGGACGTACCCATTGTCTGCACCAGATGCTCAGCTGGAAAGAAGCACAATTAAAGATTAAATGCATAAAACATCTCGTACATTTTTGATAAAGTGTGCACATCACGGGATCAAGGCGCTTTGGTAATACGAACATCTTGAGCTTTTCTGTAGATTTCTGATGGTAGAGATGACATGGTGACAATTTTACAATTCAAACATTATGAAGGAATACAATGAATAGGAATGCAACAGATCAGCCTGGATCACAGCCATGGCATTTTAATGTTTAATCTTAACTAATCAAAAGGGGACCATGGCGCTCTCTCAGAAGCTTGGCTGGTGCGTAAAACCTGTGAATTCAGACATAAAACATGTTGCATAAACCCTACATAATGCCCTCTACCACTTCATAATTTGAATAAATATCTTTGCCTAAATATAAAATACTGGAAACGGCAATATGATTACAAAAATATGATCTCCTTTTTCTGCTGATATGCCAGTATTGTCTTGGTCAAACCCAAGGCTCAGCAGTCTTTTTTATTTTTCCTTTCCTGGCACATGAACATCTCATCTAGCTAACTGGGTTAACTAGAGGTTTTGATTTGTCCTATAATCACAGTGTTCTGGAGCGCTGCACTTTGAAATGATGGTACAAAAGCACACACACATTCACACATATACACACATGTACAAAAGTATGTGGACACCCCTTCAAATAGGTGGATTTGGCTATTTCAGCCATACCCGTTGCTGACAGGTGTATAAAATCGAGCACACAGTCATTCAATCTACATGGACAAACATTGGCAGTAGAATGGCCTTACTGAAGAGCTCAGTGCCTTTCAACGTGGCACCATCGTAGGATGCCACCTTTCCAACAAGTCAGTTCGTCAAATGTCTGCCTTGCTAGAGCTGCGCCTGTCAACTGTACGTGCTGTTATTGTGAAGTGGAAACGTCTCAGCCGTGAAGTGGTAGGCCACACAAGTTCACAGTGACTTTAGAACCCACACACACAGTATATACGAGGAAAAATAAACAATACATTCGAATGTGAAGATTCCAGTAAGCTTGGGCAGTGTAACGTATATAAACGTGTACCAGGCTATTTGGAAAAAGCTATGGGATGCTTTTTCAATACCGTCGATACCATCAAATCTTTTTATTTGAAGTTTTTCAATAAATGTTAATATTTGTAGCTACTTTTTAAGTTAATACCTGCAGTCAACTTGTGCAATACTTTAGGAGATGAAGTAAATTCCATTCTTCATTTCACCTGTCACTTCATTTTACATGATGAAGCTTACCGTAGTTCCCCAGAACAGTTGAGCCAGTCACATGCTTCTTTGTAAATAGCGCAACATGAGAAAGCGAAAGCTGGTGTTTCCATAGCGTTCCATATCTATCGGCCGAGTCTCTATTGTGAAGCGCACATGAGGTTATGAAGTTACACTTTTACTACAAAATCTTTTCCATCAGATATCTTAGAATGTCTTTCTGCCAGAAGTCAAAGACCTCTGGATGAGTCTGTGCAGCTGTCATTTTCCCCCTGGGCTTCCTACTAGCGTTTCCCTCCCCGTTCTTGTCCCCTCTGCTCTGTGTACACATGCTGATCTCCCTTCAGAAAATCATGCATCTCAACTTTGTTCATTTGCACAATATCTCTCATTCCCTTTCGCTTGTAAATGTCCACACTCACTGAAAATGACATTCGGTAGCTACTAGTTATGCTTGTATAACTTTTTGAGCTGGATTTGCCTGTCTTTGCAATTAGTTTGTTTGTTTTAGTTCATGTTAGTTAGCATTTAACTAACAGCGTCTGTGTAATTTCGCTATTAATTTGTGCTAATTTGTTCACATTCTAGTAGTAGAATCCCAATGGGCTTTTCTTGCATTTTCAGAGCCCCCTTGTGTGCTATGCCGGTAATACCGTAATTCCCGGGATGAAATAATTGAGACTCGTTTCAGGAAACAAGGCATATGTGGCATGTCACTACTTCACAGGAGTGGCATTTGAAAGTAAACATTTATTTTTTTATCAAAATGCCTTTTTTTTTGTTGCAGAAATGCCTTATGTATTCCATTCATAAATACGATTTATTTGATTTTATTACGGACATAGTTGGTTCAGCCACAGAAAAAGACAGGAACCTTTCCTCTAGCCATGATTGGCTGAGATAATGGATGGGCTGGAAATGCCGGGAGATGAGTTTGGATTGGTCTGCCATGTAGCACACTTCTGTCTATAACGTGAGCTGTTCAGTATGCATTGACAGTCCTTTCTGCCGCGCCATTTTGTAAAGATATAATGTTAGCCGTCGAGAACTGCAAAAGTTTTGCTTCTTTTCTCAACAACATTGATGCCCTGAATTAAGCAGGTGCTTTGACAGATCAGTTGAAAAAAGGTTTCTGCACACGCCACTGTCAGTGTGAACCAGAGTGACTTGACACAAACAAAATGGTTCCAGTCTGCCGTGAAGCATTCATCCATGTGTATGGGTAAGAGTCTCGCTACCTTTTCAGATATAAGTTTCTAATTTTGTTAGAAAGTATTTTATTATACTGTTAGTTAGCTAGCAAACGTTAGCTTTCTGGCTCGCTAGCTAACATTACGTGTATGATCTGTGTAGTAATATGATTTGAATCAGAAAACCATTTGCATTGCTAGTTATATTATAGCCTAATGTTAGCTAGCAAACATTGAACCTAGTTTGTTAGCTTTAGCTACCTGCAGATTTATACTACAGCTATGACAATGTTTGTATTGGTTGTGGTATGAGTTGGGATTATGCTGTTTCATTGTTTAGCTAGCTAGCTTCCTACCTAGCTAGCTACATTAAAAAAAACTACCTTTATTTAACTAGGCAAGTCAGTTAAGAACAAATTCTTATTTACAATGATGGCCTAGGAACAGTGGGTTAACTGCCTTGTTCAGGGGAAGAACAACAGATTTGTACCTTGTCAGCTCGAGGGATTTGATCTAGCAACCTTTACGGTTACTGGCCCAATGCTCTAACCACTAGGCTACCTGCAGCCCCTACATGTCTAAACAAAAGACTCCACTTCGCCAAGATTATTACATGACTCATCAAATTAGCCAGGTATGCCTAGGGGTGATTAAGGCCATCTATTGTATATCATGAACATGTGTACATGTCTAGAAAATAGTGACTGTGTGGTTATAACATTTCCTTCACATGACCCATCCATTTAGACAAGTGTGTCAGGTAAGAGTCATCTAATAATTATCAAATATTTATAAAATATTTGTATCTGGACACGTTCTGTTTTTGATATTGCTACTAGGCAAGTAAGCACTTCACTGTACCGTTTACACCTTCTGTATCCTGTGCATGTGACAAATACACTTTATTTAATGTAGCATGTGTTTACCACATGGCCTCACATATGAATCCTTAAAGAGATGGGCGGGGCTAAAATGTAAGAGGGTGTGAACTATGCTGAATGGGTGTAGACAAAGAAGAGCTCTCCAGTAGGTGTACCAAAAATACATTCAACATTTACATGTTATGTTGAAAATGTCTCTAACTAATCACTTTCAGTTTGTGTATCATTTGTATTTTTTTTGCCTAGATGTTTGTCAAACTCAAAAGTACGATTTTACTGTGGATTATTACATATTAGATGTTATTTCGACTTGATGACCACAATAAAGTCTCACCGGCCTGCTTTAAAGGAAGCTCAGAGGGTAATTTTGGGACAGGGTCAAACCTCACAGCATCTTGCCAATGTCAAAGATCACCGCTAACACCTTCAGAAACACTATAAATCCTGTCTCCACACAACAGCATGTTGCTATCCAAAGATATTCAAGCAAGTGCTTCTGATATACAGAACAAATATAACCCACAAGATCCAAACACCTAAACCCATGACCTGATGGTTTAGAGACCAAATAATGGGGCTCAGGACAGCTGCTTGTGGTTTAGAGCATTCGATGAACAGAGCAAACGTTGGTTGCAATGTGGAATTCTCAGTATTCCCTGTAAATTCCTATACGTTCTTATAGGGATTGAAATGCTATCTTTGGGATGGAAAGCACAGAATGAGAAGACCCTTTCCAGAGAAAGGAGGGGTTTAAAGCCCATGCACTGTAGATGCACTATGTAAATATGCTGGAATGAGCATAGGTTTCACTAACACTTAGTTTGGATAGTCCACCTGTAGATTCTCTACAACTATCACTAACACTTAGTTTGGATAGTTCATCTGTAGATGCTCTACAACTATAACTAACACTTAGTTTGGATAGTCCATCTATAGATGCTCTACAACTATCACTAACACTTAGTTTGGATAGTCCATCTGTAGATGCTCTACAACTATCACTAACACTTAGTTTGGATAGTCCATCTGTAGATGCTCTACAACTATAACTAACACTTAGTTTGGATAGTCCATCTATAGATGCTCTACAACTATCACTAACACTTAGTTTGGATAGTCCATCTGTAGATGCTCTACAACTATCACTAACACTTAGTTTGGATAGACCATCTGTAGATGCTCTACAACTATCACTAACACTTAGTTTGGATAGTCCATCTGTAGATGCTCTACAACTATCACTAACACTTAGTTTGGATGGTCCATCTGTAGATGCTCTACAACTATCACTAACACTTAGTTTGGATAATCCATCTGTAGATGCTCTACAACTATCACTAACACTTAGTTTGGATAGTCCATCTGTAGATGCTCTACAAACTATATGTAACATGTAGCATGTCTGTTGACTTTCAACAACATAGTGTCTGTAGTCCATCTACAGATGTTCTGCAAAGTATCTGCAGACTATCCGCAGAATCTACAGTGGGCTATCCATTTAATGTAGGACGCAATGCCAAAATCCATAGTTTTTTTTTAGATTCCATTTTGCTCCAAGAGCAACTGATTATCTTTCGAAAACCAATTCTCCGCTGCCCCCACTTAACCAAGAAGGAATAGAATATCCATGTGTGCAATCAAAATGGGATGAGTAGGGATTAATTTCACTGAATAGACAGGACTCTTTCTTCATACTGGGTCGACGGCACAATTTAATATGGAGAGGTCTTATATTATCTAGTATCATGAAACTGATGAGATGAGTAGTATTCACCAGCTCCTTGGCCTTGGCCTTGATTGTGTGGCAGACATCTGATGAAGCCTGTTGGAATCTTTATTCCACATCCTCCCTAACTGCTCTCCTCTGGGACAAGCTCACGCCACTGTCAGATGTGTGTGTGAGAGTGTGTGTGTGTGTGTGTGTGTCTGGCTGACTGAGTTGATTCGTGTTCATACAGTCACGGACGGCTCCTGCCAAAGATTGGACAAATTAGAACTGCATGGATTTTGTCTCTGTGAAGCTGCTGGGTCATGGCTCTGCATGTGGTAAAACTGTTTAATGAGACGAGAGATGATTCTATCTCGTGTTCGCAGAAGCCAATGGAAATTATAATGCTCTATTATATACAAGATAAAGCACAAGCCCATCTTTTTGGGTTCTTAACCCTTAACTATATTGTTTTCATGAAGAGCCAAGACCAAAAGCATTGTTCCAATAGATACAGGTTTATACTACTTTACTACAGTAAATACAATCTATGTATCAAAGAAGGAGCCTTTTCCATGCACTGCCAAGTAGGAATATTCCCTGACCGGTTAAAGTAGTTCAACTTGATAGAATCAGCATGTACTGTATATTTCTGTATCCTTCCATACAGAGCAGAGTTTTCTTCACCCCCATAATTGTTCTTAGGCTGCAGCAGACTCTCATAACAAAGAGAGAAGGGGAGGGGGAACGGGGGATAGATCGAATATGAGGTAGATCGAATACCTTTTTTCCCAGAGAGGGACTGGAGCTCAGCATTCCTGGCATTGCCACTGGCCATCAAACAATCCTGACTTTATCCTGTGTGTGTGTTTGTGTGTGAGAGATAGTGTGTGTGTCCTAACTCAATCCTATGTGTGCTATGCGGGAACCGGCTGGCTGAATGGGCTTAGTGTCTGGGCCTCCAGGTCCCAGTTTGCCCAACGAGGGCCAGCAGCCAATGGACCAGTGGACTCAGAGCCCTGGCCGGACCAGACTCAGACCCCTGCTGCTAACCCAAACACTGGGGGCCCTTGCAAATGGAACCCTATTCTCTATAGAGTGCACTACTTTTGATGGACCCTGATCAAAAGTAGTGCACTACATAGTGAATAGGGTGCCATATCGACTGACCAATGCTGCAAACACACTCCAGAAAATAAACAGGGCCCAGAGAAGAGCAAATATTTGATACATTGGAGAAAGACGGAGAAGATGAACGTGTTTAGAGGAGAGAGGGAGGAGAAGGAGGAGAGGAGAGGGAGATGCCATGGAGGATGGGAGATGAAAGCTAACTCCAGATTATTTTTCCTCCTCTAAATAGAATAATTCTGAAGGCTCCTGTAGGGTGATATCATGTTAATGATTACCAGGAGGAGGAGAATGGTTCAGGAACGTAACTTTTAGAGAGAGATAGAAAGAGAGGGGTGTACGTTATAGCAGCAGACTCCGTCATCTCCTCTTCCTACCTCCCCTCCTCCTCACCCTCCCTCACCTCCTATTCCTCCCTCCCCTCCTATTCCTCCCTCCCCTCCTCCTCACCCTCCCTCACCCCCTATTCCTCCCTCCCCTCCTCCTCACCCTCCCTCACCCCCTATTCCTCCCTCCCTCCCTCCCTCCCCTCCTCCTCACCCTCCCTCACCTCCTCTTCCTACCTCCTCTCCCCTCCTCCTCACCCTCCCTCACCTCCTATTCCTCACTCCCCTCCTCTTCTTACCTCCCCTCCTCCCCATCTCCCTCACCTCCTCTTCTCCCCTCCATCTCACCCTCCCTCACCTCATATTCCTCCCTCCCCTCCTCCTCACCCTCCCTCACCTCCTCTTCCTACCTCCTCTCCCCTCCTCGTCACACTCCCTCACCTCCTATTCCTCCCTCCCCTCCTCCTCACCCTCCCTCACCCCCTATTCCTCCCTCCCTCCCCTCCTCCTCACCCTCCCTCACCTCCTCTTCCTACCTCCTCTCCCCTCCTCCTCACCCTCCCTCACCTCTTTTCCTACCTCCCCTCCTCTTCTTACCTCCCCTCCTCCCCATCTCCTTCACCTCCTCTTCTCCCCTCCATCTCACCCTCCCTCACCTCATATTCCTCCCTCCCCTCCTCCTCACCCTCCCTCCCCTCCTCTTCCTACCTCTTCTCCCCTCCATCTTACCCTCCCTCACCTCCGATTCCTACCTCACCTCCTCTTCCTACCTCCTCTCCTCCTCACCCTCCCTCACCCTTCCACTGGAATGTCTGCTCTGATATGGCAGTACAGCCTGTCTGTCTGCAGATCCTTTGGACAATAACTCCTCACTCCTCTCAAACAGATTATTCCAGACAGCTACTGCTGCTGCGTATTGCTTCACACCCAGGGAAGAAGCACTACTCTGGAATTCAAACAGGGGTAACAAAAGAATGCTTGACACATGCTCATGCAATCACTTAGCTGTAAAGACAGTGTGTGTGTGTGTGTGTAAATCAAATCAAATCATATCAAATCAAATTTTATTTGTCACATACACATGGTTAGCAGATGTTAATGCGAGTGTAGCGAAATGCTTGTGCTTCTAGTTCCGACAATGCAGTAATAACCAACAAGTAATCTAACTAACAATTCCAAAACTACTGTCTTGTACACAGTGTAAGGGGATAAATAATATGTACATAAGGATATATGAATGAGTGATGGTACAGAGCAGCATAGGCAAGATACAGTAGATGGTATCGAGTACAGTATATACATATGAGATGAGTATGTAAACAAAGTGGCACAGTTAAAGTGGCTAGTGATACATGTATTACATAAGGATACAGTCGATGATATAGAGTACAGTATATACGTATGCATATGAGATGAATAATGTAGGGTAAGTAACATTATATAAGGTAGCATTGTTTAAAGTGGCTAGTGATATATTTACATCATTTCCCATCAATTCCCATTATTGTGTGTGTGTGTGTGTGTGTGTGTGTGTGTGTGTGTGTGTGTGTGTGTGTGTGTGTCAGAGATAAATGTAGGGAATTTAGAAGGGAAGCACCTTTTTTTCTTCAGCCCATTGTTTATTTGCCCCCACAGCCACTAGCACCCGAGCCCTCAGACTGCACACTCAGAGCATACTCCTCTCCTCTCCATGTTGGAGAATGACTGAATGTCATTTCCCCCTGAAACCAAGCCAGGCTGAAACCTCTGCCATGTGGCCACAAGATCTCTACTTCTCCACCCCAGCCATCACACAGTCCAGGGAGATCCTATCATCCTAGAAGAGAAATGAGTCACATTGTGCTGGTGTAGGGGAGAGTAGGGTAAGTTGAGCCAAAGGGGTATGTTGAGCCAAAATGGTCAATTGAGCAACCCTTGTCTCTAGGAAATCATACACACAATGAATTATTGGGATCTCTATAGCTTCAACATGAGGTCCTAAACCAAGCATGAAAGCGCATCCTTGTAGCTGTGTGCGTGGCCGTAACTACAAAAGACAAAAACAATTACAGGGGTGTAACGTTACAATTGTATAGCTAATGTGCTATGAGTTTGTAGATCGACTGAGGTGAGTAAACCTACAGCAGCCAAGGTGATAATGGTTGGTGTAATTTTTGCTTGTTTTTGCTGTTATCCAAATAGCATTTTAACTTAGGCCTCGGGTCCTGTTTCTCAATTTCCTTCTGACTGACGTGCCCAAAGTAAATTGCCTGTTACTCAGGCCCTGAAGCCAGGATATGCATATAATTGGTACCATTGGGAAAGAAACACTTTGAAGTTTGTAGAAATGTTAAAATAATGTAGGAGCCTATAACACAATAGATATGGTAGGAGAAAATCCAAAGAAAAACCAACCAGAATCTTTTGTTTTGAGAGACCATGCTCTTCCAATGGCAAGTATGAAGGCATACTCAATTCTAGCTCCCAGGATGAAATTCCTATGGCTTCCACTGGGTGTCAGCAGTCTATGGTCAAGGTTTCAGGCTTGTAACTTCCAAAATGAATAAGAAATATGAGTTTTAGTAGAAGGACACAGTCTTGGAAATTCGTGTTTGGGCACGCGATGAAGACAAAACACACCTGCTAAAATAACTTTCCTTAAGAAATATTATAGTTTGATTATATTTTAGGGTATCTGAGGAGTCAATAGAAACGTATTTTGACTTGTTGAAACAAAGTTTAGCGGTAGATTTTCGGATCCCTTTCTTTGCATGTTGAACAAGTGGATTACTCAAATTGATGGCGCCAACTAAACAGACTTTTTGGGATATAAAGTAGGATTTTATCTAACAAAACTACACTACATGTTATAGCTGGGACCCTTTGGATGACAAATCAGAGGAAGATTTTCAAAAAGTAAGTGAATATTTAATCACTATTTGTGAATTTATGAAACCTGTGCAGGTGGAAAAATATTTTGATGTGGGGCGCCGTCCTCAAACAATCGCATAGCATTCTTTCTCTGTAATGGCAACTGTAAATCGGTCAGTGCAGCTAGATTAACAATACTTTAAGCTTTCAACTGATATAAGACTGTTGTATGTACCTAAATGTTTAATATCCGTAATTTCTATGATTATTTATTTGAATTGCGTGCCCTCCAGTTTCACCAGAAGTTGTCCTGCTAGCGGGACGCCTTGCCCAAATTAAAACATTTTAATTGTATAGAAATGCAGTAAATGAGCTTCAACCTCCCCATTTGCTCTTTAAAGCCACAGTTATTGTGACAAAACTATCAGAGTTAAAAAAAAATGCGATGCAAACACATTGAACTTTAGATTTTTAACAAGGAAAACGAGGAAAAGGCATATTTTCTTTATGTGGATTTTAGAATATTTGCATGAAAGTCTGTCACCAATTGCATGGAAACCTAGCTATGGTTTTAAAAGTATTGTTAATATTTCATTCAGTACAGACGTTTGGGGTAAGTTGTGCCAAGAGACCACTTTTTTGTACAAGTTATGTTTTCAAAACTGTAATGTTTACATGAATTCTGGATATTTCAAGGGATATGCAACATCCTGAAGTATATGTAGATATCTTTGTTAGAAATAATACTATATTTCCCATAGTGTTGCTGAATGTAAAACATTACTCACATACACCACTCTCCCTTACTGGTAGGCTGTTGTAGGGGGTATGAATGCAACAATAATACACTTGTGTCATGACATTGGAAACCGATTTGTTTTTCCCAAAATGATTTAGTCAAGTAATCCAGGATTAAATCCAGGCCATTTAGGTAAAGTTTGGTAATGTTTCCAAACTGGTAAGTATGATATGAGAGAGTCCCGAAGCCACTCCTGCTTGTCTAGGCTGTGGGTCATTGTGAAACTTCACCCCAGTCTGAGGTCCTGAGTGCTCTGGAGCAGGTTTTCATTAAGGATCTCTCTGTAATTTGCTCTGTTCATCTTTGCCTCTATCCTGACTAGTCTTCCAGTCCCTCCAGCTGAAAAACATCCCCACAGCATGATGCTGCCTTCACCATAGGGATGGTGCCAGGTTTCCAGACATGACACTTGCCATTCTGTCAGGGTTTCAACTGTCACCAGATGGTGGCAGAGACCGTCCTAGAGACATTAACGACACTCAGGTGTGTTCTATTTACTCATTATGATTTCCCTGTTAAAAGTGGTGTGTTTTCTGTTGTCCTTTGCTGAAGCTTGAATTATGTGCCTTGTGCATTTGTCTCCTGAGTGAGTTTTCGAGACTTAATGTTTGTTGTTTTCCCAGTGATACTGTGATCCTTCCGTTACCGTTTCTCAGTAAAGTATTATGTTTATCCTTAACCGCTGATTCCTTGTCTGGTCTCTTCTCTGTAACAAGGTTCAACCTCACCATGTCTCACACTCAGGCCAAAGAGTTCAAACTTTGTTTCATCACACCAGAGAATCGTGTTTCTCATGGTCTGAGAGTCTTTAGGCACTCCAAGAGGGCTGTCATGTGACTTTTACTGAGGAGTGGCTTCTGTCTGGCCACTCTAACATAAAGGCCTGATCGGTGGAGTGATTGGCTGTCCTTCTGGAAGGTTCTCTCATCTCCACAGAGGAACTCTAGGGTTCTGTCAGAGTGACCATTGGGTTCTTCGGTCACCTCCCTGACCAAGACCCTTTTCCCTCGATTGCTCAGTTTGGCCGGGTGGCCAGCTCCAGGAAGAGTCTTAGTGGTTCCAAACTTCTTCCATTTAAGAATGATGGAGGCCACTCTGTTCTTGGGGATCTTCAATGCTGCAGACATGTTTTGGTACCCTTCCCCAGATCTGTGCCTCAACACAATCCTGTCTCTGAGCTGTATGGACAATTCCTTCGACCTCATGACTTGGTTTTTGCTCTGACGTGCACTGTCAACTGTTTGCCTTCCCAAATCATGTCCAATCAATTGAATTTACCACAGGTGGACTCCAATCAAGTTGTAGAAACATCTCATGGAAACAGGATGCACCTGGGATCAATTTTGAGAGTCACAAGAAGTTAAGGTATTTCTGAATTTATTTTTAATACATTTACAAACATTTCTAAAAACCTGTTTTCACTTTGTAATTATGGGGTAGATTGCTGTGTGTTTTAATCCATCTTAGAAGAATGGCTGTAACATTACAAAATGTGGAAAAAGGGAAGCGGTCTGAATATTTTTCGAATGCACTGTATGACCCAAAAGACAACATTTTTCATTTCCAACCACCATGTTAAGGAGAGGGTGAAAACCTTTTATACCAAAATGTGGAAAGTTATGTTTAACATTAGTTCTCCCAAATATGTTCCATATATATTTAGTTGACTTACTGACCTATGGTCTTCTTGGAACAAAGAAGTATGCTCCTCACTGTCCAACCCTGCCCAGCCCCGGGCCAGCCTGTCCAGCTCTCACATTGTGGCTTCCAGATGTGGGATAGTTTGTTCACGCCTCAACGCAGCCCTCCAGCAGATGTGCAGATTACTGTGGAGGATTTATTCAGAGGTATAGGATAGATATTTTTTCTACTGTGTACGATAGGGCAGGGCAGGGCAGGGGAGGGGAGGGGAGGGAGATGTATAAAATAGGCCTCCTGGAATAAGGGCCTGCAAGGAGGGCAGGGGAGGGAGAAGTCATATCCTATATGTTATGCTTTTAGATAATTATGTTACATAACACAGCCTGTTTAATTTGTCAAGCAGGGGATGACCAGGTGGAGGAGGAATGATACAGTTTGCAATCAATCAATTATGATATACTTTAGGTGAAAGTTTTACGGGTGCAGATTTTTCAAGTGCTACAGTTGAAGTCGTAAGTTTACATACACCTTAGCCAACTACATTTAAATTCAGTTTTTGACAATTCTTGACATTTAATCCTAGTAAAAATTCAGTTTTTAGGTCAGTTAGGATAACCACTTTATTTTTAAGAATGTGAAATGTCAGAATAGTAGATTATTTTTATCAGATCGTATTTCTTTCATCACATTCCCAGTGGGTCAGAAGTTTACATACACTCAATGAGTATTTGGTAGCGTTGCCTTTAAATTGTTTAACTTTGGTCAAACGTTTCAGGTAGCCTTCCACAAGTTTCCAACAATAAGTTGGGTGAATTTTGGCCCATTCCTCCTGACAGAGCTGCTGTAACTGAGTCAGGTTTCTAGAACTCCTTGCTCCACACGCTTTTTCAGTTCTGCCCACAAATTTTCTATAGGATTGAGGTCAGGGCTTTTTGATGGCCATTCCAATACCTTGACTTGGTTGTCCTTAAGCCATTTTGCCACAACTTTGGAAGTATGCTTGGGGTCATTGTCCATTTGGAAGACCCATTTACGACCAAGCTTTAACTTCCTGACTGATGTTGCTTCAATATATCCACATAATTTTCCTGCCTCATGATGCAATCAATTTTGTCAAGTGCACCAGTCCCTCCTGCAGCAAAGCACCCCCACAACATGATGCTGCCACCCCCGTGCTTCACGGTTGGGATGGTGTTCTTCGGATTGCAAGCCTCCCCCTTTTTCCTCTAAACATAACGATGGTCATTATTGCCAAACAGTTCTGTTTTTGTTTCATCAGATCAGAGGACATTTCTCCAAAAAGTACGATCTTTGTCCCCATGTGCAGTTGCAAACCGTAGTCTGGCTTTTTTCTGGTGGTTTTGGAGCAGTGGCTTCTTCCTTGCTTGAGCGGCCTTTCAGGTTTTGTCGATACGGGACTCGTTGTACTGTGGATATAGATACTTTTGTACCTGTTTCCTCCAGCATCTTCACAAGGTCCTTTGTTGTTGTTCTGGTATTGATTTGGCCTTTTCGAACCAAAGTACATTCATCTCTAGGAGACAGAACGTGTCTCCTTTCTGAGCAATATGACGGCTGCGTAGTCCCATGATGTTTATACTTGCGTACTATTGTTTTTACAGATGAACATGGTACCTTCAGGCATTTGAATATTGCCCCCAAGGATGAACCAGACTTGTGTAGGTCTTGGCTGATTTCTTTTGATTTTCCCATGATGTCAAGCAAATAGATTCTGAGTTTGAAGGTAGGCCTTGAAATACATCCACAGGTACACCTCCAATTGACTCAAATTATGTAAATTAGCCTACCAGAAGCTTCTAAAGCCATGACATAATTTTCTGGAATTTTCCAAGCTGTTTAAATGCACAGTCAACTTAATGTATGTAAACTTCTGACCCACTAAAATTGTGATACAGTGAAATATAAGTGAAATAATCTGTCTGTAAACAAATTACATGTGTCATGCACAAATTAGATGTCCAAACCGACTTGCCAAAATTATAGTTTGTTAACAAGACATTTGTGGAAGGATTGAAAAAGGATTTTTAGTTACTCCAACCTAAGTGTATGTAAACTTCCAACTTCAACTGTACATTCACATCTCATGTAGAAGGTGATTAAACATCTGCTCCTTTTATAATTTACCTGTAGTGATAAAGCATAAATGGAAGCCAAGCCACCCTAAGCGCTCCCTTGAGCTATAAGACATTCTGTTTGCCAGCCAGCCAGCAGTCTGGCTCCATAAGTCTAAACCGATCCATATGCACAGCAGGCCTAGAGTAAGGAACTCCACATGCCCAGGCAGATCCACAGTATCAGGGCAGAAGAGTTCCCAAAGATCAGTCTGATTTCCTTTCCTATGTGTGTGTGTGTGTGTGTGTGTGTGTGTGTGTGCCTTGAGTATCTTGCCCTGTTGAGAGGGAGAAGCCTGTTAACAGTCGGTGGCGCCATTCACTACAGTGGACATTAATATTGATGAGGACGGGGTTTCAGGGGGGACAAACAGTGCCACCTTTCAGAAGGCCAGTGTTTACTGTGGCTGACAGGAAGCAGGCTGGATGGGGCAGAGACCCCTCTCCTTGTGGACTGCTCCTCTAACCCCCCTCCCCTTCCCCCCTCGCCTATCCCATCTCAAAACTAAATGAAAGCAAGCTGGTGTTTGGGCCCAAGCCGATGTTCTTCAATGGTTGTTGTAATAACATTAGTTTTAGCCTTTTGATGCTGTGATGACATCACACGGTAACAGTGCTATTTGTGTGTCACGTGCCTGTGTATCTGTATGTGCGTATGAGTGTTTCACCTCCACCTCTCACCAGCCAATATAAAAATACCTATTGTACATTTCAAGACATTTCCATTTACGGTGGACATTTCTAAAATTGTCTGTGGATAAATCCAAAATGGAACTCTATTCCCTACATAATGCACTTATTTTGACCAGAGCCCATAGTACTCTGGTCAAAGGTAGTGCACTATGTTGGGAATAGGGTGCCATTTTGGACGTTGTCTGACACACTCCGAATGTGCTTCGTTCTTTGTTTACAGACTCCACCCTGTTGTATGGTCTGGTTGTCTCTCCTAAGAACTGTGTTCATTATTTTTCAGTCTGGGAATGTTTCAACAGGATAAGATTCAGGGAACGTTCCATTTCCACCCATATTGGTCATGAGAACACAGAGAAGGGCTCTGTGGAGTATCTATGATGCCAGTCATAATATGCAGGTTAGCTAACGTCTCCCCCGAAGAGCAAAATATGGATAAACCGGTCGTACAGCATGTTCAGCCAAGGACATAGTGAAGAAGGTCAGAGGTTGAAAAAGTTCTCTCTGGGAAATGTCTAATGACTACACACACATTGGACCCAATATGCTATTTGAATGAAAGAGAGTTTAACTAGAGGGGCGACAAACTTGACTCCTTCATAGAGTGTGGTCACAGCGAACCATATGTTGGCTAAGTAAGGATTTCATCCAATTTATGGAGGCAACCTAACCTGGTCCCAGATCTGTTTGTACTGTCTGCCAACACCTATGCCTGCGTGTTAGCTATACAGCACAGTGACGTGTATTCATGGATGCCAAGGGAAGACATGCTTCCCCAAAAATGGACCAAGAAAAAAACATACATTATTTTGTATCTTTCATCTCTGTGTACCATACATTTCCTTCAGTTTGCAAGAAGCTGAATGTATCTCACTTATGTGTAACCCATCTATGTGATGCTGTCTGGTCAAAAGAACAGTGACATTGTTGCCAGCCATAGCATTGAATGCAATGGAAGCCAGCGAGCATTTGGCCTGCCATGATAGTGTCAAGGGAAGTTTGTATTTGGTTTTACATTAATCCCATCACATCAAAAGTCAAACATCATTGACAGAAAAAAGTTGAATTGTTGCATCTCGTTGTGTCGTTGTCCTCCGGTGGCGAGTGTCATGACGTTGGTCTGTTGGGGGAGGTTTATGACCCCCATAAATACCTTTCCCCTTTTCGCTCTCTCTACTTTATAGAGTTGACTCTTGTAAAGCCTTTGAAACATAGAGAGTCTGGTAACATCAAAAGGTTGGAAACGGAACCATATTTCGATAATCCAACCAATTGAAAATATGCGTTGGTACTTAATGAATATGATCTCAGATCAGTTGTTGTCTGAGACATTACTACTAATGACAGGATGCCATAAACTGAATCTTGGTTCAGTTTGAATCAGATTCACATGGAATTGTTATGTTATTTAAATGTTTAAATATGAAACTATTTGTGAAAAGATTAAATGTAATTTTAGCTTCTTAAATGAGGGCACGGTTTGGTATAGAGAAACTCTGCTCACTCAGAGGCCCCGCCCAAGTGAACAGACATTGGTTGTAAACTATGAAACACGCCCTTCTCTTCACCCCGATATAAGCCCGTTGACGAAAATCCAACTTTCTGTTCCAAGGATGTGAGGACTTGCGGTCCCCACGTTGAAAGGACAAAGATCTAATACAAAACTAAGCCAACATCGGCGTGAGCTCTGGTTGAACGACAAGAACCTAACGAAATTAGCATCGAATTTCAATGTGAAGATGACGATCAACACGCTGAAATGATGAATTTCGACTATACCAGCCAGAATATATAGCATGAGCTTGAAGTATGGCAACTTGGTATGAACTTTGAACTCTTATTCACTAAAGAAGTGATATCTCCTAGCCATTGCGTTAGCAACAGCAGCTGTAAACGATGGCTAGGAGAGGATGGACAGAGTATACATTCTACCATGCTCCAGTTCACCACTAGACATTCTTCAGAGGACAAGAGATCCATGCTGGACAACCCGGCCTTCTATCTACGACCAATGTACAGAAGCGCAGCTCAGAGTAAATATTTATTTCATTTTCCTTTTTCAAATGGGTGGTAATTTAGAATGCATAAGATACTGTATTTACGATAGCATAGCTGCCTATGACGCAAAATATTTTTGTTCCTCAGTCTTCCCGCTCTTTTATTCAAAAGCCAACCCCCTTTCTTTGTGTAACCAGCCGTCATATCTGTTCCGTCCGCTAGGGACATTTTCCTTGATGACATCATTTATAATCAATGTATGATCCATTCTGTGTAGATGTAATTCTGTGTGATTATTTAGGTATTTAGTAAATAAATAATTAAACCAAATTTTGTATTGCTGATTCAACTTGTTAGCCAAGAAGAATTTACAACTTTCAGATGAGACTGAATAAGGTGACGATTAAATATTGACTGCTATTGAGGTAAAAGATTACCAGGTCTTTAGGAGTTTATTCGGAAGATGACAGCTCTATAAACATCCTTTCGTGGATCCCCGACATTCTAGTTAATTACATTTACATGATTAGCTTAGTCGGGTAATATTAATTACAGAGAAATTATTTTATAGAATAGCATGTCATATCACTTAAACCAGTATAGCCAAAGACGCGACACTAGCTAGCGATTTCCTAAATTAACAATGAATGGAGATAGGGATTTGGACTTGTGGTTTTACTTAATTCTCCATTCTGGCCAATGATTATAATGGTGTTGCCCATGAAAGGAAGTTAAGGCTAAGGCTAGCGAGAAAGCATTATAGCCAGGTGGCCTAGGACAGACTGAAAGTGTGTATTGTATGACAGATTCATAGATTGTTTAAGCAACATGAAAGAGCAGGATGGCAAGTAGGGTAAGTCAACATGTTTGATCTACTTGCACACACAAACGCATGCACACAAATCAGTAACATGGACAGCCACATCATATATATATATAGGACTACATTTTTGGTATCTTTTAGTTGTCACTGTACTAGACTAAGCAGAGGTGATTTGATGATGTGAAATGTTGAAGTGTAAATGGTGCTGGAATAGTGGAGGCAGCTCCTGTTTTCTCTGTGACTTGGGGTAACTTTCTGTGGTTATAAATCAATATTTGTTGACTAGTCCGAAAATGTTGGAAACATTAACTTGCTTGACCACACCTGCAATATGATTTGTGGACTTCACCGGACAGATGTTGCTCTCTGGTTTTGTGATTAAACAAAGGTGGTTGAATTTATTCTGACACTGTGTCTTCTTATTGTCTCGGCCTTTGACCTATGTATCACGGTGTCAAGGCATATGAACTAACAGGTTATAGTGCAAACAACGCAATTATCATCACATGTAGGTTGTAATATGTCTTTTTTCCCCTGATTTGGCTTCCCCACACACCGCTACTGATACAGCACAAACAGATCTGGGACCAGTCTTAGCAGTGCCTCTTAAGGCAACCAATAAACACCATCAACAAGGCAGCAGCCACTATGAATGCCCCAGTGTCTACAAATAGAAGGTCTGCTCTGCAGCTCCTGTAATCTGCCTGCCAACAGCCTCCATGATGATGGAGCATCACCATGTTTGCATCCCAAATGGCAACCTATGCCCTATGGGCCATGGTCAAAAGTAGTGCACTTAAATAGAGAATAGGGTGCCATTTGGGATCCAGGCCATGCAGTGTAAATAACAGTTTACAGGAGAACCTCCAGCACCACTTCCTCCATTCTACACCATAAAGATTGAAATAACTATCAATCTGCTTGCACCCATTCATTCACTGCATCTTGAATTAGGGTATTTATTTGGTTTGATAACTTCTTGATTGGGGCATTTTTGTTATACTTAGTTCTTTTACGACACTGTTTGTATTTCATGTACATGATGTTGGCTACCAAGCTTGATATAAAAGCACAGCTGTCTTTGGCTTGCCTTCTAATTTGCCGATGTCCCTCCTCACATTGTAATCACTTCTCCTTTCCTTCTCTTTTCCTCCTTCACCCTATTTTACTTTTCTTCTTTCTAGCTCACCATGCTGCTTGTCAAGGTGTGTGGATGGTGGAATCTCCATACCCTTCACTACTCCAGGCTTTGGTTTCTTCTAGGACTCATCAGGAAAGATATATCTCAGGAAATAAACAATATATCTCAAGTATGTCATGATAAAGAACAATCCCATATATACATTACTAGTCTGGAGTCCAAACTGTACATTTCTCAGAAACAATACTTAAAGAGAACGATAGCTAGTTTGGATTCCAGGCTAATACACTACTAACTAATTTTGTCCTTGGCCCTCAGTGTATCACAAGATTATTTGGGGTCCTCTTCAGACCAAATTCAGCCACTTTATTTAGAAATGTGTTGTTTATTTATGTATATCCTGGTTTCCGCAGCGACCACCAGTGCAGGACAGTTGGGGGTTGGTGTGGTGATGTGAGGCCTGTTACCGTGGAGACAGTGTTTATCCTCTGGGGCATCTCTGATGGACCTCTTCCCTACCCCAGCTCAAAAACATGTGCACACACACTCACACACACACTGAAGAGGCTCTAAACAGCCAGCAAATATTCCTAAGATCCTATCAGCCTGACCCAGACAGACAATCAGACAATCAGACACACACACACACACACACACACACACACACACACACACACACACACACACACACACACACACACACACACACACACACACACACACACAGAGAAGAAGTTCTAAACCAATATTCCTACGATCCTATCAGCCTGACCCAGACAGAAAAACAGACACACGCACACCACACACACACAGTGAGGACAGTGGGCTTGGCATCCACAGCAGATGACTCAGTGAGGAAAATATGATAGTGGGTCAAATTAGGCTGTACAGTCTGTGGTGGGAGACAGAGAAACGTGCCTACCCTCATGGCTGTGTGTAATAGAGGGCAGCCCACCCACGCAGCCCACAGAAGACAGGAGGAGATGAGCAGAAGCTGTTCCTGCTGAGGTAGAGATGTTCAAGACTACTGTGGACTCTGGCTATGTCCCAAATGACACCCCAAAAGTTCCAAAAGCACTATATAGTGCACCCTTTATATTACAGTCCTATAATAGATCCTAATAAAATACCAATACTAATGCACACACACACACCCAGCTCTGTGGGTGAGTCATGAGGTCTGGTGTACCAAGCACAGAAGAAATGGTTAGTTAGTTAAAAAAGCAGTGAGACGACGACAACCCGTGTGTCAGTGTCTCAGTGCAGGAGTGTGTGTGTTCTTCCAGGGGAAAGCTCCAAGGGTGTTCCTACTTGTCTCCATGTTCTCTTTCTCCTGCCTTCTCTGTACGGGATAAACGAACCAACAGCTCTGACAGCTCTATTCCAGAGAGGGAGAGTTTTCTCCTCACATTTTCATCCCGATGACAGACTCTTTTCCTCTCAAATGAACTTTTATAAAGAACTCATTTGTCACTTGCGGTGTTTTTCTCAGTTAACTATTATAATAACAGGCCAAATTCCCTGTGTTCAATTTCTATCAGGGGTGTCTGTTCTACACTCCACTGCCTGATGTTGCAAATTCCCAGGGCTCAGACATGCAGAACACACCAGGGTCAAAGTTCAGAGAAAGACTAGGGCTGAAGCGTTACAGACTCCGCGATAGAAATGTACGGTCATTTCCGATCGATCAGACATTTGCCGTGTTTAACGTGAATGCAGTCTCAGATATATCGGAGCATTGTCTTTAAATTGAAATCATGCTGTAAAACTAAACTTCCGTGATGTGGATTGAATAGAGCCCGATCCTGTTCCCAGATCTGTTTGTGTTGTATAGCCAACTCCTTTCTGGCCAATGGCAAGACAGAACAAACAGATGTAGGACCAGGGAGACATGGTAAGAGTATTCAGTGACGAGCGTGGGGTAATGCATAACAATCCTGTAAGATAAACGAGCCTAGTCCCTAAAAGGCATGCAATGCAATACAATAATACCTCAAACTTCTCAATCTGACAGCCCGGCCCTCAGCTGCCTGCTCAGCCAAAACACACAGAATACAATTCATACAAGACAGGCAACAGCCATCTCTTTTCACCCCTCTTTCCAATGATACAGGAAACCCCTCATGAGACACTATGGACAACATGGAGGCGTAACTAATGTATGGATGGCTACGAGGGCAGAGGGATTCAGTGTCCCATGTTAACGTTGAGGGGGTGGGAACAGAACAGAACAAGGAAGTGTTTGTGTGTCTTAGGGCCTTGGTGTCAGACTGATGAGATCATAGAAATGGAAAGAATAGATTATATTTATTTTGAAGGGACGCCCACAGTGCATGATACAGTAGGAGAGAGAGGAGACTTAAGCAGATTTAAAGCCACAGCTAATTTGTGTTTCAACAAACAGCAACCCTAAAATTATTTTAAACTGAGGGATGGGGTATGTCAGTGGGTATAACATTAATTGAAATGACAATTAAACAGCTATACATTTAGCAGATTGCACCTTTAATGCCTCTGCTAAGTCGTACAGAGACAGACCCTTCCACCTGCTTGCCCTGCATGTCTGTGTCTGTCTTCTCATTCGAAAGGGACGATCTGTAACCTATTAGATACTTATGTTTTATACATCCATCACATATACAACATACAGTGCCTTGCGAAAGTATTCGGCCCCCTTGAACTTTGCGACCTTTTGCCACATTTCAGGCTTCAAACATAAAGATATAAAACTGTATTTTTTTGTGAAGAATCAACAACAAGTGGGACACAATCATGAAGTGGAACGACATTTATTGGATATTTCAAACTTTTTTAACAAATCAAAAACTGAAAAATTGGGCGTGCAAAATTATTCAGCCCCTTTACTTTCAGTACAGCAAACTCTCTCCAGAAGTTCAGTGAGGATCTCTGAATGATCCAATGTTGACCTAAATGACTAATGATGATAAATACAATCCACCTGTGTGTAATCAAGTCTCCGTATAAATGCACCTGCACTGTGATAGTCTCAGAGGTCCGTTAAAAGCGCAGAGAGCATCATGAAGAACAAGGAACACACCAGGCAGGTCCGAGATACTGTTGTGAAGAAGTTTAAAGCCGGATTTGGATACAAAAAGATTTCCCAAGCTTTAAACATCCCAAGGAGCACTGTGCAAGCGATAATATTGAAATGGAAGGAGTATCAGACCACTGCAAATCGACCAAGACCTGGCCGTCCCTCTAAACTTTCAGCTCATACAAGGAGAAGACTGATCAGAGATGCAGCCAAGAGGCCCATGATCACTCTGGATGAACTGCAGAGATCTACAGCTGAGGTGGGAGACTCTGTCCATAGGACAACAATCAGTCGTATATTGCACAAATCTGGCCTTTATGGAAGAGTGGCAAGAAGAAAGCCATTTCTTAAAGATATCCATAAAAAGTGTTGTTTAAAGTTTGCCACAAGCCACCTGGGAGACACACCAAACATGTGGAAGAAGGTGCTCTGGTCAGATGAAACCAAAATTGAACTTTTTGGCAACAATGCAAAACGCTATGTTTGGCGTAAAAGCAACACAGCTCATCACCCTGAACACACCATCCCCACTGTCAAACATGGTGGTGGCAGCATCATGGTTTGGGCCTGCTTTTCTTCAGCAGGGACAGGGAAGATGGTTAAAATTGATGGGAAGATGGATGGAGCCAAATACAGGACCATTCTGGAAGAAAACCTGATGGAGTCTGCAAAAGACCTGAGACTGGGACGGAGATTTGTCTTCCAACAAGACAATGATCCAAAACATAAAGCAAAATCTACAATGGAATGGTTCAAAAATAAACATATCCAGGTGTTAGAATGGCCAAGTCAAAGTCCAGACCTGAATCCAATCAAGAATCTGTGGAAAGAACTGAAAACTGCTGTTCACAAATGCTCTCCATCCAACCTCACTGAGCTCGAGTTGTTTTGCAAGGAGGAATGGGAAAAAATTTCAGTCTCTCGATGTGCAAAACTGATAGAGACATACCCCAAGCGACTTACAGCTGTAATCGCAGCAAAAGGTGGCGCTACAAAGTATTAACTTAAGGGGGCTGAATAATTTTGCACGCCCAATTTTTCAGTTTTTGATTTGTTAAAAAAGTTTGAAATATCCAATAAATGTCGTTCCACTCCATGATTGTGTCCCACTTGTTGTTGATTCTTCACAAAAAAATACAGTTTTATATCTTTATGTTTGAAGCCTGAAATGTGGCAAAAGGTCGCAAAGTTCAAGGGGGCCGAATACTTTCGCAAGGCACTGTATGTCTGAAACCATTATGAATGTGTCGATAGAGGAAGAAGGAGATAACACCAATGTTTCCATTTTGTATCTTTTTTTATTATTTGAAAAAGAAATACCCTGACCCTGGATTGAGAAATGTACAGTAACCTGGGTGAAAAATATCCAAAAACAGTTATTTCATTTACAAAGTAAACTACTTTAAGATGTCGGTTGGTATTTCAGGCACTTAGAATCACAAAAGTCTGTTTTGTTTTCTTCACACTACACAAAAATGTTATTATTTGGTCCTTACATCTTCAAATGAAAAGATCAATTGAAACCACAGTCAGAACAGAATTCAGATTTCTGGTTTCTTATATTTCCTTTTATGTATCCAAATACACTTAAAGTCCCTCATCGCGACTGGGATGCTGAAAAGTTATTCCATCACGTTTCAACCGTTTTCCACACATCAAAATAGACCACCAGTCTTCACCATACATATAACAAAGAAGCCAACGCTTCAGAAAAAAAAGCTAACAAAACATCATAACAACGTCTCAAATCAGATTTACAGCAGTATTCATTGATATAACTTAGTGGGAATGGTTGCAGTTGAAGATTTGGCAAAAAGATACAATTCAATACAAATGTTTCCTTTTTTTGGTCCTCAGTGGACGTTGTCCTCAAGTCTCCCACAAGAAGCCATTTTGCTACAGGTGGACTGAGCAAAGCACTCTATCAAACTGCTCAGCTCACGTTACCATGAGACAGAGGTGTGTCTCAAATGGCACCCTATTCCCTATATAGTTTCCTGGTCATGTAAAGTACTGCACTATATAGGGAATAGGGTACCATTTGAGACTAAAACAGAGAAACTAGAAGCTTAAAAAACACAACATACAACACAGTCCTCTTACACAGATCCACATCACTCAGCTGCAAGGGAGCCATGTTCTGTGGTAAGAGTTACTATAAGAGTTACTCATGGGCGACTGGACCCGCGCTATGTAGTAGTTACTGAAGTTGACGTCCCTGACGTAAGGAGCCGGCTGGTAGTAACAGGTGATGTTAGCCAGGGCCGGGATGGCGTTCTGCTCTGCCATGGCCCGTAGCGCCAGCGCCGAGATCAGTGCCAGCGTCTGGCGGCGCTCATGGCCCATCAGGCACACGGTGCTCTCGTCCACCACATGCCGCAGCGTCACCAGGCAGTCATAGCGCTTGTCCTCCATGCCGTTGAAGTGGTTCTGGAGATACGCTTCCAGCTTACGCTGCTGCTCGCCAATGTCCGGGAAGTCGATGAAGAAACGAGAGCACATGTAGCGTTGCAGCAGCTTCATATGAGCCTCTGAGTCCGGTTTAAACCCCCGCACTAGCAGGTGGCAGTACTTCAGCAGTCCTCCGCCCCGGATCTCCTCAGGGCTGTGCGTGGCTATGGTCCTGGTGCGGAGGTGTCCCAGGGCCTCCTGGAAGTCCCCGTACATGCTCTCACCGACCACGGTGGGGTGGAAGCTCTCAGACATGGACATGGCCGTCTCTGAGCAGCGGTCGAACAGCAGCAGTGAGTCCAGACCAATCTGGAACGAGTCCACGCTGAACTCAAACTGCCTCCGCAGAGAGTCCACAAACTTCAGCTCCACGTTCTTCCCCGTGTTGTTGGAGAGGGAGATCAGGCTCCAGCGGTCTGTGTCGTTGCACACCTTCACCAGCTTCTGGACGTAGGCCTCTTTGAGGGTCATAGGCGAGACACGGCTGAGCCCCGGAGGTAGGAAGTCCACCAGGCTGTCCAGGACCACATCTTTGACCACACGAAAGGTCTTGTCATCAGTCAGGTTTAGGCCAAAGATAAGGTCCAGGTCCTTGTAGCCCAGGCCGGTGTCCTGGTGGAGCACATAGCTGGCTGCTGAACCGTTCAGCTTCACATCCCGGACCACCACACCACGCTCCTGCAGACGTGCCCGAACCACCTGCACAGAAGAGAGAGAGAAACATGGGTGAGTGATCTGAGAGGTATTATTAGTACACTTTATTGTCAATTTTCTTTTCCGATCAAATACGTATTTTTTGTTGTTGCTTTCAAGTGATCTTATAGAGCAGGGGTGTTAAACTCCTTCCATGGTTTTAGTTTTTTTCCTTTTAATTTTAAGACCTAGACAACCAAGTGAGGAGAGTTCCTACCTAATCGGTGACCTTAACTGATCAAGGGTGGAGTGAAAACCTGCAGACACATGGCCCTCCATAGAATGAGTTTGACACCTGAGCGATATCTATGAGTGATCTGCGGCCGAGATATGTTCGTGATCTAAGAGAGAGATATCCATACAAACTAGGGTGATTCATTCAAAGAACTATGCACTGAAAATGCATGCCACTGCAAGTTGAAACGTAGCTTTCATGGTCACTGCCACTTTAAAAAATGTTTTAATATTTACATTTCAATCAAGGAATGGTTCACCTTGCTTTCAACGTATGCTCATAACAGTAAATATAAAATACTAGCATCCAATCATTTGTTGTGTGGATGAGAATAGAGAGCAACTCAGGGGGGCGTAAAGAGGAACCAAACAGTTAATGGGTCGTGTCACTTCTAGGAAGATTTAATATGGTGAAACTATTCCTTTTTAATTATTATTTCTTCAAAAGAAACATTGAACATGTCATAGTGTAAAAGCAGGTGAGCTGGTTCTACTCTTTTGTCCCCTTTTCTAGTGTTTTGTGGTGGAAAACTGAGCAGGTTGAGCGTAACATGTCAAACCTGTTACCCATAGATACACGGGCTAGAAATGTTTTAGCATTTGAGGGATTTAAGGCTGATTTAAGATGAAATTGTCAACCCTGTCACTTTGCTATAGTATTTTTTAAATTTGAACTCTTGAGATGGGAAAGCATGTTTTTTATTAAGTTGAACATGTGCTCTTTATGACAGAATATTACAATTAGGTGAAATCAAGTTACACTTCTAAAAAGGCACTGAATTAGTGGAACGACCCAAATAATGACAAGCAACAAGGTGGAATAGCAAATGTAATCATTACTATCAAAAGATTGTGAGAAGAGTTTCTGTTTTTTGCAATGCACAGCCTTTTAATTAGTTCATATACTCCTAATGCCATTTTTCCTCACGCAGAGAGATACAGCCTCTGATTGTAATGCATGGAGAATCAGAGATTTTTCTGTGGAACACAGCAAGCCAGTGCATGTCTTTTGTCTCTAACTTCTGGAGGAAACCCAGCTGACCTGGAGGTTATCGAAAAGAAACATTACACATCTGTGAGACGTAGACAAATGGGGTTGGCTTGTGAACTTATAAACTCTGGTATGATTGCGCCATACTGAAAACATATTTTCCCTATTTGGTAATATAAACAGCATACTGTACTTGGTAAAGAAATGGTTCATGAGCTTATTGCGTCACAGAACAGAACCATCTGGGGTGGATCCTGGAGTTAAGGGAAGCTAAAGGCAGCGGGGACTGACTGTCACAACACTCCAACGAGGAAAACAAGAAACTGGGACAATACTTAACAGGCCTGACCAGGGTTACCAAGTACACACACTTGGTATCTTTATCCAGACACTGATCCAAGTATCTAACCAGGTATCTGTATCTAGTCTGTATATGTACACAACCACATACAATCTATTTCCATTTCCAGGTCGGATCAAGTTTACCATTTAAGCATAAGATTGACATAACAACATAAGCTACCTACCCACTCTCTTTACAATCAAAATGCCTATTTTATGCAGTTGTTACAGTGCCACCATTTCATTACAAAGTGGATATCTGTATCAGTCACCACCCACAATGAAATATGGTTTTAACCAGCTCAAGATGGGGAGGCAGGGTAGCCTAGTGGTTAGAGCGTTGGACTAGTTACCGAAAGGTTGCAAGTTCATATCCCCGAGCTGACAAGGTACAAATCTGTCGTTCTGCCCCTGAACAGGCAGTTAACCCACTGTTAGGCTGTTATTGAAAATAAGAATTTGTTCTTAACTGACTTGACTAGTTAAATAAAGGTACTATGCTGCTTGAATCAATGTTGTTTCTACGTAATTTCAATGAATTGGATTGACGTCTGTGCCATACATTTGTTTCGGGAACACACATGCAAACAAAGTTGTGCCTGAGGAATTAGGTTTTGTTGGCTTCACCACCATGCCAGGAAAGGAGTGTTCTGCCGAGTCTTTGACCTAACATAGCTAGATCCCCCATTCATGAATTTAGGTTACGGCCTCCTCCCTACCAACCTAAAAACAAAGACAGACCAAAAAAACAGGCAAATTGAGACATGCATCATATGTGTTGTCTCCCTCTCTGACAAAACTCTTGCAAAATCCGTCCTGTCCTTTAATTGTAGCCTCCTTTACCCAGACCCAGAAACACACAGTGGTGTAATTGAAGAATATTAATATGGTCCACTGACAGGGTTCCAAGGGAAGGGGTAGTGGTACTCACAATGAAAAATGACACCACCATGAAAAGGTCTATTGAGGAAAAGGTTCAAAATGTAAACTAAAGGTTAAGAAATAATGAATGTTGAGTTTCAAAGCCAATCCTTTTGAGGGGCGGAATTAACAGAGAATTGAGTAAGCAATAAAAGCAGTTTATGGAACCCTACTGTGTTCCAGTGAGCAAAGCAATCTGTTTCTATTGGTAACCCGACCTCCGGACAGATGGTCACTAATAAAAACATCCAGAATATTAAAGGCTTCTTCCGTCTTTCTGTGGAAACAAACACCAGAATATATATGAATCATTTCCCAGAGTCCTCGTGGAATAATCAATGATTCATAGAAACTGGAATATATGCTTCAATGAACCCAGATGCACATGTACGTATATTGGAATTAGGTTTGACTAAGCTAAAAGCAGTATTCACGATAATAAACAGTAATAATTGCCTTACCAAACATAGGGTTGGGTATCAGGTATCAACCCATGATGATACCATTAAGATAGTTATACATACTGCTAGCCTGAAACAAACAATGAGGAAATAATTGTCCTTAATATGGGCTGTGTGATATGTTACTGCGTCCAATGACAAGTAGGTCTAACTGAATGGAATAGGTAAACCTGAATGGAATAGGTCTAACTGAATGGAATAGGTCTAACTGAATGGAATAGGTCAACCTGAATGGAATAGGTCTAACTGAATGGAATAGGTCATCCTGAATGGAATAGGTCTAACTGAATGGAATAGGTCTAACTGAGTGGAATAGGTCTATCTGAATGGAATAGGTCTAACTGAATGGAATAGGTCTAACTGAATTGAATAGGTCTAACTGAATGGAATAGGTCAACTTGAAAGGAATAGGTCTAACTGAATGGAATAGGTCTAACTGAATGGAATAGGTCTAACTGAATGGAACAGGTCTAACTGAATGGAATAGGTCAACCTGAATGCCTCCAGGTGTAATGCATTACATGGTTATAATGACTTGTAAGACTTACATTAAGCACGTACGACCCACTGATAATGTCTCATAACACAAAAGGGTCTCCAAAAGTAAGAAGTAACGCCCTTTCTTCTACCTCTCCAAAAGCAAGCCATTCCATTCCCGCGTTACGCAACAAGCACCGGGTGAAGTTGAGCTAAGGGGAGACACTTCCTCTCGAAGTCGACCAGGAGAAGCTAGAGACGTATAAAAAAAGCCACAAACTGACCAGACGGTGTGGTGTTGACAATGTCTTGGCGACATGTTATGTACAGACTCTTTGCATTCCTACTCCAGTCTGGCGGGTTTCCTCTAGTAGTCCATTTACCTCAGTCTGTGTGTCTCCTAAATAGCACCCTATTCCATACGTAGTGCACTATATAGGGAATAGGCTGCCATTTGGAACTTAACTTCAGTCTGAGTGCAGCCTGAATGTGTTTTATTATTTTAGTGGGAAAACAGAGTCAAAAACAGCCATTAGCCAGCTAAACCCCATGGTCCCCTAGACACCAGTTAGAGCACTGCCTGGCCTGGACAGAGAGTCACAGAAAGACCCAGCCAAGCCAAGTAAATGGCATCAGTAAATGAATGAGATGTTCAGTAGTCTATGACCCTGGCATCCGGTCAAGTCAGCCCAGAAGGCAAGCAGAGGCAGCCCAGCCCAGTCACACTATACTCAGGGTACTGTCAGTAGGCTAGCAGGAACAGATGATGGGGTTTTCCTCAGAGCTGAATTTGTTGCCTTGCTGTGGGTGGTCACGGCACCTGAACCAGCATTCATTTATAAAACTAGACTGGTGATACAGTACTCATTAATAACACTAGACTGGTGATACAGTACTCATTAATAACACTAGACTGGTGATACAGTACTCATTAATAAAACTAGACTGGTGATACAGTACTCATTAATAAAACTAGACTGGTGATACAGTACTCATTAATAAAACTAGACTGGTGATACAGTACTCATTAATAACACTAGACTGGTGATACAGTACTCATTAATAACACTAGACTGGTGATACAGTACTCATTAATAAAACTAGACTGGTGATACAGTACTCATTAATAACACTAGACTGGTGATACAGTACTCATTAATAACACTAGACTGGTGATAGAGTACTCATTAATAACACTAGACTGGTGATACAGTACTCATTAATAACACTAGACTGGTGATACAGTACTCATTAATAACACTAGACTGGTGATACAGTACTCATTAATAAAACTAGACTGGTGATACAGTACTCATTAATAAAACTAGACTGGTGATACAGTACTCATTAATAAAACTAGACTGGTGATACAGTACTCATTAATAACACTAGACTGGTGATACAGTACTCATTAATAACACTAGACTGGTGATAGAGTACTCATTAATAACACTAGACTGGTGATACAGTACTCATTAATAACATGCAGGTAGATGCAGATGCAGGTAGCCTAGTGGTTAGAGCGTTGGGCCAGTAACTGAAAGTTTGCTGGATCGAATTCCCGAACTGACAAGATAAAAATCTGTTGTTCTGCCCCTGAACAAGGCAGTTAACCCACTGTTAATAGGCCGTCATTGTAAATAAACATTTATTATTAACTGTCTTGCCTAGTTAAATATAAAAAAAGATTCTACCTCATAGAGAGAGAGAGAATGTTGAGTTCAGCTGGCATTTCCCCGCAAAGGCCTCCTTGAAAGCCAGCAACAGGAATGCACACGCCTATATGTAGAAGACTAACAGAGCTATACACTGTAGTGTAAGCCCAAAATATGTTCCTTTCCTGTTACTCTATCTGTGGAGACGTGTGGTGTCATAATGCCGTTGAGTCTCACCAACAATAGACCGACAGAGGAGTTGGTTTACAATCTGGCAGGGCCCACAACAGAACCAGGTGACTGGGCTAGTATTGTGGTGTGTGAGTGTGTGAGTATGTGAGTGTTTAGGGTCTACTCATACCATGTCAACCTTGTCAAGAGTCCTGACCCTCTAAGGCCCCTGTTACTTGAGTGACTGACTAACTAATCCAGTTTCCCCATCCTGCCCCAGATATGGAAGCCATCGACGCCACCCAGGAAAGTAGAGCTCACTTCCAGTAAACTCACAATGGTGAAACAAGAGCAGGGATGAAGAAACAACAAACAAAAACGAAACCAGATCTTACTCAGGCTTTGCCCTACTGTGCACTCAGTCAGTCTCTATTGTATTCTACTCTATTCTAGAATCTACACCCTGAATTAGATTCGAGCAAACCTGGAAAAAGTGTGTTCCCTTTGCTTGGGTGGCCAAGCCAAGTAAAACAGGTTAGCCCCCTAGCTCTACCTCTACCACCCTACTGTTAACATGAAGTAATATCTGATCTGACACACTAAAACACATTCAATGTCTGGATATGTAATCTCAGCTGTATAAAACCACTGGGTAGGCCTACTGGCTAGTGTGTGTGTGTCACAGGAGGCTGTGGCTCATAATAATGTCCGAAAACGGAGCAAATGGAAACCATTTGTTTGATGCATTTGATACTATTCCACCTTCTGCACCAACCATTACCACAAATCTGTCCTCCACAATTAAGGTGTCACCAACCCCCTGTGGTGTGTGTGTGTGTGCGTGTGCGTGTGTGTGCATGTGTGTGCATGTGCGTGTGCGTGTGTGCATGTGTGTGTGCATGTGTGTGTGTGTGTGCGTGTGTGTGTGCGTGTGTGTGTGTGTGTGTGTGTGTGTGTGTGTGTGTGTGTGTGTGTGTGTGTGTGTGTGTGTGTGTGTGTGTGTGTGTGTGTGTGTGTAGCCTATTGTATAGTTCCTCAGAGCTGTCAACCCAATGATGGCTTAACTACCCACAATCCACTGCCCTAAATGAAGTGTGAGACTTCTCGTGTGCACTAAATCACCAACAGTGAGACTTTTCTTTGACACCTCCCACTGCTCAGACACACACAGACACACACGGACACACACGGACACACACGGACACACACAGACACACACAGACACACACGGACACACACGGACACACACAGACACACACACAACAATATGGAGCCGCACAATAAACAGATGTTATCTAGATGACAGCGTTTCAGTGAACAGGCCCCTATTGAGAGCCCTGTGGAACACCTGGAAGAACACATTTCTGGTTGTATGAAGACATTTCTTATTTAGGCCCTGGGTTGGATCAGTTGGTTTTCCAGGTAGGGGAGAGAGAGGAAGGGAACATGTTACTGGAGATATGCACTAATGCTTACTGCCGATGGTATGGAGCTGCATGGCCAGCCAGAGCCCACTGTAGACCTTTCCAGCCAGGGGATTTTCTCTGATGAACAACATGGATAGAGCGTACATCCTTCACATAGGTCTGCTCTATTAATACAGATCACAAGCATTCGTTTCATCAATGAAAAGAGACTGGAGAGGAATCTTTTACATTCTCAAAGTCTCTGCACTCCACCAATTATAATTCAATGTACTTTACTGTCTCTCCCTGTGTACAAGTTGTATGGTTTCCTTGACCAATGACATTTCTGGTGGCAGAAGCATTGGAATGAGAAAGTGGAAAATGTCAGTTAAGTCATTAGATCATCTGCTCCTTGAGATCTCCTCCTGTCTGTGGAAGTGAATGTAAATAACATTACTGTCACTCATGAGGATTCATAAGTCATGATTCACTGCAATGGGTGGATATTCAAATGTAGGCTACCAAGGCACCCCAGTATATTTACAATACCTTGAGTAGGCTATTGCAAAAATTCAGTATATGAGCATGCCAACACGACTGGCCAATAATCATATTCACAGATGTTATCTGACCTGATATTGAAGAATATTGGAGCTTTTTATCCTCAGCCACAGTGCTGAGAAATGAGACTGGTCTAGATTATGATATTACACAAAGATGACATGGTTAGCATTGGAATGCTCCCAAAATACACTGCTTTCCTTACACTTTTCTTAGCCTACCTATCAAATTCTACTTCAATGTACTGTGAGTGTGCGTGTGTAGCCTACCTGAGTAAAAGTGTGCAAGCGTTCGTGCGTTTAAAAAAATATATTTAATGCACATTCCTGAGTTGGCTATTCATTCACTAAAGCGCGTCATGATCAGACTGAATTAGATAAATATTGAACTATTTAAAATAATGTAAAATAACAGCCGTATGAGATGAGTTTGGCTAGACAAAAGTATCGTTTTCCAATATCGGGCTGCATGCGCTCCAGAACTCCCCAGACCAAAGCCGTTATCTCACCTGCACTATCTGCCGAGGCTGTACAGAGAGCGTCGGGAAGTTTCCGCGTCCGTGAATAGGGACGCTCTCTCCGAGAATAGAGTCCAACCTCTGCACCTGCTCCCAAGACAACACACAGAACCGCCGACTCTGCTCCGACTCATCCCCGGAGGACATGACGATGGGATTTGGAAAAGTAGTCAATTCTTTGGTAGTTTAGTTGATGTAGGCTATTATGGACAGTACCAAAGCAATTCCCCAAATAAGTGTTTCTTTTGAAGTTGGAATGAAACTTGAAATCGACAAGAAATCAAACAAAATCGTTCCTGTTGCGCTTCTCAGATTCGCTTAGAACAGAAGTTTCTAAACAATCTAGGCTGAAGATCCGAGAGAGTTCTGCACATGCAAATCATAGACCCGTAAACTGAACGGTGTGGCATCTCCAATATTCTCCTGCGCTGTGACACACTTCTAGCTGTAATCCAGCTAGAGGCATATTGACGGGTTTTAAGAATATGGGATTAACATAAACGTCCTGATTGGCTGTTCAGCAGGTTTATGAAGACCTACCTCAAGACACAGAAGACTACAAGCGGCCATGCGCACATACCCACTTCCTTTGCGTCAGCAGAGACCAGTCTGTTGCTGTCATTGGATACTTCAGTCACATTTAGTATACGCATTAGAGGGCTATTTACACGGTCTATTGGCTAAACACATCTTCTGTTCTGTAGAGTGAGTAGACATGTAATAGACTGATAATAATAATAATAACAACAACAACAATTGAATCATAAGAACAACATTTTATTTAACTGTCTACTCTAGAATGATAGAGTTAGGGCTCTATTCAGTCAGTAGCGCTGAAGATCCGCTTTATAGCGCGATTGACAATTAAAGACAATGTTTCAGCAGTTGTGGAGACTGCATTCCGGTTAACACTACATACTACATTGGCTCAAACGGAAATTATACTACCTTACATTTTCTAGCGCAATAATGAACTCTTTAGTGATGCAGCTTGACGAGAGCCTTTACTCTGGTTATTGTGAATTATTAGACTGCATTTTTTCCACATAAGTTCCAAACTGGCCTGACCAGCCAGCAACCTCACTCTCTATAATGCACTGGTTCTCAAACTCTTTGGGTCCGGGGCCCCATTTTGATTGCAAACTATTCAGGGACACCCTCATCAGAACTGGAGTTGGATAAAATAAAAGTGGCATTTTACTATGAGTTCGGCAGTGCATGGCCGATGAACCAAGTCTCCGGCTCTGGAAAGGAACATTTTAAAGGCCCGCCTCTTGGCATCGGAAAAAACATTTAGCAGTTTTCAAGCAAATGTCTTGCAATTCTACACATTTTGTCATGGGGCAGAATTATTCTTTTTGTTGTTACAGCTTTAATTAAAGCTGAAATCTAAAACATCTAAACATTTTTCCATGAGGCAGAGAAAAACCTTTGCAGTTTTAAACCTTCAATTACAGTGCCTTTAGGTAAAAAGAAGAAAAAAACATTTTGGTATTGAGTTGAGAAATGTATAATTGGTGGAGTTCTATGGATACAATACTCCAGTAAGCCCCAAGGCCCAGGTTTCTCAGGGTCAAGAATATCAATTAATAGATTCATAATATTACATTGTATTGCACCTTATTAAAAAATGAATTGAATCTGTTGTTGTTAGTACTATTCCACGGCCCGTGGAACACCTGCTGCCCGTGGACTCCCTCCTGTCTACTGATCCCACCTTGATAACCCCTGCCGCCCGCGGACTCCCTCCAGTCTACGGACCCCACCTTGATAACCCCTGCTGCCCGCGGACTCCCTCCAGTCTACGGATCCCACCTTGATAACCCCTGCCGCCTGCGGACTCCCTCCAGTCTACGGACCCCACCTTGATAACCCCTGCCGCCCGCGGACTCCCTCCAGTCTACGGACCCCACCTTGATAACCCCTGCCGCCCACGGACTCCCTCCTGTCTACGGACCCCACCTTGATAACCCCTGCCGCCCGCGGACTCCCTCCTGTCTACGGACCCCACCTTGATAACCCCTGCCGCCCGCGGACTCCCTCCAGTCTACTGATCCCACCTTGATAACCCCTGCCGCCCGTGGACTCCCTCCAGTCTACGGATCCCACCTTGATAACCCCTGCCGCCCGCGGACTCCCTCCAGTCTACGGACCCCACCTTGATAACCCCTGCCACCCGCGGACTCCCTCCAGTCTACGGATCCCACCTTGATAACCCCTGCCGCCCGCGGACTCCCTCCAGTCTACGGATCCCACCTTGATAACCCTGCCGCCCGCGGACTCCCTCCAGTCTACGGACCCCACCTTGATAACCCCTGCCGCCAGCGGACTCCCTCCAGTCTACGAACCCCACCTTGATAACCCCTGCCGCCCGCGGACTCCCTCCTGTCTACGGACCCCACCTTGATAACCCCTGCCGCCCGCGGACTCCCTCCTGTCTACGGACCCCACCTTGATAACCCCTGCCGCCCGCGGACTCCCTCCTGTCTACGGACCCCACCTTGATAACCCCTGCCACCCGCGGACTCCCTCCTGTCTACGGACCCCACCTTGATAACCCCTGCCGCCCGCGGACTCCCTCCTGTCTACGGACCCCACCTTGATAACCCCTGCCGCCCGCGGACTCCCTCCAGTCTACGAACCCCACCTTGATAACCCCTGCCGCCCGCGGACTCCCTCCAGTCTACGGACCCCACCTTGATAACCCCTGCCGCCCGCGGACTCCCTCCAGTCTACGGACCACACCTTGATAACCCCTGCCACCCGCGGACTCCCTCCAGTCTACGGACCACACCTTGATAACCCCTGCCACCCGCGGACTCCCTCCAGTCTACGGACCCCACCTTGATAACCCCTGCCGCCCGTGGACTCCCTCCTGTCTACGGACCCCACCTTGATAACGCCTGCTATAATGACTTGTCTCAGTGTGAGCATGCTTGCTTGTTTGTGGAAGGTTTCAGCCTGTTACTCAGTCTCCCTCTATCAGCCTCCCTGACTAGGCTCCCTCTATCAGTCTCCCTCTATCAGTCTCCCGCTACCAGCCTTCCTGACTAGTCTCCCTCTAACAGTCTCCCTCTAACAGTCTCCTTGACCAGTCTCCCTGACTAGTCTCCCTCTACCAGCCCCCCTGACTAGTCTCCCTCTATGAGTCTCCCTCTAACAGTCTCCTTGACCAGTCCCCCTGAAGAGTCTCCCTGACTAGTCTCCCTCTTTCAGTCTCCCTATAACAGTCTCCCTGACTAGTCTCCCTCAACCAGTCTCCCTCTACCAGTCTCCCTGACTAGTCTCCCTCTATCAGTCTCCCTGACTAGTCTCCTTCTAACAGTCTCCCTGACTAGTCTCCCTCTACCAGTCTCCCTCTACCAGTCTCCCTCTACCAGTCTCCTTCTAACATTCTCCCTGACTAGTCTCCCTCTACCAGTCTCCCTGACTAGTCTCCCTCTATCAGTCTCCCTCTACCAGTCTCCCTCTATCAGTCTCCCTGACTAGTCTCCCTCTACCAGTCTCCCTGACTAGTCTCCCTCTACCAGTCTCCCTTTACCAGTCTCCCTCTTACAGTCTCCCTGACTAGTCTCCCTCTATCAGCCTCCCTCTACCAGTCTCCCTCTAACAGTCTCCCTGACTAGTCTCCCTCTACCAGACTCCCTCTACCAGTCTCCCTCTACCAGTTTATGAATATGAGGGGCCCTGGTGAGACTAGTTAAGTTGAGCCAACAAGAGGAGAGAGTGGCGTCATCACGGGTATCATTGACCTGAGCAGCTTATTGTTAACATAGTCACAATTTCCCTGGTAACAGCCTCTCCTAGTCAGTCAGTGCTGGGCTTGGTGTGACTGACAGGACAGACGTGACGTGGGGAAGGCACCTGCGTCAGTAGGCTAATAATACCCCAGAACCAGGGGCAGGAGGGCCTCTCTGCATTGTCTCTCCTCCCCTCTGCTCCCTCTTTCCTCACCTCTCCTCCCTCTCTCCTTACCTCTCCTCCCTCTCTCCTCACCATCGTCCTCTCTCAATTTCTAAAGAATCCCCCGTAGCGGCGTGCGAACGGGAATCACTTGACATTCTGTCGTGACAGTGAGTTTCTGGGCGGGTATAGGAGTAAAAGAGCTGGTTAATATCCGTGTCCCATGTTGTTGTCGAGTTAAAGGCAAACACGTGCTTGGCCCATGTGTCTAAAGCGAAAACAGGTGTGTGTGTGTTTTGAATGAGGAAGTGACCGTAGGTCATAGTTACAGATACCTCAGGCCGTGTTAGTTATTGTCAATTGGTAAACGGGTTTTACACAGGCATCAGGATAAAGAGCAGTACCACCACGCAGGCATGCAGGGGAGTGGCACTTCTATTCATACAGTTAATTATCGGCTGCCTGGTGGCATGGTGCCAACATTAGAGGCTGGAGGACGGGTCTATGTCTGCTGTCCAAGCCGGCTCCTCTCAAAGAGCTGGAACAGGAAAAACATCATCAGAAAGGAAGGACACATCTTTAGACCTCAGAAACCTACCACGCAGTTGTAAACATTTTCCATCAATGAAGAAGAATATCATTGTTATTGAAACGTAAAGTTTGGACGATACCACAGGGGAGAGTATCATAGTGGGGCGAAAAATCTTAATGGATTAGGCAACAGTTCCACCAGAACCATGTAAACGCCACACACTCATCCCCCCGTGGGAGATAGATCCAGAATCTCCTCATTGTCGGCCATCATAATCAGCCTACAATTAGAATATTGTTTATGCGTGTATTTCTCCCTGTGTTGGGGGGTATAAATCTGAGTATAATGCTTGTATGGATGTCATTCCCAATACATTGTATTATCATCACCATCAATCGGCATTCCATTGATCTCTTACCTAATGTATGGCAAAGCCTTTATACTGTATATCCATTCTGATATGCTGTCCATTCTGAGAGTCTGTATGCCGTGTGCGTGCGTGTGTGTGTGTGTGCGTGTGTGCGTGCACATCTCTGTGGGTTGGTGGGTTGGTAGAGTTGGATTGATGAGATGAAATTGTTCCTTATAAACCAGACACCAGTCATCATATTCCTGATCAAACACACCCATCTTTAGTCAACTAACTTCATTTGCCCCCACAGATACGTCACAGATACACAGTTCTGTTTACCTAGGATTAGTGATTGCCACATTAGCTTCATGTTGCACTACAGGATACTATGGTAGTAAAACAAACACACAACCTGGAAGGACAGAGCCTTTGGGATGATAATGTACAGTAGTGCTGGGTGTTGAAGGAATAAGGAGGCGCTGTCTATGCTCGGTTTGGCTTGAGGCCTCATCTGAGAGAAGATGTTGCCCAGAGAGCTAAGGATCAAGCAAACCAAGACCAAGTTTTATTTAACCAAAGGGTAGATGAGGAGAAAGGATGATGGATGGATTTCTTTTAGTAATATTCTTCTGTACTGATGTCCTGCTCCAATCGTTCCCCTCAAGGCAAGGAAGGAATGTGAACAGCACGCTAACGCCATTCACACACACACAAGGATGCACACGCCAAAATGAAAACACACAGACACATGCACACATTTACGTACTCACTCACACACACCGACATGGAGCCGCGCCACAAACAGATGTTGGTAGGGCTCCAGTGTTGACAGGTGAAACAAGGAGGTTGTCAACTGAGGAACAACATCCTCTCTCAGATTAGGCCTCAAGCCAAACAGAGCATGGACAACACTTCCTTATTCCTCCAAGGAACACAGTGGATACAATAACAGGTAATGAGAGCTTGCATCACAAAGAAGTACTGAGTGTAACCAGACAAGTTTCACATGTATTTTGTCCTGGGCCTATTTATAGCATCATAAAATCAATCTGGTTGTTTGCTAGGGATTTACCGTATCTGCTTCAGGATACAAATAAAATCATTTCCTGTTATCTTCTGTCTGGACATCAAGTGACATTTAGTTTGACCGTGGTTGTTTCTCACTGGAATTAACACCTCTCTATGGGCCTGGTCCCATTGGTCTGGTCTGACAAGTACAGAATGTTAAGTCTTTTGAGAGACGGTCAAGGACATATTCAGATTAAGCTAAATTATAGTAAATTCTGATCAAATCAATTTCAAGTTTCATGGTAGTAATACATGAAAATATTCCTCTACCAGAGCTTTTACATTAAAAACACCAAGACAGTTCAAAATAAATACAAATAAACATATACATATACTGTATACCAGGGCTGTCCAACCCTTTTCCTGGAGAGCTACCTTCCTGTAGGTTTTCACTCCAACCCTTTTCCTGGAGAGCTACCTTCCTGTAGGTTTTCACTCCAACCCTTTTCCTGGAGAGCTACTGTCCTGTAGGTTTTCACTCCAACCCTTTTCCTGGAGAGCTACCTTCCTGTAGGTTTTCACTCCAACCCTGTTCCTGGAGAGCTATCCTCCTGTAGGTTTCCACTCCAACCTTGTTCCTGGAGAGCTATCCTCCTGTAGGTTTTCACTCCAACCCTGTTCCTGGAGAGCTAACATTCTGTAGGTTTTCACTCCAACCCTGTTCCTGGAGAACTACCTTCCTGTAGGTTTTCACTCCAACCTTGTTCCTGGAGAACTACCGTCCTGTAGATTTTTACTCCAACCCTGTTCCTGGAGAGCTACCCTCCTGTAGGTTTTCACTCCAACCCTGTTCCTGGAGAGCTTACCCTCCTGTAGGTTTTCACTCCAACCCTTTTCCTGGAGAGCTACCTTCCTGTAGGTTTTCACTCCAACTCTAATATCGCACAATTGATTCTAATAATTAGCTGGTTGATTAGCTGAATCAGAGAAACTGTATATAATGACGAGATGGTCTTGTCTCCGCCCTAACAATGGGAGTCATTGTCCCAAAGGGTCTGCTTAGGCTGAATTGCTGTATTCCCACTTGGACAGAATTTGTCTCTTCTGCGGTTGCAGCAATAACCTACAGGAGGGTACTGTAGCTCTCCAGGAACAGGGTTGGAGAGCCCTGCTGTCTTCTGTCAGGAGTCAAACCTTTTAAAGTATTATGTCACAACTGTACTTTAGGCTCCCCTTCCACCGACTGCCAGCTGGTCTGGTCTAGTCCACCCAGTCCTGCTTTCAATACTTACGTCTGCATTTATGTAACCTAACACACTGTGTACTAACGTAGGCGGGGAAACCACTGGATTAGACAGTAGGAGCGAAAATATATGGCCAGCCATACGTACGTAAATATATGGCCATACGTACGTGTATGTCTGTCTACATGAGATATTTTATAGAATTTATAATACTGTTACTGTATACTGTTTGGGTGAACAGTGGAAATATAGCCATATGTACTGTATGTAGTCATGTCTGTTAACAACCATTGACTGCTTTGAATAATGCAAATGTGAATAGTCAATGAAAATATTGCAAGATGTGGGTAAATATGTCTGTTTTCATTTAGAATGGCTATATGGTTATAATACGGAGGTACTATAATGTGAGGATGGGTGAACGGTGAAACGCCCCCTGAAAACATCATGACGGGAATAAAATATGCTCATTAAACAGGAATCCTAAAATGTCATATCGCTAAAGAATTCAATATGGCTATACGCGTATACCAGAGGCACTGAGAGTGAGCTCCCACGTGGAGAGTAAGACAGTGGGCCTGTTTTCACTCTTTCAAAGAAGACTGTCAGACTTCTTGGAAGAGTGCAGAGCTCATGCGCCGGAGGATGTTTAATCTTGTACACCCAGTCATCATCCTGGGGTTGGCCTGTAGAACAGAACGTTGAGCATCAAGAGACAACGCCATCCGACTGCTCAACGTTGTGTAACGTGGCATCCTTCTGAACAGACCCCAGACAGCAGCCAGAGCTCAGGCTTATGGGGATGTTTACATACTGTACTGTACATTCAGTATCCAGGGAGACCACCTGTCTATCGAACCCTCCTCCTCACAGAAAGACATCATCATTATCATCATGGTTCGGCTGCAGAACAGAACAGAATAGAACAGGACATTGAGTATCAAAGGGACAGAAACGCCACCTGTCTCTTCTCTCCTCCTCACAGGTCAAACACAAGCCACAGACCGGCTGCCAAGGTGCTGAACTGACCAAGCTGTTGTGACAGAGCTGAATGGAGTTACTGTAGTATACAAGCCTCTGGTGGAGTCATCTACTTTGTCTGCCTGAGACTAACATGGTAGTGTTGTGCCGGTGGGGTTAAGGTCATTCCTTTCCATTCAGCCCTGAGCTAAGGCTGATTTCTGATCTCTACTCTATATGCACCTGGCTTCCACTCACTCACTCACTCACACACTCTCACACACACACACACACACACACACACACACACACACACACACACACACACACACACACACACACACACACACACACACCTGTTATGATAATCATCAGTGGTCCTGTTCCCAGACACGATAGACTGTGCTGATTAGGAATGGAGCAAAACTGGTTATGACATAGAAACTCCACTCAGTCACTTGATAGGGAATCCTCAGAACACCAAGGTTATCTGAGTGAGCCTAAACATTATTATGTATGGGATGTCATAAATGTGTTATTTATTTATACAAAAAATAAACAATTAAATGTTTAAACTTTATTTAACTAATTAAGTCTTTATAGGTACATAATACTTTGTCCTATGGAGATCAGCTACAATAAAAAAGAGATCCAACAGGAACGAGGAATAGTATGAGCATCAGTGAAGGACGTTAGAATATGACGCAGGATAGGAGCAGAAAGGAGCATACCAAAACCTGTACACCAATCGACTTTAAAGACACTGAGCTATCCTTCTGTGAGAGAGTAACATCTCCACCCGTTCACACTCTCTCTCTCTTCTGTTTCGTCCTCCTCTCTCTTGTCTGTCTTGTTCTGTTTGTTTTCACAGATAGTCAGTACTTCCTCCCTCACCTCTGATGTCCTGGAGCTGTAGCATGTAGGTAAACACATCTTATTAGAAGAGTCATTTACACAGAGATCCAGAGATCCAACAATCAGGGGGGCGGTGATGGAAGACATGCCCATACAGCACTCTTCACCCGGGGCATAGAGCACCTCTACATCTGCCCTATCCTCCTGTATACGCCCCTCCCCTCCATTCGTGGAGATATGAGTTCTGAGAGAGGGGTCAGAGTGTTAATGCATTTATTACTAAATGGCTGAGGGGCCTGCTGTTTATCGAGGCTTTAGTAGCACCCTGTGGCACTGTAGAAGATCCTATTACACACAGCTATTACCTGAGAGAGGGAGAGAGGGAGAGAGAGAGAGAGAGAGAGAGAGAGAGAGAGAGAGAGAGAGAGAATGAGTGGGTATCAACAATAACAGTCACCACCACAGCCCTGTCTGGCTCGTATGCAAGCCTGACCAGAAATACTACTTCAGCGTAATGTGGGTGTTGACAACAATCCATGTTGGTGTTCATTAGATAAATAGAGAAATTCTAAAACGTTTCAAACATTTTTCTAAAGATGGGTTGGCTGACAACGTCATGAAAATGGTGCCGGACGCTGCATGTTGTTATCATTTTGAAAGGTCAGACAGCGAGCAACAATGACAAGAAGCTGCCATGGGAATCTAGTTTTCAGCTAGTTTTATCTTGTTCTTGATACCATGTCTTGTTTTGAGGTGTTTTGACTGATTTCATGTCAATGCTAATATGGCAAAAAAGTCACTAACCGAGTCAGCTGTACAACTGAATGCATTCAACTGAAATTGGTCTTCAAGACACAGCCATGATGTTTAGCGTCACATTTAATAACAGAATGATTTGGCCTTTCGCACCCCAATAATGTACCTTGACCTTGAATACGGTATAGCAACCTGCACGTACCAATATTACCATTAACTGTTATATGCAATAGTATTATTAACCATGTCGATCTTTATGTACACTACACATCTGAATATGGAGTGAATAACACTTGTTTTTCTGCTGCACTGTGCCAAAGACTATGCTGTTTAGGTACAGTAGTAGGCTACAGGGCAAAGATGAGCATTATATTGCATTGTCGTGTGTTTGGTTTGTACACTTTCCGTCGCACGCTTTTCACCATCTTGCAACACGTGAAAACATAGCTATAAATCACACTGATCCTTGGTGTACATCATGTTTTCTGTATCGTTTCCAATTACATAATGCTTTCAAATGTCTTCAACCAGAACAATCCACAGTACGGTCAGCAAACAACAGTGAGGAAATATGTGGGTGTTACTTGTTGCACAAAAGGAACAGCAAATGCAAAGAACTCTATGAACATTTCCTTAATACATTTCCTTGTTGGCTGGTTCATGAGAACAACAGACCAAGTGACGTCTTTAGTTTCAAATGAAAAGGACACATTTCTCTTTCAGTCATCAGGGAAAGCACAGAATGCACAGTACCAATTAGTTCTGTGCCTTCTAATTGGTACTGCTAGCATACTTTCAAATTGTGCTATTTATAGGAAATCATTTGGAGTAATTCAAGGAAACATATTGGCATCGATTGAAAGCTAGACAAATGAAACAGAAAGTATTCACACTCATTTACTTTTTCAAAATGTTGTTGTTAAAGCCAGAATTTAAAATGGGATTTTGTGTCACTGGCCTACACACAATACCCCATAATGTCAAAGAAATGTTGACAAATTCATAAAAAATAAAAAGGTGAAGTCAGTAAGTATTCAACCCCTTTGTTATGACAAACCTAAATAAGTTCAGGAGTAAAAAGGTGCTCAACAAGTCACATAATAAGTTGCATGGACTCTGTGTGAAAAATAGTGTTTAACATAATTTTTGAATGACTACCTCATCTCTGTAAACATACAATTATCTGTAAGGTCCCTCAGTCGAGCAGTGAATTTCAAACACAGATTCAACCACAAAGACCAGGGAGGTTTTCCAATGCCTCGCAAAGAAGGGCACCTATTGGTAAAAATAAAGCAGACATTGAATATCCCACTGAGCATGGTGAAGTTATTAATTAGGCTTTGGATGGCGTATCAATACACCCAGTCACTACAAACATACAGGCGTCCTTCCTAACTCAGTTGCCAGAGAGGAAGGGATTTCACCATGAGTACAATGGTGACTTTAAAACAGTTACAGAGTTCAATGTCTGTGATGGGAGAAAACTGAGGATGGAGCAACAACATTGTAGTTATTCCACAATACTAACCTAAATGACAGAGTGAAAAGAACAAAGCTTGTACAGAATAAAAATATTCCAAAACATGCATTCTGTTTGCAATAAAGTAAAACTGCAAAACATGTACTGAATACAAAGCGTTATATTCGGAGCAAATCCATCCTTTTTTAAAGCATGCTGGTGGCTGCATCATGTTATCGGTATGCTTGTCATCGTCAAGGACTAGGGTGTTTTTAAGGATAAAAAGAAATGGAATAGAGCTAAGCACATGCAAAATCCTATCGGAAAACCTGGTTCAGTCTGCTTTCCAACAGACACTGGGAGACAAATCTACCTTTCAACAGGACAATAACCTAAAACAATCTGGCCAAATCTACATTGGAGTTGCTTACCAAGACAACGTTGAATGTGTTCTAGTTACAGGTTTTACTTAAATCGGCTTAAAAATCTATGACAAGACTTAAAAATGGCTGTCTTCCAATGATCAACAACTAACTTGACAGAGCTTGAAGAATTTATGAATAATAAATATTATACACTACAGGTGTGCAAGATCTTAGGGATCTTAGGGACCCAGCTGTAAACACTGCCAAAGATGCAAAAAACATGTTTCTCAAGGCCATCAGACTGTTAAATAGCCATCACTAGCACATTAGAGCTGCTGCCTACGTACAGACTTGAAATCATTGGCCACTTTAATAAATGGAACACTAGTCACTTTAATAATGTAACTTTATTAATGTTTACCTATCTTGCATATCTTGCACTAATCTCTAATCTCATATGTATATACTGTATGCTATGTTATATACTGTATAATGCTACCATTCAACTGTATCTTAGTCTATGCCGCTCTGACATTACACATCCATATATTTATATATTCTTAATTATTCCATTCCTTTAATTAGATTTGTGTGTATTGGGTATATGTTGTGAAATTGTTAGATTACATGTTAGATATTGCTCCACTGTCAGAACAAGAAGCACACGCATTTCGCTACACCTGCAATAACATCTGCTAAACACGTGTATGTGACCAATAAAATATGATTTAATTTGATTTGACATTACGGGGTGTTGTGTGTAGATGGGTGAGGAAAAAAATGTATTCAAGCAATTTTGAATTCCGGCTGTAAACAACAAAATGTGAAATAAGTCAAGGGGTATGAATACTTTCTGAAGGCAGGCTACATGATGGCTGTGTACTGATGGCAGCGTACTGATGGTAGCGTACTGATGGTAGCGTACTGATGGTAGTGTACTGATGGCAGCGTACTGATGGCAGCGTACTGATGGCAGCGTACTGATGGCAGAGTACTGATGGCAGTGTACTGAGGGTAGTGTACTGATGGCAGCGTACTGATGGCAGCGTACTGATGGCAGCGTACTGATGGTAGCGTACTGATGGTAGCGTACTGATGGCAGCGTACTGATGGCAGCGTACTGATGGCAGCGTACTGATGGTAGCGTACTGAGGGTAGTGTACTGATGGCAGCGTACTGATGGCAGCGTACTGATGGTAGCGTACTGAGGGTAGTGTACTGATGGCAGCGTACTGATGGCAGCGTACTGATGGCAGCGTACTGATGGTAGTGTACTGAGGGTAGCGTACTGATGGCAGCGTACTGATGGCAGCGTACTGATGGCAGCGTACTGATGGTAGCGTACTGATGGCAGCGTACTGATGGTAGCGTACTGATGGCAGCGTACTGATGGCAGCGTACTGATGGTAGCGTACTGATGGCAGCGTACTGATGGTAGCGTACTGATGGCAGCGTACTGATGGCAGCGTACTGATGGCAGTGTACTGATGGCAGCGTACTGATGGCAGCGTACTGATGGCAGCGTACTGATGGCAGCGTACTGAGGGTAGCGTACTGATGGTAGCGTACTGATGGTAGCGTACTGATGGCAGCATACTGATGGCAGCGTACTGATGGCAGCGTACTGATGGCAGCGTACTGATGGCAGCGTACTGATGGCAGCGTACTGATGGCAGCGTACTGATGGCAGCGTACTGATGGTAGCGCACTGATGGTAGCGTACTGATGGCAGCGTACTGATGGCAGCGTACTGATGGTAGCGTACTGAGGGTAGTGTACTGATGGCAGCGTACTGATGGCAGCGTACTGATGGCAGCGTACTGATGGCAGCGTACTGATGGCAGCGTACTGATGGTAGCGTACTGAGGGTAGTGTACTGAGGGTAGCGTACTGATGGCAGCGTACTGATGGCAGCGTACTGATGGCAGCGTACTGATGGCAGCGTACTGATGGCAGTGTACTGATGGTAGTGTACTGATGGTAGCGTACTGATGGCAGTGTACTGATGGCAGCGTACTGATGGTAGTGTACTGATGGCAGTGTACTGATGGTAGTGTACTTATGGTAGTGTACTGATGGCAGCGTACTGATGGTAGTGTACTGATGGCAGTGTACTGATGGTAGTGTACTTATGGCAGCGTACTGATGGCAGTGTACTGATGGCAGTGTACTGATGCTACAGAGAGGAAGAAGTAATCCATTGACTGATAATAATCAAAGACTGGATAAGAAAAGACAACAACAATGACCAAACCTAAATGAATCAATACCCTGTCTACTGCTATCAACCTCGATGTGTCTGTTGTACATCAACATGTAGCCAATGGTGAGTCAGTGCTTGAAGAAGTTGAGCCATTGTGAATTGCATTGGTCAGTGCTAGCTGGAGCTCAGCCAAGGAAAAGTGAATCGCACCACAATAACACCCCGAGCTGTAGCAGATACAGCCCTCACTGTCACAACCACCTAGAGGACCTGACATCCCATCCACGACTGTGGGAAATGCTAAATAGTAATTAGTGAGGTGCCTATACAGATGTAGAATCTTAGTTTGATCACCCTGCTGCAGGAGAACTTTCCTGCCATGTAGGAATTGAAAAACATGCAATGTATTTGAGGTTAAAAAAGGCCTCTGAAGATTTTTTACTTCTACTTAGACATTTTCGACTTGATTTTTCCTCACTGATGTAGAAACCTAGCTCAAACTAAGAGCCTACATCTGTATGTGAGAGATACATTGTGACTATCCTGGTTCAAAAGTGCATGAGTATATAAGTGATGCGATGAACATTGCAAACCTTCACACCGCCACTGAGTCACTGACGTATAAAATGGATCATGACATTAACACAAGTGCTTTCCTCTAATCTGAACCACACACAGTAGGCTGCAATTGTCTAAAGTGCAATTCAGAATAACATTATTGCTTCTAATTGGAATTCACTCCACGAACACTGCAGCTCCAAACACGTTTTAGAAGATATAGTGGTGGTTGTAAAGTCAGAGGGACGATTCTCCATCCAAGACGCTATATTCCACTACGTAACATCTCTCTGATGTAGGTCCTATACACTCAGGCTCAGCCAGACCTGAAGCCCCTCCAGCTGTAAGCTCCATAACAGGGACCAGCCCAGGGGAAGTTGAAGATCCCAGAGGCTGACACACGTCCACACCTGCTGCGGTCTTTGATCCAACCTGGATCACACATCTGTTGGGGAAGGTACTGTACACGGCCTCAAGGGGAGGACTCTTCTCACTACCAGCTGTGAAGGTGTGCCATATAATCTTATGCGTATTGATGTGCTGTCCATCTGTTTAATTATCTGTAAGTTAGCTTCTCATACAGCTGTAATCAACTTGCCCAGCAATGAGACAATACAGCGTATTATCTAGCTCTGTTTACTAACCATCACAGGATTTTGTGTCAAAACGGATCAAAGAGGGAAACCTCTGACATTTAGGCCCCATGTGGCACATAAAGATAGCTCCTGTATCATCTATCTGCCATGTAGGGAAGACCAGTGACACGCAGTCACAACATACTTAAAGACAACTTCACTCCTACATTTCTGGGTTGGAAGGGTACATGCGAGGGACAGTTCAGTGATCAGGTTCTCAGCTGCTTCATGACAAACCTTTCTATGGGAACATGGGTGACTTATCTCATCAATGAGGTCAGAAAGGTTCAGGCTACATAACAGATGACATTGCACACACACAGAACCAACTGAGGGCAGGGTATTTCAAACTACAGAGGGCAGTGTAGTTCAGAGGCTGACCCAAGTGACCAGTGCCCTTTGGTGAGAAGTGTTGCCAGGAGACCCCAAGTTTATGTGTAAAACTGCATCTGAGTGAGCCAAGGTGTGAGCTCACATGTGAAACTTGTGATCAAATCTCTAATTTGAATCCTGAATGTACCTACACGTTTCGGTACCAGGTTCTATGTTCTAGCCGTTGCTAAACTTAGGGCCAAAGGTTTACCAGCTAACCCTGAGCTTGTTGATATTGATGCTCTGTACCAACATCTAAGATGTACTCTCTGGCCCAAAACGTATTTGTGTTCTGTGTATAACTCAATATGTTTGTGGATGCCCTGTTTCTTCAAGGGGTAGCCTCTGTGTGCGCAGTATCCCATTCCATACATTCTACTATGATCTAAGCTTTTTCCTCTGATCCTGGTTCTACAGTAACTGACCCCCAGTCTCACCTAGTCTTACCCTGGTTTTCCAGGAGCCCCGCGTTCCATCGTGAGGCCCCCTACCTAGCTCCCCCTCTCCTCCTACCTTCCCTCTTCTCTTAAGAGAGAACAAAGGTTCTGTGAGAATCCATTACACGCCATGGTAAAGATTGAGCACAGATGTCAAACAGTTTGGACTTGGCTCAGAAATCAACTTTTATAGCCACAAATTTATTGCAGCCGGAGTGTATGATTTAGGGGAGAGAAGCATGCATCATGGGATGGTCTGGTTAGAGAAGCCTTTGAAGTTAGGGATCCTGATATCTATAAGGGGATATGTAGGATGATAAAGTCATCCCGGTATCCTTTTGATGTATGTCTCGTCTGTTGAGTCTTCTGTCGATGTATTGATAGAGGACATGTTTCTGAAATATACATATTATTCTCATTAACATCGAATTCAGACTACTTAGGCTAAATACCTTGTCATTTCACTTGCCATTTCTTATAAATGTTCTCCAAAATGAATGGCTAGACCAAACAATACTAAAGGAAGAGCCCCTTTATCTAAAATATTCCATTATTCCCCCAAAATGTAGGCAATGCATTGGCATCAAAACAACACTATACGTTGACAGGTGTAAACATTCAAAATGCATATTACCATGTGTGGAAAAATCCAAACACACCAATATTAGCATGAAATAGGGCAATCTGTATTATTAGCAAGCAAAGGTACATAATGTGCTAGATCATAATCTCTTTTGTAACCAGTGCTTGGCAACACAATACACCTTTGTGTGTTTTATTGCCTATTGAAACTGAAGCCTACTGTCATACGTTCTTCCAGGGGTGGTCTATGCTCAGCAGGTCTTCTATAGGACCATGCTGCCAACAGATCCTGTGGTGTGGTTGATGGGTTTGAGAAGGCTCAGTACACACATATACCCCTCATATACTCTCAGACGCCCACAAGCACACACGCACGCATGCACGCACTCACACGCACGCACGCACGCACTCACACGCACACACACGCACTCACTCACACACACACAGTCTTATATAAATCCTCTTATGGATCGGACCCTATTTTTAAATTTTTGCCTAAAATGACATACCCACATCTAACTGCCTGTAGCTCAGGACCTGAAGCAAGGATAAGCATATTCTTGATACCATTTGAAAGGAAACACTTTGAAGTTTGTGGAAATGTGTAATGAATGTAGGAGAATATAACACATTAGATCTGGTAAAAGATAACACAAAGAAAATAACATGCATTTTCCATCTAAAATGCAAGACAAAGGTCAATGTATTATTCCAGGTTAGGCGCAAATTCGAGCAGTGTACGAGCAAAGTTTTAGACTGGTCCAATGAACCATTGCATTTCTGTTCAAAATGGTGTATCAAGTCTGCCCAAATGTACCAAATTGGTTTATTGATACATTCTCAAGTTCATAACTGTGCACTCTCCTTAAACAGTAGCATGATATTTCACTATAAATGCTACTGTAAATTGAACAGTGCAGTTAGATTAACAAGAATTTAAGCTTTTTACCCATATCAGATATGTCTATGTCCTGGGAAATGTTCTTGTTACTTACAACCTCATGCTAATCACATTAGCTCAACCCAACCGTCCCGCGCAGGGGGAGCACCAATCCTGTAGAGGATAACTAACCTTGTGAGGCACACAATTCAATCTCATTCAAAATTATATTTTACCTAAACCCAACCCTAACCTTAACCCTAACCCTAACTCCTAAGCCTAAACTTAATTCTAACCTTAACTCTAAACCCCCAAGAAATAGCATTTGATCTTGTGGGGACTAACAAAATGACCCCAGTTGGTAAAAAAAACACACACACACACACACACACACACACACACACACACACACACACACACACACACACACACACACACAGTCAGACATACATAAACAACACCATACACTGGAGGAAAACACATGTAGTGCTGTACATGTGTCCTCTGTAGAGTAATGGGCAGCACACTGCTTAACTCCTCAGGTTCAGGCAGGGAAGCACTTCTATCTGATACTGCAGGGTGACTCACTTGTTCTGCAGTCAATTCTAAGAAACCATCAGGCTACATAGCCCACGCACTTAGCTACCCTCTTAATGAGGATCACACAACCACATGAAGGCTACCGTTATTGTTCCCGCTGCAGCAGCACATAATATAGGGACAGAGAGGCAACAATGGCTCCAAAATGAGCTCTCGATCTCCCCTACAGCTGTTATTGTAAAAATAAATACATGGAATTGGTTGATTGTAGACAAGTATGTAGAACAAGGGATAAAAGAGAGATAAAGTGATTATTAATTCATTTAAGGCTAATTCATCTTTGAACTGTATGTTTAAGTACACTACACTATTATTCAATTTTAGTGGAAATACAGCAAAGCCCTCTTGGCTCTCCTAAATTGATCTAACAGAAGAGGACTACAGGGAACAGATTAAAGTGTTTTCCCAGAACTGCCTGTCAGGGAGCAGAGGCCTGGCGGGTCCACAGAGCCAGGGGAGTGGGTAGGTGGGATTCCCCAGCGAGAGCACCACAGAGCTGGGGTCTGGGTCTGAGAGCCAGCTGGCACATGGAGCCATTTGGTTCTAGCTCTGAGGAGTTGTTGGGAAAAATGTGTCTTGGATAGTTTCCACTCCGGCACCACAGAGCTGAATTTTGTTCATGCTTGCGGTGCCTTGTGCAACAGAGAGAATGTGGCAAACATTTAGTTAGAGACTGCAGTGCTCTCAATGAGCTGTGATGTCTGAGTTTAAAAAAACGCTTTGTGAATACATTTGAAACCCAGGGTCACAGCCTGACTTAGCTTGGAGTTGAAGTTCAAGTCAGAATATGGCCCCAAAATAGAAAAGATCTTTATGAAGGCCAAGTTCAGCATACAATGCATCGCCTCAAGAGAGATATTAACTGCATTTACCTAGCCCCTGTAACCGACTGGATTAGACCCCAGCCTGGACCACCTCTATTACACCTTCATTAACGACATGCAGTCCTGTGCTCCAGCTACCCCATGCTGGCAGGCCCCACACAGCTTCGGAAGCCATGCGGTTGTGGGGTGAGAGAGGGCATTGGTAGCGGTGTGTGTGTGAGGGGGTGTCGAGAGCTGTGCCAGCCCGGACCCCCTGAGCAGCACAACGTAAATGTGCAGGTTCAGGTTATAAAGGCTAATTACACCACAGAAAACCTGACACACAGATTGGGACAAGGTATTGGGGAGGGTTGGGGGGCTGTGTGTGTGTGTGTGTGTGTGTGTGTGTGTGTGTGTGTGTGTGTGTGTGTGTGTGGAGGGGGGCTGAAAATTTCAGACTAGGGAGAATCTGTATCTTGTGTCTCTTTTTATAAAACAATCTCCCTTTGTATGTATCACTTTAATGAATCTCTTTATCCAAGAGGAGAATCACTCACTCTGTGCTCACTACTGCACATTCACTTCACATAGGCCTACTTTTGCAGCGCTACCAGTAAATGACTCCCCCAACTCAAAACCACACACAGTCTCCAAGAATCATTATTTCCATCTGCAAACTGTCCGACTGAGGCTGCTGCTGAATATTTTTCAGGAAAAGAAGTGACAGGAAAACCAACAACTTATCGTTTTAAATTCAGTGAAGCAGAGGGGAGGGAGAATTACAGAGGGAATGAGAGGAGATGTGATTTGGTATAATTCATTGCAGAGTGTGTGTGAGGTGGTTGGGGATACACACTCTCCACTGACCACATCTGTGTGTGTCTGGACACCAGCGGACACATGCTAGTACAACTATCTCCCACAGACTGATATAGCTGACTAAAGGGGTTTGTTAGCGCGTGTGTGTGTGCGTGTGCGTGTGCGTGTGTTTTATCCTCTAAGTCACTCACTGCACTAAGTAACATGACACTGACCTGGAAGCACTTAGATGAGGAAGTCCTCTACCACTAGAGAGATGCAGAGGGACATAAAGACAGGGAAGAAGCCACACAAACGCGTCCTACACATTTTTAAATGAAGTTCCCTCTGGAGTTCTGTCTTCGATGAACACACAAGCATAGACACTCTTCCACAGTGAGAAATGTGTAGGAGACAATGAACAGCTGTGGCTTCTCTCACATTGGACCCTCAATTGACTGTTCACTTGTACCGTTAACACTCCAAACAAGTTAGAGCGAAAGAGTGAAAAAACAGCGAATGTTTCTGCAACTACCTCCCCCTAACAAGCAACGTTTGAAATATGTTCTACCCTCATGGCTTTGAGTCTGTGACTTATCACGTTCCGAAACCAGAAATGTCAAACATTTCACAAAAAACGTGGAACGACGCAAAAGAAGAGAAGCATCTGACATTGAAACGAACAATACTACCTGCTGACTGATCACAAAAGAGTGCTACTTAAAGGGTTGGTAATCAAGGGAGTAATGAAGTCCAGGTGTGACTGATGAGACGCAGGTGTGTGTAATGATGGTTGCCAGGTGTGCACATAGATGGGTTGCCAGGACCGGTGGTTAGTAGACCGGTGATGTCAAGCGCCGGAGCAGATGTGACAGGAACTAACAAATAGTCACTGACCAACCACCAAAACGAAACAGGTGGGGTTTTAGGAGGGATTCTGAAAGACACTCACTCACCCACTGAAAGTTGACTAGCAAAAAAAGCTGGAACCTAAAAGACATTCACCATGAGCGCCCACTAAATTTGCCCTGGAGGGAAACAACAGAAAAACCCACACTAAACTTGAAGACCAGAAGCAAACCAAAAAGGTGGAGCAAAAATCAGATAAAAGATTGTTCGTCGAGAAATCAAAAACTAAAGGCGTTAACCCTTCGCATCTATCAAAACAACTGGAGCACTGGGCCAGCCACTCTTAAATATCACCTGGGCCAGGACAGGTGAAACACCTTCTCACTAACGAGACGGTAACCAGCACAGGTGTAAGACAAAGTGACTAACGAGGTGACACCAATCGGTGCGCCCTACATGTTAACAAGCTATATGTGCTGAAGTCCAACCTCAGAACATGAATGGAAAAAGGTGTAAAGTAAAGTATGTTCCTCATGCTCTCAGCCCCCTGGAACATTGACACAAATTAATTCATAGACATGGCTCAAAGCAAACAATTACACCATCTGCAAAGTGAAATAGGCTGTTGGTGGGTCCACTTGGCTGCTGAGAGTAAATTGTAAACGCATCACATTTGCATAATACAAGTTTATGTTAATAGAAAAATCATATTTTAATAGTTATTGTTGGATTGAAGTGTTTCTCATTTTGAAAGTAAACAACAAACAGTTATGAAATATTTTTACGTTGCATGTTGGAATTTACAAGGAATGAAGTCCTCTGCTTTTGGCCTAAAGAGCAGAAACCCAGACTTCCTGAAAGAAATGGTTGATGTTGATATTGTAGTACTACAGGAAACATGGTGGAGAGGTTATGTTTCCACTGGCTGTCCGCTAGGTTATAGGGAGATAATCGTACCATACACCAAATTAAAAGGAATCACAAATGGCAGAGACTCAGGGGGAATGCTAATATGTTATAAATCTGAACTAAATCTGAACTCATTCAATCGAATTGATCAAAACAGGATAATTATTTATCTGGTTAAAGATCAACAAGGTTATCTTAAAATATGTTTATTTTATTTATCTGTGCCACACATTCCTCCCTCAAAGTCACCCTACTTCAATGAAGAGAGTTTCTCCACTTTCAGGCCCAAGGCAACGTACTGGTCTGTGGAGACCTGAATGGTAGAACACCAGAAGAACTAGACACTATTTACAGTCATGGGGACAAACACCTACTAGGAAGCAACAACCTTTCCCTCCCCACATACCTCCCCAGAAACTACTATGACAAAGTGGAAAACAAAAATGGAGCACAGCTCCTGGAGCTCTGTCGAACACTGGTTCTGTACATAGTCAATGGTAGGCTAAGAAGGGAGTCTTTTGGTAGGTACACCTACAGCTCATCCCTTGGTAGCAGTACTGTAGACTCCTTTATCACCGACCTCAACCCAGAGTCTCTGAGAGCTTTCACAGTCAGGCCCAATAAATTACATGGTTCTAAACAGCCAATAAAAAAGCCAGTAGTCTTAACATTTTGTATACACCCCTTGTCCTAACAGGCTGACTACACCGCTCGCATCGCATGCGCATCGCATTGCAAAATACATTTAGAAATCTATATTATTCAATTATTGCACCCACACTGCTCGCGCACGCCAACGAGCATCTGCGTTGCCAAGGGCTAAAATAGAAGTCAGTTCTATTTGTGACGCAGATCACGCTGCAAGTCCTGCCTCTCCCACCTCCTCATTGGTTTATAGAAGCAGATACCCACGTGCCATCTCCTCATTGGTTATACCCACGTGGGTGACTGAAAGACGAACGAGGTCAGTGGCGGAAATGGACCTAATTTATGAAAGTTGCCAATCGCAATATAAAGTCAAGAGATGAAAAAGCCTGGAAGGAGGAGAGATGACTAGAAACGATTCGGTTGACCGTTCTATGTATGGATTAATTGGCGGAGTAGAGGACCTTGTGCATTTCAGGTAAAATAACAACTCAATGTTCATATACAAGGACAAATTAGCTAGCAACAGCAAGATAGCTAAATAGGACAAATTAGCCAGCAAGTGCAAGCTAGCTAAATTGCCATAAATGTTTAATGCTTTTTGACCTGTCCCAAAATTAAAATAATTGGTTCAGAGTTAGTTTTGATATTTTAACCTGCGTATCGTGATCGCGTTTGGTGTGGGGGGACAAAATACATTTATGCACGATGGCGCACACGCATAGTCGGTTTGGGTTCCATGTAAGGGTAAAAAGTGACCCGCCTTCACTAAACCCCTAAAATAAAGCAGCTTAATTTAATTTTGAACCTCAAATCTATTTGCATGAAGAAACAACTTGTCATTGAAACTTTGTGAATATCTGGGTTTTCCCTCTTCACAATGCAGAAAGACTGCATTTAATCAGTGGACACCACTAATTTTTATTACAACACATCTGTCATAATTGTTTTCTTCACTAAAGTAGAGGTTTATTATTATTAGTATTTTTGCTGAAAGTACTGCATAGGTGTAAACATACATTTTTTGTACTGCATAGGTGTAAATATACATTTTTAGCACTTGTAAAGCATAAAATACTAGCAGAAATGTGCAGAAAGTAGTATTGAATGCATTTTATTGAAGGGAAACAATAACAGTCTTGAAAATTTTTGGCAATATAGTGATATACTCATATATACTGTATAATGAGGATTTCAACTACAAAATACTAGTCTTCTCCCATTTTTTTAAGCATTGCCCCCACCCACAAGGTGTACAAAAAACAACAATAAATACGAATAAAATAAGATAGATACAAAACAAAAACGTGAACAACATAAATCAATCAATTCTAATTAGCACATGTAGGACAGTATGCAAGTGTGCATGGACTGTGCAGATGTATTTCTCACATGTGCAGTTAGTATTTGTTTTAAAGTCCTTCTTTGAGGGGCAGATTTGGCATCTCCTCCTCTTGCCTGCCCCAGCTGCAGCCTCAGGTGGATCAGGACACGATTCAACCCACTGAACAGCTTTCACAAGCGCTGCAGAGGCTGCTGAGTGGGGGAGGCGCTCCCTTCTTTGAATGTGTGGGTTTACAAGTGCCTTTCCCAGCTGCTCCAGGAACACCCTCCGCTTGTTCCACTTATCAGGCATCCAGGTAGAGTTGATCTTGTTCCATATCACAAAGGCATTGTATTAGGACACATCAATGATATTATGGAAGATGACCAGGGGCCAGCGGGCAGTCATCCTCCTGCAGCTGTGGTTTTAGTACAGGTTGATGGCTTCCTGTCCTCACAATCACTGATCTCAGCCATTTTGTGCAGTGTCCTCAGGAGGACCACCTTCTTGTTTCTCTTTGGGAGGTAAGAAACTAGAGTGGTGGTGGGGGTGAAGGCTGAGAAGGCCTTGTTGGGAGGATCTCAGGCCTGTTCTTTCTAACTATGGTGATCTTCCTCTTCATGAGCTGCTGGCTGAGTTCATAAGAGGTGAAGAAATTGTCACATCTGTCACATTAAGCACAACCCGCATCCCCTGGTTTTTCTCTGGGCCTCCACTGGTTGGCTTCCCTGTGTAGACAGAAAACAATCACATAAATCAATGATGTTACAACAATATATAACAACAATACATAATAAAATTAACAGTGAAAATCACTTACATTACAGATATGAAAATACAAATGTACCTCTGAATGGAACCAGTTGCTCATCCACTGTTACTTCAGGCCCAGGGTTGTAGAGGTACGGCAGACGCTCCACCCACTCCTCCCAGACCTCTCTTATGGCCACCAGTTTAACTCTCACACGTCTTTCAGGTCTTGACTCATGGTTATTAAATCGTAGCATTCTTGAGAAAGTGTGAAAGACTTTCAGTGGCATTGTGGCATGGAAAATCGCCCTTCCACTGTCTGCATCCCAGAGACTACATGTAGCCTCGCCTTGGGACCAACACACCTGCTAAGATTAGCAACCCTATGTAGGCACGCAGGTCAATCTTATCCATCCTTTTCCAGTTGTCTCCATATTTACGTAAACCCTCCAAATTTGTGATCTCCAGGATAATTATTTCGATGGCTGGTGTGATGAACACGTAGAATGTTGAGGCGATGTCCTGGGCAACTGCATGTCTTGTGGGCCCTGGGGTCATCCTTACGATATTTTGTGCTGCCGTTCTGCCCTGGTTGTCACATGGCGACAAGGACCATGTTATTTTGCTGTTTGATAAAAATGTCTCTCTTTCAGTTTAGGGGATTTATCTGAAGATGATGCATCGTGCTCTGGGTTGTATTCTTCCCCATCTTCTTCTTCAGATACCTCCTCCCCTTCTAAATCATTGTTCTCTTGTTCCTCCTGGACATCTGCAAAAAATCGGATCTACGTCCTGTTGGGCACTGAAACGTGCACTCATGGCTTCAGCAAAGAGAGAACTGCGGGGACTGTCATCTGCAGCACCTTCATAGCCTCTGACTGCATTCCCCATTAGTAAACAATGCTTTCAGGACATGTTTATTTTGTCTGAAATGTTGTTTATTTTGTTTGTGAACTTGAGTCAAGTCTGGGGTCGTGGAGGGGAGATGCTGCACATGTACAAGAAAGTTTGAGCTTTGTTCAATCAATTCATTCAGTAGTACACAATCTCAATTTCTCATTGTGTGTGTGTGTCTTTGTGGTTTTTGTGTTTTATAACTACCGGGTCAAAAATGACCCTAAGACAATCTTTGTACCCTGGTGGTGTACAGCGTTCATGGAAATATGAACAAAGGCAAGTTTCCATTTTTTCTAATGTTGGGTTCACTCTAGGAAAAGTCACCAAATTTCAAGATGAAAAAATTTAATTTAGCCGTTTTTCTCTGCTGTTAAACGTAGTGGCGGGTCATTTTTGACCCTTAATACAACACAAGGGTTAACATTCTCCTACAGCAAGGAAGGTGTAAATAAGCCTCCTTGGCTCATCTAAAGAAACAAGAGCAAACCAAAAATATGAAATCATGAAAAATCGTTTGATAATGATTGCAAAATCTAAGAAAGTCATTGAGAAATATATTTAATCAAAAACACAGAGAACCAGACAACAAAAAATATGCACAGTCAGTATGGTGAAACACTGAAGCAATACAAACACACCATAAGAACAAAAAAGGAACAGCACATTAGAAATCAACTGGATGGAATTGAGGAATCCATAGAATCAAACCACTTCTGGGAGAATTTTAATAAATTAAACAAACCTCATGAATAATTGGCTATCCAAAATGGGGATATGCAAAACCTCTACAGCAATATAACAAAGAGCCCAGATTCAAAATATATACAAGAAAAATTACACATCCTTGAATCAGCAGTCAAAGAATCCTGTGGATACCCCACTTACAGAAGAATAATTATTGGAAAAACGATGCACTCTCCAACCCAAAAAGGCCTGTGGTGCTGATCGTATTTTAAATTAAATGATCAAATATACAGACTACAAATTCAAATAGGCTTATACAAACTCTTCAACATTATCCCCACTGCAGGTATTTTCTCTGTTATTTGGAACCAAGGATTGATCACACCAATCTATAGAATTTGAGACAAATTTGACCCAAGTAATTACAGAGGAATTTGCATTAACAGCAATTTGGGGAAAATGCTCTGCAGTGTCATAAATGAGCAAACTATGTAATTTCATTGAAGAACACAACGTCCTGAGGAGAAGCCAGATTGGATTTGATTTTATATCGTACAACAGACCACATTTACACCCTCCACACTCTAATTGATCAACAAGTAAACCAAAACGAAGGCAACATCTACTATTGTTTTGTAGACTTCAAGAAAGCATCTGATTCAATTTGGCAAAAAGGTATTTTTTATAAACTAATAGTAAGTGCTATTGGAGAGAAAACATACGTTATTAAATCAATGTACACTAAAAATTGGCAACAAGCAAACAGACTTCTTCTCTCAGGGACGTGGAGTGAATTGGCAAAAACATTAGAAGAATTTGTAGCACCTGGTCTCACCCTACACAACACTGAAATCAAGTGTCTGCTGTACGCAGATGACCTGGTGCTGCTGACTCCCACTAAGGAGGAGTTACAGCAGCACCTAGATCATCTGCACAGGTTCATCTAAAAAAAAAAAGATATATATAATGATATTTCAAAAAAGGTCCGGAATTTAGACACAGTTCTATTAGAACACACCAAACACTACACATATCTAGGACTAAATATCAGCAACACAGGTAGCTTTCACATGGCTGTGAATGAGCTGAGAGACGAAGCAAGAAGAGCATTCTATGCCATTAAAAGGAACATTAAAATGGAAATGTTGCAATCAATTATAGAACCAATTGCTCTAAATGGCAGCGAAGTATGAGGTCTGCTCTCTAATAATGAATTTACCAAATGGCAAAAACATCCAATCGAAATACTGCTTGCAGAGTTTTGCAAGACTGTATTGCAAGTGCAAAGAAAAACTCCAAATAATGCATGTAGAGCAGAATTGGGCCAATACCCCCTCCTTTTTCATATCGAAAAAAGAGCCATCAAATTACAACCATCTGAAAACAAGTGACCTTAAAACATCCCATCACACAGCCCTACAATGTCAAGAGATTAAACAAGAGAAGAGTCCCCTCAGCCAGCTGGTTCTGAGGCTCAGTTCACTAACCCAAACCAACCCCATAGAGCCTCAGGACCGCTCTCAGAAAATCTGGCCCAACCAAATCACCACAAAGCAAAAATAAAAAATCTATCACCTATTGGAAAGACACCACAACAAATCTAAGTAAACGTCAATGCTATTTGGCTCTAAACAGACATTACATGGTGGCAGATTGAGAAAAACACTGACTAAGTACAGACTCAGTGAGCACAGTCTGGCGAGAGACCGGTCACCACAGGCAAACCTGACTGCCCAGAGAGGACAGGCTGTGCTCACTCTGTTCCAGGGGAGAAGTAGAGACAGATGCATTTCCTATTACACTATGACAAATACTCAGACCTAAGAGACTATCTATTTCCCAAGATTATCATTCACTACGAAGAATTTGAAACGATAAAAGATGAAGAAAATAATCAAATATATAATGGTGAAAAGCCAAAATGTGCAGTTTTGGCAGACAAATATGTGTCCTCCGGCCAGTGAAAAGGGCAATGAAATATTTCCCATTTGGTTTTGTTTTGGCTTTCATACCATGTCATGTGTCTTCTCAGTCAGATTGAGACTGGTCTACTACTATTGCTTTAATGTATCATTATTCTCATTAATTTTGTTGTTGTGGTTGCTGTTAATGGGAATCCCATTTTAACTACTACTATTATTATTGCTGTTGGTCCAACCATTTTTGATATATGTACACTTTGACAATGTAAGTCATTTAACTTGCCATGTCAATAAAGTCTACTGAATTGAATTGTATTGAGAGAGACAGACCGAGAGGAGAGACCGTTAGGTGAGCCGAGAGGAGTGACAGAGAGGCGAGACAGAGAGATAGATAGAGAGAGCGCACAGCATGGCCATTGTGTCCGATCCTAAGAGTCCCTCACTCTGTTCCTCTCAGACAGACTGACAGCCTTGAAGGACCAGACAGGCAGGAGGAAGAGAGTGTCACAGTGGTGTGTGAGATATACTGTATGGGCACCACTCACCAAACCAGTGCGTCATCATTTCTCAAAGAGCTGATGCAGCTACTATGAAGCTGCATGACTAAAACGCATTTTAGTCCAGGACTAGGCTTATTTAACTCCTTTCCAAGCTTTTTCTGCTAAAGGAGAAAGACATAAGGGGCCAGGTGAGGTCAGGAATGGTCAGAACCGGCTCTAGACAAAACACAATGGTAGACCATGGCCTACAGCTGACCCTTGGTCCGTCCCTGTCATGCCTCTCCATGTCAATTGTCACATGGACTCAAATACCTGTTGTGTTAGCCAGCTGAGGAAAAAGCAGTCAGTCAGCCAGCTTTCCTGCTGCCCAGAAGCTACAAGGTAAAAAACATCCCTAAAGCATTTGACATTTTAGTCATTTAGCAGAGCGACTTAAAGTAAATACTGAGTGGACACATTTTTCATACTGGTCCCCTGTGGGAATCAAACCCACAACCCTGGCATTGCAAGCACCATGCTCTACCAACTGAGCCACATGGGACAAAGCATTCTTCTTCCATCCAAATGCATGTCACTCCAGTGTCTAGTAGGGCATATTTGAATTTAACCACATCCTATCCAATAGGGTACAAAGAGAAGCATAGGAATGATGATATAGGGTCTGTGGCATGACAATGGCTTGGAACTTGGAATAGGTTCATGTCAATAATTCAGTTGGATCCCTGAGCAGAGAAAACGTTCCTGATTCCTGAAGATTCAATCATTTACCATATGTCTGTTTGAGAGGATTGCAAAATAATAATAAAAACTGCATTTGTACAGCGCTTTTCAATACAAGTAACAAAGTTCTTCACATCATAAAATAAAAGTACTAACAAACAAATAAAAACAAGGAGACATTTCAAAAAAGATAGCTAATTAAAATCCTATGTTGAAGTCATACATTAAAAGGATCTTAGTCAAATAAAATGGTAAACAATGGGAAAAAGAGATACTACTGTTGTGAAAGACTTCTGAGATATAATATATACTAGTATACCTACCTACCCTAACTTACCAAACCACACAATAGGGCGTGAAAATCATTGCCTTGATTTATTTGAGTATTCCGTCGTGTAGGATTATTTCTTTACATACTTCAAAGAAATGCTAAAGAGTAAAACAATTTCATTGAGAGTTTTACCCATTTTTTCGAGCTGTAAAGAAATCTATGATTTTTCCATCCTCTACTAGCACTCCCATGCTTTATTTCAGCCAGATATTCCATGATGAAACATCAGCGTCCCCTACTGCTCCTGGGGGGGAATGTGTTGTGTGTAAAACCTCTCCCTCGCCTTCCCTTTCACTCCTGACAGGACGGACAGCATCTGAAGAGAAGCCGAGGAGAAGAAGCCACTTTAGTCTATTGAGGTACACCCCATCTCCATCTTTAGGGGCAGAACTAGAACTTGAATCTCAATCATGTAAAGTATTTATACATTTATTTAAATCATAAATGTATTTGATGGATGGTCTCTGCTGTTGCTCTAAATGTCATTGAGCCAGCACAGCACAGCAAGTACCCAAGCCACAAGATGACGCTATTACTGTAGCCTACCATTTCAAACATGGATCTGATCGACAAAAAATATAGAGGGTACTAGGGGGTAACTAGCCCCCTGGTATTCAAATGATATTTAGTGTAATTGTACCTAATGCATTGTATGAAAAAGGAACAACAAAGAAAGAACAAAGAAAGTGTATGTGCAAGTTGTAAAAAATAGGGAATTTATATAAAATCTCCCCATAGTGCGGATATTAATGGTGACATGTGCAACACCATTTCCCCCCATATTTTAATTAAATACTTGAAAATGATTAAACAAGAAAAATACAATAATAAAAATAAGACACCTGGACTTAGCAGTTGGGCTCCCGAGTAGCATCACTACAGACCTGGTTAAATTCCAGGCTGTATCACAACCGGTTGTGATTTGGAGTCCCATAGGGTGGTGCACAATTGGCCCAGCGTCTTCCGGGTTAGGGCTTGGCTGGGGTCGGCTGTCATTGTAAATAAGAATTTGTTCTTAACTGACTTGCCTAGCTAAATAAAGGTTACATTAGAAAATTCAAACATAAGTATTACTTACAAATGGGTTAGTAAACAGATTAAATACATTTTTAACACACTTGTGTAAAACCCTGTCATAATCTTCTACCGGGTAACAGGTACCCAGGGGTACTTAAAAAACATCAGTTTTCTAAAAACAACATTTCATGAAATACCTAAAAAAGTGTAAACTGTAGCCATTTCTTTCCCTTTTAAAGTTTATTCACTTAAGCATGACCTTCATCCAAATGTTTTTTCAAACATTGCCATTTACCCCCCTATACATTATGTAAAAGTGCTGGCATCTTACTACTAATCACTCATTCTCTATTCTCAAGTGTGCTAAATATGTACACTACCCTGGGACAGACACTCTACCTTGTAATTCAACACTGACAGATGTGACGGCAATGCTAAACCTAGCTATCCCTATCCTATCCTCCTGTATGGTCATTGTGATGGCATTCACCTCTGGTCTAGTCTGGATAATTACCCAAATGAAAAGATAGATGCTGTCCACTATTTCATGGCAGTTTAAGGATCTCTGGACAATCTCAACAATGGGTTTAGAGTATGAGAGGTAGCAATCACATTCAACATCACCTGATGTCCAACTAAATGTGTAAGGACGTGCCAAATGTCCATATCACATTTCAAGATAAGACCACGATGCATACAACGTTGAACAGTTTATTAATCCAACAGTGGCAGGCAAAAGGCAGGTCCAGGGCAGGCAGGGGTCAGTAATCCAGATAGGTGGGGGAAAGGTACAGGATGGCAGGCAGGCTCAGGGTCAGGGCAGGCAGAATGGTCAACACCAGAAATACTAGAAAACAGGAACAAATCGAGAGACAGGAACAAAGGGAAAACCATTGGTAGACTTGACAAAGCGAAACGAACTGGCAACAGACAAACAGACAACACAGGTATAAATACATAGGGGATAATGGGGAAGACGGGCGACACCTGGAAAGGGGTGGAGACAATCACAAAGACAGGTTAACCAGATCAGGGTGTGACAGTCCAGGTGACTATACTAAGCAAATATTTAATTGTAACATTTAAAGTGTTGGTCCCATATTTCATGAACTTAAATAATAGATCCCAGGAATGTTCCATACACACAAAAAACTATTTCTCTCAAATTTTGTAAACAAATTTGTCTACATCCTTTTCAGTTAGCATTTCTCCTTTGCAAAGATAATCCATCCACCTAAAAAGTGTGGCATATCAAAAAGCTGGTTAAACAGCATAATCATTACACAGGTGCACGTTGTGCTGGGGACAATAAAAGGCCACTCTAAAATGTGCAGTTTTGTCACACAATGCCACAGATGTCTCAAGTTTTGAGGGAGTGTGCAATTGGCACGATGACTGCAGGAATGTCCAACAGCGCTGTTGCCAGGTAATTGAATGTTAATTTCTCTATCATAAGCCACCTCTAACGTTGTTTTAGAGAATTTGTACGTCCAAGCGGCCTCACAACCACAGACCACGTGTAACCACCTCAGAACTGTACCGGGTAACGGCAAGCGGTTTGCTGATGTCAATATTGTGAACAGAGTGCCCCGTGGTGGGGTTATGGTATGAGCAGGCACAAGCTACGGACAAAGAACACAATTTAATTTTATCGATGGCAATTTGAGTGCACAGAGAAACCATGACGAGATCCTGAGTCCCATTATCGTGCCATTCATCTGCCCCTATCACCTCATGTTTCAGCATGATCATTTTTATTTTTATTTCACCTTTATTTAACCAGGTAGGCAGGTTGAGAACAAGTTCTCATTTACAACTGCGACCTGGCCAAGATAAAGCAAAGCAGTACGACACAAACAACAACACAGAGTTTCACATGGAATAAACAAGTGTACAGTCAATAACACAATAGAAAAAAAGAAAGTTGATATACAGTGTGTGCAAATGGCGTGAGGAGGTAAAGCAATAAATAGGCCATAGTAACGAAGTAATTACAGTTTAGCAAATTAACACTGGAGTGATAGATGAGCAGATGGTGATGTGCAAGTAGAAATACTGGTGTGCAAAAGAGCAGAAAAGTAAATAAAAACAATATGGGGATGAGGTAGGTACATTGGGTGGGCTATTTACAGATGAGCTGTTTATTTTATTATTATTTATTTTAGTTCACCTTTATTTAATCAGCTAGGCTAGTTGAGAACAAAGTCTATATACAGTGAGTGCAAATGAGGTAAGATAAGGGAGTTAAGGTATTAAATAGGCCATGGTGGCGAAGTAATTACAATATTGCTACGTTCGTTGATGCAAGAATTAGGCCAAGGTTCAGCGTGGTAAGCGTACATCATTTTATTAGATGAACACGAAACAAAAATAACAAACTACATCCGAACGTGAAGCTACATGCAGTGCAGAACGCAACTACACACAAACAAGCTCCCACAACTAAAGGTGGAAAAAAGGCTGCCTAAGTATGATCCCCAATCAGAGACAACGATTGGGGACCATACCTGGCCAACAATACCCGGCCAACAAAGAAATAGAAAACTAGAATGCCCACCCAAATCACACCCTGACCTAACCAAATAGAGAAATAAAAAGACTCTCTAAGGTCAGGGCGAGACAAATATAGCAATTAAACACTGGAATGGTAGATGTGCAGAAGATGAATGTGCAAGTAGAGATACTGGGGTGCAAAGGAGCAAGGTAAATAAATAAATACAGTATGGGGATGAGGTAGAAAGATGGGCTGTCTACAGATGGGCTATGTACAGGTGCAGTGATCCGTGAGCTGCTCAGACAGCTGGTGCTTAAAGCTAGTGAGGGAGATATGAGTCTCCAGCTTCAGTGATTTTTGCAGTTCGTTCCAGTCATTTGCAGCAGAGAACTGGAAGGAAAGGCGACCAAACGAGGAATTGGCTTTGGGGGTGACCAGTGAGATATACCTCCTGGAGCACGCGCTACGAGTGGGTGCTGTTATGGTAACAAGTGAGCGGAGATAAGGCGGGGCTTTACCTAGCATAGACTTGTAGATGACCTGGAGCCAGTGGGTCTGGTGACGAATATGTAGCGAGGGTCAGCCAACTAGAGGATACAGGTCGCAGTGGTGGGTGGTACAAGGGGCTTTGGTGACAAAACGGATGGCACTGTGATAGACTGCATCCAATTTGTTGAGTAGAGTGTTGGAGGCTATTTTATAGATGACATCGCCAAAGTCAAGGATCGGTAGGAAGGTCAGTTTTACGAGGATATGTTTGGCAACATGAGTGAAGGATGCTTTGTTGCGGTATAGGAAGCCGATTCTAGATATCATTTTGGATTGGAGATGCTTAATGTGAGTCTGGAAGGAGAGTTTCCAGTCTTTCCAGACACCTAGGTATTTGTAGTTGTCCACAAATTCTAAGTCAGAGCCGTCCAGAGTAGTGATGCTGTACGGGCGGGCAGGTGTGGGCAGTGATCGATTGAATAGCATGGAGAGTTGTATGGCATTGAATCTCATCTGGAGGTTAGTTAAAACAGTGTCCAAAGAGGGGCCAGAAGTATACAGAATGGCATCGTCTGCGTAGAGGTGGATCAGAGAATCACCAGCAGCAAGAGCGACATATTTGATGTATACAGAGATGAGAGTCGGCCCGAGAATTGAACGCTGTGGCACCCCCATAGAGACTGCCAGAGGTCCGGACAACAGGCCCTTCGATTTGACACCCTGAACTCCATCAGAGAAGTAGTTGGTAAACCAGGCGAGGCAGTAATTTGAGAAACCAAGGCTGTCGAGTCTGCCAATAAGAATGTGGTGATTGACAGAGTCGGAAGCCTTGGCCAGGTCGATGAATACGGCTGCACAGTATTGTCTCTTATCGATGGAGGTTATGATGTCGTTTAGGACCTTGAGCGTAGCTGAGGTGCACCCATGACCAGCTCTGAAACCAGATTGCATAGTGGAGAAGGTACGGTGGGATTCGAAATGGTCGGTAATCTGTTTGTTAACTTGGCTTTCGAAGACCTTAGAAAGGCAGGGTAGGATAGATATAGGTCTGTAGCAGTTTGGGTCTAGAGTGTCACCCCCTTTCAAGAGGGGGATGACCGCTGCAGCTTTCCAATCTTTTGGAATCTCAGACGATACGAAAGAGAGGTTGAACAGGCTAGGGGTTGCAACAATTTCGGCAGATCATTTTAGAATGAGGCGGTCCAGATTGTCTAGCCCGGCTGATTTGTAGGGGTCCAGATTTTGCAGTCCTTTCAGAACATCAGCTATCTGGATTTGGGTGAAGGAGAAATGGTGGGGGCTTTGGCGGGTTGCTGTGAGGGGTGCCTGGCAGTTGACCGTGGTAGGGGTAGCCAGGTGGAAAGCATGGCCAGCCGTAGAGAAATGCTTATTGAAATTCTAAATTATAGTGGATTTATCGGTGGTGACAGTGTTTCCTAGACTCAGAGCAGTGGCCAGCTGGGAGGGGGTGCTCTTATTCTCCATGGACTTTACAGTGTCCTCAAACTTTTTTGAGTTTGTGCTACAGGATGCAAATTTCTGTTTGAAAAAGCGAGCCTTAGCTTTCCTCACTGCCTGTGTGTATTTGATCCTAACTTCCCTGAAAAGTTACATATCACGGGGGCTATTCGATGCTAATGCAGAACGCAAAAGGATGTTTTTGTGCTCGTCAAGGGCAGACAGGTCTGGAGTGAACCAAGAACTATATCTATTCCTAGTTCTAAAATTTTTTAATGGGGCATGCTTATTTAAGATGGTGAGGAAGGCACTTTTAAAGAATAACCAGGCATCCTCTACTGACGGGATGAGGTCAATGTAATTCCAGGATACCCCGGCCAGGTCGATTAGAAAGGCCTGCTCTCAGACAGTGATAAGGGGTGGTAGTTTGGTCACAGACCCATTACAGATGCAGGCAATGAGGCAGTGATTGCTGAGATCTTGATTGAAAACTGCAGAGGTGTATTTGGAGGGCGAGTTAGTTTGGATGATATCTATGACGGTGCCCGTGTTTACGAATTTGGGGTTGTACCTGGTAGGTTCATTGATAATTTGAGTGAGATTGAGGGCATCAACCTTAGATTGTAGGATGGACGGGGTGTTACGCATGTCCCAGTTTAGGTCACCACTAGCACGAGCTCAGAAGATAGATGGGGGGCAATCAATTCACATATGGTGTCGAGGGCACAGCTGGGGGAAGAAGGTGGTCTATAGCAAGTGGCAACAGTGAGAGACTTGTTTCTGGAAAGGTGGATTTTTAGAAGTAGAAGCTTGAATTGTTTGGGTACAGACCTGGATAGTAAGACAGAACTCTGCAGGCTATCTCTACAGTAGATTGCAACACCGCCCCTTTGGCAGTTCTATCTTGGCGGAAAATGTTATAGTTAGGGCTGGAGATTTCAGGGTTTTTGGTGGATTTCCTAAGCCAGGATTCAGACATGGCTAAGACATCTGTGTTGGCAGAGTGTGCTAAAGCAGTAAGTAAAACAAACTTAGGGAGTAGGCTTCTAATGTTAACATGCATGAAAACAAGGCATTTACGGTTGCAGAAGTCAACAAATGAGAGCACCTGGGGAGTGGGAGTGGCGCAAGCACTGCAGGACCTGGATTAACCTCTACATCACCAGAGGAACAGAGCAGGGTAAGGTTAAGGCTAAAGGCTATACGAACTGGCCGTCTAGCACGTTCGGAACAGAGAGCAAAAGGAGCAGGTTTCTGGGAAAGATAGCATAGACTAGGCATAGTGTACAGACAAAGGTAAGGTAGGATGTGAGTACATTGGAGGTAAACCTAGGCATTGATTAATGATGAGAGAGATATAGTCTCTAGAGACGTTTAAACCAGGTGATGTCATCGCATATGTAGGAGGTGGAACAACATGGTTGGTTAAGGCATGTTGAGCAGGGCTAGAGGCTCTACAGTGAAATAAGACAGTAGTCACTAACCAGGACAGTAATGGAAGGGGCATATTGATATTAGAGAGAGGCATGCACAGCCAAGTGAACATATGGGTCCAGTGAGTGGTTGGAATGGCTGGGGACACGGCGATTCACACAGTTAGCAGGTGCTAACAACAATGTGCACAGCCCTATGTCGCAAGGATCTGTACACATTTCCTGGAAGCTGAAAATGTTGCAGTTCTTCAACGGCCTGAATAGTCACCAGACATGTCACCATTTGAGCATGTTTGGGGTGCTCTGGATCGACGTGTATGACAGCCTGTTCCAGTTCCTGCCAATATCCAGCAACTTTGCACAGCCATTGAAGAGGAATGGGACAACATTCCACAGACCACAATCAACAGCCTGATCAACTCTATGTGAAGTAGATGTGACGTCCTACATGAGGCCAATGTTGGGCACACCAGATACTGACTGGTTTTCTGATCCACACCCCTACCTTTAAAAAAAAACTGTGACCAACAGAGGCATATCTCTATTCAACGTCATGTGAAATCCGTAAATTAGTGGCAAATGAATTTATTTCAATTGACTGATTTCCCTATATGAACTGTAACTCAGTAAAATCTTTGAAATTGTTGCATGACACGTTTATATTTTTGTTCATTGTATAAACAGAAGAAATTAACCATATCATTCCTCTGAAACATCCCAAAGTGCAAAAAACGGTTTAATCAACATTGTTTCCATGTCATTTCAACTAGTTAATGTGATGGCGTTGAATCAACATTGGAAACTGATTGGATTTTCAGAAAGTCATCATATTTTATTCACCAAACCTTTTACCTAAATCCAATGACATGGTAAATGTTTTTGTTTATTTCACGTTGAATTCACATTTGTTGACAACTCAACCAAATGTCAATCTGTCCCCAGTGGGATATCATATTCCTTTGAACAAAAAGAGAATATGAATCATATTAATTGGAATATACTCATATCTAACAGAAATGGGCAGACTTAATGAACTTATGGACTCACCAGTCATCCCATATTACTGCATGTGAAGAGGTTCTCCAAATAACCTTAATCTTTTTAAGTTATTGCATGAAACGATTTATTCATTATGATTGCTTCCTTCCTTCGTCTCATCTCATCTCCTCTACCTTTCATCAGATATTTCACATGGGAAGACTTCTCCATATGATATAATTGCTTCTCCTCATCAAAAAGCAATTGAGTCTAACGAAAAAAATATTACAGATATGGACAGGGAAATAGGCCGTGCATTTCAGTTATAAGGTAGCAAAGCGGAGGTCGATAAGGGGAGGTTTTGATTGCCAACTCACTGAGGAGAACATTACTGTGTGTAGGCCTTGGGGTTTGTTTACCTTCTGACTAACAGAGTGAGAGGGAAGGAGTTTAGCCGCATGTTATTCTAGGGGCCTTCGGGGCTGGTCGTCTCTGGGGGGAAAAATCTAAATGTACTGAAGGAGCTGAGTTTTTTTTAACTCTCCTTTTTGTTCTTTATTTTGTTGACAGACAGGTTGAAATTAGAGGCGGGAGACAGACCTGGGGGAGTACAGATAGGGATTTGGCTGGTCCAGGGTTTGAATCCCTGTCACAAGGGGCCATGTGAAGTTCAGTGTGGGCACCACTACCACTAGAACTAACTCTGATACTGAGCTCCACTCCCAAAAGATGTGAATTATACAATGTAAAAGGACAGAAGAGAGAGAGAAAACGGCAGCAAAAAAAGTTTCTCTCTTCCCAGCAACTAAAGGAGAGTAACTTCTCTAACCCTGCTGCCTCAGCAGGCCAGCCCAGGTCCCTAATCCGATGACGGGGAGGCACAGCGCCCCAGGCAGGGTGTGGGGGTGTCTGAACAGGGCAAACCACTCCACTGGGGGACCCGCAAGAACGGGATGGCCTGGGTCTAGGAAGTCTAAGAGTCTTGGAGCAGGCTGCTGGCAATGAGGCTCTGGAGGCCCCTTAGAACAGTAGTTCTCTAGTATGTGTGTGTGTGTGTGTGTGTGTGTGTGTGTGTGTGTGAGTCTGTGCGTGCGTCTTGGCATTGACCCCTGGAGGGCCCTTCAGAACACTGGCTGTCTAATGAGGACCAACTAAAAGTCATCTCATTCTCATTACCACGCCTGATGGTTCAGCTGCACTTCTCTCCTCTCAGAGACTCAGCCTTCAGATCCTGCCTCCCCCTGTAGCACTGGGAAGGGAGGACCACCACAACCGACCAGACCGTTCATTGGATTGAACCCGTCTGTCAGAGGGGCTGCGGATAGCTCCATTAGTTCCATTGTGCCGCCCAGGCAAGCTCAATCAAGCGCAGCTAAAGAATTTGAAAGAAATACAAATACTTTATTTATCTGGGCCTAGAGAGTGCCCATATCTGGTCACCACAGGCCCATAGACAGGTAGGTTTATGACAGTCATAAATACCTCTTCCCCCCTTTTTCCTCTCTCTACCCTACTGATGTTACATTTGCAAAACCCTTGGTTAACATAGAGATTCTGGGAACATCAGAAGGTGGGGGGAAATTAACTATATTCTGGTAATCCGATCAATTGAACATATACGGTGGTACTTAATGAATATGATGTCAGTTCGGTTGTCATCTGAGACATTCTCATCAATGATAAGATGACATAAACTCTACAGTGGAAAGTCTACACATCAGAGTTATCGGATTCACATGGAATTAGTGTTCAATTTAAATGTTTGAATATGAAATTATTCTTGATGGAATGAAATGTGATTTTACCTTCTAAAATGTGAGAATTGGGTTTTCATAAGGTTAGGGCTCTGCTCAATCAGTGGCCCGCCCCTGTGAAGGGACATGGGCTATAAAACTTTTCAAACACACCCTCCTCTCCCTTCCTATATAAGCCCTTGACAACAATATTTAACAATATATAATATCCTGTTCCGAGGACGTGAGGACGACGGTCCGATGTCAGAATGGTTCAGATAATAACTACAGAATGAAGACAACATCAGCATGAGCTTTGGTTGCGAATGGTATGAACTTTGAACTCTTATTCACTACAGAAGTGATACCTCCTAGCTGTTGAGTTAGCAACAGCCGCTGCAAACAAGGGTTTGGAAGGAACAGACAGAGTATCCCTTCTACCACGCAACGAAGTCTCTACAACATATTCAATTTACCAGCAGAGACATCCTTCAAAGGACGAAGGACTCGGTTGGGCAACTTGCCCTTCCATCTACCACCAACCTACCGAAGAGCAGCTCAGAGTAAATATTTATTGCATTTTCCTTTTCTAAATGGGCGGTAATTTAGAATTGTAACACTCCAGGTGTCGTGGGTGTGGAGTCAGACGCAGGAAACAGAGAGTGCAATACTGTGCTCTTTTAATGCACTCACGCAACACGGGGTGCTCAAAATCAAATGCCCCAAACACGGGGGACGAAAAGAGTACAGCAGAAAATACACGACCAGGAACAAACACGTTCCTCTACTACCTACACGAAGGTCACAATGATTAATCCCGCACAAAGAAACAGGCGGACTGGCTGTCTAATAAAGCCCAACTAATGACTCACTAACAGGTGCTAACAATAAACATACAAGTAGGGGGAGGAAAGACAATCAGTGGCAGCTAATAGGCCGGCGACGACGACCGCCGGGCGCCATCCGACCGGGAAGGGGAGCCACCCTCGGTCGTACTCGTGACAAGAATGCATAAGATACTGTATTTATGATAGCACAGCTTCTTCTTTTGTTACTCAGTCTTCCCACTCTTTCACTCAAACCCAGCCCTTTTTCTTTTGTGTAACAAGCTGTCATATCTGTTCCACCTGCGAGGGACTTTTTCCTTTATGACGTAATATGTAATCAAGTTATGATTAATTATGTGTATGTGTAATTCTGTGTGATTAGTTATTTAAACCCAAATAATTAAACCCAATTTTGTATTGCTATTCAACTTGTTAGCCAGGGTTCGTGAAGATAACCAAGAATTTACAACTTTGAGATGAGACTGAATTAAGTTGACGATTAATATGGACTGCTATTGATGTAAAATATTACTAGGTCTTTAAGAGTTTATTCGGAAGATAACAGCTCTATAAATATTATTTTGTGGTGCCCCGACTCTCTAGTTAATTACACGTACATGATTAGCTCAATCAGGTAATATTAATTATGGAGAAATTATTTTATAGAATAGCATGTCATATCACTTTTTTGAGTTGTTTGAATCTAAGGGCACTGGGCAGCTCTCCAACAAACTGTACGCCTGAGTAATGCTTATAGCAGATTAATAAACTGATCTGGTTTGGCTGAATAAGGCTCCATGCGTCAGAGACCAGTGAGCAGAATAGCCTACCGCCCAGTCCTGAGGCCAATAGCTGAAGCTTTGGTCCTGAGCACAACATTCAGTCTGGTTTAACAAGCCTAGGCTATTGTACTGTTTCAATGCCCCTCATGTGAACTGTACTGCAGCCATCCTCCTCCTCGGGGCGCGGTGCCCCCCACCATGGGAACACAGTTCTATTGGGGAGTGCCAATCGCTGAGGGGTGAGGAGCTGCGGGGGAGCGTCACAGCTGGTCCTGACTCCAGGATACCAGTAGACCATTTGAGACAGAGGGACAACAGGACACTTTAGGAGGTCAAATGGAGGCTCAGAAACCAATCTCTTTAAACCAACATGGACATGCAGAATTAAAGTACTCCCATGATGATTCAGGGCTCCGGCTACACGTTTCTACACCATCTGTAGCTCTACAAGATATGGGCACTAACACCAACGCTACATGATTAATCCAGTCCGACAATGGAGAGATTTATAAAGATTGCTCTATTGCTGCATGCCCTGCCAAACAGATAATGTAAGGCCGGTGATTGCTGGTGTGCAGGTATCCAGTGCTTAAAGCCACAGAGCCTGAGACCTGTTTCAACTGGCCGAGAGAGAGAGACAATAATGGTGTTCCAAAAAAGGTCCATTGCCAGGACCACAAATACAAATTATATCTAGACACAGTTGCCCTAGAGCACACAAAAAACTATACCTACCTCGGCCCACACAACAGCACCACAGGTTACTTCCACAAAGCTGTAAATGATCTGAGGGACAAGGCAAGAAGGGCCTTCTACAACATCAAAAGGAACATAAATTTGACATCCCAAATAGGATCTTGCAAAAAAACACTTGAATCAGTTATATAACCTATAGCCCTTTATGGTTGTGAGGTCTGGGGTCCGTTCACCAACCAACAATTCACAAAATGGGACAAACATCAAATTCAGACTGCATGCAGAATTCTGCAAAAACCTCCTCTGCATTCAATGTAAATCACCAAATAATGCATGCAGAGCAGAAATAGGCTGATACCCGCTAATTATCAAAATCCCGAAAAGAGTCGTTAAATTCTACTACCACCTATTAGGAAGCAATTCCCAAACCTTCCATAACAAAGCCATCACCTACAGAGAGATTAACCTAGAGAAGAGTCCCCTAAGCAAGCTGGTCCTTGGTCTCTGTTCACAAGTACACACAGACCCCACAGAACCATAGGACAGCAACAGCAACACAATTACAAAATCATGAGAAAACAAAAAGGTAACTTGACACGGAAATAATTTACCAAAATACAGAAAACTGGAATGCTATTGTGCCCTAAACAGAGGGTACACAGTGGCATAATACCTGACCACTGTGACTGACCCAAAATTAAGGAAAGCTTTGACTATGTACAGACTCAGTGAGTATGGCCTTGCTATTGAGAGAGGCCGCAGTAAGCAGAACTGGCTCTCAAGAGATAACAGGCTATGTGCACACTGCCTACAAAATGAGGTGGAAACTGAGCTGCACTTCCTATCCTCCTGCCAAATGTATGACCATATTAGAGAAACATATTTCCCTCAGATTCCACAGATGCACAAATAATTCCAAAACAAATTTTGACAAACCACAGTGTGTCATCACAGCAGCAAGACTTGTGACCTGTTGCCACAACAAACGGGCAACCAGTGAAGAACAAACACCAATGTAAATTGTAAATACAACCGATTTTCCATTTTGTACTTCAACTATTTGCACATCATTATAACACTGTACATAGCAACAACGACATTTAAAACATGTCTATTCCTTTGAAACTTGTGAGTGCAATGTTTACTGTTCATTTTTTGGGATTGATAATAAACAAAAGTGAAATAATCTATTTCACTTGCTTTGGCAATGTAAACACATGTTTCCCATGCCAATAAAGCCCTTTGAACTGGATTGAGAGATTGATTGATTGATTGATGTGATTCAGGTCTAAATGAATTAGCATGAAGCTTTCTGCTCCACATGACACAAGGGTCCAGGCGGCAGGGCGACCCTCTTGTTTCACTGCTCTCCCTGTGAAGCAGAACTTAGCTCTTGTCCTTGTTTAATGTCTGGGATTTTACAGGGTCAATGTAACCTCCCAGGACCTCCTTTACAGGGCATCTGCTGTGAAGAAAACTTGGGGTCAAATAGTGTTTAACATCTTTTAAATACCTTGAGCATTTTGGGTAATGTTTGGCACTATTATATTCATCCATTGTGCCAGGCTGGCATGCTCAATCAAGCGCAGCTAAAATATTTGAAAAACAAAACAAATACTATTTGAACCCATGTCTGATGTGATGAGACGGGAGTGACACCATTACCAGCCCCTGCTTGCCTGGTGCTCTTTACAGAAGCTCAATAGTTCAGGGAAACAGCCATTAAGCTCTGCTGTCTCTGAAAGGTTTTTAGCAATTAGCCTACAGTCGACATGCATGGCCTTGCAGAGAGCGACTTCATCAGCATGTGTGGGATTTAGATCTGTAGCTGGGGATAGAGGGAGAGGGAGAGAGAGAGAGAGAGAGAGAGAGAGAGAGAGAAAAAGAAAGATGAGGAAGAGAGGGAACTGACGGTTTAATAAGAAGCAGCTGGAGAATTGTGGTGGAATAAGCGACGATGGGGGTCGACAATCAACCAGGGAATGCTTCAACAAATGACTGTCATAGCTAGGGTCATTTAGGCATGGAGAACGATTCCCTCAAGAATTTAAAGTGCTTTCAGATAAATAGCTTTTAGGATGTGAACTGTGGCCTGACTGGCAGACATAATTCTAACCCTTATTTCATCTGCTACTGTACATACCAAGGATTCTCTCTCTCTCTCTCTCTCTCTCTCTCTCTCTCTCTCTCTCTCTCTCTCTCTCTCTCTCTCTCTCTCTCTCTCTCTCTCTCTCTCTCTCTCTCTCTCTCTCTCTCTCTCTCTAAATAGATGAACAATAAAAAATGAACAGTAAACATTACACTCACAGAAGTTCCAAAACAGTAAAGACATTTCAACAAAAAATTTAATAAATAAACATAAATAGTTGCACTGTGATTGGCTCAGTGTTCCGTCACTCATGGGAAATCACAAGAGGTTATGTATTTTTGTAGTCATTAATATAGGTAGTCTATGTCATGGACATGTTGATTGTAAAATGAGAATATGCTATATTGAAATGCTTTCTCGTCAATTATTTTGTCATTTTAGTAGTGTGCACAAACAGAGATGGTAAGGACACTCAATAGCTCATGAACACAAAAGATCTTGCCTATGTAGGCCTACTGTAAGATGATGTGTCTACTACCAGTCAGCCTCAACCACCTTCACATTTTTCTTGAAATTTGTTGTTATAGTACAAACATTTTCAAAACCCTTGCACTTGGGAAGTCCTGTTTTAAAGCGATAGTTGACCCATGTTATTTTTTTTTAATTGCATCTATTTACTTGTAAATAAGGTTGGAGCTCTAGAAAGAGGCCAAAGTTTCCCACTTGGAATATAAAATTGGATGACTGTTCAAACATATTTTCCCAGTTGGAGCTCGTATTTTTCTGGGATTTCCCAGTTGGAGCTCGTATTTTTCTGGGTTTTCCCAGTTGGAGCTCGTATTTTTCTGGGATTTCCCAGTTTCCAGTTTTTTTGAACGCGGCAGAAGTCATGCTGGTTTGACAGCATAGCCAATGTTTTCAACCTTTTCTGACCCATTGCATGTGAATGTTTATCCTTTTAAGCTTGGAAAAAAGATACCCTTAAAACTCATACTTGGACCACACACCCACTCCACTGAATAGCAGGCTAATGATTGCCTCGCAACGCTTGCAGTTAGCCACTGATTCCTTTCAAACCACAAATTATTGAATTTTCAATTTCCAACTTGTTGTGTAATCTTTATGTCCAATGGCCGATGAGCACCGATACGTTTTATCTATAATTTATCTTCATATAACAAGGATTGAAAAGGATTTGCCAGTAGATAAGCAGACAACACCATTCTGTATACCTCTGGCCCTTCTTTGGACACTGTGTTAACTAACCTCCAAACGAGCTTCAATGCCATACAACACTCCTTCCGTGGCCTCCAACTGCTCTTAAACGCTAGTAAAATCCAATGCATGCTTTTCAACCATTCGCTGCTCGCACCCGCCCGCCCGACTAGTATTCTGACTTAGAATATGTGGACAACTACAAATACCTAGTTGTCTGGCTAGACTGTAAACTTTCCTTCCAGACTCATATTAAACATCTCCAATCCAAAATTAAATGTAGAATCGGCTTCCTATTTCGCAACAAAGCCTCCTTCACTCATGCCGCAAACATACCCTTGTAAAACTGACAAACCTGCCGATCTTCGACTTCGGTTGTCATTTACAAAATAGCTTCCTATTCCCTACTCAACAAACTGGATGCAGTCTATCACAGTGCCATCCGTTTTGTCACCAAAGCCCCTTATACCACCCACCACTGCGTCCTGTATGCTCTAGTCGGCTGGCCCTCGCTACATATTCCTCGCCAGACCCACATGCTCCAGGTCATCTATAAATCTATGCTCATTTTCACTTTTGGATAAATAGTGTGCCCAATTTCAACTGCCTGCTACTCATGCCAAGAATATAAGAAATGCATATTATTAGTAGATTTGGATAGAAAACACACGGAAGATTCTAAAACTGTTCGAATTATGTCTGTGGTGAGTTATAACAGAATTTATGTAGCAGGCAAAATCCCGAGGACTAACCATTCAGATTTTATTTTTCTTGAGGTCTCTGTCTGTTCAGTGATTTCTCATTGGGAAACAATATTTCTTATGCACTTGTTTGCAGTTCCTTCCGCTTCCACTGGATGTCACCAGTCTTTGGAATTTGGTTGAGGTTATTCCTTTGTGCAGTGAAGTAGTACGGCCATCTAGGAACTGGGTAACACTGTTGAGAGTTGCGCAAGACTTGAAAAGTAGCGTTGGTTTGTTGTCTTCCTGTATTGAACACAGATAGACCTGTCTTCAATTTGATTGATTATTAACGTTTAAAAATACCTAAAGTTGTATTACAAAAGTAGTTTGAAATGTTTTGGCAAAGTTTACAGGTAACATTTGAGATATTTTGTAGTAAGCTGTTTTTTTCTGGATCAAATGCGCCAAATAAATGGACATTTTGGATATATATGGACGTAATTAATCGAACAAAAGGACCAATTGTGATGTTTATGGGACATATTGAGTGTCAACAAAAGAAGCTTGTCAAAGGTAAGGCAGTTTTTATATTTTATTTCTGCGTTTTGTGTAGTGCCTGCAGGGTTGAAATATGCTACTCTTTGTTTACTGTTGTGCTATCATCAGATAATAAGCCTTTTTAAAATCTGACATGTTGGCTGGATTTACAACGAGTGTAGCTTTAATTTAGCATCTTACATGTGTGATTTAATGAAAGTTAGATTTTTATATCATTTTATTTGAACTTGACACGGTGCATTTTCCCTGGCTTTTGGCCAAGTGGGACGCAAGCGGATTCTCTGGATCTGACAGTCGACCTGGGAAAGCAGCTGAAGATTGGGAGCTGAAAGTTGACCTGGGAAAGCAAGTTCCCAGACATCATCACAGCAACGACACTGAGGCCAGACATTGTGCTGCCTTCTGAAACGTCCAAGCAGGTAATCTTAAATGGAGCATTCCATCACTTGGGAGTGACGGTGAGCAGGCCAGATTGGTCTGGCCGACTGGTTCTATCGACCGGCCTGAAAGGACCAGTCGGTCGGCCAGATTGGTCCGGTCGGCTAGCTGTCCAGATAGCACCAGCTAATACCATGTCTGGGTAATCAACACCCTGCAACACCGGCACACAAACCAATCAATATATGGACCCTGGCAACACCACAAAAAAAAATATTCAACTTTGTCCACAAACCTATGGGGCCTGGTTAAAATTAGTGCACTATATAGGGAATAGGGTGCCACTTGGGATGCAGACATTGCATGAAGCTTCACAGGATGGATTTTTTATACACCTCCAAAAAAGCTGTCAGAAATTCACGGGAATTTAAATGTAGATGATCTGATATTGCACAGAACGCACAGACAGATGGCAAAGTGTAGCAAACTAAACCAAGAAGTTTGTCATATATAATAAAAACCTTTGCGAACGCCAGAAGCAGGTGTGACTCACAATCACACACTGTACAATAACAATATAACATGAGTGTTTCCTGAAGCATTCTCATAGCAGTCTAATTTCATCATTCCAGGCTTTATTCCCTACATATTACATTACTTTTGACAAGAAGTAGTGCACAAGCAGTGGTCAAATGCAGTGCACTATAGGGAATAGGGTACTATTTGGGACACAATCATAGTGCTCAGAACGGCCTTCCCCAGAGGTGAGAAGCAGCAGCTGCAGCAATCTACTTTCACTGTTTGTATGTGTGAAAACCCACCCACCCACCCATCCACCCACACACCCATCCACCCACCCATCCACCCACCCATCCACCCACCCACACACACACACAACCTACAGGGGAAACTGTGAGAGGAGTTGAGATAAGCAGAACGAAACCTGTTTGAGAATAGAAATAGATAAGGTCCATTCACATGATCTCAACATTGTATGGCGGGAGATGAAAACCTCTAGCTCATCTAACAAAAACAGTCACTCTAATAAAAAGTTTGCAACAATGGCATGTCTCTGTATTTGTGCACATGACATGAAAACGTGAAGTTTTTAAGCTCTAGCTGATTAAAAGTGAGATTGGAATTGCCAAAGCTACATTGGCCTATTTAGTGTTTTTTGGAGTTATGTTTCCACTGATGAAAGGACTGTGTTAATACAAATAATTAAACACTGCAATTCAAATTCTGACTTATTCTGATCCAGCTCTGCTGACAAGGGCAAAAATGTAATTAACTTAAAAATTACAAGTTAATACAAATGGCTTACTGAGAGGTGGCGGTTGGTTTAAACAGTGCCAATGGCATACGTTTCTAGCTGTGTGTTAGCAGGGGAAACTGCTCTGGTGTGCACTGAGTTTTATAGCAACATGTATGCCTTATTCAAGTGTTTACTATCAAAAAAAATACATGTTTCAGGGCTTTCTCCTATAGAGCTCAATTTTTATGGAATGGTCTGCCTACCCATGTGAGAGACGCAGACTCTGTCTCAACCGTTAAGTCTTTCCTGAAGACTCATCTCTTCAGTAGGTCATACGATTAAGTGTAGTCTGGCCCAGGAGTGTGAAGGTAAACGGAAAGGCCCTGGAGCAACAAACCGCCCTTGCTGTCTCTGCCTGGCCGGTTCCCCTCTCTCCACTGGGATTCTCTGCCTCTAACCCTATTACAGGGGCAGAGTCACTGGCTTACTGGTGCTCTTCCATGCCGTCCCTAGGAGGGGTGCGTCACTTGAGTGGGTTGAGTCACTGATATGATCTTCCTGTCTGGGTTGCCCCCCCTCTAGTGGTGTGGGCGCTGTGCTTTGGCAAAGCGGCTGGGGTTATATTCTGCTTGTTTGGCCCTGTCCGGGGGTATCATCGGATGGGACCACAGTGTCTCCTGACCCCTCCTGTCTCAGCCTCCAGTATTTATGCTGCAGTAGTTTATGTGTCGGGGGGCTAGGGTCACTCTGTTATATCTGGAGTACTTCTCCTGTCTTATCTTGTGTCCTGTGTGAATTTAAGTATGCTCTCTCTAATTCTCTCTCTTTCTCTCTTTCTTTCTCTCTCTCTGAGGACCTGAGCCCTAGGACCATGCCTCAGGACTACCTGGCATGATGACTCCTTGCTGTCCCCAGTCCACCTGGCCGTGCTGCTGCTCCACTTTCAACTGTTCTGCCTGCGGTTATGGAACCCTGACCTGTTCACCGGACGTGCTACCTGTCCCAGACCTGCTGTTTTCAACTCTCTAGAGACAGCAGGAGCGGTAGAGATACTCTTATTGATCGGCTATGAAAAGCCAACTGACATTTACTCCTGACTTGCTGCACCCTCGACAACTACTGTGATTATTATTATTTGACCATGCTGGTCATTTATGAACATTTGAACATCTTGGCCATGTTCTGATATAATCTCCAGCCGGCACAGCCAGAAGAGGACTGGCCACCCCTCATAGCCTGGTTCCTCTCTAGGTTTCTTCCTAGGTTTTGGCCTTTCTAGGGAGTTCTTCCTAGCCACCGTGCTTCTACACCTGCATTGCATGCTGTTTGGGGTTTTAGGCTGGGTTTCTGTACAGCACTTTGAGATATCAGCTGATGTAAGAAGGGCTACATAAATACACTTGATTTGATTCCCTTGTTCACCAACAATGTCTGACATGTCGATCTCATAAAAACACGTTGGATGCCAATGTTGCCAATCTTTCCTATTTACTTGGGATTTAGATCTACAGACTAATGTATACTGAACAAAAATATAAACAGATGAAAGATCCCAGATAATTTCTGTACACACAAAGTGTTATTTCTCTCAAAGAGAATTTCTCCTTTGCCAAGATAATCCATCCACCTGACAGGTGTGGCATATCAATAAGCTGATTAAACAGCATGATCAATACACAGGTGGACCTTGTGCTGGGAACAGTAAAACGACACTAAAATGTGCAGTTTTGTTATGCAATACAATGTCAGATGTCTCAAGTTGAGGGAGCGTGCAATAAGCATGCTGACTCCAGGGCTGTTTGCCAGATAATTGAATGTTAATTTCTCTACCATAAGCCACCTCCAACAAACACAGCTACCTTGCCAGCCCAGGACCTTCACATCCGGCTTCTTCACCAGCGGGATCGTCTGAGACCAGCCACCCGTACAGCTGATGAAACTGTGGGTTTGCACAAGCAAATTATTTCTGCACAAACTGTCAGAAACTGTCTAAGTAAGCTCATCTGCGTGCCCGTCGTCCTCACCAGGGTCTTCACCTGTCTGCGAGAATTTTGCTGATGTCAACGTTGTGAACAGAGTGCCCCGTGGTGGCGGTGGGGTTATGGTATGGGCAGGCATAAACTACGGACAACGAACACAGTTGCATTTTATCAATATCAATTTGAATGCACAGAGATACCGTGATGAGATCCTGAGGCCAATTGTCATGTCATTCATCCAGTAACTTCCCACAGCCACTGAAGAGGAGTGGGACAACATTCTACAGGCTACAATCAACAGCCTGATCATCTCTATTGCCGAAGATGTGTTGAGCTGCATGAGGCAAATGGTGGTCAAACCAGATCATGAAGTTATCTGTATTCCCAGTCATGTGAATCCATAGATTAGGGCCTGATTTAACTCAGAAAAATCTTTGAAAGTGTTGCATTTATACTTTTGATCAGTGTATATAGCCCCAATCAAACATATAGTGTGAAGTATGGACTGGACTCAAGGCCAGTTCTGGGATGGTATAGAACTGGCCTGCCCCTTTAACCAGCTCTATAACATGCATGAGCACAACTCTCAGTCAGGAGTACTATGCTGTCTGCTCCCGGCTGCCTGGCAACCTCAGGAACCTTATCAGGATAAAGAGCCTATGCCAAGTTGTACGTGACTCTTGAGCCAGAGCTACCCGGAGTTGGGGCTCTGCACCTTGTGTCAAAGAGAGACCAAAGTGAAGCTCCAACAATTTACGGGTCCAAAGAATAGGATAGAAGGTGCTAACTGTACTAACGTAGGGTGTGTAACTAAAAACCATGTCAAGAGTCAGGATTGAGCTTTCTCCATTATTTCATGATTGGTGAAATGTTGTGAAACTAAAATACAGAAGACTAGAGATCTGGTTACAATTTCATCCCAGAGAAAAGATAAACAGATATTATGGTTGAACTCAAATGTGATGGTTGATAAAATACATGTGTTTATGGAAAAGGTGTTTGAAAAAGATTTAGTTTTTAAATGATATTGGAATGGTCTTTCGTGGAGCTATCAGAATTGTATGGGAAGGTCTGCTCAATCCAAGATGATAAATAATTTATTTAATTATTACCACAAAAATGGAGGAGGCAGATGGCAGCAGGAGGAGGTAGGGAATTGGTCTGTTTTTCCAATATTAAGGATCAAAACCTGCGTAGGAATAAGAACAGCATAAATAGGAAAGTATACCAGTTTCATTTGAGGACCAGGATGTTGACAGCTGTGCCATTCAGATTGCAAAATGACTGAAGAGATTTTTCATGTACCGATTCCATGGCACAGGGTGTATGAGTTCGACACAAGATTCAAGACTTCGTGCTTTTCGGCTAAAATTATTGCTCAGAATTCTTGCCACCAACAAAATGTTGAATATTGAGAGGGGAAAAATGACATATTTTGTTGTTATGATACAGATATTGTGTTGTGAGGATACACAGATTGTGTTGTGAGGATACACAGATTGTGTTGTGATACACAGATTGTGTTGTGATACACAGATTGTGTTGTGAGGATACACAGATTGTGTTGTGATACACAGATTGTGTTGTGAGGATACACAGATTGTGTTGTGAGGATACACAGATTGTGTTGTGATGATACACAGACTGTGTTGTGATACACAGATTGTGTTGTGAGGATACACAGATTGTGTTGTGATGATACAAAGATTGTGTTGTGATGATACACAGATTGTGTTGTGATGATACACAGATTGTGTTGTGAGGATACACAGATTGTGTTGTGAGGATACACAGATTGTGTTGTGAGGATACACAGATTGTGTTGTGAGGATACACAGATTGTGTTGTGATGATACACAGATTGTGTTGTGATGATACACAGATTGTGTTGTGAGGATACACAGATTGTGTTGTGAGGATACAGAATCAATATACCATTTGTTCTAGCATTGCCCTCAGGTAGCCTGCTTCTGGTCTCGGGTTAAGGAAAGGCTGAAAAAGCATAACATTAATCTAAAATGTACCCTTATAAATAGCATTGTTGGGAGATTGAGAGACCTGGTCAGTCAGTCAATTACTAAAACTGTTTTATCTTCAACTCACAATCTGTGGATTCTATTCTATTCGATAGATATAATTGAATGTTTGGGTGGCCAGCAGAGAGAGGTAGGATGGGCTGAGGGAAACTGAGGGTTAGGATGTGGAGCTGGAAACAAGTGGGAGTGGAGTTGCAGGGTGGGGGAAAGATTGACAGTCAAAGATAAAAGTACAAAATAAAGTTTTTTTAAATGACAGGAGTGGAAGCTGCTACATCCATTCCCTGTTTGCCTGAGGCTGATGCCACGCAGACACAGAGACACGGCAATGTTGCCATACAGTATATGCACTCAAACGCATACAGTGGCCTTGCTGTTTTGATTTTGGTTGCCCTTGATGTTTTTTTTTCTGTTGTTTTTCTCTTTTGTTAATTTTTTTGGTGCATTGGGGGACGGTGGCTTGGTGGGGTAAGGAGGGGGTTTGGGGGTCTCAGATGGTTTAGGGGCAGCTCTCACGGAACTGTGGGGGGGGGGATCTTGGATGGTTGGTGGCCTGGCGGTTAAGAGCTTGGGCCAGTTGACCAATAGGTCACTGGTTCAGGTCCCCGATTTGACTTGGTGGGAGATCTGTCAACATTTGGGTGGGGCGTTTGACCCTGGTTGCTCCTGTGGGTCTCCCCTAGTTTTAACCCTAGCTCTGCCTATACCCTATCCCTGGCTCTCCTACCTCACCTCTGCTTAAAATACCTCTCTACCTTGCATACACAAAACACTCTGACTGTTATTTCTATCCGTCAGCCTTCTCTCTCATGGAGTAATAAAGTTATTTTAATTTAATTTAATCTGATAATCAAGGTACACTTGATACAGTATTACTGTGTCTGTCTTAAGAATTTGGGTCTTCATCAGGATCAGACCAGTCTTGACTTATGCTTTCTTGAATTAGCATAAAAGGAACAGGGTTTTTTCTTTCTGTGAACAAGAGTAATAGGCAGCCAGATGGATATTTTTTACCTAAATGTGGCTTTTCCTTGGCATTTGCCCAACTCAGGTTTCTTCTCTCTGGTCTGGGTTTGGGTCTGGGCTTGGATCTGTGGACTCACAAGGACTTCAGTTCTGACTCCAGCTGTGGTTCACACACTTTCTCGAAAGAGCCATAGTATAACTCTACAAAACAATGTTTTCTCTCGCTGTGTCTGACAGTAAGTACCAGATAGCCTGGCCAGGCTGGAGCAGCTGGCAGGTGGCCACAGGTGATAAAAAGGAAACTAACATGTTTACAGCTCTATAAGGTAACACCACTTGGATAACCCATGGATCACATCAAAACCTCTCCGATATGCTACAGCTACAGTTTAAGTCAAAGGTTTACACCTTAGCCAAATACATTTAAACTCAGTTTTTCACAATTCCTGACATTTAATCCTAGTAAAAATTCCCTGTCTTAGGTCAGTTAGGATCACCATTTTATTTAAAGAATGTGAAATGTCAGAATAATAGAAGATAATTATTTATTTCAGCTCGTATTTCTTTCATCACATTCCCAGTGGGTCAGAAGTTTACATACACTCAATTAGTATTTGGTAGCATTGCCTTTAAAATGTTTAACTTGGGTCAAATGTTTGGGTAGCCTTCCACAAGCTTCCCACAATAAGTTGGGTGAATTTTGGCCCATTCCTCCTGACAGAACTGGTGTAACTGAGTCAGGTTTGTAGGCCTCCTTGCTCGCACATGCTTTTTCAGTTCTGCCCACACATTTTCTATATGATTGTTGTCAGGGCTTTGTGATGGACATTCCAATACCTTGACTTTGTTGTCCTTAAGCCATTTTGCCACAACTTTGGAAGTATGCTTGTGGTCATTGTCCATTTGGAAGACCCATTTGCGACCAAGCTTTAACTTCCTGACTGATGTCTTGAGATGTTGCTTCAATATATCCACATAATTTTCCTGTCTCATGATTCCATTTACAGTTGAAGTCGGAAGTTTCCATACACTGAGGTTGGAGTCATTAAAACTCGTTTTTCAACTACTCCACAAATTTATTGTTAATAACAAACTATAGTTTTAGCAAGTCATCATTTTTCCAACAATTATTTACAGACAGATTATTTAACTTATAATTCACTGTATCACAATTCCAGTGGGTCAGAAGATTACATACACTAAGTTGACTGTGCCTTTAAACAGCTTGGAAAATTCCAGAAAATGATGTCATGGCTTTAGAAGCTTCTGATAGGCTAATTGACATATTTTGAGTCAATTGAAGGTGTACCTGTGGATGTATTTCAAGGCCTACCTTCAAACTCATTGTCTCTTTGCTTGACATCATGGGAAAATCAAAAGAAGTCAGCCAAGTCCTATGTCTACATAACCTGAAAGGCCACTCAACAAGGAAGAAGCCACTGCTCCAAAACCGCCATAAAAAATCCAGACTACGGTTTGCAACTGCACATGGGGACCACAACTGGTCTATCGGCGTCACCGCATGAGAAGGCAATAACAGACTTTCCCCCATCGCGACGTCCCTCTAAGGCCCTTCTGCTAGCTTGCTAGCCCCAGCCTGCTAACTGCTAGCTTGCTAGCCCCGGCCTGCTAACTGTCTGAATCGCCGTGTCCCCAGCCAGCCCAACAACCACTCACTGGACCCATACGATCACTTGGCTATGCATGCCTCTCTCTAATATCAATATGCCTTGTCCATTACTGTCCTGGTTAGTGATTACTGTCTCATTTCACTGTAGAGCCTCTAGCCCTGCTCAACCAACCATGTTGTTCCACCTCCCACATATGCGATGACATCACCTGGTTTAAACTTTTCTAGAGACAATATCTCTCTCATCATTACTCAATGCATAGGTTTACCTCCAATGTACTCTCTTCCTACCATACCTTTGTCTGTACATTATGCCTTGAATCTATGCTATCGTGCCCAGAAACCTGCTCCTTATACTCACTGTTCCGAACGTGCTAGACGACCAGTTCTTTTAGCCTTTAGCCGTACCCTTATCCTACTCCTCCTCTGTTCCTCTGGTGATGTAGAGGTTAATCCAGGTCCTGCAGTAGCTAGCTCCACTCGAACTCCCCAAGTACTCTCATTTGTTGACTTCTGTAACCGTAGAAGCCTTGGTTTCATGCATGTTAACATTAGAAGCCTCCTCCCTAAGTTTGCTTTATTCACTGCTTTAGCACAACCCGGATGTCTTAGCCGTTTCTGAATCCTGGCTTAGGAAAACCACAAAAAAAACTGAAATTTCCATCCCTAACTATAAATATTTTCCGCAAAGATAGAACTGCCAAAGGGGGCGGTGTTGCAATCTACTGCAGAGATAGCCTGCAGAGTTCTGTCTTACTATCCAGGTCTGTACCAAAACAATTTGAGCTTCTACTTCTAAAAATTCACCTTTCCAGAAACAAATCTCTCACCGTTGCCACTTGCAATAGACCACTCTCTGCCCCCAGCTGTGCCCTGGACACCATATGTGAATTCATTGCCCCCCATCTATCTTCTGAGTTCATGCTGCTAGGTGACCTAAACTGGGACATGCTTAACACCCCTGCCATCCTACAATCTAAGCTTGATGCCCTCAATCTCACACAAATGATCAATGAACCTACCAGGTACAACCCCAAATCCGTAAACACGGGCACCCTCATAGATATCATCCTAACTAACTCTCCCTCCAAATACAGCATTGACTGCCTCATTGCCTGCATCCGTAATGGGTCTGCGGTCAAACGACCACCCCTCATCACTGTCAAACTCTCCCTAAAACACTTCAGCGAACTGGCCTTTCTAATCGTCCTGGCCTGGGTATCCTGGAATGACATTGACCTCATCCCGTCAGTAGAGGATGCCTGGTTATTCTTTAAAAGTGCCTTCCTCACCATCTTAAATAAGCATGCTCCATTCAAAAAATGTAGAACCAGGAATAGCTATAGCCCTTGGTTTACTCCAGACCTGTCTGTCCTTGACCAGCACAAAAACATAATGTGGCGTTCTGCATTAGAAATGAATAGCCCCTGTGATATGCAACTTTTCCAGGCAGTTAGGAAAGCTAAGGCTAGCTTTTTCAAACAGAAATTTGCATCCTGTAGTACAAACTCAAAAAAGTTCTGGGACACTGTAAAGTCCATGGAGAATAAGATCATCTCCTCCTAGCTGCCCACTGCACTGAGGCTAGGAAACACTGTCACCACCGATAAATCCACTATATTTGAGAATTTCAATAAGCATATCTCTACGGCTGGCCATGCTTTCCACCTGGCTACCCCTACCACGGTCAACTGCCAGGCACCCTCCACAGCAACCCACCAAATCCTAATCCATCCAGAAAGTACTATTATTTTGAAAGGCTGTTTTCCATTAAAAGCCTATCCACCATACAAAGACTTAGGACCCAGTTCACGATCCCTATGGCTTCTTCTACATGTGGCCAGTCTTTGGGCATTGTTTCAGGCTTTTACTCTGAAAAATGAGGGAGATACAGCACTTTTAATGAGTGGACAGTGGAAATGTTCAGGCATGAGTCCAGCGTGTGATCGGGAGCGCTCCTTTCTTGTTTCTCCTTTTCTATTGACGAAGCTTTTGTGCCGTTGAAATATTTCTGATTATTTAGGACAAAAACAACCTGAGGATTGATTTTAAACATCGTTTGACATGTCTCTATGAAACTTTTATTGTACTTTTTTGACTTTTCGTCTGGATGTTGAGAGCGCGCATTGTGCCTTTTGGATTACTGAACTAAACGCACCAACAAAACAGAGGTTTTTGGACATAAGGAGGGACATTATCGAACAAAACAAACATTTATTGTCTAACATGGATACCTGGGAGTGCCACCAGATGAAGATCATCAAAGGTAAGTGATTCATTTTAACGCTATTCCTGACTTTTGTGACACGTGGTTGGAAAATGGCTGTATGGTTTTCTGTGGCTAGGCGCTGACCTAACATAATTGTGTGGTGTGCTTTCGCCGTAAAGCCTTTTTGAAATCTGACACAGCGGCTGGATTAACAAAATGTTTATCTTTAATCCTATGTATAAAACTTGTATTTTCATCAATGTTTATGATGAGTATTTCTGTAATTTGATGTGGCTTTCTGAAATTTCACCTGATGTTTGTTTGAGACAATGATTACTGTACATAACGCGCCAATTTCAACTGAGGTTTTTTGAAATAAGGTTGAACTTTATCGAACAAAACACACATTTATTGTGTAACATGAAGTCCTGTGAGTGCCATCTGATGAAGATCATCAAAGGTTAGTGATTAATTTAATTGCTATTTCTGACTTTTATGGGCCCTCTACCTTGGCTGGAAAATGGCTGTATCGTTTTCTGTGACTAGGCGCTGACCTAACATAATCGTGTGGTGTGCTTTTTCCGTGAAGCCTTTTTGAAATCGGACACTGTGGTTGGATTTACGAGAAGTTTATCTTTACAATGGTGTATAATACTTGTATGTTTGAGGAATTTGAATTATGGGATTTCTGTTGTTTTGAATTTGGAGCCCTGCAATTTCACTTGCTGTTGTTGAGGTGGGAAGCTACCGTCCCACTGGTACTAGAGATTAATCATCTACAATCCAAAATTAAATCTAGAATCTGCTTCCTATTTCGCAACAAAGCATCCTTCACTCATGCTGCCAAACATACCCTCGTAAAACTGACCATCCTACCGATCCTCGACTTCGGTGATGTCATTTACAAAATAGCCCCCAACACTCTACTCAACAAATTGGATGCAGTCTATCATAGTGCCATCCGTTTTGCCACCAAAGCTCCATATACCTCCGACCACTGCGACCTGTATGCTCTCGTTGGCTGGCCTTCACTTCATACTCGTCGCCAAACCCACTGGCTCCAGGTCATCTACAAGTCTCTGATAGGTAGGACCCCGCCTTATCTCAGCTCACTGGTCACCATAGCAGCACCCACCCGTAGTACGCGCTCCAGCAGGTATATCTCTCTAGTCACCCTCAAAGCCAATTCCTCATTTGGCTGCCTTTCCTTTCAGTTCTCTGCTGCCAATGACTGGAATGAATTGCAAAAATCTCTGAAGCTGGAGACTCTTACCTCCCTCACTAGCTTTAAGCACCAGCTGTCAGAGCAGCTCACTGATCACTGCACCTGTACATAGCCCATCTGTAAATAGCCCATCCAACTACCTCATCCCCATACTGTATTTATTTATTTATCTCGCTCCTTTGCACCCCTTTATCTCTACTTGCACATTCATCTTCTGCACATCAATCACTCTTGTGTCTAATTGTTACAGTGCCTTGCGAAAGTATTCGGCCCCCTTGAACTTTGCGACCTTTTGCCACATTTCAGGCTTCAAACATAAAGATATAAAACTGTATTTTTTGTGAAGAATCAACAACAAGTGGGACACAATCATGAAGTGGAACGACATTTATTGGATATTTCAAACTTTTTTAACAAATCAAAAACTGAAAAATTGGGCGTGCAAAATTATTCAGCCCCCTTAAGTTAATACTTTGTAGCGCCACCTTTTGCTGCGATTACAGCTGTAAGTCGCTTGGGGTGTGTCTCTATCAGTTTTGCACATCGAGAGACTGACATTTTTTCCCATTCCTCCTTGCAAAACAGCTCGAGCTCAGTGAGGTTGGATGGAGAGCAATTTTGAACAGCAGTTTTCAGTTCTTTCCACAGATTCTCGATTGGATTCAGGTCTGGACTTTGACTTGGCCATTCTAACACCTGGATATGTTTATTTTTGAACCATTCCATTGTAGATTTTGCTTTATGTTTTGGATCATTGTCTTGTTGGAAGACAAATCTCTGTCCCAGTCTCAGGTCTTTTGCAGACTCCATCAGGTTTTCTTCCAGAATGGTCCTGTATTTGGCTCCATCCATCTTCCCATCAATTTTAACCATCTTCCCTGTACCTGCTGAAGAAAAGCAGGCCCAAACCATGATGCTGCCACCACCATGTTTGACAGTGGGGATGGTGTGTTCAGCTGTGTTGCTTTTACGCCAAACATAACGTTTTGCATTGTTGCCAAAAAGTTCAATTTTCATCTGACCAGAGCACCTTCTTCCACATGTTTGGTGTGTCTCCCAGGTGGCTTGTGGCAAACTTTAAACAACACTTTTTATGGATATCTTTAAGAAATGGCTTTCTTCTTGCCACTCTTCCATAAAGGCCAGATTTGTGCAATATACGACTGATTGTTGTCCTATGGACAGAGTCTCCCACCTCAGCTGTAGATCTCTGCAGTTCATCCAGAGTGATCATGGGCCTCTTGGCTGCATCTCTGATCAGTCTTCTCCTTGTATGAGCTGAAAGTTTAGAGGGACGGCCAGGTCTTGGTAGATTTGCAGTGGTCTGATACTCCTTCCATTTCAATATTATAGCTTGCACAGTGCTCCTTGGGATGTTTAAAGCTTGGGAAATCTTTTTGTATCCAAATCCGTCTTTAAACTTCTTCACAACAGTATCTCGGACCTGCCTGGTGTGTTCCTTGTTCTTCATGATGCTCTCTGCGCTTTTGACGGACCTCTGAGACTATCACAGTGCAGGTGCATTTATACGGAGACTTGATTACACACAGGTGGATTGTATTTATCATCATTAGTCATTTAGGTCAACATTGGATCATTCAGAGATCCTCACTGAACTTCTGGAGAGAGTTTGCTGCACTGAAAGTAAAGGGGCTGAATAATTTTGCAAAAAAAAGTTTGAAATATCCAATAAATGTCGTTCCACTTCATGATTGTGTCCCACTTGTTGTTGATTCTTCACAAAAAAATACAGTTTTAAATCTTTATGTTTGAAGCCTGAAATGTGGCAAAAGGTCGCAAAGTTCAAGGGGGCCGAATACTTTCGCAAGGCACTGTATATTGTAATTACTTCACCACCATGGCCTATTTATTGCCTTACCTCCCTTTTCTTACCTCATTTGCACACACCGTATATAGATTTTCTTCAGCTATATTATTGACTGTATGTTTTGTTTATTCCATGTGTAACTCTGTGTTGTTGTATGTGTCGAACTGCTTTGCTTTATTCTTGGCCAGGTTGCAGTTGTAAATGATAACTTGTTCTCAACTTCCCTACCTGGCTAATAAAGGTGAAATATATATATATTTTTTAAAGAGTCCATGCATGGGTATTATGTGACTTGTTAAGCAAATGTTTACTTCTTAAATTATTTATGCTTGCCATAACAAATTGGTTGAATACTTATTGACTGAATACTATTCTGCTATTAATTTTTAATTAATTTGTCTAATTTTCTAAAAACATAATTCCACTTTGACATTATGGGCTACTGTGTGCATGCCAATAGCACACACTTCCATTTCAAATTCAGGCTGTAACACAACAAAATGTGTAAAAAGTAAATGGGTGTGAATACTTTCTGAAGTGTGGGGTGGTTCACCAGTACTAATAATGCTTTCATGCACAGATCCAGGGGACTGCTCACTGATTGGACATTGTGAGTCATACTGCTCACCGATTGGACACTGAGTTATACACTAGCTCTGGGATGTTTTGCTGCTACAGCCTTAATTATTTTATTTTCAGATTCAAGGCTACCAACCGTGGAGACTAATGTGGAGTTCACACGCACACACATGCACACAGAGACGCACCCACACGCAAGCACACAGCGTGTGCTTTTCCTCTGAACAATAAGTGCTGTGAGACAGCAATAAGTCTCTGTTAGAGTGGGAGGTCACTGCACAGACCTGCATAATACTTTACCTTGATACAAACACAACAACATCAATAGAGAAAACTAGAGCAGCTGATAGAAACTATCATGGAATAGATGAACAGAATACAGCTCATATCGTTGCACTGCTGACAACATTGGGTGATGACTGATGAAGTGTTTCTCACAACGGCTCCAAGGTCTACTCTCCTCCCAGCTCAACTGTCTATAAACTGTATAAACCAAAGTATGAGACGAAATAGAACGTATGTTCTACGTTCCTCCTCTCTATTGTCTGGAGATAGAGAGGAGGACCAAGATGCGGCGTGGTAAGTGTTCGTCATTTTAATGGAAAAACAGAACACTACAAAACAACACCTTGGCACTAATGCCTAATCGTGCTGACACAAACACTACACATAGACAATCACCCTGTCACGACTTCTGCCGAAGTCGTTGCCTCTCCTTGTTCGGGCGGTGCTCGGCGTTCGACGTCACCGGTCTTCTAGCCATCATTGATCCTTTTTTTTCATTTTCCATTGGTTTTGTCTTGTCTTCCCATACACCTGTTTTTTATCCCATTCATTACCTGTTGTGTATTTAACCCTCTGTTTCCCCTCATGTCTTTGTCAGAGATTGTTTTATTGTCAGTGTAGTGCGATTGTTGTATAGGTGTGCGTCGGGTCCTCGTACCCATGTTTATGTACATTTAGTGTTATGGAGCATACTCCGTGGACTTTATTAAAAGACTCCATTTTACACTCCATTTGACTCTCCTGCGCCTGACTTCCCTGCCACCTATTACACCTACGCATGACAGAATCTCTGACCAATATATGAAGTCAGCAGGAGAGGACACTATGCCCATGGAGCTGGAGGAACGCGTTCAGGAACAAGCTAGGGAGCTTGACGTTATCAGCTCCTTCATGGATCACATTGTCATGAAAATGGATCGCTGGGAGAGACGGGGAGTTTCTCCAGCGCCACCACCACCACAACCGGAATCTCCCGTGAACGATTTTTCCTCTCCGGAATCGAGGATCCATTTATCCCTACCTACGGGATACAACGGAGATACTGCCGGCTGCCAGGGTTTCCTCCTTAAACTGAACTTGTATCTAGCCACGGCCTCCCCAGTACCATCTGACCGTGAGAAGAGTTACGCCCTCGTCTCATGCCTCACCGGGAAAGCCCTGGAATGGGCCAGCGCTGTGTGTAGTAGGGAGGATGCGGCGCTGGACCATTTTGAGGAGTTCACCCGCCAATTCCGGATAGTATTCGATCACCCACCTGAAGGCAAAGCAGCGGGTGAGCTTCTCTATCATCTGAGGCAGGAGACGAGGAGTGCACAGGATTTTGCTTTGGAGTTTAGGACCTTGGCTGCCGGCGCTGGATGGAGCGACAGGGCCCTGATCGACCATTACCGTTGTAGTCTACGCGAGGACGTCCGTCGGGAGCTGGCCTGTAGAGACACCACCCTCACCTTCGACCAGCTGGTGGACATGTCCATCAGGCTGGACAACATGCTGGCTACTCGTGGACGTCTAGATCGGGGTCTGGTTGTTCCATCCTCCCGCACCCTCTCTCCCGAACCTATGGAATTGGGAGGGATGGTGCGCAGGGAGACCGGAGGGGGTTCCCGCTCGAGCACCATTCAAGGTCGCAGAGAGCACACTGCTGGTCGGTGCCGGGTTGGTTCCTCTGGGAATAGAGAGGGCAGGCAGGGCATTCTGGCGTCACCCCAGGTGAGTAGGCACCATTCTCATCCAGAGCCCTCTGCTGCACTAATGTTTGTCTCTGTCTCTTTTCCTGATTTTTCACTGCATTCCCAGTATAAGGCGCTAGTAGATTCGGGTGCGGCTGGGAATTTCATTAATAAAGGTCTAGCTCATAGTTTAGGGATCCCTATTGTTCCTGTGGATATGCCTTTCCCTATTCATGCCTTAGATAGTCGACCATTAGGGTCAGGGTTTATCAGGGAGGTAACCGCACCTTTATGTATGATAACGCAGGAGGGTCACAAGGAGAAGATTAGTCTTTTCCTTATTGATTCTCCTGCGTATTCTGTGGTGCTAGGCCTACCCTGGTTAGTTTGTCATAACCCCACTGTTTCTTGGCCACAGAGGGCTCTCACAGGGTGGTCGCGAGAATGCTCAGGTAGGTGTTTAGGGGTTTCCGTTGGTGCTACTACGGTGGAAAGTCCAGACCAGGTCTCCACCGTGCGCATTCCCCCCGAATATGCCGATTTGGCTCTCGCCTTCTGTAAAAAGAAGGCGACTCAATTACCACCCCATCGACTGGGGGATTGTGCGATAGATCTCCTGGTAGACGCTGCATATCCCAAGAGTCACGTGTATCCCCTGTCGCAAGCGGAGACGGAGGCTATGGAGACATATATCTCTGAATCCCTGCATCAGGGGTTCATTCAGCCATCCATTTCACCCGTCTCTTCGAGTTTCTTTTTTGTGAAAAAAAAGGATGGCGGTTTACGCCCGTGCGTTGATTATCGAGGTCTTAATAAAATCACAGTGAAATATAGTTACCCGCTACCTCTGATCAATACGATTATTGAGTTAATGCACGGGGCACGTTTTTTCACAAAATTGGATCTCAGGAGTGCGTACAATCTGGTGCGTATTAAGAAGGGTGATGAGTGGAAGACGGCATTTAGCACCACCTCAGGTCATTATGAGTACCTGGTCATGCCATATGGGTTGATGAATGCTCCATCAGTTTTCCAATCATTTGTAGATGAGATCTTCAGGGACCTGCACGGGCAGGGTGTAGTGGTGTATATCGATGATATTCTGATATACTCTGCTACACGCGCCGAGCATGTGTCCCTGGTGCGCAGGGTGCTTGGTCGCCTGTTGGAGCATGATCTATATGTCAAGTCTGAGAAATGCTTGTTTTTCCAACAATCCATCTCCTTCCTAGGGCATCGGATTTCCACTTCAGGAGTGGAGATGGAGAGCGACCGCATTACAGCCGTGCGTAATTGGCCGACTCCAACCACGGTAAAGGAGTTGCAGCGTTTTTTGGGGTTTTCCAATTACTACCGGAGGTTTATCCGGGGTTTTGGTCAGGTGGCAGCTCCCATTACCTCACTGCTAAAGGGGGGCCCGGTGCGCTTGCAGTGGTCGGCTGAGGCGAACAGGGCTTTTGAGCACCTGAAGACTCTGTTTACTTCGGCGCCTGTGCTGGCTCATCCGGATCCCTCTTTGCCATTCATAGTGGAAGTGGACGCATCCGAAGCTGGGATAGGAGCAGTGCTCTCTCAGCGTTCGGGTACGCCGCTGAAGCTTCGCCCCTGTGCTTTCTTTTCTAAGAAGCTCAGCCCGGCGGAGCGAAACTATGATGTGGGGAACCGGGAGCTGTTAGCTGTCGTAGAAGCTTTGAAGGTGTGGAGGCATTGGCTTGAGGGGGCTAAACACCCTTTTCTCATCTGGACTGAACACCGCAATCTGGAGTATATCCGGCAGGCAAAGAGATTGAATCCTCGCCAGGCAAGGTGGGCCATGTTTTTCACTCGTTTTGTGTTTACTCTTTCTTACAGACCAGGCTCCCAGAACGTTAAGGCAGACGCATTGTCTCGGCTGTATGACACAGAGGAGCGGTCCATGGATCCCACTCCCATACTCCCAGCTTCGTGTTTGGTGGCGCCAGTAGTGTGGGAGCTGGACGCGGACATTGAGCGGGCGTCACGTGCAGAGCCTTCTCCCCCTGAGTGTCCAGCTGGTCGTCTGTACGTTCCGTCTGCTGTCCGCGACCGATTGATATATTGGGCTCACACGTCACCCTCCTCTGGTCATCCTGGGATAGGTCGGACGATGCGCTGTCTTGACGGGAGATACTGGTGGCCCACTTTAGCTAAGGACGTGAGGATTTATGTTTCTTCCTGCTCGGTGTGCGCCCAGTGCAAGGCTCCTAGACACCTGCCCAGAGGTAAGCTACAACCTCTACCCGTTCCTCAACGGCCGTGGTCACACCTGTCGGTGGATTTTTTGACCGATCTTCCACCTTCACAGGGTTACACCACGATCCTGGTCGTTGTGGATCGGTTTTCTAAGTCCTGTCGTCTCCTCCCTTTGCCCGGTCTCCCTACGGCCTTACAAACTGCAGAGGCCCTGTTTACACACGTTTTCCGGCACTATGGGGTGCCTGAGGATATAGTGTCTGATCGGGTCCCCAGTTCACATCAAGGGTCTGGAAGGCGTTCATGGAGCGTCTGGGGATCTCGGTTAGTCTTACCTCAGGTTTTCACCCCGAGAGTAATGGGCAGGTGGAGAGAGTTAACCAGGATGTGGGTAGGTTTCTGCGGTCTTATTGCCAGGATCGGCCGGGGGAGTGGGCGAAGTTCGTGCCCTGGGCAGAGATGGCTCAGAACTCGCTACGTCACTCCTCCACTAACCTTACTCCCTTTCAATGTGTATTAGGGTATCAGCCGGTTCTGGCTCCTTGGCATCAGAGCCAGACCGAGGCCCCTGCGGTGGACAATTGGTTTCGGCACGCTGAGGAGACCTGGGAGGCAGCCCACGTCCACCTTCAGCGTGCCATAAGGCGCCAGAAAATTGGCGCAGACCGTCGCCGCAGTGAGGCCCCAGTGTTCGCACCAGGGGACAGGGTCTGGCTCTCGACCCGAAACCTGCCCCTTCGCCTTCTCTGCCGGAAGCTGGGTCCGCGGTTTGTGGGGCCGTTTAAAGTCCTGAGGAGAGTGAACGAGGTATGTTATAGGTTACAACTACCCACTCATTACCGTATTAACCCCTCGTTCCATGTGTCTCTCCTCAGGCCGATGGTGGCTGGCCCGCTCCAGGAGGCTGAAGTGCGTAATGTTCCTCCGCCTCCTCTAGACATCGAGGGGGTTCCGGCGTACTCTGTTCGATCCATTTTGGATTCGAGACGTCGGGCGAGGGGCCTTCAGTACCTCGTGGACTGGGAGGGGTACGGGCCGGAGGAGAGATGCTGGGTTCCGGTGGAGGACGTGTTAGATCCTTCCATGTTATCAGAATTCCACCGTCTCCATCCGGATCGCCCTGCACCTCGCCTTCCGGGTCGTCCTCGAGGCCGGTGTCGACGCGCAGCTGGAGCCGCGCGTCAGGGGGGGGGTACTGTCACGACTTCTGCCGAAGTCGTTGCCTCTCCTTGTTCGGGCGGTGCTCGGCGTTCGACGTCACCGGTCTTCTAGCCATCATTGATCCTTTTTTTTCATTTTCCATTGGTTTTGTCTTGTCTTCCCATACACCTGTTTTTTATCCCATTCATTACCTGTTGTGTATTTAACCCTCTGTTTCCCCTCATGTCTTTGTCAGAGATTGTTTTATTGTCAGTGTAGTGCGATTGTTGTATAGGTGTGCGTCGGGTCCTCGTACCCATGTTTATGTACATTTAGTGTTATGGAGCATACTCCGTGGACTTTATTAAAAGACTCCATTTTACACTCCATTTGACTCTCCTGCGCCTGACTTCCCTGCCACCTATTACACCTACGCATGACACACCCACAACCCACAATGACATAACAGGCTACCTAAATATGGTTCCCAATCAGAGACAACGACTAACACCTGCCTCTGATTGAGAACCATATCAGGCCAAACACAGACAAACTAGACATACAACATAGAATGCCCACTCAGATCACACCCTGACCAAACAAAACATAGAAACATACAAAGCAAACTACGGTCAGAGCGTGACCCCCCCAATGTAAAGTATTTGGACAAATTAACTTTATGGTAGTCAGAAGTTTAGTATTTGTTCCCATATTCCTAGCACGCAATGATTGAATCAGGCTTGTGACTCTACAAACTTGTTGGATGCATTTGCAGTTTGCTTTGGTGGTGTTTTGGATTAAGTTGTGCTTTATAGAAATTAATGGTAAATAATGTACTGTGTCATTTTGGAGTCACTTTTAATGTAAATAAGAATATGTTTCTGAACACTTCTAAATGAATGTGGATTCTACCATGATTATGGAAAATCATCAATAAATAGTGAATAATGGTGAGTGAGAAAGTTACATATGCATAAATATCCTATATGTTTTGTGCCACCAACTTTCTCTTGACATCTTCAAAAGAGGGACTTAATACATAAAGGGCTTTGACTTCTAAACAATAAAACAGAAATGCATGAAAATACCCTCAAATAAAAAGGGAAATTCTGCACTGTCGCGTCATGAAACATCTTAAATCCAAAATGCTGCCGATAAATTCAACATTTTAGCTTCACTGTTCAAGTAAATTATACTCTCTTTGAAAAAAATTGTTCCAAAAAGGTTATTTGGCCAATGTCACATAGGAGAACCCTTTTGGTTAAAGAAATTCTATAGGAAGAAAGACTGCAGATTCTTTCAAACAACAATTTTATAAGATTTGCAAAAAGGAAGCAATCAACCATCACCAACAATGGTTCAGAGTTGAAAGCCTAACAAACATCGTCAGGTCTCTGCTTTTATAGAAAAAGTACAACCTCCTTTGTCTACGTGGCTGTTTAGCAGATGTGTGGAAACAGAGGTGGAACACAGTGTAAAAGGCGATTGGCTTGTCTGTGCAGATTAAGATAGCCTGAGGTTGAGGGCTCAACCGTATAATTGCGTTATGTCGCAGTTCACACTATAGTGTGCTCCGTCCTACAAGGTTCCACACAGCTGACTTCCTGCAGATAGTGAACCCATGGGATGTCTCACATGATGCGGTCACACCTAAACGGATCTTTGCTGTAGCTATATCTTGTGACTAAGTCACACAAAGACAAGTTTGTATCAGGTTACACTAGCAATAGACTATTCTTTAAGCAGTAAAACACGGGATAGCATGACTAATTGTCATGGTGGTTCCAGGTAGAACACTTTTTGATTTATTGTAGAACTGTCTATGGAAAGGGTTTTACATGGAACCCAAAAGGGTTTTACCTGGAACCAAAAGGGTTCTACCAGGAAACAAAACGGGTTCTCCAATGGGGACAGACAAATAATTGTTTTAGGTTCTAGATAGCACCTTTTTTATAAGAGTGTAAGGGGGCGTAAATAAAAGCAAATCCATCGCCTTTGAGCAGGCACTGGATATCAAAGATAATGTTTGTCAGCAAAAAAAGGGAGAACTCGTCACAGGGCAATGTTCCCGAGTGTGGTTATTGTAACATTGTTCCTTCATCCCTTAGGTCTTCGAGGTCGGTAAAGCTCTTTCTCACCCCACAGAAAGAGCAGAAATTGTTTTTGTTGGCGACATTCTAATAAAGAGGAATATGTACACTCACCACGCTGCACCTTGGTCCACTTCCTACGACGCCCGTGACACAGAGTGTGTAGTCTTCCTGTTTGTGCTGTGAGAACTTTGCTTTACCAGAACCTCCAGAGAAATAAGATTCTTCTGAAACCAAAGCATGAAAGTGACAAACACAAAACAGACTATTTGGGAAATGTAAAGCTGAGTAGACTGGAGAAGACTACTGCAGAGACATTAGTCATAAGCAAACTGAAAAGAAGTTGTATGCATTGACAGGGGATCAGACCTAGTGCCCAGTGAATATGGGACTAGGGGATGTTTCTTGACAGCCAAGATCTCCCTGTTGCAGTGTGCGGAAGTGTTGAAGCAGACAATAGGGATGAGCTGTTGAAATATTTAATTGAACTCAAATACTCGAATGAAAAGGCCTGCACTTGAAAATAATATGTGCACATTTATCTTTGCCAACGGTGTGCAACAATGCCTAATTTAGCATATCCATTACAGATAACAAATCCTAATTGCTAAATTGCCCATTCATATTCAGCCATTGAAAAAGAAAGCCATTTAAGATTAATTTATTGAATCCGTAATATGAGCTGGTTATTATATCGTGGAACACAATCTTCATTGGTGCTTGCTTGTAGAAGCCTATTGCTGTGAAATGGCATAGCCTTGATTTGTTAATTTAGCAGTAAAAAACAACTTTTTTCCGGAGCCCTTATCACAGTCAAGACATACCTATGTTAAAGTAAAAATCATTATGCAATATTACAGAATAAAATAAAACAGAATATTTTTCCAAATGAAAAGAGTCGCCACTGCAAAGTGATGGCCATCTTGCATCTGAAACAGCTATTCTACAAGAGTGATCATTTGAAACTGTCTCAAATCGGGGGGTGGAGGGGGGGGGGGGGGGGGGGGGGGGGGGTGACAGAGAGAAAGTACTAGAAAACGAGAGTTTGACCCCCGTTGCTCCTCACTGCTGTTTGCATGGTTTAATAGCCCACTTAAAGACAAACAATCATGACTAATTTATAACGTTCAGAAAATAAGGCATACAAATTACCGTAAAGACATGACTTAAATACATAATGACTGATTCCGATTCATATGTCAGGCTCATTGAAACCATCAAACAGTCGGACAGACGGACAGACGGACGGACAGACCCCAAGACAGGCAGGCCACCCAATTATGGCCTGGATTGTGTTGGGGAGGAAGGTTTTATATGTGAGTCTTTGTAGAATAATGTAGTAATAATGTAATTACGGGTTTTACCTTGAGTCTACTGATCGTCCCCTCTGACCAACATTGTCCTGCATTTGTCCCCAATTAATCTATTACAATTTTAGTGTAAACATATTTTGCTGATGTTATCGCAGATGCAGCGAAATGATTATGTTTCGAACTCCAACAGTGCAGTAATACTAACCAATACAAAACAATGCACACAAATTAAAAGAAAGAATAGATAAGTGTATATGTATGTTCAATAACAGTCAAACGTTTGGACACACCTACTCATTCAAGGGTTTTCTTTATTTTTACTACTTTCTACATTGTAGAATAATAGTGAAGGCATCAAAACTATGAAATAACACATATGGAATCATGTAATAACCAAAAAAGTGTTTAAACAAATATTATATTTGAGATTCTTCAAAGTAACCACCCTTTGCCTTGATGACAGCTTTGCACACCCTTAGCATTTTCTCAACCAGCTTCATGAGGAATGCTTTTCTAACAGTCTTGAAGAAGTTCCCACATGTAATGAGCACTTGTTGGCTGCGGTCCAACTCATCCCAAACCATCTCAATTGGGTTGAGGTTGGGTGATTGAGGCCAGGTTATCTGATGCAGCACTCCATCACTCTCCTTCTTGGTCAAATAACCACAGCATGGAAGTGTGTTTTGGGTCATTTTACTGTTGAAAACAAATGATAGAACCATTAAGCGCAAACCAGATGGGATAGCGTATCGCTGCAGAATGCTGTGGTAGCCATGCTGTGAAAGTCTGCCTTGAATTCTTAATAAATCACTGACAGTGTCACCAGCAAAACACCCTCACACCATCACACCTCCTCCTTCGTGCTTCACGGGGGGAAGCACACATGTGGAGATCATCCTTTCACATACTCTGTGTCTCACAAAGAAACGCCTTTTGGAGCCAAAAATCTCAAATTTGGACAGGTTTCCACCTGTCTAATGTCGATTGATCGTTTTTCTTAGCCCAAGCAAGTCGCTTCATCTTGTTGGTGACTTTTAGTAGTGGTTTATTTGCAGCAATTCGACCATGAAGGCCTGATTCACTCAGTCTCCTCTTTATAGTTGATTTTGAGATGTGTCTGTTACTTGAACACTGTGAAGCATTTATTTAGGCTGCTATTTCTGATGCTGGTAACTCTAATGAACTTATCTGTAACGTCATCTGTGTGTAGCTGGTGAGATGAGTCAGGTGCAGGACAGAAGATAGGAGTAATAAAACACTTTTACTCAAAAATCAAATATATACATGTAATATACACGGCCACACAATACGGACCACAGTACAACAAACAATCACTCACAAAAACCATGTGGGGAACAGAGGGTTAAATAATTAACAGGTGATTGTGGGATTGAAAACAGGCCTGTGAAACAAAGACAAAACAAATGGAAAATGAAAAGTGGATCGGCGGTAGCTAGAAAGCCGGTGACGTCGACCGCCGAACACTACCCTAACAAGGAGAGGGACCGACTTCCACAGAAGTCGTGACAGCATCCGCTGCAGCAGAGGTAACTCTGGGTCTTCCTTTCCTGTGGCGGTTCTCATGAGAGCCAGTTTTATTTTAGCTGTTATGTCCAAACCTTTGACTGGTACTTTACATACAGTGCCTTGGGAAAGTATTCAGACCACTTGACATTTTCCATATTTTGTTACATTACAGCCTTATTCTAAAATCTACACACAATACACCATAATGACACAAATAAATAGTTTATAATACATTTATATTATAAATAAATACATTTATAATAAAAATAAGTCACATTTACGTAAGCATTCAGACCCTTTACTCAGTACTTTGTTGACGCACCTTTGGCAGAGACAACAGCCTCGAGTCCTCTTGGGAAGCTTGGCACACCTCTATTTGGGGAGTTTCTCACATTCTTCTCTGCAGATCCTCTCAAGCTCTGTCAGGTTGGATGGGGAGCATTGCTGCACAGCTTTTTTCAGGTCTCTCCGGAGATGTTTGATCGAGTTCAAGTCCGGGCTCTGGCTAGGCCAATTAAGGACATTCAGAGACTTGTCCCAAAGCCAGTCCTGTGTTGTTTTGGCCGTGTGTTTAGGGTCGTTGTCCTTTTGGAAGGTGAACCTTCACCCCAGTCTCAGGTCTGAGTGTTCTGGAGTAGGTTTTCATCAAGGAAATCTCTGTACTTTTTTCTGTTCATCTTTGCCTCGATCCTGACTAGTTTCCCAGTCCCTGCCGCTGAAAAACATCCCCACAGCATGATACTGCCACCACCATGCTTCTGTGTTGATGTAGTGATGGTTCCAGGTTTCCTCGATACGTGATGCTTGGCATTCAGGCCAAATAGTTCAATTTTGGTTTCATCAGACCAGAGAATCTTGTTTCTCATGGTCTGAGAGTCTTTAAATGCAACTCATGTGCCTTTAACTGAGGAGTGGCTTCCATCTGGCCACTCTTGTCATGCCTTGATCTGTTTCACCTGTCCCTGTGATTGTCTCAGCCCCCTCCAGGTGTCGCTGATTTTCCCCCAGTGTATTTATCGCTGTGTTTCCTGTCTCTCTGTGCCAGTTCATCTTGAATGTTTAGTCAAGTCAACCAGCTTGTTTTCCCCCGTACTCCTTTTCTTTTGCTAGTCTTCCCGGTTTTGACCACTGCCGGACTCTGGACTACTCTCCCGCCTGCCTGATCATACTGCCTGTCCTGATCTTGAATCTGCCTGCCCTTCGGTACCTATTGGACTCTGAACTGGTTTTGACCTCTTGCCTGTACCCGACCATTCTCTTGCCTACCCCTTTTTGGATTAATAAACATTGTAAGTCTCCAACAATCTGCCTCCTGTGTCTGCATCTGGGTCTCGCCTTGTGCCATGACTTCTCTACCATAAAGGCCTGATTGGTGGAGTACTGCAGAGATGGTTGTCCTTCTGGAAGGTTCTCCCATCTCCACAGAGGATCTCCAGAGCTCTGTCAGGGTGATCATTGGGTTCTTGATCACCTCCCTGACCAAGGCCCTTCTCAGTTTGGCCGGGCAGCCAGCTCTAGGAAGTATCTTGGTGGTTCCAAACTTCCTCCACTTAAGAATGATGGAGGCCACTGTGTTCTTGGGGACCTTCAATGCCTCAGACATTTTTTGTTACCCTTCTCCAGATCTGTGCCGTGTTTTTTGCTCTGACATGCACTGTCAACTGTGGGACTTTTTATAGACGGTTGTGTGCCTTTCCAAATCATGCCCAATTAATTGCATTTACCACAGTTGGACTCCAAACAAGTTGTAGAAACATCTAAAGAATTATCAATTGAAACAGGATGCACCTGAGCTCTTCGAGTCTCATAGCAAAGGGTCTGAATACTTATGTAAATAAGATATTTAGTCTTTTTATTTTTAATACATTAGCTCACATTTCTAAAAACAACTTTTTGCTTTATCATTTGGGGTATTGTGCGTAGATTGCTGAGGATTTTATTTGATTTAATCCATTTTAGAATAAGGCTATAATGTAACAACATTTGGAAATTGTCAAGGCGTCTGAAAACGTTCTGAAGGCACTGTACAACACCACTTCCAGCAGCATCTGGACTCCCATCAAGGGACCGATCAGGACCAACCCCGCTTAGCTTCAGTGGCAAGTAGTTGCAAAAGTAGCTCAAAAGTAGTAAGTAGTTGAAAAGTTGATAATTAGCTAAAATGCAAAAGTTTTCCATGATGAAATTTGAACTTGCAACCTTTGAGTTGCTAGATATTTATGTTATACACCCACGCATCCACCATGACCAACCACCCTACTTTTGTTTTTGGCCAGCTGTCTTATGTAACCATACATAAGGTAAGGCAACAACACATCTGTCACGCTGATCCTCAACATTGGGGCCTCTCAGGGGTGCATGCTTAGTCCCCTCCTGTACTCCCTGTTCACCCACAACTGTGTGGCCAAGCATGACTCCAACAACATCATTAAGTTTGCTGACGACAAAACAGTTGTAGGCCTGATCACCGACAACGATGACACAGCCTATCGGGAGGAGGACAGAGACCTGGCAGTGTGGTGCCAGGACAACAACCTCTCCCTCAATGTGAGCAAGACAAAGGAGCTGATCGTGGACTACAGGAAAAGGAGGGCCGAACAGGCCCCCATTAACATCAAAAGGGCTGTAGTTGAGCAGGTCGAGAATTTCAATTTCCTTGGTGTCCATGTCACCAACAAACTATCATGGTCCAAACACACCAAGACAGTCGTGAAGAGGGCCCGACAACACCCTTTCCCCCACAGGAGACTGAAAAGATTGGGCGTGTTTCCCCAGATCCTCAAAAAGTCCTACAGCTGCACCATCGAGAGCATTCTGAACCGTTGCATCACAGCCTTATATGGCAACTCCTCGGCATCTGACCGCAAGGCGCTACAGAGGGTAATGCGTACGGCCCAGTACATCACTGGGGCCAAGCTTCCTGTCATCCAGGATATAATAGGCTGAGTCAGAGGAAGGCCCAAAAAATGGTCAAAGACTCCAGTCACCCAAGTCATAGACTGTTCTCTCTGGTATCACACGGCAAGCAGTACCGGAGCGCCAAGTCTAGGACCAAAAGGCTCCCCCCTTTGTTTTTACACTGGTGCTACTCACTGTTTATTATCTATGCATAGTCACTTTACCCCTACCTACATGTACAAATTACTTCAAATAACCTGTATCCCCACACATTGACTCGGTACCGGTACCCCTTGAAAATATAGCCTCGTCATTGTTATTTTATTGTGTTACTTAAAAACATTTAAAATAAAAAGTTGTCTTAACTCTGTTTCTTGAACTGTATTGTTGGTTAAGGGCTTGTAAGTAGGCATTTCACAGTAAGGTTTACACCTGGTGTATTTGGCGCATGTGACAAATACAATTTGATTTGATTTGATACCAAATGTAAATGGAGTGTCTTGCATTTACTTACAGAATAATGCGATAATAATTATCTGAGACCAGGTTGCATTCACAAATGGTATGTAAAGGAAATCACCTAGACAGCTCCTCAGCTTCTTGTTCCATCATGACCTGCCTGTCCCCGAGGCAGCAAAGTTACTGTAGCTGGTCCTCACTATACCAGCCACAACGGCATCCATTTTGAGGTCATTTTCTGTGCTGAAACGGATAAGGAAATATTGTCGAAACCAGACCAATCAAGGACAATTCTCATCCCTTGCCAACATCTCCATTGCATTGAGACGAGACAATTTTAAAACTGAGGGCCAAATGGAGCAGTTTTACAGTTCTGTCATTGATGTATTTACTCAGAAGCATAGATGGATGGACTTCGTTTCCAAGTAAGTGGAAGTGTTTATTTACAGTAGCGCTGCTGCCTGCAATTAGGCCTGCTCACTGGCTCTTGGGTTGCTGTCTGTTGTGCTTAAAGTAAACTATTTGTGTTGGGTATTTGCGTGGGGAACAAGCTATTAGGGCCATGTGTGTCTAATTGTTATGCATCCTACCTGATGCTGCTTGATGGTTTGTTGTGGATGTTTGTTGGTTATCTTTGTGATCGTGTCAAAGCGATAATCAATGTAGCAAAAATCTGCTTTATGAGTGTGTGTGTGTGTGAGTGAGTGAGTGAGTGAGTGAGTGAGTGAGTGAGTGAGTGAGTGGGACCGGGGCTGGGGTTAGTGCCTCCCGGCCTCAGACCTCACTGCACATCACTGATCCAACCATCTATGCTCTACAGGTGTGCACATGGGCTAAAGGTGGATTTGGTATTCAGCAGTAGTTCCTACCCTCAAGCTGGGCGGCAGGTAGCCTAGTGGTTAAGAGCGTTGGGCCAGTAACTGAAAGGTCGCTGGTTAGAATCCCCAAGCCGACTAGGTGAAATATCTGTTGAAGTGCCCTTGAGCACTGGATAAGATGTCTTTAAAATGTAAAAGCTGACCAAGAAAAACATTTAAAAAATGAAAAATATCCGTGCTCACACATGTTGGGTATTGACAGTCTATGGCACTCTATTCCCTACATAGTGCACTTTTTTTGACCAGAGCCCAATTAATAACTAAATAGGGAATGGGGTGACATTTGAGACACATCGACATTCAACAGTAGTAGCCTAGCCTACAGTAGGGTCTGATCATAAGGGTATGGGGGATGTTCCCTGCAAACCAAACTGTGTCTTTAGGATGTCCCCGGAACGTTACTAAAAGGTTGCCTAACAATAACAGAGGGGTGAAAGAAGGTTTGAATGTCTGAAAGAATCAGACATGTTTATTTCTGGAGAGATGATTGGATCCCTTGATAAAGACGAGCAAATAAATAAATAATACAAATACTGATCTCAATTGCTCATTAGAAAGAGATTTTGTTAAACAAGTAATACATTTTTTCCCCCAAAAAACATAGGGGTAAAAATGATTCAATCCTCTGTTTTCAATACTCCAAGTACCCTCCCCGTGCGAGGATAATGACACTGAGCCTTTTTCTGAAATGTTTTATGAGATTGGAGAAGACATTGGGAGGGATCTTAGACCATTCTTACATACATAATCTTTCCAGATCCTTGATATCCATTTCTTTGTGGATTTTGATGTGTGCTTGGGGTTATTGTCTTGCTGGAAGATCCACTTGCGGCCCAGTTTTAGCCTTCTGGCAGAGGCAACAAGGTTTTTTTTAAATGTCCTGGTACTGGTTTTAAGTTCATGATGCAGTCGCGTTGTATGTTGTATGTTTGAGCTACAAACTTCTGTTGTACCATTGATCTATTTAGTCTATTTTTCTGCATCCATTGCATTCAGTAAGGGTGCTCTTGAGTGGCTAGATGTTCTTTACAATTCAGCCATCAAATTTGCCACCAATGCTACTTATAGGAAACATCACTGCACTCTATATTCTATACGGCTTATGTTTAAAACCCTCTTAGACGTCCCCCCCCCCCCTATCTGAGATACCCCTACACCCGTTCTGCCAGTCACAATATGTTAAAGGTCCCCAAAGCACACACATCCCTGGGTCGCTCCTATTTTCAGTTCACTGCAGTTAGCGACTGGAACGAGCAGCAAAAAAACACTCAAACTGGACAGTTTTATCTCCATCTCTTAATTCAAAGACTCAATCATGGACACTCTTACTGACAGTTGTATTGTATTGCAGACCTTATTGGCATTTGTCATAAAACTCGGGAATGCAACTGTTTATGTCAAATTATTTTGTTTTCTTCTTGTAGCCCTGGTTGTCCTGAAAATAAATTTGCAAAACACTTCACTGTGGGGTTAAATAATAGGGCTGGACATGCAGATAAATGAAAGTCAGATAAATGAAAAGACGATTTTTGCTGGGGTCTCGGCACTGACAGGGTTAACCTTTATTTATCCAGGTTAGTCTCATTGAGATAAAACAATCTATTTTTCAACAGAGACCTAGTCGAACCAAGACAGTAGCAGAGGGGAACAATGTTTCAGACAAATAATGTTCCTAGAACATTCTCAGAAGGTCACTCAGATAACGTCTTGCCAAAACCCTCAAAAGGACCTATTGGGAATGTCCTTAGGACATCCTTTGTTTGTTGGGTTCTGTCCCTTGGGTTTTACATTATGTGTGTACTGTCCTATAATTGAACGATACTGTAGGGAAATATTAATTAAATAATCCACAATCAATGGATTTTGCAATGAAGTTTCCGGTCTTCTGGGTTTTCGAAGGCTTTGTTGCACTGAAACACCAAGAGTTTGGAAAACTGTTTCAGTAAAGGTGACAAACTGACTGAATGAACCCTTGTGCCTTTTGATGAAACAGAAATAAATTATTAACTGAAAGCAGGGCGTTTTGTGAAATGTGTTGCCTTCTCCCATGAGCTTCTACACACAAAGCAGAAATGTTGTGATTTAAGCTCTAAATCGTGTATGTGAGTAAACAGGAAACAGACAAACTTAACATCACCAGTCTGTCTTTCTACTCCTCCCTCTTTCTCTCTCTCTCTCTTCTCTCTCTCTCCTTTTTTAACAGGGTCCACGAAGGCCGGCTTCAATAGTAAAGACTGGTATCAGGGTCTTGGTAGATAGAGAATGGGCTTGAAATGCACTGTAGTTGTGACTATGTAGTGTTTTGGTGTGATTTACCAGGCGCTAGTGGGTTGAGGTGCTTTTGAAAGTGGATCACATTGATGCCTGTTATGCAACGAGAAAAAAATAATGATTTAGCTGAAGTGAGTGTCTGAAATATGCTTTACAGTGGCTTGTTATTGATGCATGACAGAAATGAGTTTAGCTCAATGCTGCTTCTAAAGCAACGTTACTTCAATCTATCTGCCGATGAACCGTCCGAGGGGGCTTCAACAGACTCTTCCGTCGTGACGTCCCCTAAGCCCCTTCTGCTAGCCCTGGAATCGCCGTGTCTCCAGCTCGCCTAGCTACTCACTGGACCGACCCTATGATCACTCGGCTACGCATGCCTCTCCCTAATGTTAATATGCCTTGTCCATTGCTGTTTTGGTTAGTGATTATTGTCTCATTTCACTGTAGAGCCTCCAGCACTGCTCAATATGCTTCAGCTAGCCCTTTTGTTCCACCCCCGACACATGCGGTGACCTCATCTGGTTTAAACGGTGTCTCTAGAGACAACATCTTTCTCAACGTCATTCAATGCCTAGGTTTACCTCTACTGTATTCACGTCCTACTATACCCTTGTTTGTACATTATGCCTTGAATCTATTCTTCCGTGCCCAGAAACGTGCTCCTTTTACTCTCTGTTCTGAACGCACCCGTATCCTACTCCTCCTCTGTTCCTCTGGGTATGTAGAATCCAGGCCCTGCAGTGCCTAACTCCACTCCCATTCCCCAGGCGCTCTCATCTGTTGACTTCTGCAACCGTAAAAGCCTTGGTATCATGCATGTTAACATTAGAAGCCTCCTCCCTAAGTTTTCTTTATTCACCGCTTTAGCATACTCTGCCAACCCGGATGTCCTAGCCGTGTCTGAATCCTGGCTTATGAAGGCCACCAAAAATCCTGAAATTTCCATCCATAACTACAACATTTCCCGAGAAGAACTGCCAAAAAGGGCAGAGTTGCAATCTACTGTAGAGACACCTGTCCACAACCTCAAACAGTCACACTCCAAACTGCACTATGGCCAAGACCAAAGAGCTGTCAAAGGACACCAGAAACAAAATTGGGAAGACTGAATCTGCAATAGGTAAGCAGCTTGGTTTGAAGAAATCAACTATGGGAGCAATTATTAGGAAATGGAAGACATACAAGACATACCACTGATAATCTCCCTCGATCTGGGGCTCCACACACTATCTCACCCCGTGGGGTCAAAATGATCACAAGAATGGTGAGCAAAAATCCCAGAACCACACGGGTGGGACCTAGTGAATGACCTGCAGAGAGCTGGGACCAAAGTAACAAAGCCTACCATCAGTAACACACTACGCCGCCAGGGACTCAAATCCTGCAGTGCCAGACATGTCCCCCTGCTTAAGCCAGTAAATGTCCAGGCCCGTCTGAAGTTTGCTAGAGAGCATTTGGATGATCCAGAAGAAGATTGGGAGAATGTCATATGGTCAGATGAAACCAAAATATAACTTTTTGGTAAAAACTCAACTCGTCGTGTTTGGAGGACAAAGAATGCTGAGTTGCATCCAAAGAACACCATACCTACTGTGAAGCATGGGGGTGGAAACATCATGCTTTGGGGCTGTTTTTCTGCAAAGGGACCAGGACGACTGATCCGTGTAAAGGAAAGAATGAATGGGGCCATGTATCGTGAGATTTTGAGTCAAAACCTCCTTCCATCAGCAAGGGCATTGAAGATTAAACGTGGCTGGGTCTTTCAGCATGACAATGATCCCAAACACACTGCCCGGGCAACGAAGGAGTGGCTTCGTAAGAAGCATTTCAAGGTCCTGGAGTGGCATAGCCAGTCTCCAGATCTCAACCCCATAGAAAATCTTTGGAGGGAGTTGAAAGTCTGTGTTGCCCAGCAACAGCCCCAAAACATCACTGCTCTAGAGGAGATCTGCATGGGGGAATGAGCCAAAAGACCAGCAACAGTGTGTGAAAACCTTGTGAAGACTTACAGAAAATGTTTGACCTCTGTCATTGCCAACACAGGGTATATAACAAAGTATTGAGATAAACTTTTGTTATTGACCAAATACTTATTTTCCACCATAATTTGCAAATAAATTCATTCAAAATCCTACAATGTGATTTTCTGGATTTTTTTCCCTAATTTTGTCTGTCAAAGTTGAAGTGTACCTATGATGAAAATTACAGGCCTCTCTCATCTTTTTAAGTGGGAGAACTTGCACAATTGGTGCCCCACTGTATGAATTGATTGCCCCCCATCTATCTTCAGAACTCGTACTTTTAGGTGACCTAAACTGGGGACATGCTTAACACCCCTGCCGTCCTACAATCTAAGCTAGATGCCCCCAATCTCACATAAATTATCAATGAACCTACCAGGTACAACCCCAAATCCGTAAACACGGGCACCCTCATAGTTATCATCCTGACCAACCTGCCCTCCAAATACACCTCTGCTGTCTTCAATCAGGATCTCAGCTATCACTGCCTCATTGCCTGTATCCTTAATGGGTCTGCGGTCAAACGACCGTCAAACGCTGCCTAAAACACTTCAGTGAGCAGGCCTTTCAAATCGACCTGGCCCGGGTATCCTGGAAGGATATTGACCTCATTCCGTCAGTAGAGGATGCCTGGTTATTCTTTAAAAGTGTTTAAATAACCATGCCCCATTCAAAAAATAAGCATGCCCCTTCTTCAAAGTGGGAGACACTCCAGACCCAAACTGTTACAGACCTAAATCTATCCTACCCTGCCTTTCTAAGGTCTTTGAAAGCCAAGTTAACCTCTTAGTGATCCCTTAACGCGTCAGTCCCGTTAACAGAATAGATTTGGCAACATCTGGTGAAATTGCAGAGCGCCAAATTCAAACCACAGAAATATCAATATTCAACATAAATGAAAACATAAGTGTAATACATCAAAATAAAGCTTAACTTCAAAAAGGCTTTACGACGATAGCACACCATGCGATTATCTGAGGACAGCGCCCTGCATACAAACATATGAAAATAATTTTTCAACCAGGCAGGTGTGACACAAAAGTCAGAAATAACAATATAATAAATGCCTTACCTTTGAAGATCTTCGTCTATTTTCAACCCCAAATGTCTCAGAGACACAATGAATGGTTGTTTTCTTTGATAAATGGTTGTTTTCTTTGATAAATGTTTCCTGTAAACTTGGTCCAAACATTTCAAACAAATCAAATCAAATCAAATGTATTTATATAGCCCTTCGTACATCAGCTGATATCTCAAAGTGCTGTACAGAAACCCAGCCTAAAACCCCAAACAGCAAGCAATGCAGGTGTAGAAGCACGGTGGCTAGGAAAAAAACAACATTCCTAATCCAATGTCAGGTATCCTAAAATGCAAATAATCGATAAAATTTAAGACGGGATAATCTGTTTCCAAAACCGAAGAAAAATAACACGGAGCGCGCTCCTGTTCATGCTCAACAAAAGACTAGGGATCTTCAGACTGACAAACGATATCATAACCGCCATCGATAAAAGACAATGCTGTGCAGCCATATTCGTCAACCTGGCCAAGGCTTTCGACTCGACTTGTCGATTACCACATTCTTATCGGCAGACTCAACAGCCTTGGTTTCTCAAATGACTGCCTCACCTGGTTCACCAACTACTTCTCAGTGTGTCAAATCGGAGGGCCTGTCGTCCGGACCTCTGGCAGTCTCTATGGGGGTGCCACAGGGTTCAATTCTCGGGACAACTTTTTTCTCTGTATATATCAATGTCGCTCTTGCTGCTGGTGATTCTCAGATCCACCTCTACACAGACGACACGATTCTGTATACTTCTGTGTTAACTAACCTCCAGACGAGCTTCAACTCTCCTTCCTTGGCCTTCAACTGCTCTTAAATGCAAGTAAAACTAAATGCATGCTCTTCAACCAATCGCTGTCAACACCTGCCCACCCGACTAGCAAAAATATTGACCCTACCGATCCTCTGGACAGTTCTGACTTATGTGAACAACTACAAATACCTAGGTGTCTGGTTAGACTGTAAACTCTCCTTCCAGACTCACATTAAGCATTTCCAATCCAAAATTAAATCTATAATCGGCTTCCTATTTTGCAACAAAGCATCCTTCACTCATGCTGCTAAACATACCCTTGTAAAACTGACTATCCTACCGATCCTTGACTTAGGCGATGTCATTTACAAAATAGCCTCCAACACTCTACTCAGCAAATTGGATGCAGTCTATCACAGTGCCATCTGTTTTGTCACCAAAGCCCCATATACTACCCACCACTGTGACCTGTATGCTCTCGTTGGCTGGCCCTCGGTTCATATTCATTGCCAAACCCACTGGCTCCAGGTCATCTATAAGTCTTTGCTAGGTAAAGCCCCGCCTTACCTCAGCTCACTGGTCACCATAGCAGCACCCACCCGTAGCACGCGCTCCAGCAGGTATATTTCACTGGTCACCCCCAAAGCCAATTCCACCTTTTGGCCGCCTTTCCTTCTAGTTCTCTGCTGCCAATGACTAGAACAAATTGCAAAAATCACTGAAGCTGGAGACTCATATCTCCCTCACTAACTTTAAGCATCAGCTGTCAGAGCAGCCTACAGATCATTGCACCTGTACATAGCCCACCTGTAAGTAGCTCATCCAACTACCTCATCCCCATATTGTTATTTTTTTTGCTCCTTTGCACACCAGTATCTCTACTTGCACATTCATCTTCTTCACATCTATCACTCCAGTGTTTAATTGCTAAATTGTAGTTACTTCGCAAATACGGCCTGTTTATTGCCTTTACCTCCCTTATCCTACATCATTTGAGCACACTGTATATAGATTTGTTTATTGTTTGTTTATTCCATGTGTAACTCTGTGTTGTTGTTTGTGTCTCACTGCTTTGCTTTACCTTGGCCAGGTTGCAGATGTAAATGAGAACTTTTTCTCAACTGGCCTACCTACTTAATTAAAGGTTAAATAAACATTTTTTAAAAATCTCTCTCTCTCTCCCCCCTCAATCCTGATATAGGGAGCATCTACACTTCCTCCCTCGTGTCATCTTTCTTCCCCTTCTTCCCATGTCTGTGATGTGGCATCTGATATGCATGTTATGCCCCCGCCCCCCTCTCCTTCAGTCAAGTGATGTTGACACTTTTACGTACACTATATATACAAAAGTATGTAGACACCCCTTCAAATTAGTGGATTTGGCTATTTCAGCCACACCTTTTGCGGACAGGTGTATAGAATCGAGCACACAGCAATTTAATCTACACAGACATACATTGGCAGCAGAATGGCCTTACTGAAGAGCTCAGTGACTTTCAACGTGGCACTGTCATAGGATGCCATAGGCACTGTCAAATTTCTGCCCTGCTAGAGCAGCCCCCGTCTACTGTAAATGCTGTTATCTTGAAGTGGAAACATCTTGGAACAACAACGGCTCAGCCGCGAAGTGGTAGGCCACACAAGGTCCCAGAATCGGACTGCCGAGTGCTGAACTGCTTAGCATGTAAATATGGTCTGTCCTCGGTAGCAACACTCACACCGAGTTCCAAACTGCCTCTGGAAGCAACTTCAGTACAAGAACTGTTCATTGGGAGATTCACGAAATTAAAGCTTAAGATCACCATGCGCAATACCAAGTGTCAGGTGGTGATGTAAAGCGCGCCGCCATCGAACTCTGGAGGATTGGGGGTCCACATACTTCTGTGTGTATGTCCTCTCCTCCCTCTCTCCCCCTATTTCATCCACGCTCTCCCCTGTCCTCCTCCAGCTGTCAGTGTAGGTCTGCTGAGCTGTCGTTGCCGGACTCTAATTACAGGGGGTTGTTGCTGGGTTAGCTTACCATCGATCCGTTATCTGAAACCCTGTGCTAAATCTGTTATGCTCGAAGGACCATATTCAGCCAAACACATTAAGACAGATCCAGAGTTGATTGGAAATGTTGCTTGTGAGGAAAATCACATTTGGTTTGTAAGTGTATGTTAAAAATATGAATGACTGTGTCTTAGCCCATTGTCATACAAAAAAGTATGTCAACTTTTTTCATTGGTTTTCAAAAAAAGGCACCATATTCATATTTTTGTGTAATATATTTGTAATATATTTGTAATTTACTATGTGGACATTTTACTCGATTTCATGTGTTTAGCCAGGTTAGTTAAGGGAGATGGATTTTCCAGTAATTAAATTACTTAATACTGTATACACTATGTTCTCAGAGATGCATATGATTCAGTGCATGATGTGTTCCGGCTCTGAGCTTGACATTGATGACTAGATCAATGCAGGATAAACGCTTTGAGAGAGAGAGAGAGAGAGGTAATGATGTGAATGCTGGAGGGCCTCAGGAGGGCGTGAAACCCCCATTATATGTCCATGGATGTCCGAAGTGGCACCCTAATCCCTTCACAGTGCACTACGTCTTGGATTCAATCCAAGGCGCGTTGTTGTCGACAAATGCATAGCAGTTGACATTTAAAGGTAATTTACGATTGAGCAGACATTGGACAAGAATTCAAATCAAACATGAATTATATTGTTTCCCTTTTATCTACCATCTGCTTTTATCAACCATTCAAATGTTGTTTTTTACTCTAATGATTTAACATGCTTAAAAACATAAAGCTACTCCATTATTAAAGTACAACAGCCTTACAGTAGATAACATGCATGTGAAATTACAACAACAAAGAGTTTTATGTGTCTCTAACCTGGAAATGGAGCTCATCAAATGAATGCTATTTTCTGTGACATTTACAATGAATCGGTCCTTCTAAAAAAATATTGACCTCCATAACATTTTATGCAATGCAATTCTGTGGTTAATGCTTTTTTGTTCATACTGTATATGACATACAGCCTTAGTTAACACGAGAAACCTAGACTATGTATTATCTACTGCTTTCAATTGGTATCCATGACAATATCATATTGATTTTAGGGACGTCATTACATTTCTAAGGGTCAACCTTTTAGCAGCAGAAGTAATAAATAGACATAGTATTTTTTTGTATTTTTTAAATCACAGTGTCAGCCAGACACCCCAAACTTTGTTTTACTCAGCATTTCCTGCCCCAAACATTGAGGGAAATTCAAATCCGAACCACAATCATTTTGTAGAAATCACCCTTGCTCTGCTATCCAATGACAGTGTCACCCATTACACGGATTAATGGTCTTTATATGTGTCCCAAATTGCTCCCTATTCCCTATATACAGTACTGTAGTGCACTACTTTTGACCACGGCCTATAAGGCTCTGGTCAATATAGAGAATTCCAAAACGAATAGTACTGATAAGATTCATTATTTGACCGGGATCATTGGACTTAGGTAATACCGTCCGAGCCACAAAGAGTAGAAAATTGAATGATGCCAAATCTTTGAAAAACATAATTGAGTTTTTGCGTTGTTAAAGTTCTCAGCAGTCTTTGGAGTACATTCCTCATACATTCTGTGAACATATACAGTTAGTGCATTGACTGTAACTGGAGAGGTTGAGCAATCTTAGTGTATAAACTGAGTAAAATTGACAGTTGGATCTTTGGATTCAGCATGTGCTCTAAAATACATGACGTATTTTCCATGTATTGGGTACTGTATCACTAGAAGTGCAATGACACAGTGTCATGTCTTTGGCTATGCCGGATTAAGTGATATGACATGCTCTTCTATAAAATAATTTCTCTGTAATTAATATTACCTGATTAAGCTAATCATGTAAATGTAATTAACTAGAATGTCGGGGATCCACAAAATAATGTTATTAGAGATGTTATCTTCCGAATAAACTCTTAAAGACCTGGTAATGTCTTACCTCAATAGCAGTCTATATTTAATTGTCACCTTATTTAGTCTCATCTGAAAGTTGTAAATTCTTGGTTATCTTCACGAACCCTGGCTAACAAGTTGAATCAGCAATACAACATTTTGTTTAATTATTCATTTACTAAATACCTAAATAATCACACTGAATTACATCTACACAGAATGGATCATACATTGATTACAAATGATGTCATAAAGGAAAATGTCCCTAGGGGAACAGATATGGGGCGGCAGGGTAGCCTAGTGGTTAGAGTGTTGGACTAGTATCTGAAAGGTTGCAAGTTCAAATCCCCGAGCTAATAAGGTTCAAATCTGTCGTTCTGCCCCTGAACAGGCAGTTAACCCACTGTTCCTAGGCTGTCATTGAAAATAAGAATTTGTTCTTAACTGACTTGCCTAGTTAAATAAAGGTAAAAAAATTATGACTGCTGGTTACACAAAGAAACGGGGTTGGGTTTTAAATGAAAGAGCGGGAAGACTGAGGAACAAAAAAAAGCTTGTGTGTCTCTATTGAGCTGTAGGCAGCTATGCTATCGTAAATACGGTATCGTATGCATTCTAAATTCACGGCCCATTTGATAAAGGAAAATGCAATAAAGATTTACTCTGAGCTGCGCTTCGGTAGATTGGTCGTAGATAGAAGGCCGGGTTGTCCAGCATCTCTTGTCCTCTGAAGAATGCCTAGTGGTGAACTGGTGCGTGACTAGGGGGTAGTCTAGTTTAACATTTCTATGTGGGGTCTAGTTAAAACAAATGATTTTGGTGATTTGTATGATTCCCAATTAGAGAAAGCTGGTAATCGTTGTCTCTAATTTGGGATCATATTTAAGTAGTTGTTTTCCCACCTGTTTTTGTGGGATATTATTTTGTGTTTTGTGCTTGTGCACCATGTAGTCACATTTCGCTGTTTCTTTATTTTGTCTTGTTTTAGTTTCACTTCAATAAAGATGTGGAACCCAGATTACGATGCACGTTGGTCCATGTATGCTTCCAACGACAATCGTGACAACAAACCATGTCTGTTCACCTCTGAGTGAGCAGAGTGGTGTTCTTATAACAAACTGTTCTCTCATTAAGAAGCTAGAATTACATTTAATCTTTACACAAATATTTTCATATTTAAACATTTGAATTGCACAACATTTCCATTTGAATCTGATAACTAGAATGTGTAGATTGTCCAAGATACAGTTTATGTCGTCCTATCATCAGTAATCATGTCTCAGATGCCAACTGATCTGACGTCATATTCATTAAGTACCAACGCATATTTTCAACTGATTGGATTACCGAAATATGGTTCAGTTTCCCACCTGTTGATGCTCCCAAAATCTCTATGTTAACAAAGGGCTTTTCAAGAGTCAACTCTATAGAGTAGAGAGAGAGAAACGGGGTCATAAACCTCCCCCAACAGGCCAACGTCATGACAACAGATACAAACATATTCCTATTGTGATTATGGAAAATATCTTCTCTGTGTTCAGGTAGGAGAACATCACTCTTTTTGAGTTTGCAAAAAAGGCATTTCACTGCATGTGACATTAAAACTTAAATCTTGAAGAAGAATGGGTGTCTTTCTCTATCATTGTATTTTCCCATGGGTGTCAAGGGCAAAAGCAAGGGTTAAGGATTTCCTATTGAGTGTTTTCTCTTTCGCTGAAGTCTCTCTTTGTGTCTTACTCTGAAAGGGTGTGAGAGTGCGTAGTCGTGTCACTCTGTATTCGTGTGTGCGCATGACTGTTTGAGAGAGAGCATTTCTGTGTGTACTATACGCTATTCTCGATTCAGTGTGAAAACTGCACCCCATCACACTTGTAGAAACCAGTGTGAACTGAAATCACTCTGCCCAAACCAACTGGACGTCCTCACAGATAGGCGTAAAAACCAAGAAGAAAACATTACTACCTCTCTAACAAGCTCCTAGAGGTGACATGCCACCTCCATTTCCACTTAGGACACTCTCCATATCCTGATTTTTTTTCTCTGCATTTCCACCCAGAATGTGATCCTCCCTTTCCCCTTTCTCTCTCATATCCATCTGCCACCTGAGTGGCAGACAGCTGGTCCAGACTGACACCTATTACCTGCCCATAATTCACATGAAACAAGTTGTTAAAGCGAGTTCCGTTGCCCAAGTGTTAATGCTTCAACTAAAGCCTCTGTGAGAGCTACTTGGCAGCAGTACTGTAGCAGCTGACAGGGAACTCATATGAAAGACTTCAAACAGGATACATTCAGGATGAAATCATTCCCTTCCATTTGAACACACTGGAAATGGAGCACAATAATATGGATCATTCAAATGGATTTGGATTATATGCATTCAGACTTATTGTGACTGTGAATGGGTTTTAAAATACGGGGGACAAAAACAGACAGTAAAGGACGTTGATTATACAGAAATTCATATTGGCTTCTGTGCCAACATCTACATTGACAACTGTATGCCATCATATCTCAAGGGCGATTCTATAATGTCTCACATACAATTCTACAATGTCTCACATACAATTCTACAATGTCTCACATACAATTCCACAATGTCTTCAATGAATGTGCACAGCTTTCATGAGGAGCAGTGGAATCCCAAACAATTTCACGACAAACAGTAACAACTACAGTCACTTGACATGACTCACTTTGCCTAGGTATAGTATATTATGTTTGTAATATGTATCGTATCTAAAGAATATGACTCCTCGCCAACTTACCATTTCACTTAAGGTAAAATAATGTTTTAAAGTTAAAGAGTTTTCTATCTGACATGAGGCAAACTCTCCCCCTCTCTGTAGCTATGTGAGTGTCTGGCTGCAAGGCAGGGCACCAGGCTGTCTTCTGGTCTAGTCTACTGCCACCTCTCTTTAGACTGGCATCTGGCAGTCTTTCTTTCCAGTTTCCCCGTCTCTCCCGGCCTCCCTCTCCCCCACCTTCTCTTCCATCTCCCCCGCCTCCCACTACCTGCGTCATCCCCACCTCCCCCAGCCTCCCTCCTCTCTCATCTCCCCCATCCTCCCCCAGCCTCCCTCCTCTCTCGTCTCCACCATCCTCCCCCAAGCTGAAGGTCAGTGATGTCTGGAGGAATCAAAATACTTCTCTGACTGAAGAAAAGTTGATGAGTCTCATTCTCCTTCCTAGAAAAACATCAGCTTAGGATAGGCCTTTTCTTACTATGGATTAAGGAGGAGGCCCCTCTGAATAGGTAATTCTCTATTCAGACAATTTAGACGATCTTTCAACAGCTGGCTGCATAGTCATGAAACTGGCATCTGTTATATTTGCTTTTCTTTATTTCATAGGTATTCAGAGCTTCTGATACGTAACCCCAGAGAGACAATGAGAGAAAAGACAGACGGTGTCTGATAGAGCAGGGGAAGACTTACAGTTACATTTCAAATCTGATTTGTTTTGTGCCACACTACATAGACACTCAGGGGCATAACAGTACATCATGCCAAAGACTATTACCCTCACAGTCACAAGCCAGGGCTCCCCCTCAGACAATGGCAATGGGAATGGGAACTGTTCTGGAAGTCTATTTCTGTGGCAAGATGAATCCCTTTTGCAACCACGTGTTACAAACTGACTAACAGGCCAATGACAGGCACGCTCGTCACACACACACACACACAGAACCATGTTAGTGGTGATAGCAGCGTCACAAGCCTAGTGGCAAAAACGGAAGCCTCTGTCTCGCTCACTCTCACCCCCCCTCCTGCTTCCTGCATACTGTAGCTGTCAACTGTGATATGCATCTATGTTAGACGGCTAGACTGCCACAGGTTAAAGGTCTGCTAAAGGTTAAAGGGGACTCTGACGTATTTAAGTGTCGTAACTTCCTGCATGACCCAGTTCAGACTCACTCACTACACTCCCATCTCCCAGAACACATTAGCCTTTTATGCAGATAGACAATGGATGACAGCATTCTGTAATAGTCCTCTTTCCCACATTTTCTTCCTTGAATACATTTCCTTTTTGTTCTTTCTCCTGAATATCTTTCCATTTTTCTCTTTCTCCTGAGTAGTTTGAATTCAGCCACCTTGGGCTCATGAACATGTGTGACATGTTCAAATTGTATTCTGGCATTATTCAATCCGTTATTCCGCTTTCAATCCATTCTGAAATGTAGTTCCTAAAATGTCACCCTATTCCCTGCATAGTAAAGGGGCTCTGTCAACATTTTTTATGGGGTCCACGAACAGAAGATGGGCCGGTTTCTCGATTAAAAATTGAATAGTCTTAGTACACAGAATGGCCTTGAAATGCACTGTAACTCTGACAGTGTAGAGTTTAGGCGTGATTTGCCATGTGCTACTGTAGGTTGAGGTGCTTTTGAAGGTGGATCACATTGATTTCTGTTATGCAGAGAAAATAACTATTTCACTGAACAGAGTATATAGTGTCCGAAATATGCTTTACAATGGCTTGTTACACATACACACACACCCTCCCCCTTCCAACACATACTTCGCCCTCCAGTCCTTGTCTTAACTCTTCTTCTCTCTCTCGTTTACACACATGCATCCACAGATCTGACCGACAGCTTTTCTATCCCTTCCTACCTGAAGGCAGCAACACAAATCAATGCTGACTGTGGAATGACTGTGATTATTCTAGTGGAGGGGGAGGAATCCCTGTGAGGAACAGAGAATTCATCATATTGCTTCAGCTGTTGCCTCCATGGGCAACATGCCCACATCTCATTAACATTCCTGTTCCCTTCTGAGCCTGGCAATTGATGGGTGCCAGGTTTGATTCCAGAGGCAGCTCCTTCACTACGGATTCTGGAGGATGGAGTGAGTAGTGTAGGCTCCTCTCCATCTACTGCACATGCTCACTTCCACGCCCATGAGTGTCCTAGAGTTTGGCAGGGCCATGACAATACCAGTAAGAGGAACCTACTGTGTTTCTGGCTAATGCCAAAGGAGGTTTGATTATCTTCGATATGCATGGAGATGACTCCGCGTAGTCGGAAGGTATAAATATGTGCTTGTGTGACTTGTATGTTGTGTTTTGCAGCTGAAGTACCCAGTGGGTTGAATAAACTTGGTTTGAGATTTTTCTAGTTGTTCTTGAGGTTTTACTCTGTTTGTTCAGAACCTAACAATGTATTATGCTACATTTAAAAAAAGATGTAATTTCAAGCCATATTCATACAGTTTTGTTGAATAGGAAATATATCATAAAAACATTTCATATTTTCATACTTTTTTCATATTTGTACTGTATACTTGAACTTGTGTCCTCAAAAGTGACTGCACCTCAGTAAAGTATTTTTTACCAGAAAGGTGAGATTTTAACCTTTCTTGGAGTATACAGTATTACTAGTTATTGTTTATGGCCCCTCTCATGATAAATAATTTATTTGGGAGATTACAAAGATTACATTTTTGATAACATTTAGTTACATTTAAGAGGTTTTTAATTATTCAATGTCAACAGCACATGGAAGCCTGTGTCCATAAAGCACAGATAACATCTGATCAGGTCTCAGCCTCCCTCCTCGCCTCAAATTAAACCCTATTTCCAAGATAGTGCACTCCTTTTGATCAGAGCCTTAAAGTGGTGCACTGTATAGGGAATATGATGGCATTTTGATTCAAAATGAACCGCTTGATGATAAGCAGACTAGCAGAGGGCCCACTTTCAACACTTCTACAATGGAAAAAGTCATTGCTCTACCACTTCCCAAAACGTGTACAAACAACAGTGTATGTCACTGTTGATAGGGACACACCACATACTGTACACACACAACAAATGTACATTGCATAGATCAAGACCTGTACATTGCATAGATCAAGACCTGTACATTGCATAGATCAAGACCTGTACATTGCATAGATCGCACACAATGAGAGTTGATTTGCATTCGTTGCATGTCTCCACTGTATCATTACAATATGCAAGTTAAGTTTTTACATTGGTATTACTAGTCTTTTATAGGATTAACATCAATGATGTGGTTCCAAGCAGCTATGACACGTAGAGAAAGACCATGGAGAGATATTGTCAAATCCCCTCCCCTGCCACCCTAGCTGATCCCTTTAGCAGTGTGCTTGTAGGCAACGGGCCTAAATCCCAGTCTACCTTTTGTCTGTTGTGTTACTCCCTTCACTGACTCATAACACAACAGACACACACTAAGGCCGGGAATCAAACAAAGGCGCGTTGCATACAAGCACAACGCTAAAGGTTATTTACGTTTGAGATGGGGTTGAGCTGCCATTCCCATCGTTTACTGTGAATGCGATCTCCACAAACAGGGTGTCCAGTGCGCTGCTCTATAACACACATTGGATGAAATGCCGGCCTAACTTTTGTATGTGGTGTTACTGCCTCCCTTGGCACTAAGCTTGTATAAATGCCTGTTTGTCCGCCAAGGCTGTTACAATGGTTGAGATTTACGATGCATGATCTCAACCCTTCTCCGTACTATGGCTGACACTACACTACTACCTCTCCAGCCCACCCAAGGCTGTTACAATGGTTGAGATTTACGATGCATGATCTCAACCCTTCTCCGTACTATGGCTGACCCTATACTACTACCTAATGTAGTAACATTAGTGATGTATTGGTAGTATTTGTAGTGATATTAGTAGTAGTAGTAGTACCAGTAGCGATGTAGTATTAGTAGTGGTAATATTAGTAGTGAAGTAGTAGTAGTATCAGTAGTGGTAGTGATGTAGTGCTAGTAGTGATGTAGTATTAGTAGTGGTACTATTAGTAGTGATACTGGTGGTAGTATTAGTAGTGTTGTAGTGATGTAGTATTAGTATTGTTAGTGTTAGTAGTGATGTAGTATTAGTAGTGGTAGTATTAGTAGTGATGTAGTGTTAGTAGTGGTAGTATTAGTAGTGGAAATGTTAGTAGTGGTAGTGTTAGTAGTGATATGGTGTTAGTAGTGATATTAGTAGTGATGTAGTGTTAGTAGTGATGTAGTATTAGTAGTGGTAGTGTTACTAGTGGTAGTTGTAGTAGTGAAAATAGTAGTGATGTAGTGTTAGTAGTGGTAGTGTTACTAGTGGTAGTGTTAGTGGTGATGTAGTATTAGTAGTGGTAGTATTAGTAGTGATGTAGTGTAAGTAGTGGTAGTATTAGTAGTGGTAGTGTTAGTAGTGGTAGTGTTAGTAGTGATGTAGTGTTAGTAGTGGTAGTATTTGTAGTGATATTAGTAGTGATGTAGTGTTAGTAGTGGTAGTGTTAGTAGTGGTAATGTTAGTAGTGATGTAGTGTTAGTAATGGTAATATTAGTTGTGATTTAGTGTTAGAAGTGGTAGTATTAGTTGTGGTAGTGTTAGTAGTGATGTAGTATCAGTAGTGATGTAGTGTTAGTAGTGGTAATATTAGTTGTGATGTAGTGTTAGTAGTGGTAATATTAGTAGTGATGTAGTTTTAGTGGTGATATAGTATTAGTGGTGGTAATATTAGTAGTGATGCAGTGTTAGTAGTGATGTAGTATTAGTAGTGGTAATATTAGTAGTGATGTAGTATTAGTAGTGATGTAGTATTAGTAGTGGTAATATTAGTAGTGATGTAGTGTTAGTAGTGTTAGTAGTGGTAATATTAGTAGTGATGTGGTATTAGTAGTGTTAGAATGAATGTAGTGTTAGTAGTGATGTAGTGTTAGTAGTGATGTATTATTAGTAGTGATGCAGTGTTAGTAGTGAAGTAGTGTTAGAATGGATGTAGTGTTAGTAGTGATGTAGTGTTAGTAGTAGTAATATTAGTGGTGATGTAGTATTAGAAGTAGTAGTATTATCAGTAGTGGTATTGTTAGTAGTGATAGTATTAGTAGTGATGTAGTGTTAGTAGTGGTAATATTAGTAGTGATGTAGTGTTAGTAGTGGTAATATTAGTAGTGGTACTATTAGTAGTGATGCATTGTTAGTAGTGATGTAGTATTAGTAGTGATGTAGTATTAGTATTGGTAATATTAGTAGTGATGTAGTGTTATTAGTGTTAGTAGTGGTAATATTAGTAGTGATGTGGTATTAGTAGTGTTAGAATGAATGTAGTGTTAGTAGTGATGTAGTGTTAGTAGTGATGTAGTGTTAGTAGTGATGTATTATTAGTAGTGATGTAGTGTTAGTAGTGAAGTAGTGTTAGAATGGATGTAGTGTTAGTAGTGATGTAGTGTTAGAATGGATGTAGTGTTAGTAGTGATGTAGTGTTAGTAGTGATGTAGTGTTAGAATGGATGTAGTGTTAGTAGTGATGTAGTGTTAGTAGTGATGTAGTATTAGTAGGGTTAGTGTTAGTAGTGATGTAGTGCTAGTAGTGATGTAGTGTTAGTAGTGGTAATACAGTATTAGTAGTGATATTGTGGTGGTAGTGGTAGTGTTAGTATTGATGTAGTATTTGTAGTGGTAATATTAGTAGTGATGTAGTATTATAAGTAGTAGTATTATCAGTAGTGGTATTGTTAGTAGTGGTAGTGTTAGTAGCGATGTAGTGTTAGTAGTGGTAGTATTAGTAGTGGTAGTGTTAGTGGTGATGTAGTGTTAGTAGAGGTAATATTAGTAGTGATGTAGTGTTAGTAGTGGAACTATTAGTAGTGGTACTATTAGTAGTGGTAGTGTTAGTAGTGGTAGTGTTAGTAGTGGTAATGTTAGTAGTGATGTAGTGTTAGTAATGGTAATATTAGTTGTGATTTAGTGTTAGAAGTGGTAGTATTAGTTGTGGTAGTGTTAGTAGTGATGTAGTATCAGTAGTGATGTAGTGTTAGTAGGGGTTAATATTAGTTGTGATGTAGTGTTAGTAGTGGTAATATTAGTAGTGATGTAGTATTAGTGGTGATATAGTATTAGTAGTGGTAATATTAATAGTGATGTAGTGTTAGTAGTGATGTAGTATTAGTAGTGGTAGTATTAGTAGTGATGTAGTATTAGTAGTGGTAATATTAGTAGTGATGTAGTGTTAGTAGTGTTAGTAGTGGTAATATTAGTAGTGATGTGGTATTAGTAGTGTTAGAATGAATGTAGTGTTAGTAGTGATGTAGTGTTAGTAGTGATGTAGTGTTAGTAATGGTAATATTAGTTGTGATTTAGTGTTAGAAGTGGTAGTATTAGTTGTGGTAGTGTTAGTAGTGATGTAGTATCAGTAGTGATGTAGTGTTAGTAGTGGTAATATTAGTTGTGATGTAGTGTTAGTAGTGGTAATATTAGTAGTGATGTAGTTTTAGTGGTGATATAGTATTAGTGGTGGTAATATTAGTAGTGATGTAGTGTTAGTAGTGATGTAGTATTAGTAGTGGTAATATTAGTAGTGATGTAGTATTAGTAGTGATGTAGTATTAGTAGTGGTAATATTAGTAGTGATGTAGTGTTAGTAGTGTTAGTAGTGGTAATATTAGTAGTGATGTGGTATTAGTAGTGTTAGAATGAATGTAGTGTTAGTAGTGATGTAGTGTTAGTAGTGATGTATTATTAGTAGTGATGCAGTGTTAGTAGTGAAGTAGTGTTAGAATGGATGTAGTGTTAGTAGTGATGTAGTTGTTAGAACGGATGTAGTGTTAGTAGTGATGTATTGTTAGTAGTGATGTAGTGTTAGAATGGATGTAGTGTTAGTAGTGATGTAGTGTTAGTAGTAGTAATATTAGTAGTGATGTAGTATTATAAGTAGTAGTATTATCAGTAGTGGTATTGTTAGTAGTGGTAGTGTTAGTAGCGATGTAGTGTTAGTAGTGGTAGTATTAGTAGTGGTAGTGTTAGTGGTGATGTAGTGTTAGTAGAGGTAATATTAGTAGTGATGTAGTGTTAGTAGTGGAACTATTAGTAGTGGTACTATTAGTAGTGGTAGTGTTAGTAGTGATGTAGTGTTAGTAGTGGTAGTATTTGTAGTGATATTAGTAGTGATGTAGTGTTAGTAGTGGTAGTGTTAGTAGTGGTAATGTTAGTAGTGATGTAGTGTTAGTAATGGTAATATTAGTTGTGATTTAGTGTTAGAAGTGGTAGTATTAGTTGTGGTAGTGTTAGTAGTGATGTAGTATCAGTAGTGATGTAGTGTTAGTAGGGGTTAATATTAGTTGTGATGTAGTGTTAGTAGTGGTAATATTAGTAGTGATGTAGTATTAGTGGTGATATAGTATTAGTAGTGGTAATATTAATAGTGATGTAGTGTTAGTAGTGATGTAGTATTAGTAGTGGTAGTATTAGTAGTGATGTAGTATTAGTAGTGGTAATATTAGTAGTGATGTAGTGTTAGTAGTGTTAGTAGTGGTAATATTAGTAGTGATGTGGTATTAGTAGTGTTAGAATGAATGTAGTGTTAGTAGTGATGTAGTGTTAGTAGTGATGTAGTGTTAGTAGTGATGTATTATTAGTAGTGATGCAGTGTTAGTAGTGAAGTAGTGTTAGAATGGATGTAGTGTTAGTAGTGATGTAGTTGTTAGAACGGATGTAGTGTTAGTAGTGATGTAGTGTTAGTAGTGATGTAGTGTTAGAATGGATGTAGTGTTAGTAGTGATGTAGTGTTAGTAGTAGTAATATTAGTGGTGATGTAGTATTAGAAGTAGTAGTATTATCAGTAGTGGTATTGTTAGTAGTAGTAGTATTAGTAGTGATGTAGTGTTAGTAGTGGTAATATTAGTAGTGATGTAGTGTTAGTAGTGGTAATATTAGTAGTGGTACTATTAGTAGTGATGCATTGTTAGTAGTGATGTAGTATTAGTAGTGATGTAGTATTAGTAGTGGTAATATTAGTAGTGATGTAGTGTTAGTAGTGTTAGTAGTGGTAATATTAGTAGTGATGTGGTATTAGTAGTGTTAGAATGAATGTAGTGTTAGTAGTGATGTAGTGTTAGTAGTGATGTAGTGTTAGTAGTGATGTATTATTAGTAGTGATGTAGTGTTAGTAGTGAAGTAGTGTTAGAATGGATGTAGTGTTAGTAGTGATGTAGTGTTAGAATGGATGTAGTGTTAGTAGTGATGTAGTGTTAGTAGTGATGTAGTGTTAGAATGGATGTAGTGTTAGTAGTGATGTAGTGTTAGTAGTGATGTAGTATTAGTAGGGTTAGTGTTAGTAGTGATGTAGTGTTAGTAGTGATGTAGTGTTAGTAGTGGTAATACAGTATTAGTAGTGATGTTGTGGTGGTAGTGGTAGTGTTAGTATTGATGTAGTATTAGTAGTGGTAATATTAGTAGTGATGTAGTATTATAAGTAGTAGTATTATCAGTAGTGGTATTGTTAGTAGTGGTAGTGTTAGTAGCGATGTAGTGTTAGTAGTGGTAGTATTAGTAGTGGTAGTGTTAGTAGTGATGTAGTGTTAGTAGAGGTAATATTAGTAGTGATGTAGTGTTAGTAGTGGTACTATTAGTAGTGGTACTATTAGTAGTGATGTAGTGTTAGTAGTGATGTAGTATTAGTAGTGATATTAGTAGTGATGTAGTGTTAGTAGTGGTACTATTAGTAGTGGTAGTGTTAGTAGTGATGTAGTGTTAGTAGTGGTAATATTAGTAGTGATGTAGTGGTAATATTTGAAGTGGTACTATTAGTAGGGATGCATTGTTAGTAGTGATGTAGTATTAGTAGTGATGTAGTGTTAGTAGTGATGGTGTTAGTCCTGATGTAGTGTTAGTAGTGTTGTAGTGTTAGCAGTGATGTAGTATTAGTAGTGATGTAGTGTTTGTAGTGGTAATATTAGTAGTGATGTAGTATTAGTAGTGAGTGGTATTGTTAGTAGTGATGTTGTATTAGTAGTGATGTAGTATTAGTATTGATGTAGTGTTAGTAGTGGTAATATTTGTAGTTGTACTATTTGTAGTGATATTAGTAGTGATGTAGTAGTGGTAATATTAGTAGTGATGTAGTATTAATAGTGGGAGTGTTAGTAGTGGTAATATTAGTAGTGATGTAGTATTAATAGTGGTAGTGTTAGTAGTGGTAATATTAGTAGTGATGTAGTATTAGTAGTGGTAGTGTTAGTAGTGTTGTAGTGTTAGCAGTGATGTAGTATTAGTAGTGATGCAGTGTTTGTAGTGGTAATATTAGTAGTGATGTAGTATTAGTAGTGGCAATATTGGTAGTGATGTAGTATCAGTAGTGGTAATATTTGTAGTGTTATTAGTAGTATCAGTAGTGGTAGTGTTAGTAGTGTTAGTGTTAGTAGTGATGTAGTATTAGTAGTGGTAGTATTAGTAGTGATATTAGTATTGATGTAGTGTTAGAAGTGGTAGTATTAGTAGTGTTAGTGTTAGTAGTGATGTAGTATTAGTAGTGGTATTGTTAGTAGTGATGTAGTCTTAGTAGTGATGTAGTATTAGTATTGATTCAGTGTTAGTAGTGGTAATATTTGTAGTTGTACTATTTGTAGTGATATTAGTAGTGATGTAGTAGTGGTAATATTAGTAATGATGTAGTATTAATAGTGGTAGTGTTAGTAGTGGTAATATTAGTAGTGATGTAGTATTAGTAGTGGTAGTGTTAGTAGTGTTGTAGTGTTAGCAGTGATGTAGTATTAGTAATGATGTAGTGTTTGTAGTGGTAATATGAGTAGTGATGTAGTATTAGTAGTGGCAATATTGGTAGTGATGTAGTATTAGTAGTGGTAATATTTGTATTTATGTAGTATTAGAAATAGTAGTCGTATCAGTAGTGGTAGTGTTGTTAGTGTTAGTAGTGATGTAGTATTAGTAGTGATATTAGTAGTGATGTAGTGTTAGTAGTGGTAGTATTAGTTGTGGTAGTATTAGTAGTGTTAGTGTTAGTAGTGATGTGGTATTAGTAGTGGTATTGTTAGTAGTTATGTAGTATTAGTAGTGATGTAGTGTTAGTAGTGGTAATATTTGTAGTTGTACTATTTGTAGTGATATTAGTAGTGATGTAGTATTAGACGTAGTAGTGTCAGTAGTGGTACTGTTAGTAGTTCTATTAGGAGTGGTAGTATTGCTAGAACCATTATTTATGAGTTATTTGTACATCCCTAGTTAGCATCAGTGTGGAATAAATTTTTAATAATGAATATATGACTGTAGCGGTGTTTCAGATAATGGCTTTTTTCTCCAATGTGGCCCTGCGGCAGTGCTTTTATAGCCTGGGCTTTGCTAGCTGCAAACTCATCGATGTTGGTCGATAAATAATGTCCCTTTATTGTAAGGCTCTAATGAGATTCTTCTTAACTAGCGATAGGTGATTCAGTTTTTATTTTAGGTACACAAACAAGTGTTTATTGAAGGTGTCCTACTGTACTTTGTGATTTGTTATAAGTATGCAATATGACACATATTGCACGCAAATAACAAATCACAAAGTTGTAAAGAATCACATTAAAAATCTAACAAAGACATAAATGTAATTTCCAAATATTTCTCACATATGCAGTTTCTCTCTCTCACACACACATGCACGCACAAACACACACTGAAATGATTGCCTCTGTGTTGTCGTGTCATCTAGGTGGGAACAGGAGATATAAAAACTCACAACTTTAATTCAGTTTACTTTCAGGGGAGACACACTTATATACAATCTTAGAATTCAATACTGCAGCACCTAGTCTGCCGAAAGTGATTCAAAATCAGATGTTTCTCCCCCCCCCTCCTTCACAATCAAATGCATATTTATTCGTTGGATTTGTTTCACAGTGAGGTGGTGTGATATGCCAACTCTTTAGAATATTTCCTGTTTTAAATATTTTGTCATAATTTCCTCACCATCATCTCTGATGAAAACGGTGAAGGGCTCATTACAGTAAATGGCTTTTTACTTTGCGCAGCGAAGATCGTGGCCCTGCTGAATTACCATAGCATTTCCCACTTCTAATTCCCATTCAGCCTTTCACATGTGGCCATCATCAGGCAGTGTCAGCCCAGGGCTATACAGCTACAGGAGCAATACCAGGCTGTTTGTGTTTGTGAGCAGGGTAGGATGCAATTCCATGAGTGGTACATTTACTTTTGAAGAAAAAGCCCCTTTATAATAAAGCCATAGTAACGTTTGCCATGTGGCACATGCTACAGTTGAGCGGAGACGTTTTTAGGCTTTTCACACAAAATGTTCCTTTTAAAAACATATTTCATGCAATTCTACATCATTTGTATGACTGAAGACATACATATTTTTTAATACCACACAAATGACCAAAATGAGTGGCCACTCTGACACTGACAAACAGATCAATCTGGTCCTGAATTCAAACAAAGAATAGCCCAGGCCAATGAAGCAACACAGATTGCACAATATTAGGAGGCAATATACAATATACAGTGCCTTCAGAAAGCCCTGTTCTAAAATTAAATCATTTGTTATTTTTCCTCATTAAAACAATACACAATACCCTATAATGACAAAGCAAAAACAGGATTTGATAGATTTTTGCAAAGTTTTACAAATTATAAACTGAAGTACTTAGACCCTTTACTCAGTACTTTGTTGAAACACCTTTGACATTGATTACAGCATAGAGTCAGTCTTCTCCAATCAATTGAATTTCCCACAGGTGGACTCCAATCAAGTTGTAGAAACATATCAAGGATGATCAATGGGAACAGGATGCACCTGAGCTCCATTTCAAGTCTCAAAGTTTCTGAACACTTATGTAAATACTGTATTTCTGTTTTTTATGTTTAATACATTTGCTAAAATAAAAATAAAACAGTTATCTCTTTGTCATTGTGGGGTATTGTGTGTTGATTGCTGAGGATTTTTACAAATGTTATCCATTTTAGAATAAGGCTGTAATGTAACAAAATGTGGAAACTGTCAAAGGGTCTGAATACTTTCCTAAGGCACTGTATATATTATAGGCAGCAGTATGCTACTAAATACAATTTCCAGTGGCACACTGATTCACCTAGTCAAGGATCATAAGGGTGCTATGATCCTTGTCTCGCAAAACACTTCATGATGACAGGAGTGAGAGCTACAGGGTGATTTAGTTCAGTTACCTTTGATGGACATCTTGAAGCATGTGGGGACAGCAGACTGGGATAGAGAGATATTGAATATGCCCGTAAACACTCCAGTCAGATTGTCTGCGCATGCTCTGAGGACGTGGCTATGGATGCCGTCTGGGCAGGCAGCCTTGCGAGGGTTAGCACACTTAAATGTCTTACTTACATCGGTCACAGAGAAGGAGAGCCCACAGTCCTTGGTAGCGGGCCGCGTTGGTGTCACTGTTTTATCCTCAAAGCGGGCAAAGAAGGTATTTAGCTTGTCCGGACAAAAGACGTGGGTGTCTGCGATGCGGCTGGTTTTCCCTTTGTAGTCCGTGATTTCTTGTAGATACGTCTCTTGTCTGAACTGTTGAATTGTGACTCCACTTTGTCTCCATACTGACGTTTTGCCTGTTTGATTGATGCGCCATCGTGCATACATTTATTTTGTCCCCCTACACCAAACGCGATCACGACACGCAGGTTAAAATATCAAAACAAACTCTGAACCAATGACATTAATTTGGGGACAGGTCGAAAAGCATTAAACATGTATAGCAATTTAGCTAGTTAGCTTGCACTTGCTAGCTAATTTGTCCTGGGATATACATTTTGGTTGTTATTTTACCTGAAATATGCAATTAATCCACACATAAAAACGTTCAACCGAATCGTTTCTAGTCATCTCTCTTCCTTCCAGGCTTTTTCATCGTTTAACTTATATGGTCATTGGCATCTAAACTTTCATAGTATTACCACAACAACCGGCAACAGTTTGTCTTTTAATCACCCACATGGGTATAACCAATGAGGAGATGGCACTTGGGTACCTGCTTCTATAAACCAATGAGGAGATGGGGTGAGGCAGGACTTGCAATGAGATCTGCGTCAGAAATAGGAATGCATTCTTTTTTAGCCCTTGGCAATGCAGACACTTGTTGGCGGCGCGAGCAGTGTGGGTGTAATAATTGAATAACATAGATTTCAAAAATTATTTTGCAATGCTCGCTCACGCGGCGCGAGAGGTGTGGTCAGACTATTATGGAGGGAATAACTACATTGTTTGTATTCGGCCAGCAGTTAATAATGAAACATACACCCCCGACCTTCTTCTTCCCAGAGAGATATTTATTCTTGTTTGCCCAATGAACTAAGAACCCAACTGGCTGTATGGACTCAGACAGTATAACCCGAGAGAGCCCTGTTTCCGTGAAACAGAGCATGTTACAATACCTGATGTCTCTCTGGAAGGAAATCCTTGCCCTAAGCTCATCAACTTTATTATCCAGAGACTGAACATTAGCGAGTAATATACTTAGAAGAGTCCTGAATCGGACTAGAAGTCCACTCTGAATACCTATTCTCCTCCGGCGGTGTTTTGGATCAGCCTCTGGAATCAGTTCAATTGCCATGGGGGGTACGAACAAAGGATCCGATTCTGGAAAGTTGTATTCCTGGTTGTAATGCTGGTAATCCTGGAGCGTTACCTCTGCTCTGATATCCAAAAGTTCCTCCAGGCTGTATGTAATAACACAAAACAAATCTGGGCTAATACTGTAAGAAATAACACATAAAATAATAAAATACTACAAAGTTGCCTAGGAGCTAGAAGCACGGCTGATCTATCTGATCTATCTATCTTGGATTATGTTGGTGTTTCCTTAATTTTGGCAGATACCTGTATGTGTCAAAATTCTACTCTCTGGTGTATTTTAAACATGGAGAGCAGTCTTATGTGATGAAAAATATAAAAATTCATTATTTTATATATATATATATATATATATATATTTCTGCTTGGGCCCAGCCCCTGACTCACACAATAGACCAGTCACATGTATTTATTATGCAGTTTATACAGTATATATACACTACCATTCAAAAGTTTGGGGTCACTTAGAAATGTCCCTGTTTTCCATGAAAACATACATGAAATGAGTTGCAAAATAAATAGGAAATATGGTCAAGATGTTGACAAGGTTATACATAGTGTTTTTAAATTTCAATTATAATTTTGTCCTAAAAACTTTGCTTTTGTTAGATAATCCTCCATTCGCAGAAATTACAGCCTTCCAGACCTTTGGCATTCTAGTTGTCAATTTGTTGAGGTAATCTGAAGATATTTCACCCAATGCTTCCTGAAGCACCTCCCACAAGTTGGAATGGCTTGATGGGCACTTCTTATGTATCATATGGTCAAGTTGCTCCCACAACAGCTCAATAGGGTTTAGATCCGGTGACTGTACTGGCCACTCCATTATAGACAGAATACCAGCTGACTGCTTCTTCCCTAAATAGTTATTGCATAACTTGGAGCTGTGCTTTGGGTCATTGTTCTGTTGTAGGAGGAAATTGACTCCAATTAAGTGCCGTCCACAAGGTATGGCATGTATTGAAAAATGGAGTGATAGCCTTCCTTCTTCAAGATCCCTTTTACCCTGCACAAATCTTCCACTTTACCACCACCAAAGCACACCCAGACCATCACATTGCCTCCACCATGCTTGACAGATGGCGTCGAGCACTCCTGAAGCATCTTTTCATTTTTTCTGCATGAATGTTCTTCTTTGTGATTCGAACACCTCAAACTTAGATTTGTCTGTCCATAACACTTTTTTCCAATCTTCCTCTGTCCAGTGTCTGTGTTATTTTGCCCATCTTAATCTTTTATTTTTATTGGCCAGTCTGAGATATGGCTTTTTCTTTGCAACTCCACCTAGAAGGCCAGCATCCTGGAGTCGCCTCGTCACTGTTGATATTGAGACTGGGTTTGCGGGTACTATTTAATGAAAATGCCAGTTGAGGACTTGTGAGGCGTCTGTTTTTCAAACTAGACACTCTAATGTACCTGTCCTCTTGCTCATTTGTGCACCGGGACCTCCCACTCCTCTTTCTATTCTGCTTAGAGCCCATTTGCGCTGTTCTGTGAAGGGAGTAGTACACAGCATTGTACGAGATCTTCAGTTTCTTGGCAATTTCTCGAGTGGAATAGCCTTAATTTATCAGAACAATAATAGACTCATGAGTTTCTGGCCATTTTGAGCCTGTAATCGAACCCACAAATGCTGATGCTCCAGATACTCAACTATTCTAAAGAAGGCCAGTTATATTGCTTTTTTAATCAGAACAACAGTTTTCAGCTGTAACATAATTGCAAAAGGGTTTCCTAATGATCAATTAGCCTTTTACAATGATAAACTTGGATTAGCTAACACAACGTGCCACTGGAACACAGGAGTGATGGTTGCTGATAATGGGCCTCTGTACGCCTATGTAGATATTCCCCCCCAAAAATCTGCCATTTCCAGCTACAATAGTCATTTAAAACATGAACAATGTCTACACTGTATTTCTGATCAATTTGATGCAATTTAATGGACAAAAAATTAGCTTTTCTTTAAAAAACACGGACATTTCTAAGTGACCCCAAACTTTTGAACTGTAGTGTATATTTTATCAGTTACCCAAACAAGACAGGGCACCCCGGTAAGCCACCAAGGCCCACTTCCTCCTCTCCTCCCCCCATCTGATGATTAGCAGATCAGCAGCAGCAGGCTGTCTACACTCATTGAGAGTGGGCTCCTGAGTCTTCCTGTGGTTGGTGGTCCAGTAAAAAAAATATAAAATATATCATACTTATATACTATATATTGTATAAATAATATATACATGATGTATTTCCTTTATATAGATCTATATTGTATTTTTTGTTGCCTCTTGGGCCCCCTACATGCCTGGGCCCAGGGGGTTCAGTGTGTGTGTGTGGGATCCGGTAACGTATTCTACCTGCCCAATGCAGGGTGCTCCGTACATCACATTAGAAGCGGTTGGAAGGTCAAGTGAGGCAAGGCTTCATCAAAACAATGGACAAATAAAAAAACATTTACAATTGTTTATTTTTTTGTCTCTCTCTGTTTCATACTTCATCATTCGCAAGAGGCTGTAGCCCATCTATCTGATTCTGTCTGGTCAAAAAGAGTATGATATTGTTACTGTCGTAGCAATGAATGCAAGGAAAGCCACCAAGCATTTGGCCTGCCTTGATAATTTAAAAAAATAAGAATAGTCAAATCAGCGTTGTGCTAAGCTGAGTGATTTTAATTGTGAATGGTCCTGGCGAACCAAACAATTCAAATAATAGTGCCAAGGGAAGCCAGTTTGGATTTGGCTTCACATCAATCACATCAAAACAAAATGTTATGAATTTTATTTTTTTAATTGTTGTGTTGTTGTCCTCCAGTGACTAGCTAGCAAAAATGGTCCCTTTCTTGAATTCGCCATGGATGGAGACAGGGATTTGAACTAGATGTTTTACTTAATTCTCCATACTGGCCATTGATTATAATTGTGATTCTGAACCAACCATAAAATCTTACATTGTATCCTTGGCCTGAAAGTATAGAAGTTCAATGTATCTAGCTATTTGTAGTAGACTAGCGTTAACTAGCTGGCCTGGCACATTGTTTCCCATGAAATAAAGTTAGGATGGCTAGCAAGCATTTTAGTCAGGTAGCCAAGGACAACAAAAACTAAAAGTGTGTACTGTATGACAGACCTTTTCAACAACATGAAAAAGATGAGGATGTCATTGGAGTTTCTCTACAAGTAAGGTGAGTCAACATCTTTTTTCTACTTGCACACCCACACACAAATTGTTTTTGGTATATTTTAGTTGTCACTGTATTAGACAAAGCAGTCGGTGAGTTGATGATGTTGAAATTAAATGTTGAAATGGTGTTGGAATAGTGTTTTTAAGATGGCGCCTGAAGGACTGAGAGAATGAGATGGATATTGACATAATGTTGCTGCTACCATCTCTTATGACAGAAAATAACTTCTGGACATCAGAACAGTGATTACTCACCACGAACTGAAAGGAGCTTTTTCCTTAAATGTGTCTGACGAGAAGGATATACTGCTTTCCTGGCAACAGGCCCAAATCCATGTCATTTGTTTGAAGAAAAGGCGGAGGAAAAGGGGGTTCAGGTCGGGCTGCCTTCTGAGAAACCGTAGTCAAGGAAGTTAACTCCCATTGCCATCCATCCTACTGTCTAACGTGCAATCATTGGGAAATAAAAATTGATGACCTACGATTATGAATATTCTACTAACGGGACATTAAAAACTGTAATATCTTATGTTTCACTGAGTTGTGGCTGAACAACAACACAGATAATATAGAGCTGGAGGAATTTTCCATGCACAGGCAGAACAGAGAAGCTACGTCTGGCAAGACGAGGGGTGGGGGTGTGGGTCTATTTGTCAGTAACAGCTGGTGTGCGATGTCTAATATTAAAGAAGTCTTGAGGTATTGCTTGCCTGAGGTAGAGCACCTTATGATAAGCTGTAGACCACACTATCTATCAAGAAAGTTGTAATTTATATTATTCGTAGACGTCTATTTACCACCACAGACCGATGCTGGCACTAAGACCACACTCAACCAACTCTATAAGGCCATAAGGAATCAGGAAAATGCTCATCAATCAATCAATTAAATTGATTTAGAAAGCCCTTCTTACATCAGCTGATGTCACAAGTGCTGTACAGAAACGCAGCCTAAAACCCCAAACAGCAAGCAATGCAGGTGTAAAAGCACGGTGGCTAGGAAAAACTCCCTAGAAAGGCCAGAACCTAGGAAGAAACCTAGAGAGGAACCAGCTATGAGGGGTGGCCAGTCATCTTCTGGCTGTGCCGGGTGGAAATTATAACAGAACATGGCCAAGATGTTCAAATGTTCATAGATGACCAGCAGGGTCAAACAATAATAATCACAGTGGTTGTCAAGGGTGCAACAGGTAGCAAGCACCTCAGGAGTAAATGTAATTTGCCATTTTATAGTCGATCGCTCAGAGTATCTCTACCGCTCCTGCTGTCTCTAGAGAGTTGAAAACAGCAGGTCTGGGACAGGTAGCACATCCAGTGAACAGGTGGAGCAGCACCACGGGCCAGGTGGACTGGGGACAGCAAGGAGTCATCAGGCCAGGTAGTCCTGAGGCATGGTCCTAGGTCCAAGAGAGAGAAAGATAGAAAGAAAGAAAGAAAGAAAGAAAGAAAGAAAGAAAGAAAGAAAGAAAGAGAGAAAGAAAGAGAGAAAGAGAGAAAGAGAGAAAAAGAGAGAGAATTAGAGAGAGCATACTTAAATTCACACAGGACACCGGATAAGACAGGACAAATACTCGAGATATAACAGACTGACCCTAGCTCCTGACACATAAACTACTGCAGCATACATACTGGAGGCTGAGACAAGAGGGGTCGGGAGACACTGTGGCCCCATCCGATGATACCCCCGGACAGGGCCAAACAGGCAGGATGTAACCCCACCCGCTTTGCCAAAGCACAGCCCCCACACCACTAGAGGGATATCTTTAACCACCAACTTACCATCCTGAGACAAGGCCGAGTATAGCCCACAAAGATCACCGCCACGGCGTAACCCAAGGGGGAGCACCAACCCTGGCCACTAGAAGTGTCGCGTCATCCAGAAGCGACACTTCTAGTGGCCAGGAACTTTAATGCAGGCAAACTTAAATCAGTTTTAACACATTTTTACCAGCATGTCACATGTTCAACCAGAGGAAACATTTTTTGAGACTACCTTTACTCCAGACACAGAGATGCATACAAAGCTCTCCCCTGACCACCATTTGGCAAATCTGACCATAATTCTACTCTCCTGATTCCTGCTTACAAGCAAAAACTCGCTCAGTACTGTAGCAGTGACTCGCTCAGTACTGTAGTGGTCAGATGACGCGGATGCTATGCTACAGGCCTGTTTTGCTGGCACGGACTGGAATATGTTCCGGGATTCATCCAATGGCATTGAGGAGTGGCTGCACCATCGAGAGCATCCTGACCTGTTGTATGGCAACTGCTCGGCATCTGACCGTAAGGCGCTACAGAGGGGCGTACAGCCCAGTATATCACTGGGGCCAAGCTTCCTGCCATCCAGGACTTGTATAAAAGACGGTGTCAGAGGAAAGCTCATAAAATTGTCAGAGACTCCAGTCACCCAAGTTATGGATTGTTTTCTCTGCTACCGCATGGCAGGTACCGGAGCAAGTCTAGGAACAAAAGGCTCCTTAACAGCTTCTACACCCAAGCCATAAGACTGCTGAACAATTAATTAAATGGCCACCGGACTATTTACATTGACCCCCTACCCCTCCCCTCACCCTCCCCCTCCATTTGTTTTGTCCTTGATGCTGCTCGTTGTTTATCACTATGCATAGTCACTTCACCCCTACCTACATGTACAAATGACCTCAACTGACCTGCACCCCCGCACACTGACTCGGTAGCGGTACACCCTGTATATAGCCTCGTTATTGTTATTTTATAGTGTTACTTTTTTATTGTTCTTTCGCTTAGTTTATTTAATAAATATTTTCAGACTTTTCCTTGGTTAAGGGCTTGTAAGTAAGAATTTCACGGTAAGGTCTACACTTGTTGTATTCGCTGCATGTGACAAATAAAGTTTGATTTGATTTGAATAGTGGAGGCAGCTCCTATTTTCTTTTGACTAGCAGTAACTCTCCGTGGTTCTAAATCAATGATTGGTTAGTTGTCCGAAAATGTCAGAGACATTACTTTGCTTGAACTGTTTGTTACATGCAATATGCTTTGTGGACTTCACCAGACAGATGTTGCTCTCTGGTTTTGTGATGAAACACACCGTGGTTGAATTTATTCTGCCTCTGTGTCTTCTTATTGTCTCAGCCTTAAGCCTATATATCACAGTGGCAAGGCATACGAACTAATGGGTTATAGAGCAAACAACGTAATGAGGCTGAATGTATCTCATCGGAGAAAGCATCCGAGTGACCAAAACAGCACCCCTCTTTCTCAGTATGTGAAGCCCATCTTTTTGATGCTGTCTGGTCAAAAAGAGTATGACATTGTTGATGCCCATAGCATTGAATCAAGGGAAGCCAGCGAGCATTTGGCCTTCCTTGATAAAAAAATCATACGGAACTGTCGATGGTCCTGGCGCACCCAAAAAAAGTGCCAAAGTGCCAAGGGCTTCACACCAATCACATCAAAAGCAAAATGTAATTCACAAAAAAACCTTGAATTGTTGCATCTCGTTGTGTTGTTGTCCTCCAGTGGCTAGCTAGCAAAAATTGTGTCACGCCCTGATCTGTTTCACCTGTCTTTGTGTTTGCCTCCACCCCGTCCAGGTGCTGCTTATTATTCCCCGGTGTGCATGTTCCTGAGTTTCCTGTCTCTCTGTGCCAGTTCGTCTTGTTTGCCAAGTCAACCAGCATTTGTCCTTGATCCTATTTCTTCCCAGTCTCTTTTGGTTCTAGTCCTCCCGGTTTGTGAACTCTTACCTGTCCCCGAACTAACTTTTGTCTGCCCCTTGGATTAATAAATTTCAGAGCTCAACCATCTGCTTCCTGTGTCTGCATTTGGGTCTCACCTTGTGTTCTTATAATTGTCCCTTTCTTAAATTAGCCATGGTGTAACGGGTGTCGTCGTTGGATGAGGAGGAATCGGACTAAAGCTCAGCGTGGTAAGTGTTCATGACTTTTATTAAACAGAATACTGAAACAAAAAATGACAAATTGAATAAACGAAACCGAAACAGTCCTGTCAGGTGCAAAACAGAAAACAACTACCCACAAAACATAGGTGGGAAAAAGCTACCTAAGTATGGTTCCCAATCAGAGACAACGATAGTCAGCTGTCCCTGATTGAGAACCACACCCAAAACAAAGAAATACAAAACTTAGAAAAAGGAACATAGAATGCCCACCCAAATCACACCCTGACCAAACCAAAATAGAGACATAAAAAGCTCTAAGGTCAGGGCATGACACATGGATAGAGACAGGGATTTGGACATAATTCTTAATACTTAATTCTCCATATTGGCCAATTATTATAATGGCGTTTCCGATCCAACCATAAATTCATACAATGCCCCTGGCCTGAAAGGATGTAGTAGTCTAGAGTGGTCATCTTCGTAGGCCAAAGCATTCGGACGTTACAGACCGATTTTCTGGATGTCTCATGGTCTGACAAACAGTGCTGACATAGACGGATGGATTGAAGGCTGAAGGCTGACATAGACGGATGGATTGAAGGCTGAAGGCTGACATAGACGAAGGCGATGGATTGAAGCCTGAAGGCTGACATAGATGGATGGATTGAAGGCTGAAGGCTGACATAGACGGATGGATTGAAGGCTGAAGGCTGACATAGACGAAGGCGATGGATTGAAGGCTGAAGGCTGACATAGACGGATGGATTGAAGCCTGAAGGCTGACATAGACGGATGGATTGAAGGCTGAAGGCTGACATAGACGGATGGATTGAAGGCTGAAGGCTGACATAGACGGATGGATTGAAGGCTGAAGGCTGACATAGACGGATGGATTGAAGGCTGAAGGCTGACATAGACGGAGGCGGTGGATTGAGATACAGCCAATGCAGAAATCTCCAGCTTAAACCGATGGATTTCAATGGGGGGGTTATTATGTTATTATTTTTTTATTATGTTACTAATATTCCGAGCATAGACCATGTTGTCTTGAAACCACGCTAGATAGGATTTGATTTATTTAAAATGTATTATATTCTCCAGCTTCCTTTTGACACAGAGTGTTTTAATGTCAGTAAGATTGTTAAAATGTTCTTTCCATCTCTTAGCTGTTGGCTGTCTGCCACTACTGCATGGCATGATTCTGCTGTGGATGTTGAATGGGTAGTGTTGGTATTTGCTTCATGTAGACGTGCCATTACAGAGCAAAAAGACCATCAAGGTTTATGACCAGGGGGTACTGAAAATAAAGCAGAATAAAACCTGTCATCAGACCCGTGGATGAATCCGAAATGGCACTTTAATGGGACACATATATCTAATCACTGAGTCCTAATAAAGACATGTCATGGCCCTTAGAAAGAGCTGAGGTGTGAACAGTGTACATTGTCAGGGGATGCCACCCAAAATAGATGTAGCTGTTAGAAAACATCACTCTCCTACATAATACTGGGGTGCAGCCCCCTTCCTTGTATGCCCTGGCACTTAGTGCATTAATGACTAATGTTGATTGGCGACCCTACGCCTGGTTAATCCTTTCTCTAATTAAAGCAACGTCTTAGGAGAAAAAAAAATCTATCAACTGCATTACAATTAAAAACACTCTTCAACTACCACCACCAACTCTATATGGCTAGCTATACTACCAGCTTATACGAACAGGAGTTAGAATTTAGGATTTAGCAGACCTTTTTCCTGAACCCCAAAAGGACAAATTCGAAATACTGTATTATGCTGCGAAAACAGCCAAGCATATGGCACCCTATTCCCCTAGCAGTGCTATGTAGGGAATAGGGTGGCATTTAGGACACAGCCCCAGGCCGACAGATGGGGGCGTTTGTCTATTGTTATTCTTTATGACTGACTGTAGATTGAACAGGGTTGTTTATTACTGGACACTTTACACCTTTTAATTAGCTGTTCCATAAACAGGACATGTAGGTTGATGAATGGCCCACAGGACTCAGAAACTGTGTTAGGCAGCGAGGACGTTGGGTTCATGGTCAAATCTGGTGTCTCTCTTGTAATTCCTCTTCCCAACTCCAAGGGCATTTTGCATTGTCATTAGTGTTCTTTATGTATGTTACCTTTCGGTCTCTGCTTCTGCAGAGCAGGCCAAATGTTTCTTCTTATCACTGTCCAGTAACCAAAGACCAGAGACGGGATAACTACTGCATGCTCAGTTCAGACACCACAGGACCAATCAGTTGAAATACAGCCTATTTCTGTCCAACTCTCAAAAGACTCTCTCAAGAGCTCATATAAGGCAAACAAAGCCGTCTCTCACTTTAGGGAACCAAACCAAAACATACCTTGAAACAAGGTCGGTGGTGCATTGAGGCTGGCAGGGCCGTACTTTTAGAATGTGCTGCAGTTGCTGTTTGTAAGGCTAACAATGACAGCAGACAAGCAAAGTAGACAGAACTCACAGCAGAGAAGCTTCAAGGCTGAGACTGCATCAACACAATACACAACTTCCATTTTGGCATTCTGAAGATGGACCTTCATAGTTGGGAACTCTGCGTGAAGTGTGTGTGTGTGTGTGTGTGTGTGTGTGTGTGTGTGTGTGTGTGTGTGTGTGTGTGTGTGTGTGTGTGTGTGTGTGTGTGTGTGTGCGCGTGTGTGCGTGAGTGTGCAGCAGGTAGCCTAGCAGTTAAGTGTGTTGGGCCAGTAACCAAAAGGTTGCTTGTTTGAATCCCTGAGTCCACTAAGTGAAAAATCTGTCAATGTGCCCTTGAGCAAAACACGCAACCCTGATAGCCTCTGTAGGTTGCTCTGGATAAAAGTGTCTGCTAAAATGTAAATGTGTGTGTATCACTACATAAATCTCAAACTGCTAAAGTCAAACTGCTAAAGACTGCCTGAACATACAGTAAAATATGAACCATATGGAGATACATTATGTTCACTGGAGAAAGTAAACAAACCCACAGCAACAGTTCTGCTAACGCTGTAGCCTCTATATGTTTTATACATTGTAGTCATTCACAATAATAAAGGGCAGAGGCTCTCACAGCTTGAGTTAGAACACCAGAAAGGGTCAAACCTTTCTTAGAAGAGAAAGTAAGCAAACCCACAGCTACTAACCCTTAAGACAGTATTTCTTCGTATACATTTCGGCCTTTCACACGGGCCCAGGCTCTCACATCTTGCACAGCTTGAGTTGGGACACCAGCGGGGGCCATGTTGGTAATGGACCACTCATAGTGGGTTCAAAAGTAATGATTGTGCATTAGTATAGGGTACTACTGTGCCTTGCTGTTCTGTGTTGTGCCTGCTACCATATCAACTTCTATAGTAGGATTGTCACAATACCAGTATCACGACAGTGGTGCCAGGAAAATAACCTCTACTTCAATGTCAACAAAATAAAGGAGCTGATCGTGGACTACAGAAGACAGAGAGAGCCCGCCCACATCCACATTGACGAGCCACAGTGGAGACAAAAACATGTTATAAGAGATTACGAAGCACACTTAACTATATGGTATTCTAAGAACCTGCTTTAAGTAAAATATTGTGAACTTTAGCTTGGAAAATAAACAAATGTGACACTTTCTGACAATATAATACTTTTTGTTTCCAAGGTGAGGACCATTATCCTCAGGAAATGTTGTCTGATTCCTGTTTGGTTTCCTTGCAATGATACTTCCGAGTAGGCAAAACTGGTCATGTGAAATCCCTACTCCTATAGGATAGAGTAGGATTGGACCAGGCTGAGTATAGGAACAACTCTAGTACTGTCTGTATGTTGTATGTTATGTATGTTGCATTAGTGGGTAGAACGCCCATGCTGAGCATGGTACCATATCAACCTCTATGGCAGGGGATGGCAATTGGAGGCTTGTGGGCTAAAACCGAACTGAGAGTTATTTTTTGGGGGTCCCACAAGGTTATTATTTTTTAAAGACTTTTAAATGAAATCCATTTTTATTTGTCACATGCTTTGTAATCAACAGGTGTAGACTAACAGTGACATGCTATCTTACGGGTCCTTTCCCAAAAATGCAGGTAAAGAAAAAAGTAAATAGATAATAAATATGCATAGTGACACGAGGAATAAATACATAGTGAATAACGGATAAGAATAACGAGTTAAAGTAACATGGTTAGTACATGTGCAGCGGTACGAGGTATTTGAGGTACTGTATATATAGGTAGGGGTAAAGTGACTAGGCAACAGGATAGAGAATAGACAGTAGCAGCAGCATATGTGGTGAGTGTGAAAGTGTGTGTGTGTCTGTGTGTCAGTGTGGCGTCAGTATGCATGTGTGCGCATATGTAGTGTGTGTGTGTGTGTATGTGTGTGTTGGGGTGTCAGTATAAGTATGTGAGAGTGTGTGGCTAGACTCCAGTGTGTGTCCATAGTCAGTGCAAGTGTGCAAAAAAGTCTCAATACAGGGCATCTGGGTAGCCATTTGATTAGCTATTTAGCAGTCTCGTTTAGCAGTCTTATAGCTTGGGGTAGAAGCTGTTCAGGGTCCTGTTGGTTCTAGACGTAGTGCATTGGTACCTCTTGCCATGGTGTAGCAGAGAGAACAGTCTATGGCTTGTGTGGCTAGAGTCTTTGACAATTTGATACGGCCTGGTATAGAGGTCCTTGATGGCAGGGAGCTCGGGCCCCAGTGATGCCCACGGCTGAATCTAGTTCTGAATCTATGGGATAGAGCATGGTTTGACCAGGCTGAGTGGGGGCTAATCTTATTTATGTGACATTAGTTAAGAGCAACATTATGGACTAAACGTTCAAATCCTGTTGCTGCATGATTCATTTCCTGTTACAATATAGGTCAAATGAACATCCATCATCTGTAGGTAAAAGGTCTTCCTGCCCTCAGGTTTATAATTCAACTCATCAAGAAGGGTTATTACAGGAAGGGTTATTACAGGAAGGATTATTACAGGAAGGGTTATTACAGGAAGGGTAATTACAGGCCATTGTGGAGATGAAGGACAGAAAGACCTTTACCTCAATGAAATGTCACAGGGTGTTGCTCTGCTTTCATTACACTGGAGAGAGCTAGCTGTGTCTGGGAAAAGGAAGGAGAGAGAGAGAGGAGAGAAGGGGAGAATGAGAGAGAGAGAGTCAGCTGCTGTCTGAGACTGACCTGCTTTGTCACTGTGGATTCTCCCTGACTGACCTGTCAACTTACTGGATTCGGAACCCGTTCGCGTGTCTGCGTGTGTGCGTGTGTGTGTGTGCGTGCGTGCATCCATGTCTGCATGTGTGTAGATTGCAAACCTTGTCAGCAGAAACATCTAATTACCAGGACAACCATCCATCCATACAGAAATAAAGAAATAAACCCTGATATTAATTCTCCTCAGCTCTACCAAACACTCCTCTCCAGGCACTGGGGATAACACTTTTTTTTTTAAACAATCTCATCAGGGAAAAACTCCCATCGATCTGGATTCTACAGCCCTACAGCTGTTCCTGCTCCAATATTATGGCTGTATCTGTCTACCTGTTATGAAATCAGAAGATCGTTTAGGGGTGATGAGTTAGTTTAGGAGAGAAGCTAGACCCAGGTAGTGCAGCAACAGCTGTTACTGAATCTTCATTGCTGTGGTTATAACTTCATTCTGTGTTATTCTACTGTTTCTCTGTTATGGTTCTGTTTACTCTGTTTATTATGCTGTTTTTATGATGACAGTTTAGCTTGTATCCTAGTTTGGGTACATTGTGAGATTGAGGCTGTCAATCACAATGCTGTCTAAACTTTACAGCCATTCGTTTATGATTTAGTGATGCAAGTTCAATTAAATTGTATTAATAGAAAAGACAGAACTAATATGGAACTAATAAAGAGTGGGTTTTAATAGTACTGCTACAAACCCATCATATCACCCCTGCAAGCAACAGGTACTGCTTACGGACCATGGCATCACTTCTGCACATAGGCTACGGGTGTTTTGATGTAAAGGTTCTCTGTATGTGCTGTATTATTAAAAGCCAAGCTGAAACACTCCAGCAACACCGGCACTACTTCCCTGGAAGGACAATACCATCTGTGCAACGAAAAGGTAAAGGCAGCGTAGCTGTCCTGTCACCTCTGACCCGAGAACTTGGGCCGCCATTTTCTATTAATTTTCAATATCAACTACAAGGATTTGTTGATATGATGTCCTCATATTCTCTCTATTAGTCATAGCCCAGAAGAGATACTATGCCCCCATTACATTATCCTCCTCATCATCCTACACCTCCTCCTCTTCCTCAGAGAGAGATGGTGAGTCCCTCATATTTCCCTATGACCTTTCCTTTGTAAATGAGCAGGATACTTCAGAGAGAGAGAGGGAGGAGAGTGTAATGAGGCAGAACCAATATGGTCTGTACTGTATGTTAACACCCCCTGGTGTCTGTTTCCCAACATGATAACTACTTGGATATTTATACTAAAGTCTCTCTACGTCTCTACTTTTCATTCCCTATTCTCTTTGTGTGGTCTCACCTTTCCATTATGTTATTCTTTAAATATTCATGTTTTTCAGAACATATTCTTGACAGATATTGCAACAAGGGATACTTTGTTGTGTATCCACTGGGCTGTGTGTGTGTGTGTGTGTGTGTGTGTGTGTGTGTGTGTGTGTGTGTGTGTGTGTGTGTGTGTGTGTGTGTGTGTGTGTGAGTACGTACTTGCTTGCTTGAGACCAAGGGGAAAAAAAGACAATCTTTGGCAAAGCAACATTTTAGAAAATGCACTATGATCATTTGAATCCACCATAATTTCTCTGTCTGTCTTTCTCTCTGTGTGTGTGTGTGTATTTGGCAGATTTCATATGGAATCAAACATTGTAGACTCCACATGTTGCCTTTATCATAAAATGTATTTTATATACAGTACCAGTCAAAAGTTTGGACACACCTACTCATTCAAGGGTTTTTACTATTTTCTACATTGTAGAATAATAGTTATAAGAATATTTAGAAGATAAATACACAATGCAGAGGATGAGAGAACGAGAGACTAGAGATAACGATCAATAGGAGTTGGTTTTCAGTTCAACATCTGTTTAGAATCTGTGGAATGTCACCCCTGAACTCAGTGAACTCAGAGCTACATGTGCCACGTTTTCATTGGTCTGTACATTGAGTTGGGAGCAGGATACTTGTTATTTGGCCATTGGCCAACATGTACTGAAAGGCCTTCTGATTGGTCAACACCAGGCTAGGGTAGGGGGTTAAAAATGGCATCCTGTATGTTACGGATACAGGTATTCTGTGTGTGCATCCTGTGTGTATTTCTTTCCTCTCCTTCTCCCCTCCTCACAGGTGGCAATCATCATTCCCCAATCAGTCACCATGCAGTTATCAATCAGAAGACACACCTCCTGTTTCCATTACCCAATCACATCCCCTTTCCCTTGGTTTAAAAAGCCATTCATTTGTTTCCTCTGGAGCTCGATCTCTCTGTGTTTCAATCTCTCTCTCGCAATCTCTCGCAATCTCTCGCTATAGCTCAATCTCTGCCATGCAATCTCTCTGTAGATCTCTTGTTTGGTTTATGAACTACCTGTCACATTTGTCTGGAATCCTGTTAGTATTGTTTTGTTATGGTGATTGACTGTTTGTTTGATGGTGGGAAAAGGGGGTACCAGGACAAGTTGCCCACCGGCATACACTACCCGTATGAATACTTTGTCTAAATACCCTAGTTAGAACTGGGTGGACCACCCGTTGTGTTTTTGGTTGGTTAGTTAGCTGTATTGAAGTAGCCTAGTCTAGCTTAGGGGTGTTGTTGGATATTTGTTTCTTTCCTTGGGTCCAGTTCAGCCACTTTTCCCGCCCCCCTTTACCGTGTGTTTAAAAATAAACCATGAGTGTTTGATGGTAATTTAGTTGTCTGTGGTTTTTGTTCTCACTGTTACTTTGTCACTATACTTTGCATGAGTTATTACGGGTCTCGCTACCATCCCCCCCCCCCCCCCCCCCCCCCCCCCCCCCTGGGCCAAAGGGATTCGTAACACTGTACCATTTAAGTGGAGAATGAACATCTATCTCACAGCATAACATATGGGTATTTCCTTCTCAAATAAAGCTATTTCTCTCCCCCCTGATTTGCTTTGGGGTCTGTTATTGAAGAATAATGCAAGGTGCTAATATAGTGAAGACATAACTATGAAATAACACATGGAATCAAGTAGTACATACCCTACATTACTCATCTCATATGTATATACTGTACTCTATACCATCTACTGTATCTAGCCTATGCTGTTCCATACCATCACTCATTCATATCTATATGTACATATTCTTTATCCCTTTACGTGTGTGTAAGGTAGTAGTTGTGGAAATGTTAGGTTAGAGAACTCGTTGGTAATTACTGCATTGTCGGAACTAGAAGCACAAGCATTTTGCTACACTCGCATTAACATCTGTTAACCATGTGTATGTGGCCATTAACATCTGTTAACCATGTGTATGTGGCCATTAACATCTGTTAACCATGTGTATGTGGCCATTAACATCTGTTAACCATGTGTATGTGGCCATTAACATCTGTTAACCATGTGTATGTGGCCATTAACATCTGTTAACCATGTGTATGTGGCCATTAACATCTGTTAACCATGTGTATGTGGCCATTAACATCTGTTAACCATGTGTATGTGACCATTAACATCTGTTAACCATGTGTATGTGGCCATTAACATCTGTTAACCATGTGTATGTGGCCATTAACATATGTTAACCATGTGTATGTGACCATTAACATCTGTTAACCATGTGTATGTGACCATTAACATCTGTTAACCATGTGCATGTGACCATTAACATCTGTTAACCATGTGTATGTGACCATTAACATCTGTTAACCATGTGTATGTGACCATTAACATCTGTTAACCATGTGTATGTGGCCATTAACATCTGTTAACCATGTGTATGTGACCATTAACATCTGTTAACCATGTGTATGTGACCATTAACATCTGTTAACCATGTGTATGTGGCCATTAACATCTGTTAACCATGTGTATGTGACCATTAACATCTGTTAACCATGTGTATGTGGCCATTAACATCTGTTAACCATGTGTATGTGGCCATTAACATCTGTTAACCATGTGTATGTGACCATTAACATCTGTTAACCATGTGTATGTGGCCATTAACATCTGTTAACCATGTGTATGTGGCCATTAACATCTGTTAACCATGTGTATGTGGCCATTAACATCTGTTAACCATGTGTATGTGGCCATTAACATCTGTTAACCATGTGTATGTGGCCATTAACATCTGTTAACCATGTGTATGTGACAAATAAAATGTGATTTGAATATGGACTTGGTCTTTTACCAAATAGAGCTATATTCTGTATACCACACCTACCTTGTCACAACACAACTGATTGGCTCATTAAACGCAAGAATTGAAATAAATTCCACAAATTAACTTAAGGCTCACCTGTTAATTTAAATGCATTCCAGGTGACTACCTCATGAAGCTGGTTGAGAGAATGCCAAGAGTGTGCAAAGCTGTCATCAAGGCAAAGGGTGGCTACTTTGAAGAATCTCAAATCTAAAAAAAATATTTTGATTTGTTTAACACTTTTTTTGGTTACCATATAATTCCATGTGTTATTTCCTAGTTCGATATCTCCACTATTCTACAATGTAGAACATAGTATAACAATTTAATGAGTAGGTTTTTCAAAAAATTGACTGGTACTGTACATTCCACATTTTTTTTATGTTACAGCCTGAATTCAAAATGGACTAAGTTTGTTTTTCCTCACCCATCTACACACACTATCCCATAATGACAAAGTAAAAACATGTTTTTAGAAATTTGGGGAAATTTACTGAATGAAATACAGAAATATTTAATCTACGTAAGTATTCACACCCTTCAGTCAACTTTGTAGAAGCACCAGTGATTACAGCTGTGAGTCTTTCTGGGTAAGTCTAAGAGCTGTCTACACCTGGATATTGCAACAATTGCCCATTCATCTTTCAAAATTATTCAAAGGCTGTCAAATTGGTTGTTGATTATTGCTAGACAACCATTTTCAGGTCTTCCCATAGATGTTCATGCAGATGTAAGTCAAAACTGTAACTCGGCCACTCAAGAACATTCACAGACTTCTTGGTAAGCAACTCCAGTGTAGATTTGGCCTTGTGTTTTAGGTTATTGTCCTGCTGAAAGGTGAATTCGTTTCCCAGTGTCTGATGGAAAGCAGACTGAACCAGGTATTGACTATAGGATTTTGCCTGTGTTTTAGGTTATTGTCCTGCTGAAAGGTGAATTCGTTTCCCAGTGTCTGATGGAAAGCAGACTGAACCAGGTATTGACTATAGGATTTTGCCTGTGTTTTAGGTTATTGTCCTGCTGAAAGGTGAATTCGTTTCCCAGTGTCTGATGGAAAGCAGACTGAACCAGGTATTGACTATAGGATTTTGCCTGTGCCTAGCTCCGTTTCTTTTTTTCTTTTTTTATCCTGAAATACTCCCCAGTCCTTAACAATTACAAGCATACCCATAAAATGATGCATCCACCACTATGCTTGAAAGCATAGAAACTGGCACTCCGTAATGTGTTGCATTGGATTTGCCACAAACATTTTGCCACATTTTTTGCAGTATTACTTAAGTGCCTTGTTGCAATCAGGATGCATGGTTTAGTATATTTTTTTAATTCTGTACAAGCCTCCTTTTTTTCACTGTCAACTAGGTTAGTATTGTGGCGTAACCACAATGCTGTTGATCCATCCTCAGTTTTAAACCAACTGTTTTACAGTCACCATTGGCCTCATGGCGAAATCCATGAAGATTCGATGGTTGAGGGTCTCAACACACAACTGCTGTGGCCTCCAAGAGTTTTTTTTTAAGGAGAGAGGCCAGAGGAGCACAGGTGCGTGCATATTGCGCAAGGGAGAGAGGCTATAACTTAGTAGCTTATTATGTATAACCCATAATTAATTAGCTAAATATAAGGCTAATACTGCATTGAATGTCTTACTTGAAAGAGGTAGGCTAGGCCATATATACAGTATATAGGGCTGTATATCAATCTAGGACAGTATTATGTATTTTGGATGCTATTTGAATGGAGAAAGGGAAAGACTGTGAGAGTGATCGCCCGTGCACTGATTAAAGCAACGGTATTTGAAACTCTCGCAGATGCAATTAAAAAAAACATATCTTTACAACAACAAAAATATGGTGATTCCGAAAGCCAGATGGAGATATGTGAATTAGACGCGCATTTGTTATTTATATTACTGTGGCATAAACTATGCTGCAGCAAATGCAGGCCTACCTGTTACAAGAAAAAAAGTTTCCATGATGAGATGATAGGTCTACATGCATTGGGAACTGCGTTCCATACTGAGATGTCTGTCCCCATTCTGAGGGTTGATGATTCATCATGTAGAGGCCATAGAGAAGACAGATATAGACATTGCATATAATTTAACAGTTTCATTTCACACCATGCTGTTCATAATTATTTATTTCAATTTACCTGTTTCTAGCAGTTATTTTGGGGGCGGTAAATCCTAGTAAATCTTGGTACCGGGTTTGTGCCATTCATCCCTCTTCAGGGGCAAGGGCCATTCATCGTCTCTTCAGTAGGTCTATGATTGAGTGTAGTCTGGCCTGGGGGTGTGAAGGTGAACGGCAAGGCACTGGAGTGACAGTGACAGCACCGGCCCTTGCTGTCTCTGCCTGGCCGGCTCCCCTCTCTCCACCGGGATTCTCTGCATCTGACCCTATTACTAGTGCTCTCCCATGCCGTCCTTAGAAGGGGTGTGTCACGTTGTGCAAGGCTTTTTTTGCTATTCTGAACTTGAGTGGGATGAGTCACTGACATGAGCTTCCTGTCCAATTTTGCGTCCCCTCGAGCTCGTGCGATGGGCGAGGCTATGCTCAGCCTTGTTTCAGACGCTGGGCCAATTGTGCGCCGCCCTAAGGGTCTCCCAATCACGGCCGGTTGTGATACAGCCTGGAATCGAACCAGGGTCTGTAGGGATGCCTCTAACACTGAGATGCAGTGACTGAGACCGCTGCACCATGTAGTTAGCATCTGTCTATGTAGTTCAGACTGAGTGAAACAATGCAATAGCTCTATTTTAGACAACCATTGAGGGTGAAAGAGAGAGGATGGGAGAGATGAAGAGATTGAGGATCAGAGTATGGAGAGTGCATTCACCACAAATATTTGCCCCTATCTTGCATGATGATCAATCATTGATCCCATACCCAATTAAAAGTCTTCAATGCCATCATTATCATTATCAAAAACATTGGTTACTTACAATAGGTTGAACCTTTCTATTAGGACCAATCTATGCATCTTGTCTCCACGGTTACACTACATGAATCTAATGATTATATCGGTCCTTTATTACACAGTTAACATACTTATAGTTTTCTGCTCTCGGTGATGATATTAATGGTTGAATGATGTTTCTCCTCCTTTTAAAAGCAGGTACTATGAAATGATGGTCCTTATTATTTCCAAAATCATATTTCAGCTTGGGAAAAATAAATACAGAAATAATATGATTTCAGAATAAAAACGATTAGCCATAGCAACAGGTCTCAGAAGCCTTGAATTAAACTGCCCTTATCTGCCATCAAAAATGACATATACTGTAAATGGAAAATCTACAGGTAACTAACAGAATAATTGAAACGTGAGTGAATTAGAGATACAAAGTATATTGAAAGCAGGTGCTTCCTGAGTTAGTTAAGCAATTAACATCCCATCATGCTTAGGGTCATGAATAAAAATGCTAGGCAGGCCATTATTTTGGCTACCATGGCTAGGATAACAATGCCCACATTCACAGGGCACAAGTGGCCACTTTATGGTTTGATAATTATGAAAACAATATGCCATGGCTTTCTCAGTCACCAGATCTCAACCCAATTGAACACTTATGGGAGATTCTGGAGTGGTATATGAGACAGCGTTTCCACCATCAAAAAAAAAACAATTATGGAATTTCTTGTGGAAGAATGGTATCGCATCCCTCAAATAGAGTAGCAGACACTTGTTGTTACGGCTCTCGTTTGTAGAATGAAGAGTGGACCAAGGCGCAGCGTGGTAGGCGTACATCATATTTTTATTGATGACACCAAAACAAAATAACAAAGACAAAAAAACGAAAGCGCACAGTTCTGTAAGGCTAAGAAACTAAACAGAAAACAAGATCCCACAAAACCCAAAAGGAAAATGACAACTTATTATATGATCCCCAAACAGAGACAACAATAGACAGCTGCCTCTGATTGGGAACCACACTCGGCCAAAAACAAAGAAATAGAAAACAGACTTTCCCACCCGAGTCACACCCTGACCGAACCAAACATGGAGAATAATAAGGATCTCTAAGGTCAGGCGTGACACTTGTAGAATCTATGCCAAGCTGTTCTGGCTTGTTCTGGCCCGTTGGCGTGGCCCAACGCCCTATTAAGATACTTCATGTCGGTGTTTCCTTTATTAAGGCAGTTACATGGATATCCACTTTAATCACCACTGCCACCCTACTTAAACCTGACCAAACTAACATTCCTCCTCTTTGTTCTGCAGTGCATGGCGTGATGACACTGTTATGCAGTGCTTGTCTGTAATGTTCATTTGAAAATGGCCATGTTCTGTAGGAGTAATGGTATGTTTGATAGGACTTTAGTACCTGCTGAGCCAATCCTTCTGAGCATTTTGAAGGAGATCTGACACCGGTGTCACTGACTGTGTCCTGGTGAGAGGAGAAACTGAGAGTTCTTAAAGTTTTGGTCTTACTTTTTGTGTTTGTTGCATAATGCAAAACGGATCATACTGTGACACTTTCTGTATTTTTAAAGTTTTATATCTTAAATTTGATTGCTGACATGCAAAACATTTTGGGACTGTATCAACAGTGGACTAATGAAACAAATAACAAAATGTTGTTTTTGAGTGGTATTGCCCTTTAAGTCCTTAACTTTTGATCAGAAAGATGTGACAAGACGACTTTTACAGTACATATTCAGGACAAGAAGACATTTACAATTTACATTTATATTTGCTAGGCTTTAAAGATGTGATAACCATAGCACATATTTACTTTCTTGCTTCCAACATTTATTCCAGTCAACTTTCAGACTCACACATGACAGAAAATCATCATTATCTTATTCAAAACACTTAAACTGTCTTTCAACAACACGCAGTGCAGTTTTCATAACCTAAACTTTGGATGCCACTTCAACTATGAAAACATTTATATCAACTTAAAGGGATACTTCGGGATTTGGGGAATTCAGAATGAACTCATGGATACCATTTTATATCTCTGCGTACAGTTTGAAGGAAGTTGAAGGTAGCATATCCTTAGATTAGCACAATTGCTGTAAGTCTCCAGGAACTACTAGCCAGTCTTCCAGCAATTGCACTAAGCTAACAATATAATACCTTCCACTTCCTTCAAACTGCACTCAGAGACATAAAAATGGTATCCATGAATTCGACTATGGGTTGGAAGGTTTTTAATTCCAAAAATCATGAAATATCCCTTTAATTTGTCATAGTTTGACATTCAAGGGTATTAAACCATTAAACTAAAGTAAGGAAGCAAGGTAATGGTGCTTTTGATCAAAAGGTGATGTCAGCTCGACCTTTATCACACCCCACCCCCTCCCTAACACAGTTGGCCCCGGCAACACAGCTCTGTGTGCCACTATCAATAATTAGCCAGGTTTCACTTAATTAAAAACATTGGGTTTTTTTCTGTTTAAAAAAATCATTACAATCCACAGCTATCATTCAACAGCCTAACGCCTACAGCCATTAGTGCTGAATGGTGGGGAGAGAAAATGAGGGGGTTATGGGGTTCAAATGAACAGGCCATTACACAAACACACATGCACACTCGTACAGAAGATGAAGGGTTTCAAATGAACAGGCCATTACTTTGATAAGGACAAGGGGTCACTGTAATTAAGGCAATGGTGGGTGGGTCCTGTGTTTAGAGACACACACAAACACACACATGGAGGAGAAGCAGTCCGGTAATGATGTTTCCTCTGGTCTCAGGGTGCTGGATGTTCTAATGGGGCTTTCAGCCCTGATTCTTCCCAAATTCAGGTACACTAATGAATACAATTAAGAAATGATATAAGGGAGAGTAGGAAATGGCTCCTGCTTACTGCTTTTATATTGAAAAAACAATGGGTGGCTATTAACAGTCTAGGATGGGTTGAAGACTTGAAGCAGTACTGTGTGTAGCCCAGAGGAGGCTTCTGGGAGGAACTATTGGAGGACAGGCTCATTTTAATGGCTGGAATGGAATAAATGGAATGGTATCAAACACACGGCAACCACATGTTTGATGCCATTCCATCTATTCCATTCCACACATTACAATGAGTCCGTCCTCCTATAGCTCCCCAGCCTCCACTGACGTACTGTTGTTCTTTCCTATCTACTGCTAGGTTTTCCCCCTCATCCCACCATGTACGGTCGCTAGTGAAAGTCTACACACCCCTTCGAACTGTCTTCAATATAAGCTGCCTTCAAATGTTATTTAAAAAGGAATAAATTGTATTTATTTTCCAATCAAATTTGAAAAGTGTACTATAATTTTTCTTTCACAGGTAAAATGTGGAGTACGTTGTGTACATCAGTAGGATTTTTTTTTAAAGTAATAAATGTTTTGACTTTCACTAGGCACTGTATGTCACTGACATGTCATGGATGGTCTTATGAAGAGAAATATTATCTCTGTCACGGTTATCGTAAGAACGGGACCAAGGCGCAGCGGATGTTGCGTTCCACATATTTATTGCAAAGTGAAACTTAAAGAAAAAACAATAAATCAATAAACTAACAACTAAACGTGACTACGTGGCGCACATGCACAAAACACAAAACAATATCCCACAAACACAGGTGGGAGAAATATCTACTTAAATATGATCCCCAATTAGAGACAACGATTACCAGCTGCCTCTAATTGGGAATCATACAAAACACCAACATAGAAAATATAAACTAGAACACAACATAGAAATTATGAACTAGAATACCCCCTAGTCACGCCCTGACCTACTACACCATAGAGAAACAAGGGCTCTCTATGGTCAGGGCATGACAATCTCCTGGTACATGACATGACATGTCCAAAGGGAGAAGACAAATTACAGTAGAGATCAGTTTATGAGACAAAGTCTCCAGACAATGAGGTGACACTGTATTGTACAAAACTGTCACTGGCACTGCTGTGTTGTAAAAAACAGGGGGAATAAACACTGAAGCACCATCGATTACGACAGCACAAGCGAGATTGTGATGTAGATATTGGGGGGGAACGAACAGTAGATGGGTCCTCCTCGTATTTTTTAAAACATTTTACATTAACATTTTAATAATTTAGCAGACGCTTTAATCCAGAGCAATTTACAGTTAGTGCATTCATCTTAAGACAGCCTGGAGGGACAACCACGTATCACAGGCATAGAAAGTAGAAGGGGGGGTCGTCAAGTGCAAGTGCTGGTTCATTTGTGTTTTTTTAGGGGGGGGGGGGGCGAGGTGAGGAGGAGGATTATTTAAGATGCTGTTTGAAGAGGTAAGGTTTCAGATGTTTTCGGAAGATGGGCAAAGACTCTTCTGAGGGTCAAGAGACCTGAAGTGGCAGAACAGAGTGCTCGGGTTTGGGTGTAGCGTGAATGTAGAGAGGGGCGGTTCCTCTTGCTGTTCCGTAGGTAAGTACTATGGTCTTGTAGTGGATGCGGGCTTCAACCGGAAGCCAGTGGAGTGTGCGTAGAAGTGGTGTGACATGAGAGAACTTGGGAAGTTTGAAAAACAGGCGGGCTGCAGCATTCTGTATTAGTTGCATGGGTTTTATGGCACACGTGGGGAGCCCAGCCAACAGTGAGTTGCAGTAGTCCAGACGGGAGAAGTGCCAGGATTAGGACCTGCACAGCTTCCTGTGTGAGGTAGGGTCGTACTCTATGGATGTTGTAGAGCAAGAACCTGCAGGAGTGGGTCACTGCTTTGATGTTTGCAGAGAACATCAGGGTGTTGTCCAAGGTTCAAGGCACACTGGGAGGGTGACACTGTGGAGTTGTCAACCATGATTGAAAGGTTTTTGAGGGGGCAGGCCTTTCCCAGGAGAAAGAGCAGTTCCGTCTTGTCGAGGTTGAGCTTGAGGTGGTGGGCCGACATCCAAGTTGAGATACCTGCCAGGCACGCAGATATACGTATCACCACCTGGGTTTCAGAAAGGGGGAAGGAGTAATAGCAATAATAGGAGGCACCATGTGATGATATGACGGAGCCAAGTGACTTGGTGTATATTGAGAAGAGGAGAGGGCCTAGAACCGAGCCCTGGGGGACACCAGTAGTGAGAGTATGGGGTTCAGATACATATCCACTCCACGTCAAATGGTAGGAGCGGCTGCCAGGTAGGATGCAATTCAAGAGCATGCAGAGCCTAAGATGCCCAGCCCTGAGAGGGTGGAGAGGAGGATCTGATGGTTCTCTGTGTTGAAGGCAGCACATACATCTAGGAGGATGAGTACAGAGGAGAGAGAGTCAACTTTGCCAGTGCGGAGAGCCTTCAGTTGAGTGATCCATCTTGAAGCCTAACTGGTAGAGTCAAGAAGATCGGTCTGAGAGAGATAACAAGAAAGTTGATCAGAGACAGCACGCTCAAGTGTTTTGTAAATAAAAGAAAGAAGGGATACAGATCTAGAGTTTTTGGAGTCAGATGAGTCGAGTGTTGGTTTCTAGAGGAGGGGAGCAACTCGGGCCATTTTGAAGTCAGAGGGGACACAGACAGTGGTCATGGATGAGTTGACGAGGGAAGTGAGGAATGGGATAAGATCTCCATAGATGGTCTGGAGAAGGGAGGTGGGGATGGGGTCAAGCAGGCAGGTTTTCGAGCTGCAAGACCTAAGTAGTTGCTGGATGTCATCTGGAGAGAGAGGGGAGAAGGAGGTCAAGGCGTAGGTTAGTTCTGTGTGAGTGAGACCAGTGGACTCAATAGGCTGAGTGAATGAGTAAAGGATGTCATCAAACTTTTTTTCAAAGTGGTTGACAAAGTCATCTGCAGAGAGGGAGGATGGAGGATTAAGGAGGGAGGAAAAGGTGGAAAAAGTTTCCTATGGTTAGAGGCAGAAGCTCAAAATGTACAGTGGTAGAAAGTGGCTTTAGCAGTGGATACAGAGGAAAAGAAGGAGGGATGATGGGTCCTCGGAAGTTTATTTTTCCTTCATTTTTGCTCAGCTGCCCGCAGCCCTGTTCTGTAACCTCGCAATGAGTCACTAGCCATGGGGCATGAGGGGAGGAAAGGGGACAGTGCGAGTCGTAGGATGGGAAAGAGAGGAGAGTAGGTTCAAAGAGGCAGAATCAAGAGACAGGAAGGACAGGGATTTAGCAGAAGGGAGAGATGATAGGATAGAAGAGGAGAGAGTAGTTGGAGAGAGAGAGAGTTGGGAAGAAATGAATCGAAGGCAGACGTCAGGAGGTTGAAGTCGCCAAGTACGAAGAGCGGTGAGCCATCGTCAGGAAATGAGATTATCAAGGTGTCAAGCTAATTGAGGAACTCTCCAAGGGCACCTGGTGGGTGATAGACGACAATTATGTTAAGCGTTAGTGTACTAGTGACGATTCAAATGAGGAGATAGACAGGTGAGAGAGGGAGAAAAGAGAAAATCTCCACTTGGGAGTATCATGACGCTAGCCCTTTTAGTGAATTGGCTAGCAGAGGTGTGAACAACCCCCCTCTCCTGTTAGGAGGGGGAGCAGTTTTACAACTCAACCCTCACGTCATAAATTCAGTAAAGAGACTCTCCCTGGCCATGCAGTATGGAGATAGTTTCACAGTAGAACAAAGGAATTCCCGCCAAATTCTACTACATTCCAGAATTTGAGAATTGAACAATATACATATTTTGGAGAGTGTGTAAACGGTCGGTGGAGAAGCCAGCTACGACCCAGTCAAGTTTGTTTCATGTTTGTGACTTCATGAAAGACAATATAGCCACATTACCCTAACTCTGTTTATACAGATTCTTCAGTTATGAGGCTTGCATCTAATTCTTGTATAAAATGAATGAGTAAAGATTCAACTATTTGTGAAATTATGTAATGTGATGTTAAACCTTTAATGTGAGAGAATTGTATTCCTTTTGAAGTTTAACTAAGTCATTGGCCCGCCCCCGTGAACACAGACATGATCTGGCATCATGGAACTGCCTTTTCTACTGTTACGAATAAAAAACCATCCTGAGGAAATCCTCTTTAGACCACGCATACCTCGGTGTAAACTGGGGTGACACAGGTTCGAGTACCAAGACTAAGCAAACCCACTGTGTGAGCTGTGATTGCGAATAGTTATTGAATTCCTAACCATACCACGTGGAGCATTGGTTACACAGCTGGAAATTGTTAAAATCTGAGACTATCAATCCCTACAGAATAAGAGCAAATCTTAGATACTAATTACTAGTCTGCAGCTAGAAATTATGTAAACCTGGGACGAGAATACCGACATCCGCCAAAATATCTATTCTATGAGAACATTTCTGACTGGTACTCTGAAGTATCCATTCTAACCATGAAATACTTTGATCCTCAGGGAAACAGAAAGAGAGAGAGCTACTCGGATGAACTCTCCAGCAGACGGACCGGATTCCAACAGAGATCACAGCGACACATGGGCGTAAATATATATTGATTGCAAATATTCCCGAATGAGTGAGCGTTCATGTGCAAAGAATTAGCATTTCAATTAATATAATCATCAACTGTGTGTAGTGATCCCTTTTGTCTTTCCCGCTTCTTTCTCAGTCCACGCCCACTTCCCTTTGTCCACCGAACCGTCATATCGGCTTTGCCCACTAGGGAATCTTCCCTATCCTTCTTAGTAAACAATATCTACTGTTTGTTTGTTTATGCATTTCTGTGATTATTTAGTTAGTTAGTACATAAATTATTAAGCAAATTGGTGTATGGATGTGTCATGTGTATGGGTACTGGTAGCGAAGTCAGGTACAGGAGAGCAGAGATTTGTGAACAGACCACACTTTATTGAGGCAAAAGTGCAAAACGCGCAAAACAGTCACAAGAATTATGTTTACCTTTTTATGGCTTCAGGGGCAGTATTGAGTAGCTTGCATGAAAACATGCCCATTGTAAACAGCCAGCTCCTCAGTCTCAGTTGCTAATATATGCATATTATTATTAGTATTGGATAGAAAACACTCTAAAGTTTCCAAAACGGTCAAAATATTGTCTGTGAGTATAACAGAACTGATATTGCAGGCGAAACCCTGAGGAAAATCAAAACAGGAAATGGCTTCTATTTTGAAAACTCCATGTTCCATAGACTCCCTTTGCTGGATTTAAAGGGATATGATCCAGATTCCTTTTCCTATCGCTTCCTCAAGGTGGCAACAGTCTTCAGACATAGTTTCAGGCTTTTATTTTGAAAAATGAGCCAGAATGATAACATCGCGTCAAATGGTCACATGAGTTTTGCTCGCGCAACAGAGTTTGGATAGGTATTGCTTTTCCCTCTCCTACTGTGAAAGACATTTGCAGTTGATATGTTATCAATTATATATTTTAAAAACAACCTGAGGATTGATTATAAAAAACGTTTGACATGTTTCTGTGGACATTATGGAAACTATTTGGAACCTTTGTCTGCGTTGTCGTGACTGCTCTTTCCTGTGGATTTCTGAACATAATGTGACAAACAAACGGAGGTATTTTGGATGTAAAAATAATCTTTATGGAACAAAAGGAACATTTGTTGTGTAACTGGGAGTCTCGTGAGTGAAAACATCCGAAGATCATCAAAGGTAAACAATTAATTTGATTGCTTTTCTAATTTTCGTGACCAAGCTTCTTGATGCTAAGTGTACTTAATGTTTTGTCGTGTGATCGATAAATTTACACAAACGCTTGGATTGCTTTCGCCGTAAAGCATCATTTCAAAATCTGACACGACAGGTGGATTAACAAAAGGCTAAGCTGTGTTTTCCTATATTGCACTTGTGATTTCATGAATATAAATATTTGTAGTAATATTTATTGAATGTAGCGCTATGCTATTCAGTGGTTGTTGATGACACTTATCCCGATAGGGGGATTGCAGCCATAACAAGTTAACAATAAACATCTTCCTGAAATACCACGGGAAAAAAACAAACCAGTCTGGCGCGTCAACAACAAACACGTAACACAAATAATCTTACACAAAGACATGATGAGGAATAAATACATGTAGATTGATTGGGGAATGAAAACCAGGTGTGCAGGGAACAAGACAAAACAAATGGATACATGAAAAATGGAGCGGCGATGGCTAGAAAGACGTTGACCGCCGAACGCCGCCCGAACAAGGAGAGGAGCCAACTTCGGCGGAAGTTGTGACAGGATGATTTGGTGTATGGATGATAAAGGCTGAGTTTGTGCAGATAACCAACAATTTACGACATTTGGAATGAGACTGATGTGAGGTAAAAAAAAAAAAATCTGAAGAGTTATATTCGGAAAATTATAACTTTGCAATCTAAAGATTTTCCGTGGTGTCCCGACTTCCTAGTTAACTACATTTACATGATTAGTTTAATAACGTAATAATAATTACAGAGAATTGATTTGATAAAATAACAGTCTTCACCTTTAATGATGCCAAAGACACGAGAAATGAGTAGTTCTGTGCCACCAGAGAAATGAGTAGACCTGTGCCACCACCGTGACGACCAGATGCTCTCGGACTATGAGAGAAATCACAGTCAGATGAAGAAAGAGAAGTTGGAGTAGCGGTGTTCTCTGGGGTGATTCACGTCTCCGTCAGGGCCAAAAAATCAAGGGACTGAAGGGCAGCATAGGTTGAGATGAACTCTGTGTTCTTGACCGCAGATCGGCAGATCCAGATTCTGCCAGAGACCAGGAATTCCACATGGGTTGTGTGCACAGGGTACACTAAATTAAAAGGGTACAGCCAAGGGGGTTTAGAGCATCTGTAAAGTCTACAGGGAGAGGTGTGAACAGGTATAGAAAACACACACATAGTTGACAAAGCTACAAAGAGCAATATTTGATCATCTGTAAATAACTAGGTAAAATAGTGAGAAAGTTGTGTGGAGCCTTCCTCTCTTTCCTTCCTTGAATAATTCTGCAGAACAACTCGGCAGAACCGTCTTTGTTTCGTTGACAGTCTTAGTTTTGCGACATTTACAAGCATTATCTGCAACTCTACACAGTTTGACATTACTTATTACGCCTCTCTTGAGGGGTATTTTGAGGGATATATGGACGGGTATTTTGAAAACTGTATCAGTGGAAGGAGAAGTGGGGGATTTTATCATGGGGGGGGGGGACAGTTTACTTCCTGCATTTCAAAACATTTTGCCATAGGAGAGAGAAGAATGTGCAGTTTTATAATGCTATTCTACACAGTTTGTCATGAGTCTGACAGAAAATGTTGAAGTTTTAAAGCTAATTTCCTGCAATTCTACACATTTTGCCATAGGAGAGAGAAGAATGTGCAGTTTTATAATGCTATTCTACACAGTTTGTCATGAGTCTGACAGAAAATGTTGAAGTTTTAAAGCTAATTTCCTGCAATTCTACACATTTTGCCATGGGCAGGGAGAAAAATGTGCTGTTTTATAGCTCATCTCATGCTATTCTTCACATTTTGCCATGAGGATGAGAGAACACTTTGCAGTTTTAGAGTTAATATCCTGCTACTCGACACATTTTGCCATGAGGCTGAGAGACAATGTTGCAATTTTAAAGTAACTGTCCAGTGAAAATGCATTCGAGCCCAAGCCCGAAAAGAAAACATTCTGAATCAAAATGATGATTGTGCAGTTATACAATACATACCCTACCAGCATATTATGAATGGCCGAAAAACATCAAACAAAACCGATTTAAGATGTTTTTGGTACATAATTAGTCTAGCTTTTGAGTGTGAACTGCCCTAGGCGATGTTGTTGGTTCAATGATTGTGCAGGGCCTCTTACAGTTCGCCTACAATTAGTGAATTTTTATTTGATTTTGAATAGCCAAGTAATAAGGATTTTTTTTACATTTTCATAATTAATTGGGTGACACATTACGGTTAGCTATACAGAATATCTCACCACCATGCGTTTCCATCTCCTCCCCTAGCTCATGTATTCCTTTCTTGGGCACGCAAACGGCTGTCAACAGTCTAGTGAAATGTTTTGTTGCGAAAACATGTTACTATCGATGTTCTCGAACAGATTTAATTTGATTTCCCAAATGAAGGACTGGGTAGCTGCAGGAACAAGGTTGGAGAGCCCATGACATACAGACTGAGGCAGCTCCTCAAACAGTGGTTGATGCATGGAGTGAAATAAGTGTTCTTGTATTTATTTTTCAGCTACTCATAATAAGCACATGCTCTGCTATAAAACCGAAGTAGCCTACAAAATGGACCAGAGGGAAAGCCTGCGGCCTCCATTCACTACTCGAGTGCATACAGACGAAGATGTCTCTTTTTCACCTGCCCATTTGGTAATGGGCCATTCTAAATTGAAAGACAAAATATAATTGAGAATAGTCTGCTGGGTGAAGGAAATGTGATTTGATGAGTGAACCGCTGTGCAGCCTGGGGCCTTTCTCAAATCATAAATAGCCTGTAGTTGCACCATGCAGCCCATATATGTTTTGATTTCGTAACAAAATGTGGAAAAAGTCAAGGGGTCTGAATACTTTCCGAATGCACTGTATGTCTGGAGGACTGGAGATGCTAAATGTTAATTAACGGTCAATTACAGTGAGACCTGCAGTCTTTTGCATGACAATAACGTCTGACAAAATGTCACGACTGCCACAGCCCTACTGTTAGATAGCAAGCCAACGTTAGCTTGATTACTGTTAGCTATCTAGAGAGCCAATGTTAGCTTGCTTGCTCGCAAGCTTATGTTACGTGTATGATCTGTGTTGTAATATTATGTGTATCTCAGAAATCTAGTTAAAGCTTAATATTAGCTAGCTAGCTAACATTGAAACTAATTTATTAGCTTTAGCTACCTGCAGATTCATACTACAGCATTTAATGCATGGTGGCTAGCTATGACAATCCATTTGTATTGCTAGTAGTATAGGTTAGGATTATGGTTAATTGTTTAGCTAGCTAGCTAGCTACATGTCTAAACAAAAGACTCCTCTTCGCGAGATTATTACATGACCCATCAATTTAGACAAGTGTGTCTGGTAGGAGTATGCAGACATGGCCATACTCATATTCGTATTCGTATCTGTAAATTGACAGTTGATGGTCAGATTGGATGATAGTCGTGATCAGAAAAAATTGAAGTGTTTTACAATGCCTAAATAGATTTTGTCAAAATATCTCCCTGCATGTTATCATTGCAAAAAAAGGAGCAGCGTGCTGAGGAATTTGTCTGTGTGTGTGTCTGAGTCCTCAACTTGCAGTGGGAAGCCAAGTTTGCTGTCACTCAGTCAGAATGTGCATTAGCATTTCATATTTTTTCCCTACCCTTGCCTTACTTGTTAGATATTAGGCACATTGATAGCTTGATAGCGAATGTCCTCGCCATGTGATGTATCATAGTAGCAGGCAGCAGAATTCTGAATGATCAGACTAAAAACATGATCGGATGAATCAGGTTTAAAAAACAGACAAGTACACCTTAAGGAACACACTGTGCACCTCCTTCACAGAACAGAGCAAACTGTCTCTAACCAGAATAGAAAGAGGAGTGGGAGGCCGTGGTACACAACTGAGCAAGAGGACAAGTACATTAGAGTGTCTAGTTTGAGAAACATAAGTCCTCAACTGGCAGCTTCATTAAATAGTACCCGCTAAAACACCAGTCTCAACGTCAACAGTGAAGAGGCGACTCCGGGATGCTGGCCTTCTAGGCAGAGTTCCTCTGTCCAGTGGCTGTGTTCTTTTCTTTTTATTGGCCAATCTGAGATATGGCTTTTTCTTTACAGCTCTGCGTAGAAGGTAAAGTACAAAGACAGGTGAAACAGATCAGGGTGTAACCGAAACACCTGCATTTTTTTATTTTATATTTTGGAGCTGCCTTACTCAAGAAAGCAAAAAGGAGACCATGTTAGTAGGAGGCGTTTTTAACTCAATACATTTCTGTATTGCATTTTTGTATTGCTTAAATCATGTTCACATGCTATCTGGGGGAACCCCTGGAGGTCGGAAATTGTGTGGTCTGTCTGCAAGGAGCTGTTGTTACATTTCATTGTGACATTTAATTTCATCATTATGCCAGTTCTGTGTTCTCTAATTTGAAAGATAACGTATTTATAGCGTCAACCCATCCAATTAAACCAGGTAATGATGCGGGTGGAACAGTTTTGTTTGCGTAGTTAGTGTGAGTGTGTTGTTGAGACAGAGTGGCGACGTCTATGTAGTAATTTGAAGATCAATATCTGTGTGTTTAATAACTAATACATACATCTTATCAGGAACCAGTCTAGACTGGGTGAGTCAGAAACCAGGCGGGAAGTGAAATGTGGTAGCGAATTCTCTCTCTCTCTCTCTCAAGTTATCATATAAGCCTAAGAGTTGGCTATCAGATGATGATGTGCTTGATAAGGATGGTCTTGCTTCACTTTGCAAAGTTTCAGAAATAAACAACAGCTATTGATTGATGACTCTGCCTCGGCAACTTGTTCCACAGACAAAACATTGATTAATGTCATCACAACGACAAGACAAGCTTCTCAAAAAGTATACTTTTTCTGCAAGGCTCTTAGGTGTAGTTTGTCATATGCACATTACATAGCTATAATGCATATCTTCGTTATTCTGTTGAACTAAACCAGCCTGTGGCTACATTATGTTTTGGTACCCCTTTAATCTTTAGCTGAACCTGGTTAACACCTCTATGTGTTAACTCTTCTGCTAAACCCTCCGGGGCCAGAACTGAAGCAGAGAGCCAGGTGGCCAGTAGTAACAAACAGTTTCCTGTCCAGAAAGCAGCTTGACAAGCCAGGAGATTTCCTTTTGGTTAAATTCATGCCACCTGCAGTGTTTGAATTCAAGGAGGGTCTCCGTACAGCGATACTGAAAGAGAGAGACCAACAGACTGCTGCCAGACCTGCCGAGTCTTTGGGGCTGACGTGCTCAGGGTTAGGATAGGCATTTTTTTTTACAGACAACTGGTGAGAGTTTCGTTACCAGAACCAAAGACACATTGATGAAGAAATAATAAATTACTGTTGCACCAATAACAGCTCTGTCAGAGGGTTGCAGTGTATAGTTTTAAAAAGTTTGTACATTTGCTATAACAAAATATCAGGAAGTGTTTGAGAATGAGACGTGGTTCTCTGCAGATTTCTATCAATGCAAACAGGTTAGTATTGATATGACTATCCATCCCTGTCCATTCGAAACTGTGATTTCTATCAAATGATATCAAACGTTTATATTTCTGTACTTCATATCTGTACTGCATGCAATACTTACTCTCAACCTATTGTGGTACATGGACATCTACAGTGCTGGTGAGAAACCTCCCTCAAGAAAGAAACTGAAAGGACCGACGCTGGAGATCGGCAGCAGGTACAGGGAGTTTAATGCGGAACAGACAGGTAATAAGACAGGAACAGCGTCAACACACGGGTAACAACGACATACTAACATTAATGCAGCAGTGGGGAACTGAGAAATATAGGGGAGGTAATTAACCGGTGATTGAGTCCAGGTTAGTCCAATAATACACTGATGCGCGTGACGAAGGAAGGCAGGTGTGCTTACTGATGGTGGCAGGAGTGCGTAATGCTGGGGAGCCTGGTGCCTTCGAGCGCCAGGGAGGGGGAGCGGGAGCGTGACAGAAACAAACATTAGCTCACTGTTGCCTTGAGGTGCGTCAAACAGACAGGCAGGCAGACAGCCAGACAGACAGACAGGCGGGAAATTTTAAAAAAGAAAGAAAGAGAGAAAGACAGAGAAATGTCACACATATATACACATACACACACACATTCTAACTCTGCCTGAGGCCACCTCCATTACCCACAATTACACGTTGAGTACCTCAAACTGCCCAGTGGAGCTGCTGACAGATTGGGCCTGTTGGGAAATGAAAGCCAAAGCATTGTCTTAGTCCCAAATGGCAGACTATTCCTTATTCAGTATACTGCTAGCGCTTTGGTCAAAAGCAGTGCTCTAAATATAGAATAGGACACTATTTAGGACACAAAAGGGAATTTCTGATATTTGTTACAGAAGGGGTTAACCAGGTTCCCCCTCAGCTCTGCCTGGACTGCGCCAAAATGCTAACTCCTTCCATTTTGAGTTTTGTTATATATAATTTTCTATCTATTGTGGTTAGATAGAATGAGCAGTCATGGGGTCGGTTGTTATGAGTAGTTATGGGGTCGGTTGTTATGAGTAGTTATGGGGTCGGTTGTTATGAGTAGTTATGGGGTCGGTTGTTATGAGTAGTTATGGGGTCGATGGTTATGAGTAGTTATGGGGTCGATGGTTATGAGTAGTTATGGGGTCGATGGTTATGAGTAGTTATGGGGTCGATGGTTATGAGTAGTTATGGGGTCGGTGGTTATGAGTAGTTATGGGGTCGGTGGTTATGAGTAGTTATGGGGTCGGTTGTTATGAGTAGTTATGGGGTCGGTTGTTATGAGTAGTTATGGGGTCGATGGTTATGAGTAGTTATGGGGTCGATGGTTATGAGTAGTTATGGGGTCGGTTGTTATTAGTAGTTATGGGGTCGGTTGTTATTAGTAGTTATGGGGTCGATGGTTATGAGTAGTTATGGTGTCGGTTGTTATGAGTAGTTATGGGGTCAGCTTCAAAGACTTCAGGTTAACACATGCACCCACTGTAACGGCATTCCTCCTCCTCCTCTGAGGAGAAGCGAGAAGGATCGGAGGACCAATGCGCAGCGTGGTAAGTGTCCATAACGTTTATTAAAAGACATAAACTGAACACTACAAAACAATAAACGTGAAACGAATGAAACCGAAACAGTACCGTGTGGCAACAAACACACATGCGGAAAACAAACACCCACAACTCAAAAGTGAAACCCAGGCTATGATTCTCAATCAGAGACAACTAACGACACCTGCCTCTGATTGAGAACCATACTAGGCTGAACTCAAAACCCCAACATAGAAAAAACACACAGACTGCCCACCACAACTCACGCCCTGACCATACTAAATAAAGACAAAACAAAGGAAATAAAGGTCAGAACGTGACACCCACCTACACGCACACACCTATCCCTTTCAAAAGATCAATCCCATCTTTGGAATGGAAAGAACCTCAGAGAGTCATCGCTTCAATTTCCACATCACACTTTGTGGTTTTTCAAATTGTTCGGCTGACAGGCAGCATTCGATCTCCCTCTATCTAGTTCTGACTTGATATTCCTCTGGACAATATAAGGTATGTCAAGTTTCCATAGAAGGTGGGCAACAGCCTTCAAAGTCAAGGTGATGTCAATGCTGCTGATTGGACTGCCAGACAGAGTGTTACAGAATGGGCCAAGGATATCAATAACTCCCATATCATCGCAGCTATGTTCGTCGTCATCAATAGCAAGATAGGAAACTGACCATGGCTTGAGGTGAAGCACAAGTCTGGACAAACAGTCATAAGGGTGTACAGTAATAGTGTTATTACATTCAGAGTAATCTTGACCTTTTTTCCCCCAATAAAGTGGTATGTCATATGATGTGAGAACCTCTATACTATATAATTCTGTTCAGCAACCCGTTATTGTGTTAGCCTAGTCCCAGTTTGCGCCGTATGGCCAACTCCTATGATTACTAATGTCATGCCAGTGACCACAGGAGTTGGCAAGAAAGCACAAACAGATTTCGGACCAGGCTATAGGCTAACCTTGTATATTCATGCTTTGTTCTTGGTTCTTTCCTGTTAGACAGCCTACATCTTCCCTTCATCTCTCTCTCCCTCACTTACTCCCTCACTGTCTCCCTCCCCCTCTCTCATCCTCCCCCTCTCCCCCTTCCTCTGCCAGGCATCAGGAGAGCAGCATGGAGGGAGAAGGAGAGAAGAGGGACACTTGGCTAGTAATGAGATGAGGTGGAACAATATGTTTGTTTTTTCTTTCAGTTCTCGCCTCCCTTCTGTTCACGTCCTGTCAGTTCTCATGACTTAAACACACATGAGCGCACACACAGGCACACGGACACACACAATCACCGACGCACATGGATGCAGGCACACACACACACTGTAGCCCATCCTGCCTCATAACACTGTCTCCGTCCATAACCACAAATACATCACATTCCTGTGAACTTCGTGCTTCTTTCACCCCCTTCCCCAAAAAATTGGTCCCTCACCGGATTTTTCAACCTGGTTTGGCAGAACTACTCCCTTTTATATGTAATTCTAAAGGCTATCCCTTGTTTACTGCAATTATCTAAGGTCAAAACCATTCCTCCCTACTTGACCTCTTTCTCATATCAACAGCCAGCCGTTATTTGTGAACATCTGTAGGGTGATGTACAGTATAGTGCAAAGCTGTTATGAAGGAAAGGGAAAGGGGGATACCTAGTCAGTTGTGCAACTGAATGCATTCAACTGAAATGTGCCTTCCGCATTTAACCCAACCCCTCTGAATCAAGCCACAACAAATGTGTTATTTTTTCACACTGAAGTCTGTGTGTGTTTGACAGAGCTTGCCATTATCCTGAAGTTGCCACAGTTACTACCATGTGTTGGATGTTCCTTAATGAGCATGCAAAGCAATCACTCCGTGCTCACACACATAGACACACACGATTGTTACAGTCTTCACTGCTGTTCATATCACATCCACCATAACTCTAACAGTCATTAAATCCTGTTGAGTTCCTTACATCAAAGAATGGATGTCATGCTTGTCAGCCACAGTCATAGTAGAATGACGGCCAAGTAGAGAAGAGAAAGAGAGGTGAGAGGTGTATCACTGATTCAACAGAAAATATACAATGTTACATTACAACGGGCAGAAGAGAAGAATGAGGAGGTTACGTGAGGGAGGGAGAAAAGGTACAATGTTAAGTTACAACGGCAAGGTAGAAAAGAAAGAAAGGCAGAAATGGAGGTATGACTGATTCTATTGAGCATCACTGGAGGGGAACAGGTGTGATCATACAAGCGGGGGAAAGGTGAAATAACAGCTTCTGTAGATGCTGCTGTTTTCTGCCAGTCAGCCTGAGCCTGGTGCTGTAGAACATCTTCTGATGTAAAACTGAACATGTTCTGCATTTTCACTGGACCATGCTGTGAAATGTAGAAATAATGACCTCATGAAGAAACATGTTTATTTCTAGCATCTAACCAAGAGGAAACGGAGGAAGAAAGAAATATTCAAAGACAAAAAAATAAAAGAAAGAGATAAACTTTGTTATGTTGTCAAAAGCAGCATATCTCCTGTTGTTTTCAAGCAGGGAAGATACCAAACCAAGCCAAGGGCAACCATATGGTTAGAAGAATACTTTTCTATTTTATCAAAAACCTATCTTGTTCTCCTTTAGTAGCTGTATCCAGGAGAGTGTGAGGACTCAGGGGTCTAGATAATGTGCTCCATCTGCTCTTGCCCTGTTGAAGAGGCTGTATGGTTCAAACCGTCCCATTTGGCTGCTTCAGAGGGAGATTTAATAGACTTCAAATGAGTCACTTGCCAGTCGCCTGTTACCAACTGGGCAAAGGGGGGAAGCCATTGGCATAGTCGCGTTCTACCAACTGGGCAAACGGGGAAAACGATTGGCACATCCCCGGTTACCAAATGAGCAAAGAAGAAAGCAACTGTTATGAATTGGTTGAAGGGGGTAAGCCATTGGCACAGGTGTCACACCCTGGTCATAGAGAGGTTTTTATTCTCTATTTTGGGTAGGCCAGGGTGTGACTAGGGGGCATTCTAGTTTCTTTATTTCTATGTTTTCTTTTTCTATGTTTTGGCCGGGTATGGTTCTCAATCAGAGACAGCTGTCTACCGTTGTCTCTGATTGAAAATCATACTTAGGCAGCCTGTTTTTCCACCTTAGTTGTGGGTAGTTGTCTTTGTTAGTGGCCTGTATAGCCCCTGTAAGCATCACAATCGTTTCTTTGTTTCTTGTTTTGTTGGCGACATTTACATAAATAAAGGAAAATGTACGCTCACTGCACCTTGGTCCGGTCATTTCCACGACGACGTCTGTGACAACAGGAACAATATGAACGAAAGGAACACTTATACAGTGCCTTGCGAAAGTATTCGGCCCCCTTGAACTTTGCGACCTTTTGCCACATTTCAGGCTTCAGCATCTACATCCTACCTGCACTGTTTCTAATGTATTCTGTTGTAGGTTATCCTACCTGCACTGTTTCTGATGTAAGTTATCCTACCTGCACTGTTTCTGATGTAAGTTATCCTACCTGCACTGTTTCTGATGTAGGTTATCCTACCTGCACTGTTTCTGATGTAGGTTATCCTACCTGCACTGTTTCTGATGTAGGTTATCCTACCTGCACTGTTTCTGATATAGGTTATCCTACCTTCACTGTTTCTGATGTAGGTTATCGTACCTACACTGTTTCTCCGTGCAGTTGGATAGATTACACCGCCAAGACCAGAGTTGGCACATTTGCAGTATAACGCAACATATTGTTTTGAAAATGGATGGAAACCCATTTAACTTGAATTCATTATTTGGTACATGGGAATTTAACCGCAAAAGTTATTTTTATGTGCACTACGTCTTTTTTTCTTTTTTTTTTATGTGGTTTGACTGATTTCATGGTCAATGCTAATATGGGTTAAATTCGATAGCTAGCTAACCAACAACTGAGATGACCAGCAACAGCTAGCAGCAGTAGCTAGCTAGTAGCAGGCTAGCAGCTTTAACTAGCTAGTAGCAGGCCAGCAGCTTTAACTAGCTAGTAGCAGGCTAGCAGCTTTAACTAGCTAGTAGCAGGCTAGCAGCAGTAGCTAGCTAGTAGCAGGCTAGCAACTGTAACTAGCTAGTAGCAGGCTAGCAGCAGTAGCTAGCTAGTAGCAGGCTAGCAACTGTACTAGCTAGTAGCAGGCTAGCAGCTTTAACTAGCTAGTAGCAGGCTAGCAGCTTTAACTAGCTAGTAGCAGGCTAGCAACTGTAACTAGCTAGTAGCAGGCTAGCAGCTTTAACTAGCTAGTAGCAGGCTAGCAGCTTTAACTAGCTAATAGTAGGCTAACAGCTGTAACTAGCTAATAGCAGGCTAGCAGATTTAACTAGCTAGCTAACACAAGTTGAATGAGAAGCAAGCAACAAGCAAATTAAGCTAGATAAGCTTTATTTAGCTATGGAATGTTTTTCATATGACTGAAGTCGTCTGTGCAAAACTACATTGAACAAAAATATAAATGCAAACATGCAAAAATTTCAAAGAGTTTACTGAGTTACAGTTCATATAATGAAAATAGTCAATTGAAATCAATTCATTAGGCACTAATCTATAGATTTCACATTACTTGGAATACAGATATAAAACTGTTGGTCACCAATACTTAAAAAAAAAAAAAAAGTAGGGGCATGAATCAGAAAACCAGTCAGTATCTGCTGTGATCATGGTGGCAGGGTAGCCTAGTGTTTAAAGTGTTGGACTAGTAACCAAAAGGTTGTAAGATTGAATACCTGAGCCGACAGGGTAAAAACCTGAACAAGGCAGTTAACCCACTGTTCCTAGGCTGTTATCGAAAATAAGAATTTGTTCTTAACTGACTTGCCTAGTTAAATCAAATAAATAAAAATCATGGCCTACATACTCACCAGACTGTAACATCTGCATCCAACTCACACTCTCAAACACATAGATCCCCAGAATGCAGCTCACTCTCCAGATCCCAATCACCTGAATTCTGATCACCTGTCCACACACCTGCATGTCATCATCCCACACTATTTAGTTCAGTTATTGCACCCCATCACTGTGAGGTATTGTTTTGAGACACTTTTTCGGAGTTCTGTTTTTCCCCATCCTTCTCGCCTCCCGTGTATGATCGTTTTTGCCTACCTGCGTGTACTGTTTCTGCCTGCCACTGGACCCAGCTACCTGCCTCCTCCTATGGTCCTTTACATTAAACCCCTGCTGCGCTCTGTGCTTGAAACCAGCTCTCTGTCTCCTACCGTGTTTCTTACACAGACATGTCACCCATTGAGCATGTTTGGCATGTTCTGGATCAATGTGTACGACGGCTTGTTCGCATTTTGCACAGCCCCCCATGGACAAGGAGTGGGACAATATTCCACAGGCCACAATCAACAGCCCAGTCAACTCTATGTGAAGAAGATATGTCGCGATGCATGAGGCAAATGGTGGTCACACCAAAATACGGACTGGATTTCTGATCCACACCACTACTTTCAAAAAAAAATTGTTGTAGCATGAGTGGAAGTAGGGAAAACGTGCATTTTACGGCTTATAAAAGTGTTGACAGTTCTGAATAACAACTTCAACATGAACATACTTGGGGCGGCAGAGTAGGCTAGTCAAGATTAGAAAAATAATTGAAAGGTTTGCTAGCTAGCTAGCTAATGTTAGCTAGCTAGCCAACACAAGGCTAGCTAGCTGGAAAACGCTGGCTAGTTAACTAACTATCTATGCTAAATTGTCTAGCAGAATTCATGTATCCAAAAAAGCTAAACAAATTGCATGTAAAACTTACTTTCTCTCTCCTGTGTTGACGTTTTTGTCAAGTTCACAACAGTGTTTTTTAATTTTGCAATCTCAATTTTGCATACCGACCTTCTTCTCGACACCGTTCTTTGCTCACTGTCACATGAAGTCAGTGTCAACACATGTGGGCACGTTCAAGGTCGTCGTGTGGCACACAGATGGGCAGATCTTGACATGATGTCTTAATTCCTGGGATAAAGAAATAATTGCACCAATGCATCCCTTCCAAAAGTAAGAATGTTCCTCAACAGTAAAACTCTTGCAAGGTTACATGATGAAATTAAGAGTCTGTCGTACGACCATTTAAGTACATTTATAAACCATTATTCAACCAAGCTTAATAGGCTTACAATTTGGCAAGCACGAATGACGATCTCGCAATTTGAACCATAACTGTTTATTAATGTGTCTAATATCTAAATGTTTAATTGATAGTTAAGTCATTTTTTATGTGATCCGTTTGTAAACCCATTGGGCCTGGGCAGACTCCATAGCCCTTTATTGCACAGATGTATCAATGAGATGGTCAGTAATTACATATGTAATTACACTGTAATTAGGATCCCTTAAAATGAAGAGTTATTAAAAGGATGTAAAATAAAGGGTGTGACAAAAGGGATCTACGCTGTCATGCTGTATTATGGTGAGGAGGAAGCTTACTTCTCTGATTGTGGCCTGCATCTCCAACTCTCTCTCTAATTGGTAGAAGGATGTCATTAGAACCAGTTTACAACGAGAACTGCTGCTGGGCTTACTGTGGTTTACTGTCTGTCAATACCTCACTCAACGATTGGCCTGCCTAGTTGTGGCCCCTCTACCTGTGGTGGGCCTGTCTCCCTTTCTCTTTAACAGGGAAGCCTTTCCCCTCCTCTCAGCCAGGCCCAGATGAAAGCTGCTCTGAAGTAGCCCATCCCATCAAATCAAATCAAATCAAATCAAATTTTATTTGTCACATACACATGGTTAGCAGATGTTAATGCGAGTGTAGCGAAATGCTTGTGCTTCTAGTTCCGACAATGCAGTAATAACAAGTAATCTAACTAACAATTCCAAAACTACTGTCTTGTACACAGTGTAAGGGGATAAAGAATATGTACATAAGGATATATGAATGAGTGATGGTACAGAGCAGCATAGGCAAGATACAGTAGATAGTATCGGGTACAGTATGTACAAATGAGATGAGTATGTAAACAAAGTGGCATAGTATAGTATAAAGTGGCTAGTGATACATGTATTACATAAGGATACCGTCGATGATATAGAGTACAGTATATACGTATGCGTATGAGATGAATAATGTAGGGTAAGTAACATTTATATAAGGTAGCATTGTTTAAAGTGGCTAGTGATATATTTACATCATTTCCCATCAATTCCCATTATTAAAGTGGCTGGAGTTGAGTCAGTGTCAGTGTGTTGGCAGCAGCCACTCAGTGTTAGTGGTGGCTGTTTAACAGTCTGATGGCCTTGAGATAGAAGCTGTTTTTCAGTCTCTCGGTCCCAGCTTTGATGCACCTGTACTGACCTCGCCTTCTGGATGATAGCGGGGTGAACAGGCAGTGGCTCGGGTGGTTGATGTCCTTGATGATCTTTATGGCCTTCCTGTGACATCGGGTGGTGTAGGTGTCCTGGAGGGCAGGTAGTTTGCCCCCGGTGATGCGTTGTGCAGACCTCACTACCCTCTGGAGAGCCTTACGGTTGAGGGCGGTGCAGTTGCCATACCAGGCGGTGATACAGCCCGCCAGGATGCTCTCGATTGTGCATCTGTAGAAGTTTGTGAGTGCTTTTGGTGACAAGCCGAATTTCTTCAGCCTCCTGAGGTTGAAGAGGCGCTGCTGCGCCTTCTTCACGATGCTGTCTGTGTGAGTGGACCAATTCAGTTTGTCTGTGATGTGTATGCCGAGGAACTTAAAACTTGCTACCCTCTCCACTACTGTTCCATCGATGTGGATAGGGGGGTGTTCCCTCTGCTGTTTCCTGAAGTCCACAATCATCTCCTTAGTTTTGTTGACGTTGAGTGTGAGGTTGTTTTCCTGACACCACACTCCGAGGGCCCTCACCTCCTCCCTGTAGGCCGTCTCATCGTTGTTGGTAATCAAGCCTACCACTGTTGTGTCGTCCGCAAACTTGATGATTGAGTTGGAGGCGTGCGTGGCCACGCAGTCGTGGGTGAACAGGGAGTACAGGAGAGGGCTCAGAACGCAACCTTGTGGGGCCCCAGTGTTGAGGATCAGCGGGGAGGAGATGTTGTTGCCTACCCTCACCACCTGGGGGCGGCCCGTCAGGAAGTCCAGTACCCAGTTGCACAGGGCGGGGTCGAGACCCAGGGTCTCGAGCTTGATGACGAGCTTGGAGGGTACTATGGTGTTGAATGCCGAGCTGTAGTCGATGAACAGCATTCTCACATAGGTATTCCTCTTGTCCAGATGGGTTAGGGCAGTGTGCAGTGTGGTTGAGATTGCATCGTCTGTGGACCTATTTGGGCGGTAAGCAAATTGGAGTGGGTCTAGGGTGTCAGGTAGGGTGGAGGTGATATGGTCCTTGACTAGTCTCTCAAAGCACTTCATGATGACGGATGTGAGTGCTACGGGGCGGTAGTCATTTAGCTCAGTTACCTTAGCTTTCTTGGGAACAGGAACAATGGTGGCCCTCTTGAAGCATGTGGGAACAGCAGACTGGTATAGGGATTGATTGAATATGTCCGTAAACACAACGGCCAGCTGGTCTGCGCATGCTCTGAGGGCGCGGCTGGGGATGCCATCTGGGCCTGCAGCCTTGCGAGGGTTAACACGTTTAAATGTCTTACTCACCTCGGCTGCAGTGAAGGAGAGACCGCATGTTTTCGTTGCAGGCCGTGTCAGTGGCACTGTATTGTCCTCAAAGCGGGCAAAAAAGTTATTTAGTCTGCCTGGGAGCAAGACATCCTGGTCCGTGACTGGGCTGGGTTTCTTCCTGTAGTCCGTGATTGACTGTAGACCCTGCCACATGCCTCTTGTGTCTGAGCCGTTGAATTGAGATTCTACTTGTCTCTGTACTGGCGCTTAGCTTGTTTGATAGCCTTGCGGAGGGAATAGCTGCACTGTTTGTATTCGGTCATGTTACCAGACACCTTGCCCTGATTAAAAGCAGTGGTTCGCGCTTTCAGTTTCACACGAATGCTGCCATCAATCCACGGTTTCTGGTTAGGGAATGTTTTAATCGTTGCTATGGGAACGACATCTTCAACGCACGTTCTAATGAACTCGCACACCGAATCAGCGTATTCGTCAATGTTGTTATCTGACGCAATACGAAACATCTCCCAGTCCACGTGATGGAAGCAGTCTTGGAGTGTGGAGTCAGCTTGGTCGGACCAGCGTTGGACAGACCTCAGCGTGGGAGCCTCTTGTTTTAGTTTCTGTCTGTAGGCAGGGATCAACAAAATGGAGTCGTGGTCAGCTTTTCCGAAAGGGGGGCGGGGCAGGGCCTTATATGCGTCGCGGAAGTTAGAGTAACAATGGTCCAAGGTCTTTCCTCCCCTGGTTGCGCAATCGATATGCTGATAAAATTTGGGGAGTCTTGTTTTCAGATTAGCCTTGTTAAAATCCCCAGCTATAATGAATGCAGCCTCCGGATAAATTGTTTCCAGTTTGCAGAGAGTTAAATAAAGTTCGTTCAGAGCCATCGATGTGTCTGCTTGGGGGGGGATATATACGGCTGTGATTATAATCGAAGAGAATTCTCTTGGTAGATAATGCGGTCTACATTTGATTGTGAGGAATTCTAAATCAGGTGAACAGAAGGATTTGAGTTCCTGTATGTTTCTTTCATCGCACCATGTCACGTTAGTCATAAGGCATACGCCCCCGCCCCTCTTTTTACCAGAAAGATGTTTTTTCCTGTCTGCGCGATGCGTGGAGAAACCTGTTGGCTGCACCGCTTCGGATTGCGTCTCTCCAGTAAGCCACGTTTCCGTGAAGCAAAGAACGTTACAGTCTCTGATGTCCCTCTGGAATGCTACCCTTGCTCGGATTTCATCAACCTTGTTGTCAAGAGACTGGACATTGGCAAGAAGAATGCTAGGGAGTGGTGTGCGCTGTGCCCGTCTCCGGAGTCTGACCAGAAGACCGCCTCGTTTCCCTCTCTTTCGGAGTCGTTTTTTTGGGTCGCTGCATAGGATCCACTCCGTTGTCCTGTTTGTAAGGCAGAACACAGGATCCGCGTCGCGAAAAACATATTCTTGGTCGTACTGATGGTGAGTTGATGCTGATCTTATATTCAGTAGTTCTTCTCGACTGTATGTAATGAAACCTAAGATGACCTGGGGTACTAATGTAAGAAATAACACGTAAAAAAACAAAAAACTGCATAGTTTCCTAGGAACGCGAAGCGAGGCGGCCATCTCTGTCGGCGCCGGAAGTACTTAGGCCTCCGAAGTTCAGCAAGATGTGTTTGTTTGTCTGTCTCTCTGTCACCATGAGATGTGAAGGAACAAACCTTCCTAACATAATGTGTTCTGCTCTGTGTTTTAATGAGAATACATTTCTATTTGGATATGTGGATGTGGAGGTGGTTGTCAGACAGACACAGAGAGATAGGGAAGAGATATGAGATTTAAATTGTGAATACAGGGTGTTATTTACATGTATGGGAAGCGGCAAGACAATAGAGATTATAGAGACCATAGCATTTATGACTATAAACTATTGATACTATGGATGCTGAGGGACTGTAAATGCTGAGGGACTATAGATTCTGTAGGGGCCATAGATGCTGTAACTATTGGGACTATGGATGCTATTAGGACTATCGATGCTCAGGGACTACAGATGCTCAGGGACCATGGATACTGTAGAGACTATAGAGGAACTGCAGAAGATACATATAATGTGGAAGAAGGCTAGAGCTAGTCTTAGAGAGAAGACTAGAGCGAGGGTAAGTATTGGTACCATGCCCCGCTGACAGCTGTCTGTAGGCATTTACCACAGAAATGTCTACATAGCCTGCAGCCACATTCCAAGATACAGTGGCTTCACCCCCTTGGCATTTTTCATATTTTGTTGCCTGGAATAAAAATGCATTTTTTGGGGGATTGTATCATTTGATTTACACAACATGCCTACCACTTTGAAGATGCAAAATATATATTTTTTGAGAAAGACAAGAAATAAGACATAAAGACAGAAAACTTGAGCATGCATAACTATTCATCCCACCAAAGTCAATACTTTGCAGAGCCACATTTTGCAGCAACTACAGCTGCAAGTCTCTTGGTGTATGTCTCTATAAGCTTGGAACATCTAGACACTGGGATTTTTTTCCCATTCTTCAAGGCAAAACAGCTCCAGCTCCTTCAAGTTGGATGGGTTCCGCTTGTGTACAGCAATCTTTAATTCATACCACAGATTCTCAATTGGATTGAGGTCTGGGCATTGACTAGGCCATTCCAAGACATTTAAATGTTTCCCTTAATCCACTCGAGAGTTGCTTTAGCAGTATGCTTAGGGTCATTGTCTTGCTGGAAGTTGAACCTTCATCTCAGTCTCAAATCTCTGGAAGACTGAAACAGGTTTCCCTCAAGAATTTCCCAGTATTTGGCGCCATTCATCATTCCTTCTGACCAGTTTACCAGTCCCTACCAATGAAAAACATCTCCACGGCATGATGCTGCCACCTCCATGCTTCACTGTGGGGATGGTGAGGTGTTGGGATTTGAGCCAGACATAGTGTTTCCTTGATGGCAAAATAGCTCAATTTTAGTCTCATCTGACCAGAGTACCTTCTTCCCTCTTTTTCTTTAAGCAATGGCTTTTTTCTAGCCACTCTTCCGTAAAACCCAGCTCTGTGGAGTGCACGGCTTAAAGTGGTCCTATGGACAGATACTCCAATCTCTGCTGTGGAGCTTTGCAGCTCCTTCAGGGTTATCTTTGGTCTCTTTGTTGAATCTCTGATTAATGCGCTCCTCGCCTGGTCTGTGAGTTTTGGTGGGCAGCCCTCTCTTGGCAGGTTTGTTGTGGTGCCATAATCCTTCCATTTTTTGATGATGAATTTCATGGTGCTCCGTGGGATGTTCAAAGTTTCTTTTTTTTAACCCAACCCTGATCTGTACTTCTCCACAACTTTGTCCCTGACCTGTTTGGAGAGCTCCTTGGTCTTCATGGTGCTGCTTGCTTTGTGTTGCCTCTTGCTTAGTGGTGTTGCAGACTCTGGTGCCTTTCAGAACAGATGTATATATATACTAAGATCATGTGACAGATCATGTGACACTTAGATTGCACACAGGGGGACTTCATTGAACTATGAATACTTTTTCATATGGTGTACATATGTACATATGGAGGTACGACATAGAATTGTTGAAGATGCACATGGGTAATAAGGGAGATTACTGAGTGTGTTTGGGAATAGTACTAAGTGAATGTGTATGTAAAAGTTGTGTATGGTTGTTAGAAAGGACCTGTTAAGCTGATTAAAATTTGGATAATAAGCTGATTGATAAACATGTGGGTGTTAAACTCATTGGAATTTGGATAATAAAATGATTGATTGACATTTGGATGTTAAGAGATTGAAATGTGGATATTAAGCTGACTGTACAGAGTGAATGAGAGCTGTGTGAAAGAGGATTACTGAGTGCGTGAAAGAATTGATACTCCAACCATTCTGAGCTGAGTTTTTAGATCGATAACGTTATCTAGGGGTTCTGTCCACCACCGCCCATCGATCTACAGGTAGTGAGCAGGAGGACAGCAGGACAGGAGAAGCCATTGAAAGATATGTGTACCACTCGGGCTGCTGTGCTGTGATTGTTGCTGCGTTGTGGAGGTGAAAACCTTAATATTTATAATGTTTGTAAAGGGACTCTGTATGGAGATTTGAAAGGAGAAAGTACTATTTCTGAGGATACTGTTAAATAGAACACTAGAGTGAATATTCAAACTCCTGTATGAATAGAACACTTGTGTAGAGCTATTTGTGATGTAGAACAAATGTATAATGGGTTACTAGAGCTAAAGTAACATAATATTTGTGTAATGGATTATTATGATGATCTGAAAAATAATAATAATATACAGGCTGCACATATATGTGTGAGTGTGCAGGCTGTATATTATTATTATTTTTCAGATCATCATCCAGTATTCTGAGGAATGTTCAGAGTGGTCCCTTTATGGATCACTTGAAAATGGTAAGGTTAATAACTGTGCACTCTCCTCAAACAATAGCATGGATTTCTTTCACTGTAATAGCTACTGTAAATTGGACAGTGCAGTTAGATTAACAACAATTTAAGCTTTCTGCCCATATCAGTTATGTCTATGTCCTGGGAAATGTTATTGTTACTTATAACCTCATGCTAATCACATTAGTCTATGTTAGCTCAATCGTCCCGCGGGGTGGGACACCGATCCAGTAGAGGTTTTAACAGCTGGATCTGGGCACTTTTAATTAATAATATCCTCTTAAGTCTACCCCCTCCTTTTTCGAACATTCTGTTAAAAATCGCACAACTTTTCAGCGTCCTGCTACTCATGCCAGGAATATAGTATATGCATATGATTAGTATGTGTGGATAGAAAACACTCTGAAGTTTCTAAAACTGGTTAAATCACGGCTGTGACTATAACAGATCGTGTGTTTCATCGAAAAGCGCAAGAAAAACTGCACTCTGAAAGCTAAAAATAATTTCCATGCGTCACTTTCAAGGGGTTGTTAAAAGGGCACAAAATTAATTATGGACCTGCATGCAATTCCTACAGATTCCACACGATTTTCCAGGGACTTTTTTGTTGGTAAATCCAACTAACTGGATTCAATTTCTTCCGGTCTCCGCCAGGATGTTGTGAGGTGCACATTTTCAGCCATTGATTTGAAGACGAGGAGCTATTGAATATACATCGCCCTGTAATCATTTTGATAGATTATAAACGTTTACTAATACCTAAAGTTGGATTACAAAAGTATTTCGAAGTGTTTTGTGAAAGTTTATCGTCGACTTTTTTAATTTTAAAAAATGACGCTGCGTTTTAAAACAATGTTTTTTTCTGAATTACACAGCTTCCATAGAAAGCTATTTTGTGTATATATGGACCGATTTAAACGAAAAAAAGACCCAATAGTGATGTTTATGGGGCATATAGGAGTGCCAAGAAAGAAGCTTGTCAAAGGTAATGAATGTTTTATATTTTATTTCTGCGTTTTGTGTAGTGCCGGCTACGCTAAATCTTTGTTTACGTCGCATTCAGGCATTTTGGGGTGTTGCATGCTATCAGATAATACCTTCTCATGCTTTCGCCGAAAAGCATTTTAAAAATCTGACTTGTTGGCTAGGTTCACAACGAGTGTAGCTTTAATTCAATAACCTGCATGTGCATTTTGATGAACGTTTGAGTTTTAACGAGTACATTTAGCATTTAGCGTAGCGCATTTGCATTTCCAGGTGTCTACTTGAGACATCTGCGTCTCAAGTAGGAGCAAGAAGTTTTAACTGCACTCCTAAGACACCTGCCTCAGGAAGCCTTCCAAAGGGAGAGATACAGAATCATTGATAAACATGAAAAAAAAAGACAGCAGACATAGCAGACATTCCATCAGTCCTTGAAGAAAGACAATAAACATGTACTTAGTTTTCGCTATGCTACATTTGAATCAGTCCTAAAAATTGTTAATCAAGTTTACTGCATCATGGGCAGGAAGTCTCAATAAACCAATGCGTATACAGAATTATTTATACGTCAGACACATCAGATGATATGGTGTCCCGTGAAACTGAAGTGGGCACCTTTTAAAGTAAACAACTCTCTTGTAATCATAATCTCTTTTACCTGCGGCATTGATATACAATTATGTACAAACTATCCCTCATTTCCCCACTGTGTCTCTCACAGCCTGTTTGAGCTCAGTATGTACTGGCGGTACATTCTATTGTTCCACAGGAAGGCTATCTCTAACCCAAACAAAATCAAATCAAATGTATTTATGTAGCCCTTCTTACATCAGCTGATATCTCAAAGTGCTGTACAGAAACCCAGCCTAAAACCCCAAACAGCAAGCAATGCAGATGTAGAAGCACAGTGGCTAGGAAAAACTCCCTAGAAAGGCCAAAACCTAGGAAGAAACCTAGAGAGGAACCAGGCTATGAGGGGTGGCCAGTCCTCTTCTGGCTGTGCCGGGTGGAGATTATAACAGAACATGGCCAAGATGTTCAAATGTTCATAAATGACCAGCATGGTCAAATAATAATAATCACAGTAGTTGTCGAGGGTGCAGCAAGTCTGCACCTCAGGAGTAAATGTCAGTTGGCTTTTCATAGCCGATCATTAAGAGTAACTCTACCGCTCCTGCTGTCTCTAGAGAGTTGAAAACAGCAGGTCTGGGACAGGTAGCACGTCCGGTGAACAGGTCAGGGTTCCATAGCCGCAGGCAGAACAGTTGAAACTAGAGCAGCAGCACAACAACAGATGACTTAATCACGAGAGCAGTGGAACAGGCCTTGAAAAGTGAGCAGCCTCTAATTTAATATCAGCCCCAATGCTCAATCCCTCTGTTTTATTCCTTCAAATTACTAAAATATTGCATTATTGGATTGCCATCTGAAAGCCAATTACCATTCACTTTGTTACTTTCACTAATTTCCATAATCTGTTTCCTTCCACTAGTAAGTACTCCTTTCTTCCCAACAGGAAGACCTTCTCAATCTATTACTTATACAAACGGATCACTCTCAAACAACATTCCGCTTTTCCCCCCACTGCAAATTTTTTAAACAAAACAAAACAAACATGATAAATTTACGTTGCCATTGTTTTCATTTTAGTATACCTTCAAAAAGTTACTCTATATTTTTATTGCCAATCACTGTTGGATATTCATTTCTTCTTCAATATTTAATAAATTTATATTATTTTAAGATTCATATGTAATGCTTTGAAGGGATCAATATGTATTAACTTGAAAATGTATCACTAAACCAGTTAGGCACATTTGGGCAGACTTTATACATTTTGAACAGAAGTGCACTGATTCATTGGATCAGTCTAAAACTTTGCACATACACTGCTGCCATCTAGTGGCCAAAATCGAAATTGTGCCTAACCTGAAATAATACATTGTGAACTTTCTCTTGCATTTCAAAAATGATGAAAAAAAATAATAATCTTTGTATTATCTTTTACCAGATCTAATGTGTTGTTCTCCTACATTAATTTTACATTTCCACATACTTCAAAGTGTTTCCTTTCAAATGGTTTCAAGAATATGCATATTCAGGCTTCAGGTCCTGAGCTACAGGCAGTTAGATTTGGGTATGTCATTTTAGGCAAGAATTGGGGGGAAAAAAAGGGTCCGATCCTTAAGCGGTTGGGACCTCCCAAATTAAGCAAGGCCTGGTCATTTTGTTTGTGTTTACCCTACGATTTTTGCTACACACATGCCAGCACCCACACAGAACCCACCTGTTAATGAATATTTGTTGGTGGTTAATACTACGTTTGATTTAGAAGTGAGGGGTCTTTTTATTTGGTTTTAGTGTGTTTATCACAAGTTAGAAAGGATGCTGTACACCAATGAAAGTTTCTATTGTCAGTTTTGGTTGCACAAATTCTCTTGATTAGAAGAAATGTACTGAAAAACCCAATGTAAACCCAATACACAAAATGTTTGAAATGTTTGAAATATCTTGAAATAATGTCTGAAGTACAGGAAAACAAAAACTTCTTAACCTCTCTAGGGTAGGGGGCAGCATTCGGAATTTTGGATGAAAAGCATGCCCAAATTGAACGGCCTGCTACTCGCGCCCAGAAGATATGATATGCATATAACTGGATAGAAAACACTCTAAAGTTTCTCAAACTGTTAAAATAGTGTCTGTGAGTATAACAAAACTGATTTAGCAGGTGAAAACCTGAGAAAAATCCATTCAGGAAGTAGTTATTTTTTTGGTTTTGTTGTTTTCTATTCAATGCCATTACAGTATCCATTGACATAGGACTCCCTTTTCAGTTCCTATGCCTTCCACTAGATGTCAATAGTCTTTAGAAATCGTTTCAGGCTTGTATTCTTATAAATGAGAGAGTAAGACCAGTCTGAACGAGTGGACCCTAAAGTGACGCAGAGTTTTTTCAGGCGCATGTGCATTTCTTGTTTACCTTTTATATTGACGACGTCATTGTCCAGTTGAAATATTATAGATAATTTAGGCTAAAAAACAACCTGAGGATTGAATATAAACATCGTTTGACATGTTTCTATGAACTTTACGGATACAATTATGATTTTCTGTCTGATTATTTTGACTGAGTTTGAGCCTGTGGATTACTGAAGAAAACACGCTAACAAAATTGAGGTTTTTGGATATAAAGAGACTTCATCGAACAAAAGGAACATTTATTGAGTAAATTAATGTCTTCTGATTAACACCATATGAAGATCATCAACGGTAAGGGATTCATTTTATCTCTATTTCTGAGTTTTGTAACGCTTATGCTTGGGTGGTTACTGTTCGTAATAATTTGTCAACTGGGCTATGTTCTGGGCTAGGTATGCTTTTGCCAAAAAGGATTTTATAAATATGACACTGCGGTTGGTTTAACAAGAAGTTAATTTTTAAACCTATGTAAAATATGTTTTGTTTTCTGAATTTTTATAATGAGCATTTCTGTAATTGAATTTGGCGCTCTGCAACCTCACTGGATGTTGGCCAGATGGGACGCTAGCGTCCCACATACCCTAGAGAGGTTAATAGGGCTGACCTCTGTTTTGACTTCCTAATGAGGCCTGATCACTCTCACTAGTAATACAGCAAACATTGTTTATTTGTAATTTTTTTATGGGCTATGTAAAAACAAAAAAATAGGAAGTAATTTATAATTTATCAACAGTCCTATGTGTGATTCGAACCACGAGAAGGACATAGAGAGAGCTGTATCACGTCTATTTTACCATTACATTATGGGATAGTTATTTCCTTATGGAGTTATCAAGAGATCATTTGATTTGTTATTCTAATTTGTTTATTTTTGATTTAACAGGCAGTGTTATTCTTTTTGTGGATGCATGAATCACAATGTGAGTCATGTGTCCAAAGGGGGAATTACCAGACCCCTGGGGCCCATTGGTAAATATGCTTATTGATTTTCTTCATATGCCTGCATGTAAAAGCAAAAAGGAGATGTTGGTAATGGAGGATCAAATCAAATCAAATCAAATGTATTTATATAGCCCTTCGTACATCAGCTGATATCTCAAAGTGCTGTACAGAAACCCAGCCTAAAACCCCAAACAGCAAGCAATGCAGGTGTAGAAGCACGGACAGTTACTCCAAATGGTTTGTAGTTTTCCCCACATCAAGTGATATATGTGCATTGCTGTTGTTGTTTTCTTTTCTTGTTTTTGTCTTGCTTCAATAACAAATCTCACCAGATTGGGTCTGCTGGATATTTTGGATTTCTCCCTAAGGATTAGCCCTCTAACTCCCTGACCAGTAACTATGCAATGAAGTCACTAAGATGATAGGGGAGTATAAGCCAAATTTGGGAGGGGGGGGGGGGTGTATTCAACTGTGTGTTGTTATTGTTTTAGAAATCTGGATTTCCTGAATTACAAATGCCCTAAACTAAACTGTTGTTCTGGTCTGTCCTCTCTCAAGGTTTTGGCGAAGGTGACCACAGATGGTATCAGATGCATGGAAGATAATTTGGTCAAGCACAGTGTGAACCTCAACACCACCTCTAAGCAGCTGAAAATGGCAAAAATGGTCATCTAAACCCTTAACCCTTTTACATTATGTGGAACACTGAGCTGATGAGCAAGCACCAACCCTTTGAATTACTTGGCATAATTGTTAACTTCTTGATGCACCCATCCCATTAGCAGGATTTTCGTCAACATCCGCTGAATTGCAGAGTGCCAAATTCAAATTCAATTACTCAAAATATTTAATTTTCATGAAATCACAAGTGCAATATAGCAAAACACATCTTAGCTTGTTGTTAATCCACCTGGCGTGTCAGATTTCAATAAAGCTTTTCGTTGAAAGCATACCAAGCGTTTATGTAAGGACATCTCTCTCAGCAAACCAAACATTACAAACAGCTAGCAGCCAAGTAGATTGGTCACGAAAGTCAGAAAAGCAATAAAATGAATTGCTTACCTTTGATGATCTTCGGATGTTTGCACTCACGAGACTCCCAATTACACAATAAATGTTCCTTTTGTTCCATAAAGATTATTTTTGTCCAAAATACCTCCATTTGGTTGGCGTGTTATGTTCAAAATACCTCCATTTGGTTGGCGTGTTATGTTCAGAAATCCACAGGCTCGAGCGGTCACGACCAGGCAGACGAAATTTCCAAATAGTATCCGTAAAGTTCGTAGAAACATGTCAAAGGTTTATTTAATAATCAATCCTCAGGTTGTTTTTACAATATATAATCGATAATATTTCAACCGGACTGTACCTTCTTCAATAGGAGAGAGAGAGAAAACGTCTGCTCCAAGCGGTTGCGCATGCAAAATGCTGCTGGCACCCAGCCATCCAATGACGCGATGTGATCTTTGTCGCTCATTTTTCAAAATAAAAGCCTGAAACTATGTCTAAAGACTGTTCACAACATGTGGAAGCCATAGGAAAAGGAATCTGGTTGATATCCCTTTAAATGGAGTGAAGGCAGGCAATGGAACAGAGCTTTCAGGAAAAACAGCACTTCCGGGTTGGATTTTCGCCTGCAATATCAGTTCTGTTATACTCACAGACAATATTTTGACCGTTTTGGAAACTTTAGAGTGTTTTCTATCCTAATCTGACAATTATATGCATATTCTAGATTCTGGGCCTGAGAAATAGGCAGTTTCATTTGAGTACGTTTTTCATCCAAACATCAAAATTCTGCCCCCTACACTCAACAGGGTTATATATTTTGACTAAGTTGATGTCCCAGGGACAGTTAGTGAAAAACATCGGTCAATGCAACCCAATTGTGGTAAAATAGATATGGAAACAACGGTTAACGTTGAGATATTTATTCACCTCTGAATCTACAGAACCCTTGTGTATGTGTGTATTTTTGATATTCACTCCCATTAATAGAAGTATAACCTTTATTATGATTATAGAATTACCATACTAATTGGATTGTACAACCCAGAATGAAGGGTTTGAAATTATGAAGTGTATGTTTTTTTGTGTGTCGATTTCCCTTACTTTAACAGGAGTATAGGATATTTTGATATAGAAGCTAAAATCTAAATTCTTACATTAAAATATACAGATTATTATCACGCAAGAGATAAGAGGATGGAATGTAATGGGAATTTTAATGTTTGTGCTTTTCTTATAACTAATATCTGTGTTCTATTCATATGTTGTTCTACAAGCCAATTTCTGTGTTCATGCAAGTGGCTGACTGAATGAATCCTTACTATCAGTAGCTGCAATTTGGCAGTACGCCCATGACCTTATTTTGAGAACGAACTAAAGATATCTCAATTTCAAGGTCTCAGCTTAGAGAGAAGAAGCCTCGTGAGGTGTTGGTCTGTCGCATGTTATGAACCAGTATTGGTTGGTCACATGAATGAAATAAAACGGTAATGATGAAATAATTATGCTAAATCATGCAAATATAACGTGTCTGTATAGCCGTATATAAGACAACTGCTGGGACTGCCCAGGCAGAGCTCCTGATTGACATGCGTACAATGGTGCATTGAGTTGGTTGAAACCTCTCCAGCACAGTGACAATAAACAATGATTCATTTAAGATTGACTTTGGGTGGCCCTGTATAAGAATTTCCACGACATGTGTTCGGGTTGTTTTGATGTAATGTTTTACGATTGGGATTTATCTCTGCCCCATCAACCACTGTGGTTGTGACACTTAGGATCAGAGATGATTAAGGGGATATCTAGGCGCATCATCAACGTAGGCACATCATTACTGTGCTTGCATCCAAAAATGCCAGCCTATTACCTATATAGTGCACTACTTTTGTGCACTACCCATACGGTTCTGGTCAAAGTAGGGCCCTATATAGGGTATTGATTGCCATGTATGATTCAACCTGTGTGAACTCCAAAGGTCCATGAAGCTTATATTACTAATAATGAACTGGACCTCTAAGCCCTGCGGGCAGAAGAGTGTTGTATATTTCCTGAAGGGTTTAGCTGTGTGTGAACAAGAGCTTGTATAGCCACTTTACATAGCAAGAAATGAAGGGCCATTATGGAGCCTGGTAAAGTGGAAAGTAATGAGGAGAAGGACTCAGAGAAAAGTAATCAACACAGTAGGAGAGGAATCAATTAAATTATGAAATGAAGAAAGTGAGTGGGAGAGAGAGAGGGGGAGAGGTAAGAAGCGAGTGAGAGAAATAGAGAAAAAACTAGCGACACAGAAATGAAAAGAAAGACAAGAAAATCTGTACCTCTCTCTGATATAAAATATTAGGCTCTGAGTCATTTGCATCAATCTAGTCTCGTAGCTCTGCTAGCTCTATCAATCTCAAGCTTTGAAACACAGGTAGTACATATACAGTGCCTTCGGAAAGTATTCAGAACCCTGTAATGTAACAAAATGTGGAAAATATCAAGAGGTCTGAAACTTTCCGAAATCACTGTACGAGCCATGTTACAATTCCCACCAAGAGGGTTAACCCTATTGTCCCAATGGTAGGGTGATGGGGTAGTATTCCACAAGTGATATTCATCTGAGAAATATCAATGATTATAAAGAACATTAGCAAATGTAGGCTATCTAATGGGGGGGCATTTTCCATTAAGATTAAAATTGCCACATCAAAACCAGCTGAGGCACCATTCAATTCCTATTTAGGTTATTTTCTCCATGTGCTTGCCAAGCACCAAGCCTAGAACTACACATCTAGACAAAGGCTAATTCTATCACTAATAGGCCTAGGCCCAGTATTATTTCATTCAAAGTACTGCATTTGGTTATTTATTCAAATAAACTTGCATCATCATGTTATTGTCTGTGAACAATATGTTTATCATGGGTTCTGTCACATAGTCTACGATAAGTGTAGATATTAATTGGCTTCTTCAGTTCAGCTGAATAGGATAAAACAATTATCAGCCAACAATGCACAACTTTGATCTCGACATATAAGGTTGGTTATAAGAAATCACATGCAGGACCGGATGGGGGGTAACATAAGGCGTTTGGAGAGCGAGACAAATCACCATGTGCACCTTTTCCACTAATGGCTACCGTCAACACCACACAGACCGATCCTCCTGAGAACAGGACTCCTCTCTTTCAACTGGACACATGAAGGAACAGTTATTGGATCATCATTTTCTGTGAAATCTAAACAGTAGTGAAAACACTTTTGATTTCTTATTTTTTGGGTGGTAAAGTCTGTCATCATTCTGTTAATCAGGATCGACCGATTGGTGAGACAGACTAACCGACAAACTCGCCCTTTGGCGCGTAAGGATAAGTACACACCTTCCAACCAATAAAACGCCCAGTAGGCGAAACAAAAGCGCCAGTCGTGCCCTCCTAGCCGACCAGTAGTGCTTTGTGAAGTTTTCAGCACCACGAACCAGAGAACAGAGACAGTCACAGACGCGGGCGACAATAGTATAACCATGGAGCCATCCACTGTCCCCGGTGCTGAACCGGCTGATTTCGAGTTGTACTCGGTGATTCCATCCAATGTCACCTACCCGGACGACGAGATGGGGTTCGAGCCCAACGGAGGAAACTACACCCATCAGCTCCCGGTTCAGAGCGCCTCCAATATTATAGTAGCCATCTCCATCACGGCGCTCTACTCCGTTATCTGCGTTGTGGGATTGCTCGGGAATGTCCTTGTGATGTACGGTGTGGTGAGGTAAGGGCTTTCTACTGGAACTCTACTTAGCCTACTATCATTGGTGACAACTTACTTTTGATATTGTATGCCTATTATTGTCCGTATGAAAATGTGTGAATGCATATCCTTTTGGGGAAATGCATGATAGAAAAAGTGCTTTTCTCCCAAAAACTTTTAGGCTATAAAGGAATCGTTTATTTCGTATGGAAATTCAGTTTTTTTTTAATAGTACAATATTTTATGTGTGCCTCACCATGTTAGCTAAGCATAACGATGATTTGTCAAATGTAAGCACAGAAAATCAATCTTCGGTGACTTGACGTTGCTACACATACATTGTTTGGCAAAAAAATATATACTTTGCTTTCGTTCAACGATGATACATTTCTGCTGGTGAAACAGTGAATCAATGTTTACTCGCGCTTGAGAACCAGAGGAAAGATATGGAGTCTGGTGGAGTGTGTGTGCTTTTGTGTGTGTGTGCGCGTCTACTAGCCTACGTGCATGCTTCGGACTCGCTTTTATATTTCACATGCAGTCGTCCTCAGTTCAGGCCGATTTCACAGTGCACGCGCGCGCAGGGGCGCACACACACACACACACACACACACACACACAGACACACACACACACGCACACACAGCATATGGCTGGAGAGCTGGGCCAGGTCAAGCAGGGAGTCTCTTTTACCTCCATCTCTAGCTGGTAAATATGACGGCTTTCTTTCGTTTGATTTAGTTTGAAGTGAAAGGATTATACTTAAAATAATCCTCAAATTGGGCTAGCTTTAAAACATATTTTATTTTAAATGCTCCAACTTTACAGACATTAAGATCAACATGATTCAAATTGCAATTACTGCCATTATTATTGGCTATTCCCGATCTGCACCCTCCCTTAATTTAAATAGTATTGATGTCAGTGATGTGGTTACTGTTTACGATGACCTTACCATGCTGAGTGTACCCTTAAGGAGAATAATTATGCCCACATAACTAAACTGCTTGAACCACTGCACCACAGGCGACTCCCTCTGACATGTTTAAAGACATGGCAGGCTATGGCCAAACTTTGGGGACTAAACCCTCACAGTGTACTAAACTGAACCCTATTAGTCTACTAAACTGTCTGGCATTATAAGACAGTGAGTGTCAAGTCTAGTAAACTGGATGTCCAGTCTAATGCACTTACTTCCTCTGATGTCTACTAATAGCTTTATTGCCCACTGCAGTCAGACATTATAGAACAGTGACCAGTCTAGTAGCTCTGAATCCACTAATAGCTTTAGGGTTGTGGTCAATTCGGATTTGTTTTATTTAATTTATTTCCAACAATGAATTTGAATTGAATTGGCTAAATCCCACAGGAAGCAGAATTTGAATTGAAGGAAGTATAATTGGATTATAACCAATTAAAACAAATTCAACTAAGATGTGAAACATCAAAATATTTTATCAAAAGGTTATGCCACTTATTAAAGCAAAGAATAGACATACCATTTCAAATATTAATTAGATGATAACTCAACGATGTCAAGCAGTATTTTTCTTTGCCGTGAAATGTTAGATTCTTCCCTTCCATACTGCAGTGTTTAACCTAATGCATTCTGGCATTTTTCTTTCTTTCTAACATTTTGAACATTAAGGGAATAATGGATAATTATAGACAACCCACAACACAATTGTAGAATATTTCCATACCACTATAATTATTTACAATTATTTTACGAGAATGAGTTTTGAAAATGAAAATGTTCAACCTTATGTTATGCGGAGTGAAACAGGGGAACCCAAGAGCAGACTCAGATTAGGAAACTGAGATGAAGTAAGCAAGGTATTTATTGAAACACAGGGGGAAGATGGAGTGCAGGCCAGGGGAAGCTCGGGTGGGTTGCAAGGAACCATATGCGGAGGCTGAGGCTGTAGCGAGAGGGGTTTAGACAGGGTAAGCAGGTCCGGAGGGGAATCCAAGGGAGTAGTAGAGTGGGGAATCCAGGAGAGGATGACAAGACGTGGAACTGTGGAGAGGGACCACAGTCAGAGCGGGCGGAACTGTAGTGGAGAGGAAAACAGCACCAGGCAAAGAAAACAGGCACAACAGGCTCTAACAGTAACAAATGAATAGAAGCATAGACTGACTGAGCAGAGATTACGATCTGGCAGCGTGTAAGTGGCAGGGCTGAGTATTTGTCGAGGTCTTGATTATGGAACAGGTTACAGCTGGTGGGGATCTGCTCTGACTCCAGCACACCTGTCTCCGCCCGTACAATCACACACACACACTGAGAGAGAGAGTACTGTGGCAGCAGGTCAAGGAGACACAGAATTAGCAGTAGAGGACATTGTAAGAGCAGATGGGACACCTTATGCTAAATGGTATTGTAATCTTACATGATTTTCCATTTAAAATTTACACAGAAACCAAACCGGCTGCATGCGTGTGCCATCGTGCGCCATCGTGCTCCATCGTGCGCCATTGTGCGCCATCGTGCATAAATGTATTTTGTCTCCCCACACCAAACGCGATCACAACACGCAGGTTAAAATATCAAAACTCTGAACCAATTACATTAATTTGGGGACAGGTCGAAAAGCATTAAACATTTATGGCAATTTAGCTAGCTAGGTGTTGCTAGCTAATTTGTCCTGGGATATAAACATTGAGTTGTTTTTTATCTGAAATTCACAAGGTCCTCTACTCCGACAATTAATCCACACATAAAACGGTCAACCAAATAGTTTCTAGTCATCTCTCTTCTCTAGGCTTTTTCTTCTCTTGACTTTACATTGCGATTGGCAACTTTCATAAATTAGGTGCATTACCGCCACTGAGCTCGTTCGTCTTTCAGTCACCCACGTGGGTATAACCAATAAAGAGATGGCACGTGGGTACCTGCTTCTTTAAACCAATGAGGAGATGGGAGAGGCAAGACTTGCCGCACAATCTACATAAAAAATAGAACTGACTTCTGTTTTAGCCCTTGGCAATGCAGACGCTCGTTGGCGCGCGCGAGCAGTGAGGGTGCAATAATTGAATAATATAGATTTCTAACTTTATTTAGCAGCTCTAGCCTTTAGCTCAGTGTGAATGTTGCCTGTAATACATGGCTTCTGTTTGGGGTATGTACGTACAGTCACTGTGGGGACGACGTCATCGATGCACTTATTGATAAAGCCAGATGTGGTGTACTCCTGAATCTCATCGGAAGAATCCTGGAACATGTTCCAGTCTGTGCTAGCAAAACAGTCCTATAGTTTAGCATCTGTTTCATCTGAACACTTTTTTATAGACCTAGTCACTGGTGCTTCCTGCTTGAATTTTTGCTTGTACCACGAATCAGGAGGACATGGTCAGATTTATGGTCAGATTTGCCAAATGGAGGGCGAGGGAGAGCTTTGTATGCATCTCTGTGTGTGGAGTAAAGGTGGTCTAGAATTATTTTACCTCTGGTTGCACGTTTAACATATTGAAAGAAATTCGGTAAACCTGATTTCAGTTTCCCTGCATTAAAGTCACCGGCCACTAGGAGCGCCGTCTCTGGATGAGCATTTTCCTGTTTGCTTATGGCGGAACATTTATTTATTTTACAGCTCATTTATTGCGGTTTTAGCTCCATCCTCGCTCTGTGGTGGTATATAGACAGCTACGGGAAAAAAACAGATGAAAACTATTTGAGTAAATAGTGAGGTCTGCAGCTTATCATAAGATACTTCACCTCAGGCAAGCAAATCTTTGAGACTTCCATAAATATCGTGCACCAACTGTTGTTTACATAAATGCAATGGCCCCCGCCCCGTGTCTTACCAGAGGCTGCTGTTCTGTCTTGCTGATAGAGTGTATAACCCGCCAACTCTATGTTCTTAATGTTGTCGTTCATTCACGACTCGTGAAGCATAAAAACAGTTTTTAATGTTCCGTTGGTAGGATATACCTGCTTTCAGTTCGTCCCATTTATTTTCTAGCGATTGAACGTTAGCTAGCAGAACGGAGGGCAAGGGCAGGTAAGCCACTCGTCGCCTGGTCCTCACAAGGCACCCTGATCTTTTGCCTCAGAATAGTTTCCTTCTCCAGCGAGTCACGTGGACCAGGGCCTGGTCGGATGTCAAAAGTATATCTCTCGCGTCCGACTCATTGAAGAAAAACTCTTGTTCAGTTTGAGGTGAGCAATCCCTGTTCTGATGTTTAGGAGTTATTTTCGTCACAGGAGATGGTAGCAGCAACATTATGTACAAAACAAGTTACGAACAACGCAAAAAAAAAAATTGCATGATTGATTGAGGGCCAATAAGACGGCAGCCCTACCCTCCTGCAATGGTGACCAGGCCACTGTGGATCCTGCAGATGGACTGAGTGTCTTTAGAGTTGGGCTCAGTGACCAGAGGGTGGATACCAACCTACACTGCCAGGACGTTTTCTCTCCTCTCATCTCCTTTCTATATCAGGGCTGAGGTACAATAGTTGCAGACTTCGTTCAGAATTAAGCTGATGTCTTCCTCTCTGGGGATGGTGTAGGCAGTGACGTCAGAGGGCGTGTCAGTCGTCCGTGATGGTCATCATCTCCCAGGGCAGGAAGAACATGACACGGCCATCGCTGGTTGCCGGGTCCAGGAGACCCATCATGTCAGGACTGTAATAACCAGGGATGACTATGTGAACCCCAGCACTGGGCTGACAGATTTTAGCGTTCTTCCCGTCATCCATTTTCCTTAGAGTGTCAGTGAACAGTTCCGTGGAGTTGATGACACATTTGGCTCTGACGTCAAATACATTTCCTGTGATAACGTCCCTGCAGCGTGCCCCACAGATCTTCTCCTTGCCCATCTCAGCACTTGTCTTCTTCAGCAGGTGGACCACCTCTGTGTACTGTAGTTAACGATTGCAGCAGTGTGTCTGGCTGTTGTCAGGGCAATCTGCATTGTTATGCTGTCCATCATAGTAGACGATGGCTCCCACCAGCTTGTCTTTCTTCAGCACGGGGAAGAGTTCCAGGGCCTTGTTCTTACTGAGGACAGAGCTACTCTTCAGACACTGGCCTCCAGCCACCAGGTCTTACATCTTTATACTAGCTCAGTAGTATGGCAGCTGCCACCATTTGTAAACATGGAACATAATGGGTAGTGGGGCGATGAGCGGCGATGTCTAGCAGGTTGGAGCGCTCATGGAGAGCATCTTTCACCATCATGTATTGTTCATAATCTAATGTAATAATGGCCTTTTGGAGGTAGTATACTCTTCCGTGGCTGAGCTTGGTGCTCCGGCTGCTGGTCCCCGATGAGAAATCATTCCTCTCCACCAGGGCAGTCTTAAGGTTACGTGTGACAACACATCCGGAGCCCGCGGCCTGTCCCCTTATGACGAGGACATCAAACTCTTCAGTGTCTTGCAGGGTGGAGAGCTGAGCCTTTCTGGTTGGGAGCTCATCTTTAAATGGCTGCTGTAATTCCCCCTTCCGCTGCTACATACACCAGCCTGTGCCCATTTATTCTGTGGCTTTCTGTATTCTGACAGTTTGTGTTAGGCCCAGAAGAGCAGCGGCCGTCCCGGTCCGCATGATAGCTGTCCCTTTCAAGGCCTTCCAGAAGGCCATTGATCCTGATCCTGGAATGATTTTTAATGTTCAATTGATGATAACAACAGCAGGAGAGCCAGGGCGTCAACTGAAAACGGTGATACAATTCACAATATGATTTTTTAAATGTTTTATGGTGATGTGTAGAATAAGTAAGCCATTTGAATTTCAATGAATTTCTTTGAATTCAATTCCACTTCCTTTCATTCAAATTCTATTAAAATTCTGCGGCCTGTTGAGTGTATCCAACTCAAATTCAATTCAAATTCATGAATTGAATTGGAAATAAAGAGCAATCTGGATCTTAATTCAGAATTGACCCCAATTCTGTAATATATTATAGTTCAATGGAGCTTGACGGTAAGAGCCAGTAGGCTACCAACAGTACGAACCTTTCTCTCTGGTTGTCAGGAAAAATATACATCTAATGGCCTCTTCTGCTGTCTACTGTGAGATAATGAAAGGGGTTTTCATGACAAAGGACATTTGTTGGTTTCTCCTAGAGCCATATATTTTTAAGAGAGTTCGGCCAGGTTTTAGAACGGACTCCATGTTTATAATGCATGCCCAATACATTCCGTCTTTATTCTCAAAGTGTTGGCAATGTAACAATATGATACTGACTCCAACAGTTCCCTATGAAATAACCCGCTATAAACAAGCACAACCGAACATACCATCTAGCCACAACCACTTTAATGCCTTCTGCATTCTGCATTCTTCTTCTTCTTCTTCTTTTTTTTGCACATGGACTGCCGTTACCATGACAACCACCCCAAAATGTAAGGAGACAGAGAAAAAAAGAGAGAGAAAGATTAAAGGGAGAGATAGAACGAGGAAGATAGCAAAAAACAGAGACAGACAGACGGCGAGATAAACAGTGAGAGACAGAGAGAGAGAGAGAGAGAGAGAGAGAGAGAAAGTGGGAGAGAGAGAGAGAGAGAGAGAAACAGACAAATTTAGTATTTTATTAGGATCCCCATCAGCTGTTACTGAAGCAGCAGCTACTCTTCTTGGGGTCCACACAAAAATATAAACATGACATAATACATAACATCATTTGACAAGAACAGATCAAGGACTGAACTACACACATTTAAAATGGATAGGAAGAGTGTGGAGAAAGCTGTGACGTCGAGTTGGGTTCGATGCGTTCTAATTGTCTGGAACACAGGAAAAAAAACATTGACTAGTGGAGTAAAACGAGTGTGTTAGCCACCACAGTGAGTTGCTAATGTTCATTCACTGTGAATCGTGATTGACATTGAATATCAGTTTTAAAAGCACAGCATAGTGAGTAATTCAGCTTTTTATGAGTGTACAGTATATCCCCTCCCTCCGTTCCAGAGAGCTGTTGACTGTATCCATCTGGCTTTCCAGGTAGGCTAAATCACACACTCAAAGTATTTGAAAGAAAACCAATACTATTTGAACCCAGGTGTAGCCTGCTCCAGATTGAGAGCTAACTGGTGTGGCTGTGAAGGTTATTTTCTAGTATCCACGCTAGCATCACTTATAATGCATGCCCAATACATTACCTCATTCTGAGTGGTATTCTAGTGTTGATATTGGAACAGAGCTGAAGAAGTCCTCTGTGATTACTGACTAAGGGGACTGACGGGAGAGCTGAGAGCTGGAGCTGACACCACCACTGCTGTGGATCATTCAACTGTAACACAGCCCAGGTCTGCAGCACTCCTCCTTACCTGACAGTCAGCCATCCAAGTCACACACACACACACACACACACACACACACACACACACACACACACACACACACACACACACACACACACACACACACACACACACACACACACACACACACACACACACACACACACACACAGAAGCAGTATGAGTGTAGAGATGATTGTACCCAATGTACTATGCTATGACTTACATCTTACAACTTTTTACAATCACTAACATCCTTTTGTCCAATCTGTAGTCACATTTTCTAAACGCTAAACACAATTAGCCATCTGTTGTGGACCATACCATTAACACAATTCATGGTGTTTTCACAGAATATGCTGTCAATTCTATTTATTTTTTAATTTAAAAAATTAAGGGGAATATGCAGTTAATTAACACATTTCTAAAATGCTTACATTTTCTTTACATACAAGCTTACCCAATACCTAAGTTATGGATGTTTATTTTGTTATTTACAAATGCTTGCACACAGCATGCCAGAAATGAAGACCTAATATTCAAAACCTTAAATATAGTATAAAGTAGAGGTCGACCGATTAATCGAAATGGCCGATTAATTAGGGCCGATTTCAAGTTTTCATAACAATCGGTAATCAGCATTTTTGGACGCCGATTACATTACACTCCACGAGGAGACTGTGTGGCAGGCTGACTACCTGTTACCCGAGTGCAGCAAGGAGCCAAGGTAAGTTGCTAGCTAGCATTAAACTTATCTTATAAAAAACAATCAATCTTAACATAATCACTAGTTAACTACACATGATTGGGGATATTACTCGTTTATCTAGCTTGTCCTGCGTTGCATATAATCGATGCGGTGCCTGTTAATTTATCATCGAATCACAGCTTACTTCGCCAACCGGGTGATGATTTAACAAGCACATTCGCGAAAAAAGCACTGTCGTCGCACCAATGTGTACCTAACCATAAACATCAATGTCTTTCTTAAAATCAATACACAAGTATATATTTTAAACCTGCATATTTAGTTAATATTGCCTGCTAACATGACTTTCTTTTAACTAGGGAAATTGTGTCAGTTCTCTTGCGTTCAGTGCAAGCAGAGTCAGGGTATATGCAGCAGTTTGGGCCGCCTAGCTCGTTGCGAACTGTGTGAAGACCATTTCTTCCTAACAAAGACCGTAATTGTACATAATTATGACATAACATTGAAGGTTGTGCAATGTAACAGCAATATTTAGACTTAGGGATGCCACCCGTTAGATAAAATACGGAAAATTTCCTTATTTCACTGAAAGAATAAACATTTTGTTTTTGAAATTATAGTTTTTACCATATTAATGACCTAAGGCTCGTATTTCTGTGTGTTATTATATTATAATTAAGTCTATGATTTGATATTTGACAGAGCAGTCTGACTGAGCGGTGGTAGGCAGCAGCAGGCTCGTAAGCATTCATTCAAACAGCACTCCTGCATTTCACTCAGCATTCCTGCATTTGCCAGCAGCTCTTCGCTGTGCTTCAAGCATTGCGCTGTTTATGACTTCAATACTATAGTGCCTATAAGAACATCCAATAGTCAAAGGTATATGAAATACAAATGGTATAGAGAGAAATAGTCCTATAAATACTATAATAACTGCAACCTAAAACTTCTTACCTGGGAATATTGAAGACTCATGTTAAAAGGAACCACCAGCTTTCATATGTTCTCATGTTCTGAGCAAGGAACTTAAATGTTAGCTTTTTTACATGACAAATATTGCACTTTTACTTTTTTCTCCAACACTTTGTTTTTGCATTATTTAAACCAAATTGAACATGTTTCATTATTTATTTGAGACTAAATTGATTTTATTGATGTATTATATTAAGTTAAAATAAAAGTGTTCATTAGGTATTGTTGTAATTGTCATTATTACAGGAGTAGTTGGACCAGGGAGAGGAGTAGTTGGACCAGGGAGAGGAGTAGTTGGACCAGGGAGAGGAGTAGTTGGACCAGGGAGAGGAGTAGTTGGACCAGGGAGAGGAGTAGCTGGACCAGGGAGAGGAGTAGCTGAACCAGGGAGAGGAGTAGTTGGACCAGGGAGAGGAGTAGCTGGACCAGGCAGAGGAGTAGCTGAACCAGGGAGAGGAGTAGTTGGACCAGGGAGAGGAGTAGCTGGACCAGGCAGAGGAGTAGCTGGACCAGGGAGAGGAGTGGTTGGACCAGGGAGAGGAGTAGCTGGACCAGGGAGAGGAGTAGTTGGACCAGGCAGAGGAGGAGCTGGACTAGGCAGAGGAGTAGTTGGACCAGGACAAGGGAGAAGGAGAGGTAGGGGGAGAGGAGTAAGAATGCGTGGTGGTGTTTAAAGGAGAGTAAGAGCTGTTGTCACTGATGACGTAAGAGCCACCACCACGGACCATGTGATAAACCACGATCTATCGCTGAGAGATGCTGGTGAAAGAGTCCAGCCTAATCTCATATGGTCAACCATGGCTTCCATTATCCATAATTTTCAACAAACCAACAGGTATGTAATGCATTTCACAAGGGCTTCTCCTATCATTACTGTTGCTATGTTCCCACTGTAACTGTAGGCCACCAGACCCAATGCAAATACATATGTTGTTTTTTGTTCCTCTAAAGGACGCAACGTCTACCTCCCTCGGAGGAAGAGGAAAGCTCCTCAGTGAAGACCAAGAGCATGCCATTGTAGGATTGGTCATTGCTGACAATGCAGTAAAACCGAGAGAAATTCAGACCAGAATTGTAAAGGACAACCTGGTATTCAACAATGTGAAAGCATCATCCTGACTACCATTGCTCGGACTCTGACCAAATACAGAGTTCGAATGAAACAGTTGTACACAGTTCCTTTTGAAAGGAACAGTGAGTGGGTCAAGTAACTCCGGCACCAATACGTACCAGGTATGGTGTCTATCCAATATGTCTTGTTCTATAGTGAGATTTACACTATGGGGTCAGGGAACTCCGGCACCAATACATCCAGGTATGGTGTCTATCCAATATGTCTTGTTCTATAGTGAGATTTACACTATGCTACTCTACATGTAAACATGGGTTACAGTACATACAGTAGGACATACTGAAAAGCATTTACACATACTGTGTTTGATTCGTTTCAGAGAGTCAAGGAGTTGGAGGCTAATCAAAACTCACATGAAATAATTTATGTAGACGAGGCAGGGTTTAATTAAAAACTTCTTAGGGCTAGGCCCCTTTTTTCTCCACTTCCTGTCTGAATGACGTGCCCAAAGTAAACTGCCTGTTACTCAGGCCCAGATACCAGGATATGCATGTAATTGGTACCATTGGAAAGACAACACTTTGAAGTTTGTATAAATGTTAAAATAATGTAGGAGAATATAACAGAATAGATATGGTAGGAGAAAATCCAAATAAAAACCAACCGCAAATAGTTTTTTTGACAGCTGATGCTCTTACAATGGAAAGTATAGGGGCATACTGAATTCTAGCTCCCAGGATGCATTTCCTATGGCTCCCACAGGTGTCAGCAGTCTATGTTCAAGGTTTCAGGCTTGTAACTTCCAAAATTAATAAGAAATATCAGTTTTAGTACAGGGACACAGTCTTGGAAATGTGTGTATGTGCGAGCGATGAAGGCACCTGATAAAATCGGTTTCCTATTGAACATACTTCTTTCCGTAAGAAATATTATAGTTTGATTACATTTTAGGGTATCTGAGGAATATTTGAAACATATTTTGACTTGTTGAAACAAAGTTTAGGGGTAGATTTTCGGATTCCTTTCTCTGCCTGTTGAACGAGTGGATTACTCAAATCAATGGCGCCAACTAACCAGACTTCTTGGGATATAAAGAAGGATTTTATCTAACAAAATGACACTACATGTTATAGCTGGGATCCTTTGGATGACAAATCAGAGGAAGATTTTCAAAAAGTAAGTGAATATTTAATAGCTATTTGTGAATTTTAAAAACTGTGAGGGTGGAAAAATATTTTGATGTGGGGCGGCGTCCTCAAACAATCGCATGGCATGCTTTCGCTGTAATGGCTACTGTAAATCGGACAGTGCAGTTAAATGAACAAGAATTTAAGCTTTCAACCGATATAAGACACTTATATTTACCTAAATGTTTAATATCCATAATTTGTATGATTATTTGAATTGCACGCCCTCCAGTTGGGAAGTTGTCCCGGTAGAGGAACGTCTAGCCCTAACCTGGCAAAAGCACGTCGGCGGGGAAGAAACGTCATCGGGAAAAGGGTCACCGTTGATATGCCAGGTCAGAGAGGAGCAAATATCACAATGTGTGCTGCAATCTCGAGTGCTGGTTTGTTCCTGCAGAAATGTCAGATTGAAACCTACAACAAGCTTTTGTTCATAGATGACCTCCACCAACAACTGGTGCCAGAAGCAGAAAGGGAAAAGGTGGGGGCAGGGAACATGAGGACATTTGTGAATGTATGGGACAATGTAGCATTCCACCATACACATGCAATCACAAACAGGTTTGCAGCCCATCTAAGAATGGTTTCCCTTTTCCTCCCCCCCTACTCACCTTTCCTCAAACCCATTGAGGATTTTTTTCTGCCTGGAGGTGGAAAGTGTATGATCATCGGTCACATGACCAAATGTCCCTCCTGGATATGGATGCCGGCTGCTGACACATCTCAGCTGAAGACTGCCAGGGGTGGAAAAGGCAGGCCAAGCGTTTCTATCCAAGGTGCATAGCGAGAGACAACATAAGATGTGATGTGGATGAGAACATGTGGCCAAATGCTGAAGATGGTATAGATTAGAACACGATGGGGCATTTTAGAGTTTTTTCCCTTCTGGAACCAAAGGTCATGTATGTTGGATGTGTTGTTGATCCAAAGGTCATGTATGTTGGATGTGTTGTTGATCCAAAGGTCATGTATGTTGGATGTGTTGTTGATCCAAAGGTCATGTATGTTGGATGTGTTGTTGAACCAAAGGTCATGTATGTTGGATGTGTTGTTGAACCAAAGGCCATGTATGTTGGATGTGTTGTTGAACCAAAGGTCATGTATGTTGGATGTGTTGTTGAACCAAAGGCCTTGTATGTTGGATGTGTTGTTGAACCAAAGGCCATGTATGTTGGATGTGTTGTTGAACCAAAGGCCATGTATGTTGGATGTGTTGTTGAACCAAAGGTCATGTATGTTGGATGTGTTGTTGAACCAAAGGCCAAGTATGTTGGATGTGTTGTTGAACCAAAGGCCAAGTATGTTGGATGTGTTGTTGAACCAAAGGTCATGTATGTTGGATGTGTTGTTGAACCAAAGGTCATGTATGCTGGATGTGTTGTTGAACCAAAGGTCATGTATGTTGGATGTGTTGTTGAACCAAAGGCCAAGTATGTTGGATGTGTTGTTGAACCAAAGGCCATGTATGTTGGATGTGTTGTTGAACCAAAGGTCATGTGTGTTGGATGTGTTGTTGAACCAAAGGTCATGTATGTTGGATGTGTTGTTGAACCAAAGGTCATGTTTGTTGGATGTGTTGTTGAACCAAAGGTAATGTATGTTGGATGTGTTGTTGAACCAAAGGTCATGTATGTTGGATGTGTTGTTGAACCAAAGGTCATGTTTGTTGGATGTGTTGTTGAACCAAAGGTAATGTATGTTGGATGTGTTGTTGAACCAAAGGTCATGTATGTTGGATGTGTTGTTGAACCAAAGGCCAAGTATGTTGGATGTGTTGTTGAACCAAAGGCCATGTATGTTGGATGTGTTGTTGAACCAAAGGTCATGTGTGTTGGATGTGTTGTTGAACCAAAGGTCATGTATGTTGGATGTGTTGTTGAACCAAAGGTCATGTTTGTTGGATGTGTTGTTGAACCAAAAGTAATGTATGTTGGATGTGTTGTTGAACCAAAGGTCATGTATGTTGGATGTGTTGTTGAACCAAAGGTCATGTATGTTGGATGTGTTGTTGAACCAAAGGTCATGTATGTTGGATGTGTTGTTGATCCCTGGCAGTAATGTCATGTTGCTAATAAAGCTTTTACTGCAGCAAATCTGTCACGTACTATTTTTTCTACTGTACATTCTATAAAGTAAAGATGACTCATTCACTTTTAGATAGTATGTTGCCAAAAATGCAAACATTCGACACTCAACCAAAAAAATTGGAGTGGTTTACAGTAAAAAGAAACTGAATTATGAAAAACTATGGATTTCATATTGTCTATTGTATGCAGGCAGAACTGAAACATGAAAAGTAATGTAGTTTTTGAAATGTAATCAACTGTTAGTATTTTGAAAGCTGTTGTGCTATAATTGACTATATGTTCCTCTTGGATAGAAATCATGTGCTTTAATAGAATGTTTTGACAGAATGATTAGATATTGAGTCGGGTTTGGCGTGTTTTGATAGAATGTACGTAGAGAAAGTTTTTTTGCATTTTGAAATGTAGAGTTGGTCTTCAATGAACAAAGTGTGGTTTTGAGCAGAAATGAACTATTTGGCTAATTGTGTGATGTAGGTGTGTTGCTGTGTTAAGAGTTTAGAAAAAGTATCTTAAGTATAGGTAAACGCTTGTTAGCAATTGTTAAAAACTGTAATGGCTAATGTTACGAATGTGTGGGGGTGCAGTTGATAAAATGTCTTGCTTGAGTCGTGTAGCTGGGGAACTACAGTAGGTGGTGTGCTTGGTTTATCATTACGTAGGGAATTAGTAGAGCTGTCTCAGGGGGAAAGCTCACTCCAAAACTGTGGAGAATCATCCTATAAGTTTGAGTAAGATTACCTTCAAACTCTGGTATACACCATTAACTGCCATCGTATGGCTCTGATTAGGTTGAAATCCTTTCTTTGGAGAAGTGTTTACTCAAACACACAAAGATGATAAATTCCAGCCTGAAATATTGTACCCAGTGGAGTGGAAGCTTTATTGGGGTGTTTTTTAGGATGGGTGTGAGTTAACACCAGCTCCCGTGTCTTGCTGCATGTCTCCTCTCTTACTCGGTAGAGTGCGTGTGATCTACTTCTGTCCCGTCAGCTTGAAGAACACAGCGAGAGCTCTGGGATGAGTAGTGTGTGTTTGGTCAGGGAGGCGGTGGGAAGCGATGAGGGGTAGAGGGCACTGCCACAGAGTATGGAGAAAACAGCGGGGGAGAGATTATGACAGATCAGACTTCCTGCTGCAAAGACAAATTGTTACACCTTTCCTATATTCAAGTTATTTGAAACATATTCAAGTTATTAGCCTCATGAACATAGAAAGATGGTTGCAGTTTCTGTGCCACAACTGTTCAATCTTTTAAATACGTCTTTACTGGTAACCAGAATGTGTTTGTCATGTACTGTCATGTTGTCTTGTCTCTGTCCTTTCCCTTCACCCTGTCTCCCTCTGCTGGTCGTTGTTAGGTTACCTTTTCTCCCCCAATTTCCACCAGCTGTGCCTTGTCTCCTCCTAACCACCTCGTCACCCCGTTTCCCACCTGTTCCCTTTTTCCCTCTGATTAGGTCCCTATATCTCTCTCTGTTTTTGTTCCTGTCCTTGTCGGATTCTTGTTTGTTTGTGTCATTCATGCCTGAACCAGACTGTCGTCATGTTTGCTGTAACCTTGTCCTGTCCTGTCGGAATCTGCCGGTCCATCTGAGCCTACCTATGTTTGGTAATTAAAGAAGCTCTGTTTAAGTTGATTCGCTTTTGGGTCCTCATTCACGCACCGTGACAGAAGAATCCGACCAAGAATGGACCCAGCGACTTCGGATCCTCTCCACTCAGCCGTCGGGATCCAGGGAGCGATGCTAGGCAGACACGAGCAGGAATTGTCTGCTGCTCGACATGCCGTTGAGACCCTGGCCACCCAAGTCTCCAACCTCACAGAACAGGTTCACCATCTCCGCCTCGATCCACCGGCCACTTCCAGGGCTTTCGAATCTCCGGAGCCCAGAATCAATAACCCGCCGTGTTACTCTGGGGAGCCCACTGAATGCCGCTCGTTCCTCACCCAGTGTGATATTGTGTTTTCTCTCCAGCCCTACACTTTCTCCAGGAGCACTGCTCGTGTCGCCTACGTCATATCTCTCCTTATTGGACGGGCTCGTGAGTGGGGCACGGCAATCTGGGGGGCAAGGGCTGAGTGTACTAACCAGTATCAGGACTTTAAGGAGGAGATGATACGGGTTTTTGATCGATCTGTTTTTGGGGAGGAGGCTTCCAGGGCCCTGTCTTCCCTATGTCAAGGCAATCGATCCATAACTGACTACTCTATTGAGTTTCGCACTCTTGCTGCCTCCAGTGGCTGGAACGAGCCGGCCTTGCTCGCTCGTCTTCTGGAGGGTCTCCGCGCAGAGGTAAAGGATGAGATTCTCTCCCGGGAGGTTCCTTCCAGCGTGGATTCCTTGATTGAACTCGCTATTCGCATTGAGCGACGGGTTGATCTTCGTCACCGAGCTCGTGGAAAGGAGCTCGCGCTCTCCGATGCCCCCCTCTCCGCATCACTACCATCTTCCTCTGCCGGCTCGGGAGCTGAGCCTATGCAGCTGGGAGGTATCCGCATTTCGACTAAGGAGAGGGAACGGAGAATCACCAACCGCCTCTGTCTCTATTGCGGTTCTGCTGGTCATTTTGTCACTTCATGTCCAGTAAAAGCCAGAGCTCATCAGTAAGCGGAGGGCTACTGGTGAGCGCTACTACTCCTGTCTCTCCTTCAAGATCCTGCACTACCTTGTCGGTCCATCTACGCTGGACCGGTTCGTCAGCTTCCTGCAGTGCCTTAATAGACTCTGGGGCGGAGGGCTGTTTTATGGACGAGACCTGGGCTCGGGAACATGACATTCCTCTCAGACAGTTAAAGGAGCCCACGGCCTTGTTCGCCCTGGATGGTAGTCCTCTCCCCAGGATTCAGCGTGAGACGCTACCTTTAACCCTCACTGTTTCTGGTAATCATAGTGAAACCATTTCTTTTTTGATTTTTCGTTCACCTTTTACACCTGTTGTTTTGGGCCATCCCTGGCTAGTTTGTCATAATCCTTCCATTAATTGGTCTAGTAATTCTATCCTCTCCTGGAACGTCTCTTGTCATGTGAAATGTTTAATGTCTGCTATCCCTCCTGTTTCCTCTGTCTCTTCTTCACAGGAGGAGCCTGGTGATTTGACAGGGGTGCCGGAGGAATATCACGATCTGCGCACGGTGTTCAGTCGGTCCAGGGCCACCTCTCTTCCTCCACACCGGTCGTATGATTGTAGTATTGATCTCCTTCCGGGAACCACCCCCCCCCCGGGGTAGACTATACTCTCTGTCGGCTCCCGAACGTAAGGCTCTCGAAGATTATTTGTCTGTAGCTCTTGACGCCGGTACCATAGTCCCCTCCTCCTCTCCCGCCGGAGCGGGGTTTTTTTTTGTCAAGAAGAAGGACGGGTCTCTGCGCCCCTGCATAGATTATCGAGGGCTGAATGACATAACAGTGAAGAATCGTTATCCGCTTCCTCTTATGTCTTCAGCCTTCGAGATCCTGCAGGGAGCCAGGTTTTTCACTAAGTTGGACCTTCGTAACGCTTACCATCTCGTGCGCATCAGGGAGGGGGACGAGTGGAAGACGGCGTTTAACACTCCGTTAGGGCACTTTGAATACCGGGTTCTTCCTTTCGGCCTCGCTAACGCTCCAGCTGTCTTTCAGGCATTAGTCAATGATGTCCTGAGAGACATGCTGAACATCTTTGTTTTCGTTTACCTTGACGATATCCTGATTTTTTCACCGTCACTCCAGATTCATGTTCAGCACGTTCGACGTGTCCTCCAGCGCCTTTTAGAGAATTGTCTTTTTGTGAAGGCTGAGAAGTGCACTTTTCATGCCTCCTCCGTCACATTTCTCGGTTCAGTTATTTCCGCTGAAGGCATTAAGATGGATCCCGCTAAGGTCCAAGCTGTCATTGATTGGCCCGTCCCTAAGTCACGCGTCGAGCTGCAGCGCTTTCTCGGCTTCGCGAACTTCTATCGTCGTTTCATCCGTAATTTCGGTCAGGTGGCAGCTCCTCTCACAGCCCTTACTTCTGTCAAGACGTGCTTTAAGTGGTCCGTTTCCGCCCAGGGAGCTTTTGATCTCCTCAAGAATCGTTTTACATCCGCTCCTATCCTTGTTACACCTGACGTCTCTAGACAGTTCGTTGTCGAGGTTGACGCGTCAGAGGTGGGAGTGGGAGCCATCCTTTCTCAGCGCTCCCTCTCTGACGACAAGGTCCACCCATGCGCGTATTTTTCTCATCGCCTGTCGCCGTCGGAACGTAACTATGATGTGGGTAACCGCGAACTGCTCGCCATCCGGTTAGCCCTAGGCGAATGGCGACAGTGGTTGGAGGGGGCGACCGTTCCTTTTGTCGTTTGGACTGACCATAGGAACCTTGAGTACATCCGTTCTGCCAAACGACTTAATGCGCGTCAGGCGCGTTGGGCGCTGTTTTTCGCTCGTTTCGAGTTCGTGATTTCTTATCGTCCGGGCTCTAAGAACACCAAGCCTGATGCTTTGTCTCGTCTCTTCAGTTCTTCAGTAGCCTCCACTGACCCCGAGGGGATTCTCCCTGAGGGGCGTGTTGTCGGGTTGACTGTCTGGGGAATTGAGAGGCAGGTAAAGCAAGCACTCACTCAAACTCCGTCGCCGCGCGCTTGTCCTAGGAACCTTCTTTTCGTTCCCGTTCCTACTCGTCTGGCCGTTCTTCAGTGGGCTCACTCTGCCAAGTTAGCCGGCCACCCTGGCGTTCGGGGTACGCTTGCTTCCATTCGCCAGCGTTTCTGGTGGCCCACCCGGGAGCATGACACGCGTCGTTTCGTGGCTGCTTGTTCGGTCTGCGCGCAGACTAAGTCCGGTAACTCTCCTCCTGCCGGCCGTCTCAGGCCGCTTCCTATTCCCTCTCGACCGTGGTCTCACATCGCCTTAGATTTTGTCACCGGACTGCCTTCGTCAGCGGGGAAGACTGTTATTCTTACGGTTGTCGATAGGTTCTCTAAGGCGGCTCATTTCATTCCCCTTGCTAAGCTTCCTTCTGCTAAAGAGACGGCACAAATCATCATCGAGAATGTTTTCAGAATTCATGGCCTTCCGTCAGACGTCGTTTCGGACAGAGGTCCGCAATTCACGTCTCAATTTTGGAGGGAGTTTTGCCGTTTGATTGGGGCTTCCGTCAGTCTCTCTTCCGGCTTTCACCCCCAGTCTAACGGTCAAGCAGAACGGGCCAATCAGACTATTGGTCGCATCTTACGCAGTCTTTCTTTTCGCAACCCTGCGTCTTGGTCAGAACAGCTCCCCTGGGCAGAATACGCCCACAACTCGCTTCCTTCATCTGCGACCGGGCTATCTCCTTTTCAGAGTAGCCTCGGGTACCAGCCTCCGTTGTTCTCATCTCAGTTCGCCGAGTCCAGCGTCCCCTCCGCTCAGGCTTTTGTCCAACGTTGCGAGCGCACCTGGAAGAGGGTCAGGTCTGCACTTTGCCGTTATAGGGCGCAGACTGTGAGAGCTGCTAATAAGCGTAGAACTAAGAGCCCTAGATATTGTCGCGGTCAGAGAGTTTGGCTCTCCACTCAGAACCTTCCCCTTAAGACGGCTTCTCGCAAGTTGACCCCGCGGTTCATTGGTCCATTCCGTATCTCTCAGGTCATTAATCCTGTCGCAGTGCGACTTCTTCTTCCGCGATATCTTCGTCGCGTCCACCCGGTCTTCCATGTCTCCTGTGTTAAGCCCGTTCTTCGCGCCCCCGCTCGTCTTCCCCCCCCCCCCCCCCCCCCCATCCTTGTCGAGGGCGCACCTATCTACAGGGTCCGTAAAATCTTGGACATGCGTCCTCGGGGCCGTGGTCATCAGTACCTAGTTGACTGGGAGGGGTACGGTCCTGAGGAGAGGAGTTGGGTTCCCTCTCGGGACGTGCTGGACCGTGCGCTGATTGATGATTTCCTCCGTTGCCGCCAGGTTTCCTCCTCGAGTGCGCCAGGAGGCGCTCGGTGAGTGGGGGGGTACTGTCATGTACTGTCATGTTGTCTTGTCTCTGTCCTTTCCCTTCACCCTGTCTCCCTCTGCTGGTCGTTGTTAGGTTACCTTTTCTCCCCCAATTTCCACCAGCTGTGCCTTGTCTCCTCCTAACCACCTCGTCACCCCGTTTCCCACCTGTTCCCTTTTTCCCTCTGATTAGGTCCCTATATCTCTCTCTGTTTTTGTTCCTGTCCTTGTCGGATTCTTGTTTGTTTGTGTCATTCATGCCTGAACCAGACTGTCGTCATGTTTGCTGTAACCTTGTCCTGTCCTGTCGGAATCTGCCGGTCCATCTGAGCCTACCTATGTTTGGTAATTAAAGAAGCTCTGTTTAAGTTGATTCGCTTTTGGGTCCTCATTCACGCACCGTAACAGTGTTATGTGTTATATGGCTACAATTAGATTTTTTGAAGTGTGTTTTTTTGATTGCTTACTAAAAAGCTATTGTTTACCTTCTATATTTCTAAATACATAATGTATATTTGTTTGGCCACCACTCAGATCATATTTTGGCCCAACAATCCCCAGGTCTAAATGCTAATGTCTCCAATTCGTAGTAAACTGGCTGATTGAAACACCCTCACAACAGAGTGTGCACTCACAGAGGATGTCTACAAGCAGTGTGACTAACTCGGGTTCGAGTCTGCGTCTCCATAGAACCACACGACTCTGTTAGCCTTCTGAGCTAAACCCTCAGTAGTAAGTCATGAAGCAAACACAACTCTTCCTCAACTCATCTGGTTAGTTATCAAGCAAGAATGTGTCACTATACCACTTCCGTTACAGCAGCAAGATATATTTTCATGTTTTGCTGCCTTTTAAACTGTCTGAAAGTTACACACTGTGGACTGGAGCCCAGCGAACAAGGTCAATATTGGGACGAGTGATTAGCTAGTGGTGACAGAGTGTGATCAATGACTCTGGGTGTACGTGCCTAACATACAAATGATGCCTGTGGTCCGATGAAGCTGTGATCAATAAGGCAGTAATCAATATTCACCAGCGTCAAGAGAAGGAACCGTTCCATCTCCATCCCGTTTCTCCTGGAACCAAGGCCACTGACTGGCATTTTTTAAATGACCCTTTGTTCCCTGCAGCAGTGAATCTAACACACGCGCGCACGTGTGGGGACATAGAGGTTGCCTCTGTCCAAGGTTGGATACGCCATTCTAGGAGATACTTCCCTCGATGTTTGGCAAGAGAAAACGTATCTTGTGATGTGGACAAAGTATTGTGGCCAGACCCAGGCCGGAGAAGAGATGAAGCGTAGCTTAGCCCTGGTGACTGCCCCCCCCGGGACCCCACACACACAATTGTGTTCTTTACTGTATTCTAAAGAATATACTTTTGGTTTACATATGTTTATGGTTTTGTTGTATGCTACTGTATACAACAGTAATGTTTGGCCTAATAAATATTTTCTGTTTCTACATTGCATTGGTGTTTACAGTGTACTTGTTACCCCTCTCAGCAGATTACTTTCACTGTAGAACATTGTATTGAAATGTAGATATAAGCCTATGAAGGACCAAAGAGCTTTAGATTTAGAACAACAGTGTTTACATGGTATATCCAAAAATGTACTATTATGAAAGCAGTGTTTGCCATTTGAAAGCAGTGTTTGCCATTCTTTCTGACGTGTGTTTATGGCATTTTGAATGCAGTGTTAAATTTTTAAGGAGATGTGAGGCATTTTGCATTTTGTGTGTGCAGTTTTAGGAATTGTGTGTAGAGTTTTGAAAAAAGGAGACAGTTTTGAAAACGTGTAAAAGCATTTGGGAAAAACTGTAATACGACGTTGGAACAAATATCCCACAGTTTCTTTTCAAGCTTCCAACAGGGAGGATGGACATACAAAAACTTGTGACATTAGCTAACTACTACAGGTCCAGAACCAGTTAAAAGGATAGCATTAACAGAGTGGGCACTGTGGGCAAATATCAAAGCTCATCTTCTCCCTCCTTTTCTGTGATTAATGCACAGCTGTCATCAACATAGCACGTTGTGATGAATCCTGCCTTGATGCTGTAACCTGCTGAGAAAATGCTTCGGGTTGGCAGCTGCAACCCCCGTAAAAATATCCAAGCCAGTTCCCTGAACCGACTGTACCGTACAGTGCTGTACAGAACACCGTATCCTTTTACCATCCTGCCAGTACTGGTGTGTTTCAGCTCCTGTTTGTGTGACACCGTGCATATGACATCATGGCTCTTCCCCCACCACCCACCCACGTCTTCTCTCCTTCTCTAGCCACTTCATCAACATCCACCCACAGAGCCCAGAGGCCACCCACTCGATGTGTCTCTCGTCACATCTCCGTCTCAGTGTGCGTGTGTGCAAGAATGTGTGTGTGCATCATGTGTAAGCCCTGGCTCCTGTAACATTGGCTCAAGGCAGATGGAAGTAGGCCATGGTTTAGACAGTTAACACCAGAAGGGACTTGGTGGTGAAGGGGAGGTGTGTGTGTATGTGTGCGCGTGTGTGTGTGTGTGTGGAGGGAGTAGTGTAGGAGTGTAATCCCGATGATGATTCCACATATGCAGATAGCAAACCCATCCAAGGGGTATAACAACGGCCTCTGATTCACTGTTGTTTTATAAATATGATAAATATGAGACACTGCTGACAGTGGAGCTAGGGAGCACAGACAGATTCATAGATTAAGTTATGCTGAATCAAAGGGTTCTAACAGACGGAGAAAGAAACCTCCCGTCAAGAACAATACAAATGTCTGTATCCTGCTATATTGTGCCTCAGAACACATCTGAGCACCAGAAACTCCAGGCAATAGTTTTAATCTGGCTCTGACTCGGATTTATAGCCTACTGCTGTTTGCTAATTGGTGTTCTTATAATGTGAAGAAATAGCCTCTCTGTTGCATTAGCCTAAAAGGTTTTTTGATGCGAGTGGTTATATTCATTTGGGATCTATCGCATCCCACAACTGTCCCGGAGTATGTATGGAATATGTTTTTCTCACACAGAAGGACAAGTTGACCAATAGGTTAGGTAAACTGAATGTACTATGGGGCATTTTAGATTGAGATACCTGTAGGCTAGTGTTTTTGCTGTTCGTCAGACATACTCATCTTGTTGGCTGGCGAAAAGTACATTTAGACAGTTCTAAGATCTGCACCTCGGAATTCAGGAAGAAGGACACATGCAGTTGCGTCCCCGGTGTGTCTGTCTTCACTTGGAGCCTACTTTGGAGCTGAGATGCCTGTGAGAAGGACCCAAACACGTGACGGGCATTGGCTAATAATAATTCAGATTTATCCCATGATTGACACGTCTTTCAGCCATCTGTCATGCATATACAATCGATCGCCTTCCACCTGATCAATAGAAATATATTATTATGTCTCGGGGAACTGAGATGATATGTATGCAATAGGCCATTTTGATCGTCTCAGTTCATCTCTCCATGACATTAGGCAGAATAAGGACAGCGAAGAGACTTTTGTGAGCAAGAGAAGCACAAGGAAAGATAAATCCACCCCAGCTGAGAGCTCAGAGCTCTGTGTCTTATCATACTACATATTGATTAGTTCCTTAACTACAGGGAGAATTCAGTACAGAAAGGAGGACATTTATCTAATTCCAACTCCAAAACCAATTGTGATTAAATCGCAACCCTCCCCTGATTGAGATCGAGGACTAGAGCCTCCAGTCGTCTGGTAATTCGATGTGTGTGTCTATGTGTACATTGGCATGCGTGTCTGTGTGTCTTGATGAGATGTATTTTGACCAAAATGAATAGCAGGTCAAGTGCAGAGTCAGTAGGGTTTAACACTTCTGTGGGAGCCATAGGAGCAGAAGAGTAAACAGCAAATGACCAGCAGCTCTCAGCAGCAGGCACTCGACAGCCCTGCCCCTTCTCACCCCTAACCCACCATTAGTCTTATACGCAAATGGGATGCCTAAACATGGGATGGTCATCACAATTCTGGCTCTAGGTCTCTTTGCTGACTTCCATTATAGCCCCAGTCCCCAGAGGGAATTAGCTGGTAGTGTTTATATAGTACGAGCTGTAAGTGTCTGTTTATACATGTTATCGACCAAGGAGAGGAAAATCAACAGGCTACAATGTATTTATTACTGAGCAACAGGGAACAGTTAGGTTTGGAGCTTACAGTCACTGTCAACTACTGACCAGCGCCCAGACCTGATTTCCATATTCCAGTAAATGTTGTTTACTTCATTCTGAGTGTTGTTTGGTTTAATTTTGTTGTCATTTTGGCTTTTGAAAGGCAATAGCTTTTATGGTGAACACACACATCTGGACCATTGACTAAATGGACCTAATTTATCCACAAAGCCGTTCAGCGTGGGTGCAAATATCTAGTCGACAAGCACTGTACTCTTTTAGGCAAACAAATGACAACACTAATGTAGTCTGTACCTCTACAGCCTTTTACATACAGACCCACGGGCAATGACTAACAGAATACTGTTTTGAAGACAAAGTCAGTTAAGATAGAATATACAGTTGAAGTCGGAAGTTTACATACACCTTAACCAAATACATTTAAAATCAGTTTTTCACAATTCCTGACATTTTATCCTCGTAAACAATCCCTGTTTTAGGTCAGTCAGGATCACATGCTCTTGAGAAGGTCTAATTAATAAACACTAAAGAAAACTTATCTTTGAGGGAGTTACGGAAATTCTAAATTGGCTTATTTTAGAGGAATAGACCAAAGAAAATCAGAAGTAGTTATGATCTAATACAGACCCATAGTGGGAAATGTTATCAAGAAAATGTTCATCTTAAAACAGTGATCATGATCTGATCATGTCAATGCTTTACCAAAACCATACACTGAATTATGTGGTTAGAGCAATTTGTAGCTCACTAATGCTTTAATCTCTAATCACTCATTCAGATAGAAATAGAAATGTTTCCTGAAAACAATTAGAATAGCATGTTTTCCTGTTCCACCCATGTTCAACACACAGCAAGAGATCAATTATCTTTACTCATCTGCCTCTGTCCACAGATACACCAAGATGAAGACATCCACCAACATCTACATCTTTAACCTGGCTCTAGCGGATGCCCTAGCCACTAGCACACTGCCCTTCCAGAGCGCCAAGTACCTGATGGGGACCTGGGCGTTCGGAGAGGTCCTCTGTAAGGTGGTCATCGCCATTGACTACTACAACATGTTCACCAGCATCTTCACCCTGACCATGATGTCTGTGGACCGCTACATTGCTGTGTGCCACCCAGGTAAAGGGAGAGAAGCATTCCACATGGGACCCTATTCCCTTTATAATGCACTACTTTTAACCAGAGCCTAGGGAGGCTCTGGTTAAAAGTAGTGCACTTAATAGAGAATAGGGTGCCATTTGGAATTCATCCTGATCAACTCCTATCCTCTCGCGTAAAGAAATCAAAGGGTGCTTAGAACCAATAATCCACCACATAAAATTTAAAAAAGGCCAGCAGTCACTGTAATATATATTGCAATTGAACCGTAATTTCCTGTGTCACCCAGTGAGAGCCCTGGAGTTCAGGACGCCTGCCAAGGGTAAGATCATCAACGTTCTGATCTGGGTTCTGTCCTCTGCCATCGGAGTACCCATCATGGTCATGGCTGTGACCAAAACGACAGACAGTGGTGAGACAGCATTGTTAAACTTGCACTTTTTTTTACACTTCTTTCAAAAGGATTTCTTGTATAGCCTCACCCATGTTGGAGTTTTCATCATTTGAAACTCAACATGTTTTTGGGAATTTGTCTGTTAAATTCTTTGTTTTTTAATCCCATAAGGGGATAAATCCCTCTTACTGCAAAAATGTACAGTATATTAAATCTTTGGTCAAAATATAAATTATCTCTATAACATAAACCTACTACAGTCTCCTCTCTAGAACTGTCTGTTTTTTAATCCCATTAAATAAGGGGATTAAGTCCCTCTTCCTGCAAATTTACAGTATGTTAAATCTTTGGTCAAAACCCCTCTCTCCGCCTTTCACCACTCTCTCCGCCTCTTCACCCCTCTCTCCACCCCTTCACCCCTCTCTTCCTAGGTCAGACTATGTGCACGCTGAAGTTCCCCGACCCTGACTGGTACTGGGACACGGTCACTAAGATCTGCGTGTTCATCTTTGCCTTCATCGTCCCTGTCATGGTCATCACCATCTGCTATGGTCTGATGATACTGCGTCTGCGCAGCGTCCGCCTGCTCTCCGGCTCTAAGGAGAAGGATCGCAACATGCGCCGCATCACCCGCATGGTCCTCGTGATCGTCGCAGCCTTCATCATCTGCTGGACACCCATCCACATCTTCATCATCATCAAGACCCTGGTGGAGATCAACTCTACGTAAGAATTTATGTTTTGTGGTATTTATTTTCTTGTTAATTTTACTGTGTGCTTGTATTGCTTTTTAATTAATCTTGCTTATTTTATTAGGTCAAATTACTTGGAAAAAGGGCATAAAATAAAATGAATTATGCATCATTTATCATTGCTTATTATTAACAGGAACCCCTACGTGAAAGCCAGTTGGCACCTCTGCATTGCGCTGGGCTACATGAACAGTAGTCTCAACCCTGTTCTCTATGCTTTCCTGGACGAGAACTTCAAGAGGTGCTTCCGGGACTTCTGCCTGCCCTGCCGGACCCGCGTGGAACGCAACTCCCTCAACAGGGGTCGGAACGCCAACAGGGAGCCCGTGTCAGTCTGCACTCCGACTGTAGCTGGGAAGGAAAGGAAGCCTGTATGACTAGGCATGGACCAGATCCCTTGTGGTTCTGGTTCTCAATCCAGGAGGGCCCAGCAAGACTTGCAGTCTGAGGTCACCCAGATCTCCACAACAGAGTTCTGACAGGATAAGCATTGATTTAGTGAGACTCACAGAGTTGTCAGTAAAGAGGGGTCCAAACCACACCATTGTTTTTTTTTTTGACCACATAATTGATATTCCTCCCAGTGAGATTTAGGAATGTTCTTTATTGTTGCTCAGAAGAAGACAGATTCAATGTTTCACCATAAATCGTTTTCCGCTATCCAGAGACAATCTGTGACGGTGCCAGAGCTTTTGAGTAGCGCATTTCTGGTTTGTGACAAATGGATGTCTGGCTGCAGAGAGAATACACAGGATGTTGTCAAGGACAGTGGTCCAAAGAATGCCACTTGGTTTCATCATTTAGTCATCCTTGTTTGTGACTGATGACAAGCTGCAAAAATATGGGACTGGGGATGTTTTTAAATATAGGCAACAGGGTAAGGGAAACCACCAAATGAGTAGACAGTGCATTCTACAACTATTCAGACCCTTTTCTACATTTTGTTACGTTACTGCCTTATTCCAAAATGTATTCAATTACAGCCTCAAGTCTTCTTGGGTAGGACGCTACAAGCTTGGCACATCTGCATTTGGGGTGTTTCTCCCCTTCTTCTCTGCAGATCCTCTCAAGCTCTGTTAGGTTGGATGGGGAGCGTCACTGCACAGTTATTTTCAAGTCTCTCCAGAGATGTTTGATCGGGTTTAAGTCTGGACTCTGGCTGGGCCACTCAAGGACATTCAGAGACTTGTCCCAAAACCAGTCCTGCGTTGTCTTGGCTCTGTGGTTAGGGTCGTCCTGATGGAAGGTGAATCTTCACCGCAGTCAGGTTCTGAGCCCTCTTGAGCAGGATTTCATCAAGGATATCTCTATACTTTGCTCTGTTGATCTTTCCCTTGATCCTGACTAGTCTCCCAGTCCCTGCTGCTGAAAAACATCCCGACAGCATGATGCTGCCACCACCATATTTCACCGTAGGGATGTTGCCAGGTTTCCTCGAGACGTGACGCTTGGCATTCAGGCCAAAGAGTTCAATTTTGGTTTCATCAGACCAGAGAATCTTGTTTCTCACGGTCTGAGAGTTCTTTAGGTGTCTTTTGGAAACTCCAAGCTGGCTGTCATGTGCCTTTTACTCAGGAGTGGCTTCCGTCTGGCCACTCTACCATAAAGGCCTGATTGGTGGAGTGCTACAGAGATGGTTGTCCTTCTGGAAGGTTCTCCCATCTCCACTGAGGATGTCTGGACCTCTGCCAGAGTGACCATCGGGTTCTTGTTGACCTCCCTGACCAAGGCCCTTCTCCCCCAATTGTTCAGTTCGGCCGGGCGGCCAGCCAGCTCTAAGAATAGTCTTGATTGTTCCAAACATATTCCATTTAAGAATGATGGAGGTCACTCTGTTCTTGGGGACCTCCAATGCTGCAAACATTTTTTGGTACCCTTCCCCAGATCTTTGCCTCAACACAATCCTGTCTCGGAGCTCTACGGACAATTCCTTTGACCTCATGGCTTGGACTCTCTGACATGCACTGTCAACTGTGTCACCTTATACAGACAGGTGTGTTCCTTTCCAAATCATGTCCAATCAACTGAATTTACCACAAGTGGAATCCAATAAAGTTGTAAAAACATCTCAATGATGATCACTGGAAAGGGTCTGAGTACAAAGGGTCTGAATACTTAAGTAAATAATGTTTTTCTGTTTTTTAATTTTAATACATTTGCAAAAATATCAAAAAACCTGTTTTCACTTTGTCATTATAGGGTATTGTGTGTAGATTGATGAGGACCAAAAAAATATTTTTACACATTTTAGAAAAAGGCTTTAACAAAATGTGGAAAAGTCAAGGGGTCTGAATACTTTCCGAATGCATTGCCTTGGTTGATCTTCTTTCTATTCCCTGGGAAGCAAGCACCTGTAAACTTACATTGATGAGGAACTTTAAAGATTGCTGAGGCATATTCTAAGCATCACACTTAACTCTACTTCCATGGAGTCAAATTAAGATCTCATGGGAAAAACAGAACATTATTTTCCACTTTCTCATCTACTTCAAAACAAAAGGAAAAACAGTGACATTTCACATGTAGAAGAAGAAACTACAGATTATTTTTGACAGGTTGGATGATGGATGAAAGCATACTTTAGTGCAAAGCACTAGGGCACGAGACACAGAATCAAAATGGGAAAATGGGGCTGATAGCTATGTGATTCTGTAGCCAACATATTTTTTTTATACTATATACTGTAAATAAAAACATTGCGTAGAGAATTCCCTACTGATTGACAATACGCTCCGACACCGCCGTTGTTGTCAAAGTGAGATAATATTACAACACTCCTGATATGAATTGAATATTTTATATTTTTGACATTTGCAACGTGGAACATTTCTACATTAAAATCTACCACAGAGCTCTGTACCTGCTTGTGCCCTGTAGCTGAGAATCCAGGAGGGTTCAATCTACTGTACCATTGCATTTCCTTTCCAACGACACCTTGGCTGTCGGCTCCAATCCTACTTTCACGGGTAGGTTTTATCGGTTGGAGCAGAGAGGAACAGAGAGATGGAAGGGACCACTGAGAGGAATAACTAAATAGTTATAGACCACTGATTGAGGTTGGAGGAGCAGACGGAAGACGCTGGGGCTGCATAGTCCAATCATGATCTACACTCTTTGTGAATGCATTACTACTCTGATGAATGTGAAAATTGAACAACAACTGCAGAACACTCACTGTGTACAGCACAACGACTTTAAACTGGAAGAGTATGGCGGCTTGTGAAACCGAAACCACAAACCTCTTGAGAATCACTGAGCATTTATATAGCTGAACCAAGTGAGATTTGAATAGGACTCACTATCTGTGTCACTGTGTAATTGGAGAAAAACATTGTGTCATCTGTCAAATAAAATCTATGGCAGATTAAACTATGCTTAAATAAGGATGCATTGAAAAGGCATCCTATTCTCTATATAGTTCACTACTTTTGAACACACAGTAGGTCCATTCTGCTCTGGTCAAAAGTACACTCTTAGGAAAAAAAGGTGATATCTAAAACCTACGAAGGGTTCTTTGGCTGTCCCCAAAGTAGAACCCTTTAAATAACCATTTTCGGTACCACGTCGAACCCTTTCCATAGAGGGTTCTACATATGGAACCCAAAAGGGTTCTACATTTTTTGGACAGCCAAAGAACCCTTTTGGAACCTTTTTTTTATAAGAATGTAGTGCACTATAGGGAATAGGGAGAAATGTGGCACGCAGGCTCTATGAAACTGTGCAGTTGGAGAGAAACATTGTGTCATCTGTCTAAATAAATCTATGGCAGATTAGAGAGACTTAACTATGGCATTAAGTCATGATAAGATTCCTAAAATAGATTATCGTAGCGCTCAATTATACTTTGAGGGCATCAATCAATGATAGCCATTAAGTTGAAAATCAACCTTCGTATTTCATAGGCTATAATTTGAGTTTATTATAGGGTATACATTCTCCCGGTAACCTTGCAAAAAATCAATGCTGATGAAATATCCAGCCTGTAAATCCTGCCATAGATTGCACCCCACATGGCACCTTATTCCCTATATAGTGCACTAGATTTGACCAAGTGGTGCACTATGCAGGGATTAGGGTACCATTTCAGGCGCAGTTATAGTTTTGAATGACCTTGGACATGATGCTATGTCACAAACCACTGTGACAAACTCCAAAATGATGACGAAAGTTTTGTGAATCATTTAGCCAAACGATACTAGCTAGCACAGACTAAGAAATCAAATATAATATAATTACTGATTATGTCGACTTCATTCTTACAGGTGTAGGATCTTAATTGCTGCTGTGAATTTTCCTGCACAGTAGGAAATGGAAACTTGTACAGTATTTGAGTTTTGAAAAAGGCTTCCCGAAGTTTGTAATTTCCTATTTGAAATGTCAAACTTAACTTAAGAAAAATGTATCACCTCCTACAAGAATTACCATAAATTTTAAGCCACATAATCATTTCCCTTTCCTATTGCTGCATGATTATTTTCCTGTTGTAGCCAACTGGCTCAAATTAAGATCCTCCATCTGTAGATTACATGTAACTACTATGGTTAGATATTTCTAATGATGTGTATCTGTATGTCTGTGGACATACTGAAGTCAGAAGGATACAACAGCTGCCAAAACAAAAGTCAGTTCAAAACTAAAATCACTTAACATGACTTTGTAGTATACAAAACATTAAGAACGCCTGCTCTTTCCATGACATAGACTGCCCAGGTGAATGCTATGATCCCTTATTGTTGTCACTTGTTAAATCCACTTCAATCAGTGTAAATGAAGGGGAGGAGACAGGTTAAAGAAGGATTTTAAGCCTTGAGACAATTGAGACATGGATTGTGTATGTGTGCCATTCAGAAAGTGAATGGGCAAGACAAAAGATTTAAGTGCCTTTGAACAAGGTATGGTAGGTGCCAGGCGCACCGGTTTGAGTATGTCAAGTACTGCAACGCTGCTGAGTTTTTCACGCTCAACAGTTTCCGTGTGCATCAAGAATGTTCCACCACTCAAAGGACATCCAGCCAACGTGACAACTGTGGGAAGCAATGGAGTCAAATTGTGCCAGCATCCCAGTGGAACACTTTTGACACCTTGTAGAGACAAATTGAGGCTGTTCTGAGGTCAAAGTTCGCTGACTTTTTCAGTTATAGGTGAAACAACTGGTGTATGTGATTCTGTATGCTTTCTTTATGATAACTTTATGATATTTTCATAGTGATAATTGATCACATAGTCTACTGCTGAGGCTAGCCCTAAATGCTAAAAAAAAAATAAGAAAGGAACTGATTCAGTCCGACTTAAATTGTAAAAATGTAATTATAGACTGAGACTATTTTATACCTAGTCTTATTTGCAGTATATTTCATGGCAGTGAGTAAAAATGCTTCTGCACTAAGAACACAGACTACTGAATTATTTACAGCTGAATCAATTTCTGGTTTATGTTCTCATCGCTTTTGTCAGTATTCCTGAGACCCACCTTATATGTGATTTCTAAAATCATGTATTTACGTGGTAGCAACAAAGGAAGATAGTGTATTAAAATGTGAACAGCCTACACATCCTTATGTATTACAGATATGATATTGACATGTTGACATGCATTAGCTTTGCAAACAAGCACAAATCTACCGGGTAGAGATATTTAAGTACCTTTCTACCCTGTAACAATGTTCACACCTTCCGTAAATGAACTGTACATGGCAATATAATGGCCATCTAAGTATGGTTTTAACACCCTTTAATACACAGTGGGACCATGAAGGTAACAGTACATCACACTGGAAAAAAAGCGTGCTAATGTCACAAATTAGAAAATGGCCACATCAACAGGAACAGTTGCTAATAGCCTACTATAGCCTTCTTGCCTCTGAGTGTCTGCTATAGAATAATGGATGTTATTTAGATTAAGGCTAACTCCTGCATAATTTTTCTCGAAACCCGCTTTCAATAGCTGCAGCATTGTACCTTTCCGTACTCTCTTTATGTGAATCACTCTTTGTGTTGAATCTCCTATCTTCTTTGTTCACAATCTGTCGTTCCTGTTTTTTATACTTATATTTTGGTAACACTTTATATAAGAGTTCATCTACAGATGTTCAACAAACTATCTGTAGGCAATCAGCAGCATTTTAACAGCTTGTCTTTAGCCTACAGATTGACTATCTCATCCAAACAAAGTGTTTCCTATATTCTTTCTATCACTCTTCTGCCGTGCTTTGGATATTGCAGTTAGCTCATTTTTTCATGAATTAATATAAATTGATATGGAACTCCTTTACAAACGATAAAATATTGGAACATTTCTGTAACATTAATTTAAAAAAAGATGTATGTTTGCTTGTATTCAATGTATTGCCAGAGACTGTAAGGTATTTGTGGTCCATCATGGTTAACCTTGCAGTGGTCATGCAGTAATCATTATAGTTTATAGTTTAAGATAGATGAGCATCTATTGTAAAAATGCATTGATGAACGAACAGCAAGCCAAGATGTTTTACAAGAAGCCTGTCTCGGATTATTGATTAAAACAACACAAATCAATAAAAATGAACATGGTAGCAAATTATGTGTCCCAATTTGTAAAAAACATGGGATGATTTGTAGAGCCAATGGTGTCTCACACCCATTCACATTCTATTATGTTTTTTCTTGTGTCCCTCCATTTTATATGATATGTTACGAATGGTCTGGTGGAGGAATGTCGGTAGTACAGTATCATACGTCTTGTTGCGTTAGCGTTTGTGGCTAGCATTAGCTAGGTAAGGGGTTAGGGTCAGGGGTGTACTATGTCTAGTTTGAGGAACTGTGGATGGATAGCTAAACTGTTAGTTGCTGTTCTCACAGTACACTGTAACAGTCAAAAGCCGAAAACAGAAGAACAAAGACCGAAAGTACTTTATTTGGATAGTCCATCTGTAGATGCTCTACAACTATCAGGAACATTTCAACTAACTATCTACTATCCATAACCCTAGCTCTAACCCTAACCTTAAACCTTACTTCTAACCTTAACCCTAATCCTAACCCTAAACCTTATTCTAAACCTAACCATAACCCTAACTTTAGCAAGCAGTTGCTTATCAACAGATCATTTGTTGGTAGTATGTTGGTAGCAGAGCAAATGGATAATAAAGACCTTCCCTACATAATTCATTATGAACCAATAAGTCTATGAAATTCACTTAAATTGGCAGTGAAGTCAAAATGATTTTCCTTTATATATATATACATATTTCCACACTGTGAGGTTGAAATAACACTTTATGAAAAATATCATTTTATTGTAAGAGCTTTTTTTTTTTTTAAGCCCTGTTCAGATGAGATGGAGTTTGTGGTTCACCGCATGACATCACAACCTGATCTGATTATTCTGAACAATTATTCTGACCAGTCAGTTTTATTTGCAAATGTATCTTCCCACTTTGAAGGGGTAGGCTAGAGTGTAGACAATCCTGTTCGCCAATCAGAGCTGTGTATGTAAATATATTGAAATTTCAAATCACACATCTAATCAAATCACATCTATTTATAAGATGTCACAAAGTGTTTATACTGAAACCCAGCCTAAAACCCCAAACAGCAAGCAATGTAGACGTAGAAGCACGTTGGCTAGGAAAAACTCCCTAGAAAGGCAGAAACATAGGCTCTGAGGGGTGGCCAGTCCTCTTCTGGCTGTGCCGGTGGAGATTTAAAAAGCACATGGCCATTAAGGCCAGATTGTTCTTCAAGATGTTCAAATGTTCAGAGATGACCAGCAAGGTAAAATATTAATCACAGTGGTTGTAGAGGGTGCAACAGGTCAGCATCTCAACACCTCAGGAGTAAATGTCAGTTGGCTTTTGTAACCAAGCATTCAGAGGTCGAGACAGCAGGTGCGGTAGAGAGAGAGAGAGAGGGAGGGAGAAAGAGAGAGAGCGAAAGAGAGAGAGCGAGATAGGGTCAAAAACAGCAGATTCAAGACAAGGTAGCAAGTCCGTTGAACAGGTCAGGTTTCCATAGCCGCAGGCAAAACAGCAGAAACTGGATCAGCAGCACGACCAGGTGGACTGGGGTCAGCAACAAGTTATCAAGCCAGGTAGTCCTGAGGCAAGGTCCCAGGGCTCAGGTCCTTCGAGAGAGAGGGAGAGATGGGAGAATTAGAGGCAGCATACTTAAGTTCACACAGGACACCAAATAAAACAGGAGAATTTGACCAGATAGGACAGACTGAGCCTAGCCCCCCAGCAGATAGACTATTGCAGAATACATACTGGAGGCTGAGACAGGAGGGATCGGGGAACACTGTGGCCCTGTCCGACAATATCCCTGGACAGGGCCAACCAGGCAGGATATAACACCACCCACTTTGTCAAAGCACACTCCTACACTACTAGAGGGATATCAAAAGACCACTAACTTACTACCCTGAAACAAGGCAGGGTATAGCCCACGAAGTTCTCCTCCAATGCATGAGTGGGAGCAAAACCATACAAGAAGGTCACGTCAGTGACTCATCCCACTCAAGTCGAGTATAGCTTAAAGAAGCCTGGCACGATGTGACGCACCACTCCTAGGGACGGCATTGAAGAACATTAGGAAGTCAGTGGCAGCCCCGTAATAGGGTCAGAGGCAGAGAATCACAATGGAGAGAGGGGAGCCAGTCAGGGAGATACAGCAAGGGTGGTTTGTCACTCCAGTGCCTTGCTGTTCACCTTCACACCCCTGGGACTGACTACACTCAATCATAGGACCTACTGAAGAGATGAGTCTTCAGTAAAGACTTATTAAAGGTTGAGACCGAGTCTGCGTCTCTCACATGGATAGGCAGACCATTCCAAAGAAATGGAGCTCTATAGGAGAAATCCCTGCCTCCAGCTGTTTGCTAAGAAATTCTAGGGTCAAGAAGGGGGCCTGCGTCTTGTGACTGTAGCGTACGTGTAGGTATGTATGGCAGAACTAGAGAGATAAGTAGTAACAAGTCCCTGTAATGCTTTGTAGGTTAGCAGTAAAAATGTTAAATCAGCCCTAGCCTTCACAGGAAGGCAGTGTAAAGTGGCTAGCACTGATCAAATGTTTTGTTTCTAGTCAAGATTTTAGCACTAACTGAAGTTTATTTAGTGCTTTATCGGGTAGCCAGAGAGTAGAGCATTGTAGTAGTTTAATCTAGAAGTGACAAAATCATGGATTTGTTTTTCTGCATATTTTGGACCAAAATAATCCGATTTTTTGCAACCTTGGGGTTGCAAACAGAGGAAGATTTTCAAAGGTAAGTGATTTATTTTATCGTTATGTTTAAAATGTTTGTGGCGCGCTCCGGTGAGCGCCCTTACTGTGCACTGGCTCTTCCAACCTGTTCAGATTCCTTTCCTCTGGAAAAAGAACACCGTTAGAAGCACAAATAAACTCATAATCAAAAGTGTATGTGGACTTTTCCAATAGGAATTCAGGGTTCTCAGTGAAGAACGCTGTATACAGCCCAGGAGGCCTGTAAACAGTAGCTATAAAAAGTGATTGAGTAAGCTGCATAGATTTCATGACTAGAAGCTCAAAAGACAAAAACGCAGTCTTATTTTGTACATTGAAATTTGCTGTCGTAAATTTTGTGGGATGCGCAGGGGATATGGTCACTATTGTAACAAGGAGAAGAGGCCTCATTTAACACAGTAAATTCATCAGGCTTGGGCGGTCAATCACATCAAGGTTATGATCAGTGATTAGATCATTGACTAGTGAGTGGAATTGAGGATCTAACATTATGTAGTCCTATTTTGAGATGAGAGGTATTATCACAATCTCTGTCAATAATGACAGGATTAGATGAGGCTTTATTCCAGTGAGATTGTTAAAACGAACACCGCCATGTTTAGTTTTGCCTGACCTAGATTGAGGCGCAGAGACGGTCTCAATGGGAAAGCTGAGCTGAGTACACTGACTGTGCTGGTGGCAGACTCCACTAATCTGGCAGGCTGGCTAACCGCCTGCTGCCTGGCCTGCAACCTATCTCATTGTGGAGCTAGAGGAGTTAGAGCCATGTCTATGTTCGTAGATAAGATGAGAGCACCCCTCCAGCTAGAATGGAGTCTGTCACTCCTCAGCAGGCCAGGCTTAGTGTATGACAGCTAAGGAGATGGAGAAAATACCTGTCTCTGGATTACATCTTCAAACTAAGGGCAATCATGGCATCCGTGACAGAGGGAGAAGTGTCATTCAATGTATACAGGTAAGATAGTCTAGCTAACTACGTTTTCAGATATTACGCATTTCTAATTTTGTCATAAACTCGTTTTCATTTCAAGTTAAAGTGTACTGTTAGCTAGCTAGCTAACGTTACCTGGCTGGTTCACTAGCTAACATTATGTGTATGATCTGTGTAGTAGTATTATTCATATCTCAGAGCCATTTGCTTTGCTAGTTATAGCCTAATGTTAGCTAGCTAATATTGAACCTGGTTGGTTAGCTACCTGCAGATTCATGTTGGGTAGTAACGTTATGAGTTAGGATTATGGTTCGTTATTTAGTTAGCTAGCTCCATGTTTAACAAAATACTCCAGTATGCAAGTATCTATTTTAATAGAATGTTCAGGATGTCACTGCGAGCTGTTGGTAGACTTTCCTGGTCAATTTACTTTGGCTTATCTACTCTGATTTCAGAGCATTCTAGTCTGAGTGTGCCAGAGAGCAGAATAACTCTCAACACCCATTGAATTGGGGCGGCAGGTAGTGGTTAGAGCGTTGGACTAGTAACCGAAAGGTTGCAAGATCGAATCCCCGAGCTGACAAGGTAAACATCTGTCATTCTGCCCCTGAACAAGGCAGTTAACCCACTGAAAATAAGAATTTGTTCTTAACTGTTACTAGTTAACTGCCTAGTTAGGTAAAAAAAAAAAAAAAATGTCCGGTGTCAGTAAACGCTGGAAAAAAAACATAAATTGTTGCCAGCAGCACAGATGCAGTCACCAATGCTCTGGATAACATACAAACAGTCTAATCAGCTCTGCCAGGACGAGACAGAATGCTCGGATCAACCCTTAAAGAGATGGGCGGGGCTAAAGCTTAAGAGCTGAACGATGCTGAATGGGTGTAGACAAAGAAGTGCTCTCCAGTAGGTGTTCCACAACATTTTTAAAGGCCATTTTCTCAAAAGTGAAGTTTCAAGATTAGTAACTTTCAAAGCAGAATTATTTTGCCATTGTTCCTCAACTGTAGTGTATGTGACTTCCGGCGCCGACAGAGATGGCCGCCTCGCTTCGCGTTCCTAGGAAACTACGCAGTATTTAGTTTTTTTGTGTGTTATTTCTTACAATGCTACCCCAGAAAATCTTAGGTTTTATTACAAACAGTCGGGAGGAACTATTGGATATAAGAGCAACGTCAACTCACCAACATTACGACCAGGAATACGACTTTCCCGAAGCAGATCCTCTGTTTGGCCTACCACCCAGGACAATGGATCGGATCCCTGCCGGTGACCCAAAACAACGACGCTGTAGAAGGGGCAGACGGAGCGGTCTTCTGGTCAGGCTCCGTAGACGGGCACATCGCACACCGCTCCCGAGCATACAACTCGCCAATGTCCAGTCTCTTGACAACAAAGTAGACGAAATCTGAGCAAGAGTTGCCTTCCAGAGAGACATAAGAGAATGTAACGTAATTTGTTTCACGGAAACATGGCTCACTCGAGACACGCTATCTGAGTCGGTACAGCCACCTGGTTTCTTCACGCATCGCGCCGACAGAAACAAGCATCTCTCTGGTAAGAAGAAGGGCGGGAGTGTATGCCTTATGATTAACGAGACGTGGTGTGATCATAACAACATACAGGAACTCAAGTCCTTTTGTTCAACTGACTTAGAATTCCTCACAATTAAATGCCGACCGCATTATCTACCAAGAGAATTCTCTTCGTTCATAATCACAGTCGTGTATATTCCCCCCCAAGCAGACACATCGACGGCCCTGAAAGATCTTCATTCGACTCTATGTGAACTGGAAACCACATATCCTGAGTCTGCATTTATTGTAGCTGGGGATTTTAACAAGGCTAATCTGAAAACAAGGCTCCCCAAATTCTATCAGCATATCTATTGTGCTATCAGGGCTGGCAAAACCCTAGATCACTGTTATTCTAACATCCGCGACGTATATAAGGCCCTCCCCTGCCCTCCCTTCGGAAAACCTGACCACGACTCCATTTTGTTGCCCCCAGCCTATAGACAGAAACTAAAACAGGAAGCCCTCGCGCTCAGGTCTGTTCAACGCTGGTCCGACCAATTGGATTCCAGGCTTCAAGATTGCTTCGATCTCATGGACTGGGATATATTCCGCATAACGTAGAATAACAAAATTGACGAATACGCTGACCCGGTGAGCGAGTAAATTAGCAAGTGCATCGGTGATGTTGTACCCACAGCGTATACTGAAACATTCCCCAACCAGAAACCGTGGATTGATGGCAGCATTCGCGCAAAACTGAAAGTGCAAACTATTGCTTTTAATCAGGGCAAGGTTACCGGAAACATGACCGAATACAAACAGGGTAGCTATTCCCTCCGCAAGGCAATCAAACAAGCTAAGCGTCAGTATAGAGACAAAGTGGAGTCGCAATTCAACGGCTCAGACACTTTGTAATTAAAGATGTGGAACTCAATTCACGCTGCGCTTTGGTCCGCTCATTTCCAAAATCGTGACAGAATATCCCACCAAAAGAGGACCAAGCAGCGTATCCGCGAGGTAAAGGAGTTTTGGGCATGGGAAGAAGTGATGGGTGGATGCGAGACCTTTCCTTGGCGACAGACGGAAGTTAATAATGGAGGACAGTGACGACGCCAGGGTTCGCGTCCACAGAAAGCCCAAGGACAACCCCAATAATTTTGGTGGCACAAGGGGTGGCCGGCTGAGCCGTGGGAAGAGTCAGAGCACATGGAGGTCAGTCGACCCAAGGAGAGTGCCAGATCCCGCTTGGGAGTCGATGGAACAGTGTGAGGAAGGATACCGGAGAATAGAGTTGACTAGGAGTATGCGGCAGCGCAAGAGCTGAAGAGCGGGTCATCAGTCCGGTGCCATATGTGATGGCTCCACACACCAGATCTCCAGTGCGCCTCCTTAGCCTGGTACGTCCTGTGCCGGTTCCTCGCACTCGCCGTGAGGAGGCTGTCGTCAGTCCACTGCCAAAGAAACCCCTAGATTATTTTTTGGAGGGGGCACAAGGAGCTGGCAGTAGAGCAGCGGAGACTGTCAGAGCCTGTTTGGGAGTCGGAGGAGGAATTTGATGAAAGATTCCGGAGAGAGGTGGTACGATGAGAATGCTGCCATACAGGCGTGCTTCAGAGCATGACACCAGTCCGGTGCCATCTGCACCGGTTTCACACATCTGGCCTCCAGTGCGCCTTCCCAGTCCGGTACGTCTTGTGTCAGCTTCACGCATTCGCCCTGAAGTGCGTGTCACCAGTCTGGTGCCACCAGTGCCGGATCCACACATCAGGCCTCCAGTGAGTCTCCCCAGTCCGGTACATCCTGTGCCTTCTCCCCGCACTAGGCCTCCAGTGCGCCTCCCCGGTCCGGCACGCCCTGACCATCGAGAGCCCTCGGTTCTCTATGGTGTTTAGGTCAGAGCGTGACTGGGTGACTGGGGGGGTATCTAGTTTATAGATTTCTAGGTTGGTGGTTTGTGTGGTTCCCAATTAGAGGCAGCTGGTAATCGTTGCCTCTAATTGGGGATCATATTTAGGTAGGCTTTTTCCCCACCTGCATTTGTGGGATATTGTTTGTGTTAGTGTGTTTGAGCACTACATCGTCACGGTCTTTGTAAGTTTTGTTATTTTGTTTCTAGTTTCACTTTGTAATTAAAGATGTGGAACTCAATTCACGCTGCACCTTGGTCTTCTCATTTCCAAAGTTGTGACACTGAGCCAGCACCATCTTCAGATTAGCCTTTACGTCGGTAGCCTTTAATCGCTGGAGGATTATTTTTAAGTCTAACATTGCGGGGAATGGAGTCGCCAATGACTAGGGTTTTCATTTTGTCAGAGCTAATGGTGGGAGGCTTCAGCAGCTCAGTCCCCGTAACCGGAGGAGGAGAGACCAGAGAAGGCTAAAGTTCTGTCTCTGTCTCTGACTCTGACTCTGACGCTGTATCATCCTTTCCTACATTTAAAATTCCCTTGTCTAACGATTGTGTCTGAGAAGCTGAGCTTGCAACTAGGCTATCCTCACCGTAAGGAGATAGTTATCCTATATACTAAGAGTAGAGCAACTGCATTGAGAAGGCATAATGTTACTTAGCTATCTTTTTGGGGGGCCAGAGGAGGTTCTGCAGGTCTTTGTCCAGGTAAAGCGTCTGGGTTGAAAAAGTTGAACAATAAAAGTTGTGTGAGGACAAAACTAAGACCTTAAAAATAGTTGAGATTAAAAAGCAAAAAAGTTTGGTAGGTAGCCAAGTAGGAACAACCAGTATGGCAGAACAATATGCTCGTACGACCAGAAGTAAATACACACAGTCATTTATTAGACATACCAGTGATGATTTCAAAATGGCATTAAAAAGTGTTGTGGCTTTAATGCAAGCAAGCTTAATGTAAGCTTTCTTCATCTTCAAAAATGTAAACAACATCTGAGAAACTATTGTAGTGGAAGAATGAGAGAAAGTGATACTCTCTATTGGCTGGTGTGAGAGCACAGCGTGACAACTCAATCACGATATATATAATTGTTTGGATGGAAGACCATTGTGGGCTATCACAGGGGTCAAACACACAAACTAAATTAATGGTGTTTTCTAAAGCAAGAAATAGACCCCTGAACCTTTCACCTATTACTACCTGTCAGGGCAAGGAGATTGAGGTTGTAACCTCATTTAAATATCTTGGAATTTTAATTGATGACGGCCTCTCTTTGAAATTGCATATTCAACAATTTACAAAAAAATTGAAGCTGAAATTGGGATTTTATTTGAGGAATAAGGCCTGTTTTTCTTTTGAAGCCAGAAGGAGGCTAGTATCAGCTACATTTATGCCTTTACTAGACTATGGGGATATTTTATATATGAATGCTTCCGCTCAGTGTTTGAGATCAATTGGCACCCTTTACCATGGCACTTTGAGATTTATTTTAAACTGCAAAACCCTTATGCACCACTGCACTTTGTATACCAGGGATGGCTGGCCTTCTCTAGTCACCCGTAGGCTCAGTCACTGGTATACTTTAATTTACAAAGCCATTTTGGGTTTACTACCTTTTTATTTGGGCATTTTTATTGTTCAGAAATGTGGTGGGTACTCTCTTCGTTCGCTGGACTTTATCCTGCTACCTGTTCCAAATGTCCGAACTGAATTTGGTAAAAGGGCTTTTATGTACTCTGCGCCATAGTCTTGGAACGCCTTACAAAATACTTTTAAACTGGAAGAACTTGTCCCGATTGGTATTTTTAAATCACTGATGAATGATCTTGAGACTGATTCCCTGACCTGTCAATGTTTTTCATTTGCTGTTTTTGATTTTGTTATACTCTTGTGAATTCTATGGTTTTTACTAGATTACTTGCAGTTTTTCATGTTGTTTGTCTGTCATTTTTGTAATGACTTGGTGCTGCCTATCTTGGCCAGTGTCACGCCCTGACCTTAGAGAGCCTTTTTATTTCTCTATTTGGTTAGGTCAGGGTGTGATTTGGGTGGGCATTCTAGTTAGTCTATTTCTTTGTTGTCCGGGTACGGTTCCCAATCAGAGGCAGCTGTCTATCGTTGTCTCTGATTGGGGATCATACTTAGTCAGCCCTTTTTCCCACCTCCAGTTGTGTGATCTTGTTTGTGTGTAGTTGCTTTCTGCACTGCATATAGCTTTAGGTTCATTTTGTATTTTGTTGTTTTTTGGTGTCATTTAAAATAAAAGTATAATGTACGCCTACCACGCTGCAACTTGGTCTCCCAACAACGGACATAACGCTCTTGAAAAATAGATTTTAAATCTCAATGGGCCCTTTCTGGTTAAATAAAGGTTAAATAAAAACACACCTTCTCTGTGGCAATGTCGAGGAAGAGATGTTCCTTCAGAATCCTGGGGTCACTGATGCCAGGAGAGGTGTGAAGACTGAGACTTGAATCAACTAAATGAATGTTACTCTGTGAAACAAATTATTATGTTAGGATTATTTCCAGAGTTCATAAAGAGCCAAACAATTTTTTATGCTTTATTGTCCTGTAAGTGCTATGGATTTATTGTTGCAGGGATAATGTGTTATTTTGTTCGGCTCATGGCGGATAGTTCGAAGGGGAGCGACACAGGGGTGTGCTCCTATCCTTTTATTGATTAGAATCGGGGTGTGTTTTCCAGTCTTTTCTTTTTACTAGCAAAATGCAAAGAAATACTAGGTTGGGGTAGGATTCTGTTTGAATTTGGTTAAAAGGACAGTGAATTTTATCATACTTTGAGAACTTGTTACCAAGCTCCTGTGTGTATCACACAGTTTTTTCTCTTAGATTATTCTGAACTGAAGACACGTGTAATCATGTTAAGTGGTAGCCTATTGGTGATAGTCACTTACTCTGTGTTGTTCTATCATGTATCTCATGTATACTGTAATTGTTTGGGTGTTAATTATTTCATGACTAATCAATTATATTAGTTGCATTGGGTAAATGCATTCCTCATTTGACAGAGTCACTTATAAGCTTATAATTTAGTAGATCTATTGGTAATTGTTAATTACACTACTCAGTATAGTGCTTGCCTTAGGAAATGAATAATAGAATGCTGGTCACCAGGATTAGCTATTTGTATCTAATCTCTTAATTGCTGTGCAAGTTAGACACGTTCATTGTAGTCATACTGAAAGGTGATGTAAGGCTTGCTACCTTGACTAGATTCCTCCAGAGACGTACAGGGCTTGTTGCATTTATTCACATAATATTGTCAGATTGATGAATGTATTATTATATTCAAAATTATTTCGACATAACGATTGGATCATTTCCACCACACAACACTATCTACTGGCATTTCCAATGTCACAGAAATCATTGCCCCTTTAGAATAATACATTTTAAAGTGCTTCCGAAGTCTGTTTCAATAAAAGTAAATCACAAAATCAAATCGTGAAGGCATTTCCAATTAGACGCCTTCAATATGAATGCGTCACAAACATGGCCCGAAGGCCTCTGTCAGTGAGCTCTAGCGTGCTAGTGCCATTGCATCGAGCCATTCGCTGTCAGAAAATTAAAGTTCCTACTCTGTTTGCATCCTCTGCAGATCCAGCAAGCAACATCATTCACTGCAGTTACCATGGAGACAAGGGTAGAAACAACACTTCCCTCAGAGATGCAGAGCATTCGCTTCACTGAAGCATCTGAAGTGTTTATGGTTAATTAAGGGGAGTTTTCTTTCTACCAGCCTCATATTGATTACCCTTAGAGTTCACCTAATTTCAGTTTATGTGGCAACACAAGCAGTCGTGTAGGGAATCATTGTACCATCTAAACCACTGTGAAATATATTTTCCATAACCAGAAATATTGCATTTTCAGATGTTCAGAGCTGGCATACAAAACTGAAAGTAAATGACAAAAACAAAAGTTAAGAACGGGAAGCATAGAAATAGAGCACATAGAAGAGATCTACCACTTCTTAGGCTTGCCTTCAATGAGAATGAAAGATTTATAACTCACATTTCTATGTGAATTTGGTCAGTCCCCCCAAAAGTGACATTTGTAGCTTTAAGGATGAAAGATCAAAACAAGGAGAAAGATAATTATTCATATGAGGAATACAAAGGGGTTCAACAACTCCCATGGGCTGGATATAGCCTTATAGCTCACCATTTCACATGGCTAAAGAACCAATGGGGACATGCCACCGGCTATAGAATCTATCAACATTCTATAGATTCTGAGAATATTTGATGAGATGAAAGAAGACCTAGAATGTCCATCATTGGCTAATTGGCTTGTGTGGTAAATGAATGCACAAAAACCATATTGTTTTTCCCTTGCAAAAGAGGCAGCCATTTGGACATTTGACCTATAGCATACAGCGTCACTGTGTTATCATGCTCAATTCAATAATGAAAAAGCACATGTATTTTATCCCTCGGTTAATTCCAGATGCTGACTGTATGTCAGCCCTAAAGGAAGAATAAATTATGCAGAGACCAAACCAGCCTCAGTGTTTCACTTTTTTATTCGATCAGAGCATTGTAGTGCACTATATAGGGAATAGGGTCCTGTTTGGGACACAGCCATGCTCCATTAGGCATTTTTTTGTTCAGAGAGCTGTGCTCCCAAGGTTATAGTTCCCCTCGCATACTTTTGTTATCAGGTACAATAGGCTTTACTGTAGTAAGCTCCCTGAATGCTAAAACCATTCCACAGAAGGATGTAGTTTATCTTAAGGTTGAAGGTTATTTGCCTCATATTCATCGTAAAATAAATCATCAAATGTTTAAAGCTCGTGAAACTTTCCCTAAAGGCTATCTTAATTCTGGACTTCATGGAATGATAATGTTAGGGAAAATATAGTTTCAGATACGGTAGGAAAGGATACAGGTTTTTAACAGGTACTAGGGTTGGAAAACTATGGTAATAAAACAAAAAATCCCAGTTTTTCCATGAATCCTAGTTGTAAGAACCCTATAATCAGGAGGGAATAATCAGGATATCCTGAATCTTCCGACCAGGTTTTCTGGAAAACCAGTGAATTTTGAGAAAGGATGCATTATTCTTCCTCCATTATTCTTCTGCTCTTTCTCATCCAACCATTTTACATAAGATCATGCTACTTAAGATATTCATCACCAGACCATAATATGTCTTGGTAATCGGGTTAGACTGTCTGCGTCCAAAATGCTAACCTTTCCCCTATGTATGCTGCACTACTTTTGACTAGGCTATGGTCGAAAGCAGTGCACTGTAGGAGGGAATAGGATGCCATTTCAACCGCAGCCGCAGCACCAGTCTAACCCGATTACCATGACTGATTCAGGCTCTGGTGAGGAACATCTTCAGTAGCATGATCTTATGCAAAATGGTTGGATGAGAAAGAGCTTCAGATCACAAACCCTCCAATGACAACAATGAATGATCATATTGATCTGATCTTCAGACTGGAGCTGAGCTGACTGAGAGGAACGAATGATGTGTTCACAACAATCCTCCAGATGATATGGAACGGTCTGAAGCAAGAGGAGTCACAGTGAGGTCAGAGATAAGGCTGTGGCTGAGTCTAAAGTGACACCCAAAGCAGCAACACGATTTGAACGTTTAGACCAGAATGTTGCTTGATCGGTGGTTATTACTGACCAAAAGTAGGCTACATGAAAAGTGCAATACTGTTAGTATAATCATGTCTTAGTGTGGGCTTTCAGTGAATCACGAAGCTCAACTGCATTTCTTGGGTTGCAGGAAAATTCTCAGCAAAAAAAAAGCATGATTAAATTAAGATCTGACATCTGTATATAGGCATTAGGGTGCCATTTTGATTGTACCCTATGTGACTTTGACAATTATCCAGAAAGGAAGGATGGATGTGGGATGGAGATATGGGTCTCACTCAGGCAGACTGGATGTGTTGTTATCAGCCTCAGACAGAAAGAGAGAGAGAGCGTGCGCGCGTGTGTGTGTGGTTAGTTGAGGGAGGCCTAGGGGAGATTGTGTGTGTGTAGGCATGGAAAGGCAATGAATACCTCCCTGCATCCCTATGTGCAAACGCCCACCACTCTCACACACGCGCAAACACACCCGCAAACACACGCACAAACACACGCACATACACACGCACACACACACAGCATTGGGGATACTACGAACAACAACATTTGATTTTCAGCATCTTTCCACTTTTTCTCACACCTTCAATGAATGTGAATAGTCTGGAGCTGGCAGGACTTACAGAGTTGTTTGTCTTTAACTGTGGACCAGAGCCATGGAATGAGATTTTCAAGATGAGGACTTAGTCTGTGGCTATTCCCTATTGTCTCCTTTGCCACCAGTTTTAAGGTCATTCAAAATACATACAACAGAAACAGTCATGCAGGTTCTGATTCATTATAGCTACAATAAAAGGATTTTGGGAATTCACACAAGACTTGCTTTCCTTTAATTTCTACTACATCTCAATCCTTCTTCTCAATGGAGAGAAATGGAAAGAGAACATGTATACATACTGGTACAGTGCAAACGTTTCAAATGTCTCTAGCTAGATTGTCAGGTTCATGTTCGTGTCATGTCAACATCACACAGTACCAGTCAAATGTTTGGACACACCTACTCATTCAAGTTTTTTTTCTTTACTATTTTCTACATTGTAGAATAATAGTGTAGGTATCAAAACTATGAAATAACACATATGGGATCATGTAGTATCCAAAAAAGTGTTGAACAAATCAAAATATATTTTATATTTGAGATTCTTCAGAGTAGCCAATCTTTGCCTTGATGACAGCTTTTAACACTCTTGGCTCTTTCTCAACCAGCTTCACCTTGATTTCTTTTCCAACAGTCTTGAAGGAGTTCCCACATATGCTGAGCACTTGTTGGCTTCTTTTCCTTCACTCTGTGTTCCAACTCATCCCAAACCATCTCATTTGGGTTGAGGTCGGGTGATTGTGGAGGTCAGGCAATCTGATGCAGCACTCCATCACTCTCCTTCTTGGTCAAATAGCCCCTTCACAGCCAGGAGGTGTGTTGGGCCATTGTCCTGTTGAAAAACAAATGATAGTCCCACAAAGCACAAACTAGATGGGATGGCGTATCGCTGCAGAATGCTGCGGTAGCCATGCTGGTTAAGTGTGCCTTGAATTCTAAATGAATCACTGACAGTGTCACCATCAAAGCACCCCCACACCTCCTCCTACATGCTTGTAGGTGGGAACTACACATGCAGAGATCATCCGTTCACCTATTCTGCGTCTCACAAAGACACGCCAGTTGGAACCAAAGATCTAACATTTGGACTCATCAGACCAAAGGACAGATTTTCACTAGTCTAATGTCCATTGCTTGTATTTCATGGCCCAAGCAAGTCTCTTCTTCTTATTGGTGTCCTTTCGTAATAGTTTCTATGCAGCAATTCGACCATGAAGGCCTGATTCGCACAGTCTCCTCTGAACAGTTGATGTGTAGATGTGTCTGTTACTTTAACATTTATTTTGGCTGCAATTTCAGAGGCTGGTAACTGTAATGAACTTATCCTCTGCAGCAGAGGTAACTCTGGGTCTTCCATTCCTGTGGCAGTCCTCATGAGAGCCAGTTTCATCATTGCACTTGATGGTTTTTGTGACTGCACTTGAAGAAACTTTGAAAGTTCTTGACATTTTTCCTATTGACTGACCTTAATGTCTCAAAGTAATGATGGATTGTCATTTCTCTTTGCTTATTTGAACTGTTCTTGCCATAATATGGACTTTGTATTTTACCAAATAAGGGTATCTTCTGTATACCACCCCTGCCTTGTCACAACACAACTGATGGGCTCAAACGCATTAAGAAGGAAAGAAATTCTATGAATTAACTTTCAACAAGGCACACCTGTTCCTTGAAATGCATTCCAGGTAACTATTTCATGAAGCTGGTTGAGAGAATGCCAAGCGTGTGCAAAGCTGTCAAGGCAAAGGGTGGCTACTTTGAAGAATCCGAAATATAAAATATATTTTGATTGTTTAACACTTTTTTGATTACTACATGATTCCATATGTGTTATTTCATTGTTTTGATGTCTTCACTATTATTCTACAAATGATCAAATAGTAAAAATCATGTCTTCACTTGTTTTCTACAATGTAGAAAATAGTCCAAATAAAGAGAAGTCCTTCAATGAGTAGGTGTGTCAACTTTTGACTGGTACTGTACGTAATCCATTTCTCCCTGTGTGTGTTCAAGTGTTTGAATGTCGTTTTAGGATTGTGACTATCTCTGTCTTGGTTGAATGACTGTGACTCCAAAGTAGAAAGCAATAAACAACAGCAACAAGACAGCTCTCTTTGTCCTGATATAAAAGAGAAATGTCCCCATTTGTTCTCCTGCATCACTTTTATGGCTGTTTAATCTCAGTGCAGCCATATATTTATTTATTTATTTTATTTTACCTTTATTTATATAACCAGGTAGGCAAGTTGAGAACAAGTTCTCATTTACAATTGCGACCTGGCCAAGATAAGGCAAAGCAGTTCGACAGGTGCAACAACACAGAGTTACACATGGAGTAAAACAAACATACAGTCAATAATACAGTAGAAAAATAAGTCTATATAACATGTGAGCAAATGAGGTGAGATAAGGGAGGTAAAGGCAAAAAAGGCCATGGTGGCGAAGTAAATACAATATAGCAAGTAAAACATAAATAAAAAAAATAAACACTGGAATGGAAGATTTGCAGTGGAAGAATGTGCAAAGTAGAGATAGAAATAAAGTGGGTGCAAAGGAGCAACATAAATAAATACAGTAGGGGGAGAGGTAGTTGTTTGGGCTAAATTATAGATTGGCTATGTACAGGTGCAGTGATCTGTGAGCTGCTCTGACAGCTGGTGATTAAAGCTAGTGAGGGGGATAAGTGTTTCCAGTTTCAGAGATTTTTGCAGTTCGTTCCAGTCATTGGCAGCAGAGAACTGGAAGGAGAGGCGGCCAAAGTAAGAATTGGTTTTGGGGGTGACCAGAGAGATATACCTGCTGGAGCGCGTGCTACAGGTGGGTGCTGCTATGGTGACCAGCGAGTTGAGATAAGGGTGGACTTTACTTAGCAGGGTCTTGTAGATGACCTGGAGCCAGTGGGTTTGGCGACGAGTATGAAGTGAGGGCCAGCCAAGAGAGCGTACAGGTCGCAGTGGTGGGTAGAATATGGGGCTTTGGTGACAAAACGGATTTCACTGTGATAGACTGCATCCAATTTATTGAGTAGGGTATTGGAGGCTATTTTGTAAATGACGTCGCCGAAGTCGAGGATCGGTAGGATGGTCAGTTTTACATGGGTAAGTTTGGCAGCAAGAGTGAAGGAGGCTTTGTTGCGAAATAGGAAGCCAATTCTAGATTTAACTTTGGATTGGAGATGTTTGATGTGAGTCTGGAAGGAGAGTTTACAGTCTAGCCAGACACCTAGGTATTTGTAGCTGTCCACATATTCTAAGTCAGAACCGTCCAGAGAAGTGATGTTGGACGGGCGGGCGGGTGCAGGCAGCGATCGGTTGAAGAGCATGCATTTAGTTTTGCTTGTAATTAAGAGCAATTGGAGGCCACGGAAGCTCGTCTGGAGGGTTGTTAGCACAGAGTCCAAAGAAGGGCCAGATGTATACAGAATGCTGAAATGTGTCTGGTGTTTTACTCACCTCATTTTCACACGTCTCTCTTTGAGGGTGTCCACTCTCACTAATTGACAGCTGTCAGTGTAGTGACAGTTCAGCACAAAACCATCTGTTCCACACTATTCCCTTTTATAGTGAACTATTTTGTGTACTATAAAGGATGGGGTGCCATTTGGGACACAGGCCAAGATTAGGGAAACATGAAAGAGGCCTTTGCTATATGAGACGAACTCAACCGTAGACCCAGACTAAAGAGTGCAGCGCTTTAGATAACAGTACTGTTAGATATTTCTCTCTCTCTCTCTCTCAATTCAATTTAAGGGCTTTATTGGCATGGGAAATATATGTTTACATTGCCAAAGCCAGTGAAATAGATAACAAACAAAAGTGAAATTAACAATACAAAATCAACAGTAAACATTACACTTACAAAAGTTCCAAAATAATAAAGACATTTAAAATGTAATTATGTATATATATACAGTGTTGTAATGATGTTCAAATAGTTAAGGTACAAAAGGGAAAATAAACATAGATATAAATTGAATTTATAATGGTGTTTGTTCTTGACTGGTTGCCCTTTTTTTGCGGCAACAGGTCACAAATCTTGCTGCTGTGATGACACACTGTGGTATTTCACCCAGTAGATATGGGATTTTATCCAAATGTGTGTCTGTGTAATCTGGGGGAAATATGTGTCTCTAATATGGTCATACATTTGGCAGAAGGTTAGGAAGTGCAGCTCAGTTTCCACATTTTTTGGGCAGTGTGCACATGGCCTGTCTTCTCTTGAGAGCCAGGTCTGCCTTTGGCGGCCTTTCTCAATAGCAAGGCTATGCTCACTGAGTCTGTACATTGTCAAAGATTTCCTTCATTTTGGATCAATTTCAGTGGTCAGGTATTCTGCCACTGTATACTCTCTGTTTAGGGACAAATAACATTCTAAGTTGCTTAGTTGTTTTGTAAATTCTTTCCAATGTGTCAAGTAATTGTCTTTTTGTTTTCTCATGATTTTGTTGGGTCTGTTTTGCTTTCCTGGGGCTATTTGGGGTCAATTTGTGTTTGTGAACAGAGCCTCAGGACCAGCTTGCTTAGGGGGCTCTTCTCTGTAGGTGAAGGCTTTTTATGGAAGGTTTGGGAATTGCTTCATTTTAGGTGGTTGCAGAATTTAGCAGCACTTTTCTGTGTTTTGATAAATAGTGGGAGGATATTTTTCCAGAATTCTGCATGCAGCGTCGTCTCAATTTGGTGTTTATCCAATTTTGTGAATTCTTGGTTGGTGAGTGGACCCCATACCTCACACCCATGAAGGTCAATGGGTTCTATAACTGGTTCAACTATTTTAGCCAAATCCTAACTGGTATGTTAAATTGTATGTTCCTTTTGATGGCATAGAATGCCCCTCTTGCCTTGTCTCTCAGATCGTTCACAGCTTTGTGGAAGTCAACTGTGGCGCTGAAGTTTAGGTCGAGGTATTTATATTTATTTGTGTGCTCTCGGGCAACAGTGTCTAGATGGAATTTGTATTCATGGTCCTGGGAACTGGACATTTTTTGGAAAACCATTATTTTTGTTTTACTGAGATTTACTGTCAGGGCCCAGGTCTGACAGAATCTGTGCGGAAGATCTATGTACTGCTGTAGGCCCTCCTTGGTTGGTGACAGAAGCACCAGATCATCAGCAAACAGCAGACATTTGACTTCAGATTCTAGTAGGGTGAGGCCGGGTGCTGCAGATTGTTCTAGGTCCCTCGCCAATTCGTTGATATATATGTTGAAGCGGGTGGGGCTTAAGCTGCGTCCCTGTCTCACCCCCTGGTCCTGTGGAAAGAAATGTGTGTATTTTTTGCCATTTTTGACTGCACACTTGTTGTTTGTGTACATGGATTTTATAATGTCATGTGTTTTTCCACCAACACCACTTTCCATCAATTTGTATAGCAGGCCCTCATGCCAAATTGAGTTGAAAGCTTTTTTGAAATTAACAAAGCATGAGAAGACTTTGCCTTTCTTTTGGTTTGTTTGATTGTCAATTAGGGTGTGCAGGGTGAATACACGGTCTGTCGTACAGTCATTTGATAAAAAGCCAATTTGACATTTGCTCAAATCAAATGTTAATGGTCACATACACGTGTTTAGCAGATGTTATTGCGGGTGTAAGGAAATGCTTGTTTTTCTAGCTCTAACAGTGCAGTAATATCTAACAGTGATATTTAACAATTTCACAATAATACACACACATCTAAAGTAAAGGAATGGAATTAAGAATATAAAAATATTGGGCAATGTCAGAGCGGCATAGACTTTGATACAGTAGAATTGGATAGAATACAGTATATAGATATGAGATGAGTAATGCAAGACATGTAAACATTATTAAAGTGACTAGCGTTCCATTATTAAAGTAGCCAGTGATTCCAAGTCTATGTACAGTACATAGGGCAGCAACCTTTAATGTGCTAGTGATGGCTATTTAAAATAATTGAATATTCTTATGTTAGAAGCTGTTTTTCAGTCTCAAGCCAAAATTCTTCAGCCTCCCGACGTTGAAGAGGCGCTGTTTTCCTGGCACTTCACTTCCAGGGACATCACCTTCTCCCTGTTGGCTGTCTCATCATTTTTGGCAATCAGGTCTACTACAGTTGTGTTGTCTGTAAACTTGATGATTGACTTGGAGGTGTGCGAGGCCACACAGTGATGGGTAAACAGGGAGTACAGGAGGGGGCTGAGCACACATCCTTGTGGGTCCCGTGTTGAGTGTCAGAGAAGTGGAGGTGTTTTCCTACCTTCACCACCTGGGGGCGGCCCATCAGGAAGTCCAGAACCCAGTCGCACAGGGCGGGGTTCAGACCCAGGGTCTCAAGCTTAATGATGAGCTTGGAGGGTACTATGGTGTTGAATGCTGAGCTATAGTCAATGAACAGCATTCTTACATAGAGTTGAAGTCAGAAGTTTACATACACATAGGTTGGAGTGATTAGTTTAGTTTTTCAACCACTCCACAAATTTCTTGTTAACAAACTACAGTTTTGGCAAGTCGGTTAGGACATCTACTACACAAGTAACTTTTCCAACAATTGTTTACAGACAGATTATTTCACTAATCATTAACTGTATCACAATTCCAGTGGGTCAGAAGTTTACATACACTAAGTTGACTGTGTCTTTAAACAGCTTGGAAAAATCCAAAACATTATGTCATGGCTTTAGAATCTTCTGATAGGCTAATTGACATAATCTGAGTCAATTCGAGGTGTACCTGTGGATGCATTTCAAGGCCTACCTTCAAACTCAGTGCCTCTTTGCTTGAAAATCAAAAGAAATCAGCCAAGACCATCATTGGGAGCAATTTCCAAACACCTGAAGGCAACATATTCATCTGTACAAACAATAGTACGCAAGTACAAATATCACGGGACCTCGCAGCCGTCATAGCGCTCAGGAAGGAGACGCATTCTGTCTCCTAGAGATGAACGTACTTTGGTGCGAAAAGTTCAAATCAATCCCAGAACAACAGCAAAGGACCCTGATGCTAGAGGGAACAGGTACAAAAGTATCTATGTCCACACTAAAACAAGTCCTATGTCAACATAACTTCAAAGGCTGCTCAGCAAGGAAGAAGCCACTGCTCCAAATCCGCCATAAAAAAGCCAGACTACGGTTTGTAACTGCACATGGGGACAAAGATCGTACTTTTTGGAGAAATGTCCTCTGGTCTGATGAAACAATAAAATAATTGTTTGGCCATGGTGACCATCGTTATGTTTGGAGGAAAAAAGGGTATGCTTGCAAGCCGAAGAACACCATCCCAACCGTGAAGCACTTGGGTGGCAGCATCATGTTGTGTGGGTGCTTTGCTGCTGGAGGGATTGGTGTACTTCACAAACTAGATGGCATCTCAAGACATCCGTCAGGAAGTTAAAGCTTGTTCGCAAATGGGTATTCCGTTCCAGCCAGAAGAGGACTGGCCACCCCTCAGCCTGGTTCCTCTCTAGGTTTCTTCCTAGGTTTTGGCCTTTCTAGAAGCCTCTTAAATAAGAAGTTACAGGTCTGTGAGAGCCAGAAATCTTGCTTGTTTGTAGGTGACCAAATACTTATTTTCCACCATAATTTGCAAATAAATTCATTAAAGTTCCTACAATGTGATTTTCTGGATTTTTTTCTTCTCATTTTGTCCGTCATAGTTGATGTGTACCTGTGATGGGGAGAACTTGCACAATTGGTGGCTGACTAAATACTTTTTTGCCCCACTGTATGTGGCTAAGGTGTATGTAAACTTCCGACTTCAACAATAGGACCTTGTGAAGGTCCAGATGGGATAGGGCAGTGTGCAGTGTGATGGCATCGTATGTGGATCTATTGGCGCCGTAAGCAAATTGAAGTGGGTGGAGGGTGTCATGTAAGGTCGAGGTGATATGATCCTTGACTAGTCTCTCAAAACACTTCATGATGACAGAAGTGAGTGCTAGGGTGCTCTTGGGTACAGGAACAATGGTGGACATATTGAAGCATGTGGGGTCAGTAGACTGGGATCGGGAGATATCGAATATGTCTGTCAACACTCCAGCCAGCTGGTCTACTCATGCTCTGAGGACGCTGTTATGGATGTCGTCTGGGGAAGCAGCCTTGCGATGATTAACACGTTTAAATGTCTTACACACATCAGCCACGGAGAAGGAGAGCCCACAAATCTTGGTAGCGGGCCGCGTTGGTGGCATTGTCTTATCATCAAATCGGGCGTAGAAGGTGTTTAGCTTTTCCATAAGCAAGACATCTGTGTGCGCGACATGGCTGGTTTTCCCTTTGTAGTCCATGATTGTCTGTAGACCCTGCCACATACGTCTCGTGTCTGAGCCGTTGAATTACAACTCCACTTTGCCTCTATACTGTAATTTTTCCTGTTTGATGTCCTTATTGGGGGAATAACAACACTGTTTTTATTCTGCCATATTCCCAGTCACCTTGCCACGCTTTCAGTTTTGTGCGAATGCTTCCATCTATCCAAGGTTTCTGGTTTGGGTAGGTTTTAATAGTCACAATGGGTACAACATCTCCTATACACTTCCTGATAAACTTAGTCACCGTATCGGTATGTGCGTCGATATTATTCTCGGAGACTACCCGTAGCATGTAATTCGGTCGATATTTGATTGTGAGGTATTCTAGGTTGGGTGAACAAAAGGATTTGAGTTCCTGTATGTTATCACACCATGAGATGTTAATCATGAAACATACGCTCCCGCTCCTCTTCTTCCCGGTGAGATATTTATTCCTGTCTGCGCGATGAACTGAGAACCCAACTGGCTGGACGGTCACAGATAGTATATTTCGAGAGAGCCAATCCTTGCCCTGAGCTCATCAGCTTTATTATCCAGAGACTGAACAGCGAGTAATATACTAGAAAGCGGTGAATGGTGTGTGCGCCTCCTAAGTCGGGCTAGAGGACCACTCCGAGTACCTCTCCTCTGCCGCCGTTGTTTTGGTTCGGCCCCTGGAATCAGTTTAATTGCCCTGGGGGGTACGAACAAAGGATCCGATTCGGGAAAGTTGTATTCCTGGTTGCAATGCTGGTAGTGCTGGTGAGTTACCGCAGCTCTGATATCCAATAGTTCTTCCCGACTGTTTGGAATAACATAAAACATTTTCTGGGTTAATAATAGAAGAAATAACAAACAAAAAAACAAAATACTACAAGGTTTCATAAGAGCTATAAGCACTGCAGCACTCTCTATCGGCGCCATTTTTACAGATCAGTACATTGTTTTCGCTAAGGAAATGAACGTCTGCTGTTAATGATAATGCAGAGGATTTTCCCAAAGTTGCTGTTGACGCATATCCCACGGTAGTTATTGGGTTCAAATTTGTCTGCACTTTTGTGTATTGGAGTGAACCAGCCTTGGTTCCAAATATTCGGGAATATGTCAATGCAGAGGATGATGTTAAAGAGTTAAAGTATAGCCAATTGGAATTTGTGGTCTGTGTATTTTATCATGTAATTTTGGATACCATCAACTCCACCGACTTTTTGGGGCTGAAGGGTTTGTATTTTGTCCTGTAGTTCATTCAATGTAATTGGAGAAGGGTTCTAGTTGTCTTTAATAGTTGATTCTCAAATCTGTATTTGATGTTATATAAGTTTTTTTTGTTTGTTCCTTGTTGTAGAACCAAAAACATCTCAGTTTTGTATAGATAACTCTGTGCTGTTTGTTTAGAATTTTCAAATTTTCCCAGAAGCGGTTACATTCTATGGATTCTTCAATTACATTGAGCTAATATCTAACGTGCTGTTCCTTTTTCCGTAGTGTACTTCTGTGTTGCTTTAGTGATTCACCATAGTGAAGGCGTAGGCTTCCTGGGTCTATATGTTTTTGGTTGGATCGTTTTTTTGCATTCTTCACCAAACCATTTGTCATTGTTGTTTATTATATAGGTTGTCTGCTTGACATTTTCAGATTTGATAGGGAAGCTGAGAGGTCAAATATACTGTTTAGGTTTTCTACTGCCAAGTTTACACCTTCACTATTACAGTGAAACATTTTGTCCAGGAAATTGTCTAGAAGGGATTGAATTTGTTGTTGCCTAATTGTTTTTTGGTAGAGTTCCACATTACTTTCCTTCTATTTATAGTGTTTCTTAATTGTATTCAGTTCCTTGGCTTTGATGCCTCATGATTGAGCAAAGCTCTGTTCGAGTGTGATTTTGCTGTGATCTGATAGGTGGTCAAAGGACTGACTGTGAACGCTCTAAGACTCTGGGTCGAGGTCAGTCTCCTGTACTACTGCCAAGAGATGAGCTATATGTGTACCTACCATAGGAGTCCCCTCGAAGCCTACCATTGACTATGTACATACCCAGCGTGCGACAGAGCTGCAGGAGTTGTGACCCATTTTTGTTGGTTATGTTGTCGTAGTTGTGTCTAGGGGGGCCTGTGGGTGAGGGAATACTGTCACCTCTAGGTAGGTGTTTGTCCCCCTGTGTGCTGAGGGTGTCAGGTTCTTGTCCAGTTATGGCATTTAGGTCACCACAGACTAGTACATGTATCTGGGCCTGTAAATTGTTGATCTCCCCTTGTAGGATGGAGAAGCTGTCATTGTTAATAAAGTATGGGGATTCTATTGGGGGATATAGGTAGCACACATGAGGACTTTTTTCTTTGTTGAGATTATTTCCTTATTCATTTATAGCCAGATGTAAAATGTTCTTGTTTTGACTAATTTAATAGAGTGGGTTATGTCTGCTCTATATCTAATTAGCATACCCCCTGAGTCTCTTCCCTATTCACACCTGGTAGTTTGATGGATGGGACTACCAGCTCTCTGTAACCTAGAGGGCGACCAGTCTTCTTTATACCATGTTTCTTGTAGGATAACAATGTCTGTATTTCCGATTTCTTTGATGAAGTCTGGGTTCCTGCTCTTTAGGCCAAAGGCAGATCATCTCAGATCTTGTATATTCCAGGATGAGATAGTAAAAGCTTTGTGTTACATAGTGTGTAGTGTTGTGTCATGTCTGTCCTTTGAGAATCAGAATGGGCAGATCAGACTGATGTGGGGGTGACAGTAATCAGGCCTCTCTCTCTCCTACAGCTCCTGGATGGTCACCTTCACACCCTGTCATAAATCAAGCAGGAGAGAACTCTCTCTGGCTCTCTAGTATTGTGATCAGAATATTTTTGTCTAGAGAGACTTTTGCCCTTCAAAAACAAATGTCCAAAAAGTGAACATTGGAACAAATATTTCTAACATGCAAATGTGGGAAATGGTCATTGAGTAGATGTAGAAAACTAATGTCATATTGCTTTTCATTTTGTGATGTCATTAAAAACTGTATGAACCAAATGCTGTAACTTAGGAAGGAAACCCCCTTCGGCTGTCAAGTTTTCACCCAATCTGATGTGAATACAATTTGAAGAATGATGAAAGTATTTCCTAAGATAGAAATGTGATTTTAGTTTTCTAATAAGATAATGTGCAAAGTATTCTCAAAACAATTAAGTAGCCACGCCTCAAATGAGCTCAGGGAGCTTGTCAGCATGATGGAACCACCATTTTCGACCAGTGCTTAAAAGGAATGACTAAGAAATAACATATCATACCAGACGATGTGAGACCATGGTCCACACATTGAAATGGTTGGAAACTCAAACTCTCAACCTCAACACTAGTTGAGAAGATAACCTCACCTACCAGCCCAGGAAACGTGGAGTGTTAGCTACATGTGGGAAATGGTTGAAATGTTTAACCAACACGAGGTGAAGAAGATAAACACACCAGAATATACCTGAACATGAACAGGCTGCTGCTGTCCGTGTAAAAGGGGTTCAAATTCTGACTATCCACATGAGCTAAGAACAAGATCTGAAGAAAAACAGCCCATTGGAGACCGGACAACAAAGAAGAAGGACATTGTGACCTCTGGTGGACAATCAGAGCCTTACACCCATGGGAGAGCCCCCTGAAACAACCTTCTGGGAGGGCTTGGTTCTGACTGAGATAGATGACGAACGAAGGCATTCAACATGTAAAATATATTAGTTATTTTCTGACCACAAACTGGCAGTGTTTCATGTACAAGGTATATGATTAATGTCAGAATAGTTATAGAATGTATCCACGAAAAATGTCCCCTTTTCTCTCTTTATTTTCCCCACCCTGTTCTCTGTTTAAGAAGCCGTCATGGCTTGTCAATCCACTAGGGACCTTTGTCTCATGTAAGTGTGTATGTGTATTCTGTGTTATTACTTAGTTAGTTAGTAAATAAATTATTAAATCAATTTGTGTAGTACTGAATGACGAGCAAAGGTTGGGGTTCTTGCAGATCCAAGAGGGTTGCAACTGATTGATTGGTCTCATTTTGAACAATCAAATTGATTTAGAAAGCCCTTCTTACATCAGCTGATGTTACAAAGTTCTGTACAGAAACCCAGCCTAAAACCCAAAAAGCAAGCAATGCAGATGTAGAAGCACGGTGGCTAGGAAAAACTCCCTAGAAAGGCCAAAACCTAGGAAGAAACCTAGAGAGGAACCAGGCTATGAGGGGTGGCCAGTCCTCTTCTGGCTGTGCCGGGTGGAGATTATAACAGAACATGGCCAAGATGTTCAAATGTTCATAGATGATCAGCAGGGTCAAATAATAATAGTCACAGTGGCTGTAGAGGGTGCAACAGGTCAGCACCTCAGGAGTAAATGTCAGTTGGCTTTTCATAGCCGATCATTTAGAGTATCTCTACCGCTCCTGCTGTCTTTGGAGAGTTGAAAACAGCAGGTCTAGGACAAGGTAGCACGGCCGGTGAACAGGACAGGGTTCCATAGCTGCAGGCAGAACAGTTTAAACTGGAGCAGCAGCACAACCAGGTGGACTGGGGACAGCAAGGAGTCATCAGACCAGGTAGTCCTGAGGCATGGTCAGGTCTATGGCTCAGGTCCTCCGAGAGAGAGAGAGAGAGAGAGAGAGAGAGAGAGAGAGAGAGAGAGAGAGAGAGAGAGAGAGAGAGAGAGAGAGAGAAAGAAAGAAAAAGAGAGAGATTTAGAGAGAGCATACTTAAATTCACACAGGACACCGGATAAGACAGGACAAATACTCCAGATATAACAGACTGACCCTAGCCCCCCGACACAATTGCAGCATTAATACTGGAGGCTGAGACAGGAGGGGTCGGTAGACACTGTGGCCCCATCCGACGATACCCCCGGACAGGGCCAAACAGTCAAGATATAACCCCACCCACTTTGCTAAAGCACAGCCCCCACACCACTAGAGGGCTATTTTCAACCACCAACCTACTATCCTGAGACAAGGCAGAGTATAGCCCACAAAGATCTCCCCCACGGCACGAACCCAAGGGGGGGTGCAAACCCGGACAGGAATATCACGAAAGTGACTCATCCCACTCAATTGGCGCACCCCTCCTAGGGACGCCATGGAAGAGCACCAGTAATCCAGTGACTCAGCCCCTGTAATAGGGTTTCAGGCAGAGAATCCCAGTGGAGAGTGGAACCGGCCAGGCAGAGACAGCAAGGGTGGTTCGTTGCTCCAGTGCCTTTCCGTTCACCTGCACCATCCTGGGCCAGACTACTCTCAATCATAGGACCTACTGAAGAGATGAGTCTTCAATAAAGACTTAAAGGTCGAGAACGAGTCTACATCTCTCACATGGAAAGGCAGACCATTCCATCGAAATTGAGCTCTATAAAAGAAAGTCCTGCCCCAAGCTGTTTGCTTATAAATTCTAGGGACAGTAAGGAGGCCTGTGTCTTGTGACCATAGCGTACGTGTAGGTATGTACGGGAGCAAATCAGAAAGATAATTAGGAACAAGTCCATGTAATGCTTTGTAGGTTGGCAGTAAAACCTTGAAATCAGCCCTAGCCTTAACAGGGAGCCAGAGGCTAGCACTGGAGTAATCAATGATCAAATTTGTTGGTTCTAGTCAAGACTCTAGCAGCCGTGTTTAGCACTGACGGAAGTTTATTTAGTGCTTTATCCAGGTAGGCGGAAAGTAGAGCATTGCAGAATTCTAGCCTAGAAGTAAAAAAAGCATGGATGAACTTTTCTGCATCATTTTTTGGACAGAAAGTTTCAGATTTTTGCAGTGTTTCGTAGATGGAAAAAAGCTGTCCTTGAAACAGTCTTGATATGTTCGTCAAAAGAGAGATGGGGTCCAGGGTAACGCCAATTTGAGACGACTGTACAACCATCAAGATTAATTGTCAGATTCAACAGAAGATCTCTTTGTTTCTTGGGACCTAGAACTAGCATCTCCGGTTAGTCCGAGTTTAAAAGTAAAACATTTGCTGCCAACCACTTCCTTATGTCTGAAATACAGGCTTCCTGGGAGGGCAATTTTGGGGCTTCACCATGTTTCATTGAAATGTACATCTGTGTGTTGTCCGCATAGCAGTGAAAGTTAACATTATGTTTCCGAATGACTTCACCAAGAGGTAAAATAAATAGTGAAAACAATAGTGGTCCTAAAATGGAGCCTTGAGGAAAACCAAAATGACAATTGATTTGTCAGAGGACAAAGCATATACAGAAACACATTGATATCTTTCCGACAGATAAGATCTAAACGAGGGCTGAAATTGTCAGTGTAGACCAATTTGGGTTTCCAATCTCTCCAAAACAATGTGTTGATCGATGATATCAAAAGCAGTACTGAGGTCTAGGAGCACAAGGACAGATGCAGAGCCTCGGTCTGACGCCATTAAAAGGCCATTTACCACCTTCACAAGTGCAGTCTCAGTGCTATTATGGGGTCTAAAACCAGACTGAAGCGTTTCAAATGCACTATTTGTCTTCAGGAAGGCAGTGAGTAGCTGCGCAACAGCTATTTCTACAAATTTTGAGAGGAATGGGAAATTCGATATAGGCCGATAGCTTTTTATATTTTCTTGACTTTTTCAAGAGAGACTTTATTACTGCCACTTTTAGTGAGTTTGGTACACATACTCAAGCACAGGAAGCAGCTCATTCAGTAGTTTAGTTGGAATAGGGTCCAGTATGCAGTTTGAAGGTTTAGAGGCCATGATTATTTTCATCAATGTGTCGAGATAAAGTATTAAAAAACTTGCGTGTCTCCATTGATCCTAGGTCCTGGCAGTGTTGTGCAGACTCAGGACAACTGAGCTTTGGAGGAATATGCAGATTTAAAGAGCAGTCCGTAATTTGCTTTCTAATGTTCTTTTCGGCAAAGGAGTTCATGAATTTATCACTGCTGAAGTGAAAGCCATCCTCTCTTGGGGAATGCTACTTTTTAGTTAACTTTGTGACAGTATCAAAAATACATTTTGGAATGTTTTTATTTTCATCAATTAAGTTGGAAAAATAGGATGATCGAGCAGCAGTGAGGGCTCTTCGATACTGCAGGGTACTGTCTTTCCAAGCTAGTCGGAAGACTTCCAGTTTGGTGTGGCGCCATTTCCGTTCCAATTTTCTGGAAGCTTGTTTCAGAGTATTTTCTGTATACCAGGGAGCTAGTTTCTTATGACAAATGTTTTTTTTTAGGGGTGCGACTGCATCTAGTGTATTACACAAAGTTAAATTGAGTTTCTCAGTGATGTCGTTAACTGATTTTTGTACTCTGACGTCCTTGGGTAGGTGGAGGGAGTCTGGAAGGGCATCGAGGAATCTTTGGGTTGTCCGAGAATTTATAGTACGGATTTTGATGATCCTTGGTTGGGGTCTGAGCAGATTATTTGTTGCGATTGCAAACGTAATAAAATGGTGGTCCGATAGTCCAGGATTATGAGGAAAAACATAAAGATACACAATATTTATTCCATGGGACAAAACTAGGTCCAGAATGACTGTGGCAATGAGTAGGTCCGGAGACATGTTGGACAAAACCCACTGAGTTGATGATGGCTCCGAAAGCCTTTTGGAGTGGGTCTGTGAACTTTCCACCAAAAATTTGAATATTATCTGCCATGACTACAAGGTCTGATAGGAATTCAGGGAACTCAGTGAGGAACGCTGTATATGGCCCAGGAGGCCTGTAAACAGTAGCTATAAAAAGTGATTGAGTAGGCTGCATAGATTTCATGACTAGAAACTCAAAAGACGAAAACGCAGTAGTTTTTTTTTGTAAATGTAAATTTGCTATCGTGAATGTTAGCAACACCTCGCCTTTGCGGGATGTGAGGGGGATATGGTCACTAGTGTAACCAGGAGGTGAGGCCTCATTTAACACAGTAAATTAGTCCGGCTTAAGCCGTGTTTCAGTCAGGCCAATCACATCAAGTTTATGATCAGTTATTAGTTCATTGACTATAACTGCCTTGGAAGTGAGGGATCTAACATTAAGTTGCCTCTTTATGTGCGATATCACAATCTCTTCTAGTGAGATTGCTAAGGCGAAGACCACCATGTTTAGTTTTGCCCAACCTAGATCGCAGATCACGGTCTCAATGGGGATAGCTGAGCTGACTACACTGACTGTGCTAGTGGCAGACTCCACTAATCTGGCAGGCTGGCTAACAGCCTGCTGCCTGGCCTGCACCCTATCTCATTGTGGAGCTAGAGGAGTTAGAGCCCTGTCTGTGTTGGTACATAAGATGAGAGCACCCCTCCAGCTAGGATGGAGTCTTTCATTCCTCAGCAGGCCAGGCTTCGTCCTGTTTGTGGGTGAGTCCCAGAAAGAGGGCCAATTATCTACAAATTCTATCTTTTGGGAGGGACAGAAAACAGTTTTCAACCAGCGATTGAGTTGTGAAAGACTGCTGTAGAGCTCATCACTCCGCCTAACTGTGAGGGGGCCAGGACCAATTACTCGATTCCGACACATCTTTCTAGCTGATTTTCACGCTGAAGCTATGTGCGATGGTGAGCTCTGACTGTTTCTTCCTAACATTGTTGGTGCCAACGTGGATAACAATATCCCTATACTCTCTACATTCGGCAGTTTTAGCCTTAGCCAGCACCATCTTCAGATTAGCCTTAACGTTGGTAGCCCTGCCCCCTGGTAAACAGTGTGTGATCGCTGGATGATTCAATTTTAAGTCTAATACTGCAGGTAATGGAGTCGCCAATGACAAGGGTTTTCAATTTGTCAAAGCTAATGGTGGGAGGCTTCGGCATTTCAGACCCCATAACGGGAGGAGGAGAGACCAGAGAAGGCTCGGCCTCTGACCAGTTGCTGAATAGGGAGAATCGGTTGAACGTTTCTGTCGGCTGAATGAGTGACACCCGTTGAGCATTGCTACAGCATTTCCTTCCAGAAGCCATGAGAAAATTGTCCGGCTGCGGGGACTGTGCGACGGGATTTATACTACTATACTATCTGTACTCATTGGTGGCACAGACGGTGTACAAATATAAATTGATAATTAAAAAGTAATTACCATAAAGTTGGCAGGAAGCATAGTAAGGTTAGCAACAAACTGCACAGCAGCACGTAAACAAGTCTAAAAGTTCTGACCGGAAATGACGTCAGATCAGTCAGAGACTGATATGATGTAATGATTAAGTGACTGTTATCAATATATAAGAACTTATATATATCTTCTAGAGTTTAATTCTGGAGATGGTAACTCGTTATATAACTTCTTCCGTGGTGCCCTAAATTTCTAATGAGTTAATTGTTACATGCTTCATTTAATTAGGTAACAGTTAAACATATTTAGTGGATTAAATAAATAACAGTCATTAGATTAATAAAAGTCACGTCACGACAGTTGTTTATGTGTGGTTTAGGCCCGGACCATCACAGTAGGTGTGAGCAGAGCATGTTGAGTTTTCTGGAATGACATTGACCTCATCCCGTCAGTAGATGATGCCTGGCTATTCTTTAAAAGTGCCTTCCTCACCATCTTAAATAAGCATGCTCCTCTCAAAAAATGTAGATCTAGGAATAGATATAGTCCTTGGTTCACTCCAGACCTGTCTGCCCTTGACCAGCACAAAAACATCCTGTGGCGTTCTGCATTAGCATCAAATAGCCCCCCTGATATGCAACCTTTCAGGGAAGTTGGGAACAAATATACACAGGCAGTTAGAAACACTAAGGCTAGCTTTTTCAAACAGAAATTTGCATCCTGTAGTAATAACTCAAGAAAGTTCTGGGACACTGTAAAGTCCATGGAGATAAGAGCACCTCCTCCCAGCTTCCCACTGCTCTGAGGCTAGGAAACACTGTCACCACTGATAAATCCACTATTATTGAGAATTTCAATAAGCATTTCTCTACGGCTGGCCATGTTTCCCACCTGGATACCCCTACCCCGGTCAACTGCCCGGCACCCTCCACAGCAACCTGCCAAAGCCCCCACCATTTCTCCTTCACCCAAATCCAGATAGCTGAAGGTTCTGAAAGAGCTGCATAATCTGGACCCCTACAAATCAGCCGGGCTAGACAATCTGGACCCTCTCTTTCTAAAATGATCTGCCCAAATTGTTGCAACCCCCTGAGATTCCCAAAAATTGGAAAGCTGCCGCAGTCATCCCCCTCTTCAAAGGGGGTGACACTCTAGACCCAAACTGCTACAGACCTAAATCTATCCTACCCTGTCTTTCTAAGGTCTTCAAAAGCCAAGTTAACAAACAGATCACCGACCATTTCGAATCGCACCGTACCTTCTCCGCTATGCCATCTGGTTTCAGAGCTCGTCATGGGTGCACAACAGCCACGCTCAAGGTCCTAAACGACATCATAACTGCCATCGATAAAATAAATTACTGTGCAGCCGTATTCATCGACCTGGCCAAGGCTTTCAACTCTGACTATCACAACATTCTTATTGGCAGACTCGACTCCCTAGAAAGGCCAAAACCTAGGAAGAAACTTAGAGAGGAATCAGGCTATGTGGGGTGGCCAGTCCTCTTCTGGCTGTGCTGGGTGGAGATTATAACAGAACATGGCCAAGATGTTCAAATGTTCATAAATGACCAGCATGGTCGAATAATAATAAGGCAGAACAGTTGAAACTGGAGCAGCAGCACGGTCAGGTGGACTGGGGACAGCAAGGAGTCATCATGTCATGTAGTCCTGGGGCATGGTCCTAGGGCTCAGGTCAGTTGAAACTGGAGCAGCAGCACGGCCAGGTGGACTGGGGACAGCAAGGAGTCATTATGTCAGGTAGTCCTGGGGCATGGTCCTAGGGCTCAGGTCCTCCGAGAGAGAGAAAGAAAGAGAGAAGGAGAGAATTAGAGAACGCACACTTAGATTCACACAGGACACCGAATAGGACAGGAGAAGTACTCCAGATATAACAAACTGACCCTAGCCCCCCAACACATAAACTACTGCAGCATAAATACTGGAGGCTGAGACAGGAGGGGTTAGGAGACACTGTGGCCCCATCCGAGGACACCCCCGGACAGGGCCAAACAGGAAGGTTATAACCCCACCCACTTTGCCAAAGCACAGCCCCCACACCACTAGAGGGATATCTTCAACCACCAACTTACCATCCTGAGACAAGGCTGAGTATAGCCCACAAAGACCTACGCCACGGCACAACCCAAGGGGGGGGGGGGGGCGCCAAACCAGACAGGATGACGACATCAGTGAATCAACCCACTCAGGTGACGCACCCCCTCCAGGGACGGCATGAGAGAGCCCCCGTAAGCCAGTGACTCAGCCCCTGTAATAGGGTTAGAGGCAGAGAATCCCAGTGGAAAGAGGGGAACCGGCCAGGCAGAGACAGCAAGGGTGGTTCGTTGCTCCAGAGCCTTTCCGTTCACCTTCCCAATCCTGGGCCAGACTACACTCAATCATATGACCCACTGAAGAGATGAGTCTTCAGTAAAGACTTAACCTCTTGGAACTCCCCATACCGGATCCGGTATCAGGAATACAGACTCAAGCTCATTACCATAACGCAACGTTAACTATTCATGAAAATCGCAAATGAAATGAAATAAATATGCCATCTCTCAAGCTTAGCCTTTTGTAAACAACACTGTCATCTCAGATTTTCAAAATATGCTTCTCAACCATAGGAAAACAATAATTTGTGTAAAAGTAGCTAGCTAGCGTAACATTTAGCGTTAGCATTAGCGTTAGCATCCAGCACGCAACATTTCAACAAAAACATAAAAGCCTTCAAATAAAATCATTTACCTTTGAAGAACTTCGGATGTTTTCAATGAGGAGACTCTCAGTTAGATAGCAGATGCTCAGTTTTTCCCAAAAAGAGTCTTTGTGTATTAGAAATAGCTCCGTTTTGCACATCACATTTGGCTACCAAAAAAAAAACGAAAATTCAGTCCTCAAAACGCGAACTTTTTTCCAAATTAACTCCATAATATCGACTGAAAACATGGCAAACGTTGTTTAGAATCAATCCTCAAGGTGTTTTTCACATATCTCTTCATTGATATATCGTTCTTGGACATACGGTTTCTCCCCTGAATCAAATGGAAAAGTACAAGCAGCTGGCAATTGCGCACCGAATTCCACGCAGGACACCAGGCGGACACTTGGAAAATGTAGTCTCTTATGGTCAATCTTCCAATGATATGCCTACAAATACGTCACAATGCTGCTAAGACCTTGGGGGAACGGCAGAGAGTGTAGGCTCATTCCTTGCGCAATCACAGCCATATAAGGAGACAATGGAAAACAGAGCTTCAGAAATTCTTCTAGTTTCCTGGTTGACACATCATCTTGGTTTCGCCTGTAGAATGAGTTCTGGGGCACTTACAGACAATATCTTTGCAGATTCTGAAACTTCAGAGTGTTTTCTTTCAAAAACTGTCAAGAATATGCATAGTCGAGCATCTTTTCGTGAAACGGGAACGTTTTTTATCCAAAAATGAAATAGCGCCCCTAGAGATCCAAGAGGTTAAAGGTTGAGACCGAGTTTGCGTCTCTGACATGGGTAGGCAGACCGTTCCATAAAAATGGAGCTCTATAGGAGAAAGCCCAGCCTCCAGCTGTTTGCTTAGAAATTCTAGGGACAATTAGGAGGCCTGCGTCTTGTGACCGTAGCGTACGTGTAAGTATGTACGGCAAGACCAAATCAGAGAGATAGGTAGGTGCAAGCCCATGTAATGCTTTGTAGGTTAGCAGTAAAACCTTAAAATCAGCCCTTGCTTTGACAGGAAGCCAGTGTAGAGAGGCTAGCACTGGGTTCTAGTCAGGATTCTAGCAGCCGTATTTAGCACTAACTGAAGTTTATTTAGTGCTTTATCCGGGTAGCCGGAAAGTAGAGCATTGCAGTAGTCTAAACTAGAAGTGACAAAAGCATGGATTCATTTTTCTGCATCATTTTTGGACAGAAAGTTTCTGATTTTTGCAATGTTACGTAGATGGAAAAAAGCTGTCCTTGAAATGGTCTTGATATGTTCTTCAAAAGAGAGATCAGGGTCCAGAGTAACGCCGAGGTCCTTCACAGTTTTATTTGAGACGACTGTACAACCATTAAGATTAATTGTCAGATTCAACAGAAGATCTCTTTGTTTCTTGGGACCTAGAACAAGCATCTCTGTTTTGTCCGAGTTTAAAAGTAGAAAGTTTGCAGCCATCCACTTCCTTATGTCTGAAACACATGCTTCTAGCAAGGGCAATTTTGGGGCTTCACCATGTTTCATTGAAATGTACAGCTGTGTGTCATCCGCATAGCAGTGAAAGTTAACATTATGTTTTCGAATAACATCCCCAAGAGGTAAAATATATAGTGAAAACAATAGTGGTCCTAAAACGGAACCTTGAGGAACACCGAAATTTACAGTTGATTTGTCAGAGGACAAACCATTCACAGAGACAAACTGATATCTTTCTGACAGATAAGATCTAAACCAGGCCAGAACCTGTCCGTGTAGACCAATTTGGGTTTCCAATCTCTCCAAAAGAATGTGGTGATCGATGGTATCAAAAGCAGCACTAAGGTCTAGGAGCACAAGGACAGATGCAGAGCCTCGGTCCGATGCCATTAAAATGTCATTTGCCACCTTCACAAGTGCCGTCTCAGTGCTATGATGGGGTCTAAAACCAGACTGAATCATTTCGTATACATTGTTTGTCTTCAGGAAGGCAGTGAGTTGCTGCGCAACAGCCTTTTCTAAAATTTTTGAGAGGAATGGAATATTCGATATAGGCCGATAGTTTTTTATATTTTCTGGGTCAAGGTTTGGCTTTTTCAAGAGAGGCTTTATTACTGCCACTTTTAGTGAGTTTGGTACACATCCGGTGGATAGAGTGCCGTTTATTATGTTCAACATAGGAGGGCCAAGCACAGGAAGCAGCTCTTTCAGTAGTTTAGTTGGAATAGGGTCCAGTATGCAGCTTGAAGGTTTAGAGGCCATGATTATTTTCATCATTGAGTCAAGAGATATAGTACTAAAACACTTGAGCGTCTCTCTTGATCCTAGGTCCTGGCAGAGTTGTGCAGACTCAGGACAACTGAGCTTTGAAGGAATACGCAGATTTAAAGAGGAGTCCGTAATTTACTTTCTAATAATCATAATCTTTTCCTCAAAGAAGTTCATGAATTTATCACTGCTAAAGTGAAAGTCATCCTCTCTTGGGGAATGCTGCTTTTTAGTTAGCTTTGCGACAGTATCAAAAAGGAATTTCGGATTGTTCTTATTTTCCTCAATTAAGTTAGAAAAATAGGATGATCGAGCAGCAGTAAGGCTCAGCTCACAGATCACTGCACCTGTACGTAGCCCATCTGTTAACAGCCCATCTATCTACCTACCTCATCCCCATACTGACACCATTCTGTATACTTCTGGCCCCTCTTTGGACACTGTGTTAACTAACCCCCAGAAGAGCTTCAATGCCATACAACTCTCCTTCCGTGGCCTCCAACTACTCTTAAACGCAAGTAAAACTAAATGCATGCTATTCAATCTATCACTGCCCACACCTGCTCGCCCGTCCAGCATCGCTACTCTGGACGGCTCTGACTTAAAATACGTGGACAACTACAAATACCAGGGTGTCTGGTTAGATTGTAAACTCTCCTTCCAGACTCACATTAAGCATCTCCAATCCAAAATTAAATCTAGAATCGGCTTCCTATATCGCAACTAAGCATCCTTCACTCAAGCTGCCAAACATACCCTCGTAAAACTGACCATCCTACCGATCCTTGACTTCGGTGATGTCATTTACAAAATAGCCTCCAATACCCTACTCAACAAATTGGATGTAGTCTATTACAGTGCCATCCGTTTTGTCACCAAAGCCCCATACACTTCCCACCATTGCGACCTGTACGCTCTCGTTGCTTGGCCCTCGCTTCATACTCGTCGCCAAACCCACTGGCTACAGGTTATCTACAAGTCTCTGCTATGTAAAGCCCCGCCTTATCTCAGCTCACTGGTCACCATAGCAGCACCCACTCGTAGCACGCGCTCCAGCAGGTATATCTCACTGGTCACCACCAAAGCCAATTCCTCCTCTGGTCGTCTTTCCTTCCAGTTCTCTGCTGCCCATGACTAGAACGAACTGCAAAAATCTCTGAAGCTTGAGACTCACATCTCCCTCACTAGCTTTAATCACCAGCTGTCAGAGCAGCTCACAGATCACTGCACCTGTACGTAGCCCATCTGTTAACAACCCATCTATCTACCTACCTCATCCCCATACTGAATGTATTTATTTATCTTCCTCTTTTGCACCCCAGTATCTTTACTTGCACATTCATCTTCTGCCGAACTACCATTCCAGTGTTTAATTGCTATATTGTAATTACTTCGCCACCATGGCCTATTTATTTCCTTAACTTACCACATTTGCACTCACTGTATATAGACTTTTTGTTTTCTTTTGTTCTACTGTATTATTGACTGTATGTTTTGTTTATTCCATGTGTAACTCTGTGTTGTTGTATGTGTCAATAGCAATGCCTTATCTTGGCCAGGTCGCAGTTGCAAATGAGAACTTGTTCTCAACTAGCCTACCTGGTAAATAAAGGTGAAATAAAATAAAATAAAATAAATCTGTACATACCTCTTACGTTGCAGGATGGGGCTTGGCCGGGTGTAATAGTGGGGGTTGGGCCTGTTGCTCTGCTCACGGCCTGGCCATATGTCCTGCTGTCATGTTGACGTCCTTGCCGCAGGTGCAGGGGGCATGGAGTGGGCAGAAGGGGTGTAGGTCTGATATGGGGGGGCCTATATAGAGTGTGGCTAGGGATTGCTTTGGGTGGTCTTAGCTGGTTGGGGTGTGGCTGGTGATGCTGTAGTCTGGGTGTAGGTCCTCTTGGCATGGTTTCTCTCGGTGAAAGTCCTTCAGGAGGGGGTCATGCAGGTCTGGGAGGGTGTCTCGCTGCTCTGGGCGGGGTGTCCGTTGCTCTGTTGCTCCTGTGTGAGGTGCTGGGGCTACGGTTGAGGGTGATGTCCTTCAGGGTCCTGGCAAAAGTTGGGATTGCGGCCTAGGTTGTGAGTCACAATCTCGCGAAATGCTTCCATTCACCTGCTGTATGGTGGCAGGGTGAAAAGTATTTTTGTGGTAGCTGGGTGGAGATAACCACTTGTGTGTTGGGTAAAGTAGAATAAGCTTTTTCAATCACTCCGTTGAGTGCTGTGGCCACTTCTTCCTGCTGGGCTCTCAGGTAATTTGTGCCCGTGTGAATTATGATGTGGCTGGGGGACCCTAGTCTGTCCTTTGACAACAGGTCCAGGGCATGCCTAGTGTTTTGAAACCAAAACTTAGCCACTTTGTGTTTGGGGAAAAGGTGATTCTCTTGAATGTATTTGACATTTGAGTCAATGAGGAGCACAATCTCTGGCTTTTGTGTGTTGTCAAGAGAGCTATCAGGGGAGCTGACAAGGGGGCTGTTTAAGGGGGGTGGGGTCTGTTGGGTTGGTGGAGCCTGTGTTGTCTCCGTTGTGGTGTTGTGGTCTGGGTCTGAAGTGGGCTGTTCTGTTGGTTTCTCTGGGGGAGTGTCCTGCTCTCTGTCACACCTCAGCTTTTTCACCTCTTCATTCAGTGCCATGTGTGCCAATTTAAGTTCTTTCACCTCAGACTGTAGAGCAGCCCGCTCTCTCAGACAGCCGTCCATCTCCCCCTTCTGCCCTCCAGGCTTGTTGGGGGGTGGGGGGATGTTGTTGTGCTGGTCTATTTTGTGAATTTGTTCTGTCTGGATTGTGTGGACTAGCTCTCTGAGCTCCACCATGTCTCTCTCCAGCTCTGTGAATGCATCCCTCTCAATGATGGAGGAGCAGTTGTGGACCTGGGTGTGTTCAATGCTGGAGGGGGGACTATTCTCGTCTGCAGGACAGTTTGAAGAGGTGTGATCAGACTCACTCAGGATGAGGGAGTCATCACAGAGAGAGAGCTTTTCCCTCTATGCTCTCTTTGATCCCGTAAAAGTCCTGCTGGAACTGCTAGAGGAGGCCCTGCACCATTACTGCCCCAGACTTCTAGAGGTTGACAGATGTTGTTTCAATTTCCTCAATGTCTAGTATTCTGAGTTTCCACCCTGGGCCAATACCCTCCCTCTTGACATAGGGGTAGTGTGCTCTTGTAGCACTGTGCCATGCCAGGGGATGGTCCGTATTGAAAAAGGAAGTTACTTACGTTCCCCTCTTTCTAACAGTCAGCAAATAGTGTCTCTGGATTGTTCTTGAGGAGATTTCTGTACTTATTCCTTGCAGTGCTATTTTTTAATGTCTATGGGGTACTGTATTGTAATAACCTCTGCACAGGGATAAGCCATGGGGGCTTCAAAGGCCTCTACATCTGGGTGTGTGTGGGGGGGCTGTGGAACTCTCCTACCATTGTTAGGCTCAAGAGTTCACACCTCTCACTTCACACGTCAGTGCTAATTGATCAGGTCAGTTTCTTTCCTAGCAGCTTGGTAGTTTATTAGCCTTATTTATTAAGCTTTATATTTCCCTTTGATTATTGTCTCTTACTTTTTCTCCTTCAGAAGTAGGTTCAGACTGAACATTACTCACTCAGTTGTGTGTTGGATGGTATTTCCAGGTTCCGCTGTGTTTCCTTTACAGGTGTTGGTTTGTAAGAAGTTTTTTTCTTGATAGTCCTTGGTAGTAATAGTCCATGTAGGTCATTTTGTCCAATAACAAGGTTTTAGGTCTGGAATTGTGATTTGGATTGAAGGTTTTGATGTTGAGGTTAGTGTCCTGTACAAGTCCCTGTGAAAAAAATCAAATGTATCTATATTTATCCAACTATAATTCAATTTTTTTTACAGAAGAACTCAAACCCACGCTCTCTGTCTCTCCTCTCTGACTCCTCTCTTGTTCATTGCCGCAGTGCCAATTAGAAAGCCTTCATTAACATCCACCCCATTAGAGTACAACAGCTTCATCACGCAGCTAGTCTGGAGAGAAAAGGCTGCTTATACTAAATACAAAGTTTATACCAGAGTTTATACCAGAGTTTTTAGCCAGAGGAGGAATTTTTAATAGAGAGCGCAAACACCGTAAACTTTGAGTTTCACCAAGCTTTTAATCAAAAGCTGAGATAATAGATGGCTCTTTTCCCAAGAAATTTGGTGAACATCTAACACGTTTATGCATGTGTGTCATTTCAGCTCACCCAGGGTATGGCCAGAAAGAAAACTGTGTTCACACAGAATACAAAGAAAGTCTTTACTAGAATTTAATTGCTGGTGCAGGGAGATTCAATACTTTCAATCGGAACTCAGAACGTAGAGTGAGCACGGTTGGCTAAACTTTCAATCTAAAGTTAAGATAAACCACGTTTCCATCCAACCATTGCGGATGAATTACCTGACGCATGAAAAAAATCATGACAGGGCTGATGGATACAATTATATAAATGTCAACACACAATTTGTTTGTTTGTCATTGTTGGATCTTTTTGAGTCGGGAAAATGTATTATGCGAGAAATATTGGTGGAAATGCCTTAATGCGCAAATATTGATATAATAACCACCATATTGAAGTAAACTTGGAGTCACGCGATGATATGGTGTGTGGTCCTCCCACTCCTATCCATAATAATCTCATAATGCAGCATTTCCCAATATTGGTCCTCGGGACCACAAAGACTGCAAGTTTTCATCTCTACCTTACACTACACAGCTTATTCAAATGATCAAAGTTTGATGATTATTTTATTATTTGAATAAGCTGTGTAGTGTTAGGGCAAAAACTAAAAGGTGCACCCGAATGTGGGAAACTCTGTCATAATGTATGTAGCCTAACCCACACTGTATCTGCAAGCTGTTGGCAAGTGCGCATGTGCCAAGACCAGAGTGGGCACATCTACTATTTAACAAAACAGTTTTTGTGAGAAAACCATCAGTAGAGTTGAAAATGCGATGGAAACCCATTTAACTTGTATTTTTCATCCGGTACATGGGAATTTAATGGCAAAAGTTAGTACATGTACTATGGAATCCCGCACAGCCTTCTATCCGCAAAAAGTCCGTTTGCTGGAAAAATCTCTGGTGGGGAAAGTGCTCATATTATTTTATGCAGATTTTAGAATATCCTCATGAAAATCTGTCGCAAATTGGATGGAAACCTAGCTACTGATAGCACTTATTCTGAAAAGTTTGGTGAACGTGTATTTATCTCTTCAGAGAGCAGTGTTGTATCCTGACTTCCACTTAAGTTACATTTTCACTTTGGCATATACTGACGTCAATGGGAGACTAAGTGAAAATTTAACTAAATTGAAGTTAGGATTTGTCCCTGAGAGAGTAATTATTGTTCAAGCACTATAGAACTGCATTTGGTTTATGGGCTATTAAGTAATTTAGCATTCTGTTCCTGGAACTTGATATTCCAGTGGGGTGCAGTCTGTTTATATTTTTCCAGTTTAACCTTCTACCCTGATGCATATGTGACTGAATTGACACGGCTGCTTCAACTCATCCTCACTGTTAATGGCTGTTAAAGTGGCTGTCCAAACTGTTGCAACTAACGAACTGAAAACACCAGCCGTCCTGAGAGCGGGCTGGTGTGTGTGTGTGTGTGTGTGTGTGTGTGTGTGTGTGTGTGTGTGTGTGTGTGTGTGGTTAAGATCATACTGAAAGCACTTTGTCCTGGCTTTTGGTGATGCTGTGCCTTATCTTTAGGATCAATTGATGGCTGTTTTAAAGAGTATTATCAGAAACAGCACATGGAGTTTAGTCAATGCCAAAGCTTTAATGGATTGTCTAAAAGAGGTTGTATTGTGGAGGTAGGAGACAAGAAGACAGGGAGCAGTGTTGAACCCACATCAGGTTCAAGGAAAACGTTTTAAAAAATGGGGTAATGGGTTTAAAATGTTAGGCCGTGTTTTTGTGACATTCATGGAAGAATACAAGAGTGAATTCAGAAGAAACCAAGATGGAAAATAATTATTGACTTTCTGACCACACAGACAAAACTGTCCCCAAACCCATTAGGAAAATAGATGCCTGGAAACTGCCAACAGATTAGATGTGGAATAAACATCATGATCCATTAACTATAATGTTCCAATTACTTTATTACATTAAATAGCCCATTCATCAAAAATAGAAGCACAAGGAACATCCATAACGGTCAAAGCAAACCATGTTGCTATCATTGCTATAGCATGTAAACAGGTTCAAGGACTGAGTTATAGTGTGTCTCCAAAAAGTGACAGAATGTATTACAGAAGCCTGAATCTCAGACCTGTTTTGTGCTAACATTCTACTCCTTGTAGTCTGTGTCATATGCCAAACACATCACGTTTGACATGAAAAGAAGTGGAATGTTTGCACAAACGGAATGGTACCCAGGCTATAACAACAGTGGCACATACAGTACCTAACTACATATACAACCTTATTACAGAAATGTAAACTGATAACCACTTAACAGTTTAAGGACTGGGTGGAAGGAGTGTGGTATAAACATACAAATATAATCTAATTCTAGGTATGTGGAAATAACAGGCATTACAATACAGTATGGGACATTGCAGTACATTCGGGCGCTGCTTCTAGAGTGATTTGGTGCAGAAAATACTGTGGTTGCGTCTCAAAATGGCACCCTATTCCCTATATAAAGCACTACTTTGACCAGGGACTATGTTGAGGGATGCAAACTATGCCACGGTCACCTCAAAAGACAGCTTGTACAACAGCTTATCAACATTTTTCTCTCAACTCGTCGGGAGCACATCTTTCTTCTATTCCAGGAACACAGAGTATACAGCATTTGTCCTCTTTCAAATCCCAAAGTCTTCTCTGGCCTCAACAACTCTCTGCAAAGAGTTTTACACAATGACCAAGATGTACCACAACAGTGATCGATGGCTGCTATAATTTACTGAAGGACCGATTGCTTGTTGTTGTCCTATAACTTTGCCGTGACAGAATCTTTTCCATTAACAGATGGGTCAGGTAGGTAAATGAGGCTGTGTGCAAACACACAGATGGAGCTGAAGGTGATCAACTCATCTCATTGACATCCGCTTCCAGACTTTCAAACAGGACTTATAGGGTGCTTCTGAAATGGCACCCTATTCCCAATATAGTGCACTCCCACGGGTCAGGTAAAAAGTAGTGCACTAGGTAAAAGGGTGCCATTTCGGTGCAGCCAAAGACTCTTAAACACAATTTGTAGTCTGGACAAGGCTATGTTATGCAGTGTAGGACACATTTTACAGTCCATTAGATTCACTGACTCAACAATGGTGCCTTCATTTAGAAAGGCAAATATAATTGAGGTACACAGACACACGCACGCACAGTTGCGGCGACTGAGACCTTGATTGCTTCTAGCTAACAGTGTGGGTTCGGTAATTGACAGGTGTGTTGCTTGTGGCAACAGATGCATGTCATTTAATTTCTGCTGAACTCCTGTGAGAAATGTATTGTAGATGGAAGGCAGGAAGGCACAGGGAGGTCCTGCTTCAACCTGCCATCTTGAACACGCACGCATTCTCGCACGCAACTACGCACACACGCACGCACACAAGCACACACACCCTCCAGGGCGACATAAATCCTAATCCGTCTGCTGTTACACAGCCACGACAGTGTACTAGTATACATTATGTTACATACATGTCAGTATTTGTATACATACCTTTATTGAATGTATGTCATTTACATACACAGCCTACATATAATATCATGCTCCACATAAAGTATTTGCCAAATGGCAGTAAATGATGTGCTTGATTTACCTAAACTCCTGTACAGACACACACTGTCTGTTCATGTTGTAATCAAAATGTATGAGACGTTTTGAATAGCATATTTTCTAGGTCAAGCTTCGGCTTGTCAGCTGGTTGGGCTATGATGCACTTACAGCTGATGAGGAATTGAAGCACACAATCTTAAGACTATTGTATTTTAAAGCAATATAGTGCACACTGTAATCCTATTGGACTGAAAAGTAAACTGAGGAACACATTATACAAATACAAGGGGCGGCAGGTAGCCCAGCGGTTAAGAGTATTGGGCCAGTAACCAAAAGGTTGATGGATCGAATCCCCAAGCCGACTAGGTGGAAAATCTGTTGACGTGCCCCTTGAGCAAGACACTTAACCCTAATTACTCTTGTAAGTCGCTCTGGAAAAGAGCGTCTGCGAAAAGACTAAAATGTACAAATACTGTGTTGTCCACAAAGACAAGAGTAAAAGTCAATACTTTAGTGGCACTGCATCTCAGTGCTAGAGGTGTCACTACAGACACCCTGGTTCGAATCCAGGCTGTATCATAACCAGCCGTGATTGGGAGTCTCATAGCGCGGTGCACAATTGGCCCAGCATCCAGGTTTGGCCGGTGTAGGCCGTCATTGTAAATAAGAATTTGTTCTTAACTGACTTGCCTAGTTAAATAAAAACAAATTCTTGCGCTGCCATGACAACCCGGTAATACGAGGTCGGGAGGTCGCTTCCACACTAACGGGTAACGATGAAAAGCAACAAAAAATAGTTGCTAGTCTTGCTCTGTGTAGAGTTCATAATCACAATTATCTTGCTTGTTGTTTCAGCATTAGTTCTTATCTTCTATGATGTATGCTACTAAACCAAAGACTGGTTGTACTTCAAAGCATTCTGCCTGAAAGCCCTTGACATTACATTAGCATTATAACATGGAAGAGTTGTTGATTATTCTGTCCTCGGCATCCACCTCCACTTACCCAGCCTGAGAGCATTGTGTGTGTGTCACCCTGAGAGGAGTGAGTTAATGGGTTCGTTCAAAGAGACACAGAAATCATTTCAGGACACCAAACTGAACACAGACTCCAATAAGTTCTTATTGATGAAATTTGCATATGTAAATGAGGGTTTTTGTTCAGAAACCTCAGAACTGACGTTTTCTGTAATGACACCTTCTCAGTCAGTCAATAATCTTACAGGCCCAGTTCCTTCCTACGAATAAATATCCTAGCTAGGTGGATCATTACTAGTGCCTATCTGCTGGTGCAAATATCTTGCGCCACCTCTCCATCCACCATACAGCAGCGTAATAAAATGTTTTAAAGTATTTCCGAACACATCCTGTAACGCCATCTCATCGCCAGAGTGAAAAAGCGGTGCGAGTACAACAGCAGAGTGGATGGTGACAATCAGGTAAAAATATCTCACTAGGACGGCAAAGAAAATGGACTTGATGGAAGGACGAATGGAAAAGTGACCTGGTCTCCACCTAATCTCTCTCAGATTTACAAGAATCCAAATTGTCAACGTAACAACAATAACCAAGGGTCAAAAATAACCATACAATAACAACAAGCATAGAGGACATGTGCAGGTTGGTTGGTCTGTCAGACACGGTCCCTCATCTCTCTCTCTCTGCAGCAGCAGCTAACACATTGTCATTTAGCCAGAGGAGCTAAGGACAGAAAAATAAGCACGTCTTCCCCTTAGTCCTCATTGTACTGAACAGAGGTTATAGAGGGCTTCTGGGGTCTGGAGCATTGGGACTCACATGGCTGATGGATTCTTGTGAGCCATTTATACATTTGCGATATTCCAACAACAAAGAAGAAACATTTTTCTTTCCTTTTGACGTCGTTGCTGAGACTCTCCTCACCTCCGCTTTGTCCACAAAACAAAAACAATACAACATGTTGGTGAGGTGGACAATGGCGCTGTTTCCCCTAATACGGATTCCATCTTTAAGATTGAACATGTCAGATGCCTGGCGTTGACTGTCCAGCCCCGGAGATGTCTCCTGCCAAAGAGACCGTCGGATAGAAGTGCACAGATCGGGGATGGATTCACAGCCAAGCCAGGCGGGTGTTTGTGACAGCTGACAGGCTGAGTGGCATATTGTGTGGCCGAGCTGAGACATCGATTGATTCACAGCTGCTGTGATGGCCCAGTGTGTGCCAGCGCGCTGCTGTGACCGAGACAAACATGTGAACCATGCCTCTGTCTGTTTATGCCAGTCCGAACCGTCCCCTGCCTCCACAGAGTCTGCCAGGAATGTCATGCTGTGTCACAACAGCCGTTCACAACTCCCACATTGACTCACAGAGAAGTCTACACAACGGCAGATTTTACAAATACGTTCTTTGTAGAATAATATTTTTCAACGTGAGTTATTTAGAGCAAGATTAGCTCAGATGAGTCAACTTCTTTGACTCTCTCATCACTCAACATTCAGAGAGCAAGGCTACTGGAAAAAAAAGAACAAAACTGAAAACACCAAGCTCACACGCAAAAATCACACACATAATTCTTCATGGCCCCCAACCCAGACCCCAACAAACAAGGTCTAGTCATGAGTCACAACTCAAAGTGAACGGCTGCACCGTAAATACACTCTACCATTCAAAGAGCCGAAGGCCCTCTCTGCTTGATAAAGGAAGCAATACAATTTCAACCTCAACATGTCTTAGTAATAGTTTACTGTCTTAAAGGTCTCCATTTACATTTCTTGGGCACTGGGTTGTGTGTGTAAATAAAAAGCAAGTTTGCATCCGTCACGGGTTAGCAAGGCATAAAGCTTTGTCCTTCAAAGTACATTTTTAGAGTGGTAATTTGAAAATCTGCAGGCCTCTTTCTCTCACTGCTTTAGTGCTCCTAAGTGGGGATTTTTCTCCCTGCTACCCTTAAACATCAACCACTCACAGGCTACAATACTTTTTGGCTCACTGTATGTACCAACAGGCACCCTATATAACGCACTAATGTTGACCAGGCCCATTTGGGAAGTATACATTGTTCTCATTCTGGACTGGGGGCTGAAAGGTGAGGGGGAATACATAGAAAATAACATATGCTCAAAATGACACCAATTTGAAATGTTTTTATCATTGAATGTCCACTAGGCCCAAGTCTGCTGCAATTACTTCTGTTAAAGTACTCAGATAAAAAGGGAGCATCTTGAGATTTGGAGTTTTGTCTGCTCTGATAACAATCACTTCAAGGCCATGATTGAGCTAAATTCATGTTCACATGTTTGAATTATTTGTTAACATATTTCATAGACTCCAGACATAAACATAAACAAACCATCTTCAAAGTTTCTGGTTCTCAGAGGTCCTGGCAAAACAATCGGTGGCACTTTGTGCACGACACATACATTTCCTCTTAAAGAATTCACCTCCTATCCCCTTTGAAGAGACTCAGTGTGGTCCTTTCCTAATTTCGTTTTCAGCTCGAGGGGACAAAATAAAGATTGATTCATGTTTTGGGGACGAATAAGATATAGCTTTGCAGATGCACACCATAGATTTGTGTTGTTTCATTATTGATGAAAATGTGTTAATGGATTGATTATTGACGTTGGTCAAAGGTCAGGTATCAGTAGCGTACTGACGTCACCAAAGCAGGGTCATGATGGACAACATGAAGAGGTCATATGATCACCATAAAGCATGGAGCATGAAGTAAAACTATGATATGAGAAAACAAATCTTGCTACAGTATTTCCACAGAATGGGTCTAAATTGTTATTCTATTGTATTAATAATATGATGTTACCACCCACCTAGCCTACTCTCCAGAGTCACCAGCCGCCTCTCTGACAATGACAAAATAACAACTTTAACAAACTTCTTTGTTCCTTTGTGAGTTTTGTTGTTCATTGAGTTTCATGTATTAATTTGTTTCATTATAAACTCCTAGTGGAATGGATAAGGAAGTCAACAAAGCTCCACTAGTTAATTAGTTTTAGAATGCCAAGCATGGCAGCAGCATTTTCTTAATTACAGCTACAGTCACAGTGGAGGCTGCTGGAGCGAGGAGGGGGGGTAGCACTCCTCTGAAGATTCCCTTACGAGCCAGAAGGGGGAGCCGGTGGACCCAGGGACCAGTCCACAATGGGTGTGTCCCAAATGGCACCCTATTCCCTATATAGTGCACTGCTGTTGAACATGGCCCAGAGGGAATAGGGTTACATTTGAGACACACGGTGGCTAAGGGGTGCTAGTTAGCAGTTAAAGGCTAGCAGTTAGCAGGCACAGGGGGGTTCAGGGTTTTATAAGAGGAAAGAGGGGTAATCATAAAAAGCATTTTGCGTGAAGCTAGAGGAGGCTGATTTGAAGTGGAGGATTGAGGTTAATGGAAAACGGTTCATTAGCCCCCTGTAGTGTCTAACCCGGATTTTTGAACAACAGTGTTCACAGTAAAGTCACTAACAGGGAGAGTCTAGATAAATGCCGTGTTTTTCGAGATGGGATACAGCTTGAGGAAACGCGAGGGATTCTCTGTTGTCTGTGTTGAAATTCAAACAGCTAGTCTCTGAACAGAACAGTTGCCCTACTTACTGCATCAATCCACATGGACATTGAATATTTATGATGATGTTAGAACGTTTTCAACGTCCTCCACAGAGGCTAATCAATGTTCATGTAACAGCAGCCGGGGGACTCGAGTCTGAAAGGGTGTGAATACAGTTCCACGAGCCAGATAACTCACAACAAGTATCCAATCACACAACCCTATTGTCCTTATGTTAGTATACAGTAATAACTCTCCTAGCTGCTATTAATCCGATCCACGGAGAGACGAAGTTGTCTCTCCAGTGGTGAGGGATGGTCTGTCTCTCTGGGTTACCACAGAGTAGGAGTTTCAGGTCATTATCTGATTGCATCAAACACTTGTTGTGTCCCAGCAGCATCAAGGCCACTGGCTACTAACACTGCTGTTGATGCAGTTAATGAAGACACTGTAGAGGCATCATGCCTCCCAGAACACCATCCCAGGGGAAGGCTGGAGGACAGTGTTTAGGGGAGGAGAGATTCATTTGGAGGGAGAGGACAGGAGTACATTGTTGAATCATCCCGAGAGGAGTCTGAGACACTAACAGACCCTCCCTCAGGGGAAGCTCTGGGATTGGGACAATGATGCGAGACTGTAATTACAATGTGGACTGTAGGTCTTACAAAGCTTCCTCTCTGTCGCTCCTCCGCTCTCCCTCACACATACACTCCCTCCCTGTCTCTGGCATTACTGTCTAATGGTGATCGCTGCTCTTGGCCTGTGGTGACTATGTTTATACCAGCTACAGCTCAGGAGAATAGACCGTGGCAGGTGAGGTGGTGCCTCAGAGGGACGGAGAGAGAGAGATGATGGAGAAGCTGTGTGGAGGTTTGGCTCAGAGAGAGGAGGACAGATGGACATGGAGAGGCTGTGTGGAGGTATAGCTCAGAGAGAGGAGAACAGATGGACATGGAGAGGCTGTGTGGAGGTATAGCTCAGAGAGAGGAGGACAGATGGACACGGAGAGGCTGTGTGGAGGTATAGCTCAGAGAGAGGAGGACAGATGGACATGGAGAGGCTGTGTAGAGGTATAGCTCAGAGAGAGGAGGACAGATGGACACGGAGAGGCTGTGTGGAGGTATAGCTCAGAGAGAGGAGGACAGATGGACATGGAGAGGCTGTGTAGAGGTATAGCTCAGAGAGAGGAGGACAGATGGACACGGAGAGGCTGTGTGGAGGTATAGCTCAGAGAGAGGAGGACAGATGGACATGGAGAGGCTGTGCAGAGGTATAGCTCAGAGAGAGGAGGACAGATGGACATGGAGAGGCTGTGTAGAGGTATAGCTCAGAGAGAGGAGGACAGATGGACATGGAGAGGCTGTGTGGGGGTATAGCTCAGAGAGAGGAGGACAGATGGACATGGAGAGGCTGTGTGGAGGTATAGCTCAGAGAGAGGAGGACAGATGGACATGGAGAGGCTGTGTAGAGGTATAGCTCAGAGAGAGGAGGACAGATGGACATGGAGAGGCTGTGTGGAGGTATAGCTCAGAGAGAGGAGGACAGATGGACATAGAGAGGCTGTGTGGAGGTATAGCTCAGAGAGAGGAGAGATATACAGTACATATTATGTTTGGCCGGAAGGAAACTCCAGCAAAGTGATTGTCCTACTGTTGCCCCAAAGAGCATTGTAATGCTTCATGCAGGAGCCGAGTGAGGGGAGTATTAGAATGGCTCATCTCCTCCACTCTACACTTCCAGTCATTAAAATCAAATACCAACCCAAGCTTCATCCATGAATCTCTGGCTCAGCCTATAGGCCACTTCCGTTCCTCCTATACATTACTGTACAAAACATTATGAACACCTGCTCTTTCCATGACAGACTTGACCAGGTGAATCCAGGTGAAACCTATGGTGTCACTTGTTAAATCCACTTCAAGACAAACTTTGTCACATGCACCAATACAACAAGTGAAATGCTTCACCGTGAAATGCTTACTTACAAGCCCTTAACCAACAGTTCAGTTCAAGAAGAGTAAAGAAAATATTAGAATAAGTAGAATAAAATAAAAAGTAATGATAAAAAATAACAATAAGAATAACAATAGCGAGACTATATACAGGGGCCACTGGTATCGAGTCTGGGTGCGGGGGTACAAGTTAGTTGAGGTAATTTGTACATATAGGTGTGGGTGAAGTAACTATGCATAGATAATGAACAGCAAGTAGCAGCAGTGTACAAAAAGGGGGGGGGGGGGGGGGGGGTCAATGCAAATTGTTTGTCAGTCTTATGGCTTGGTAGAAGCTGTTGAGGAGCCTTTTGGTCCTAGACTTGGTGCTCCGGTACCGCTTGCCGTGCGGTAGCAGAGAAAACAGTCTATAACTCCTGAGGGCCCCCAGTGTTAGGAATCAACGTGACAGATGTGATATTGCCTACTCGTACCACATGGGGGCAGCCCGTCAGGAATTCCAGGATCCAGTTGCAGAGGGAGGTGTTTAGTCAATCAGTGTCAATGAAGGGGTGGGGACAGGCTAAGGAAGGATTTTTAAGCCTTGAGACAATTGAGATGAATTGTGTACAGTTGAAGTGGGAAGTTTACATACACCTTAGCCAAATACATTTAAACACAGTTTTTCACAATTCCTGACATTTAATACTAGTACAAATTGTCTGTCTTAGGTCAGTTAGGATCACCACTTTATTTCAAGAATGTGAAATGTCAGAATAATAGTAGAGAGAATTATATATTTCAGCTTTAATTTCTTTCATCACATTCCCAGTGGGTCAGAAGTTTACATACACTCAATTAGTATTTGGTAGCGTTGCCTTTAAATTGTTTAAGGTGGGTCAAAGTTTCGGGTAGCCTTTCACAAGCTTCCCACAATATGTTGGGGGACTTTTGGCCCATTCCTCCTGACAGAGCTGGTGTAACTGAGTCAGGTTTGTAGGACTCCTTGCTCGCACACGATTTTTTAGTTCTGGCCACAAATCCTTTATACGGTTGAGGTCAGGGCTTTGTGATGACCACTCCAATACCTTGACGTTGTTGTCCTTAAGCCAATTTGCCACAACTTTGGAAGTATGCTTGGGGTCATTGTCCATGTTTAAGACCCATTTGTGACCAAGCTTTAACTTCCTGACTGATGTCTTGAGATGTTGCTTCAATATATCCACATAATTTTCTTAGCTCATGACGACATCTTTTTGCGAAGTGCACCAGTCCCTCCTGCAGCAAAGCATCCGCACAACATGATGCAGCCACCCCCGTGCTTCACGGTTGGGATGGTGTTCTTCGGCTTGCAAGCTCCCCTTTTTTCCTCCAAACATAATGATGGTCATTATGGCCAAACAGTTCTATTTTTGTTTCATCAGACCAGAGCACATTTCTCCAAAAAGTACAATCTTTGTCCCCAGATGCAGTTGCAAACCTTAGTCTGGCTTTTTTTATGGCGGTTTTGGAGCAGTGGATTCTTCCTTGCTGAGCGGCCTTTCAGGTTTTGTCGATATAGGACTAGTTTAACTTCACAAGGTCCTTTGTTGTTGTTCTGGGATTGATTTACACTTTTCGCACCAAAGTACATTCATCTCTAGGAGACAGAACGCGTCTCCTTCCTGAGCGGTATGATGGCTGCGTGGTCCCAAGGTGTTTATACTTGCATACTATAGATTGTACAGATGAACGTGGTACCTTCAGGTGTTTGGAAATTGCTCCCAAGGATGAATCAGACTTGTGGAGGTCTACAATTTCTTTTCTGAGGTCTTGGCTGATTTATTTTGATTTTCCCATGATGTCAAGCAAAGAGGCACTGAGTTTGAAGGTAGGCCTTGAAATACATCCACATGTACACCACCAATTGATTCAAATTACGTCAATTAGCCTATCAGAAGCTTCTAAAGCCACGACACCATTTTCTGGAATTTTCCAAGCTGTTTAAAGGCACAGTCAACTTAGTGTACGTAAACTTCTGACCCACTGGAATTGTGATACAGTGAATTATAAGTTAAATAATCTGTCTGTAAACAATTAGAGAAATTACTTGTATCATGCACAATGTAGATGTCCTAACTGACCAGCCAAAACTATAGTTTGTTAAATAAGAAATTTGTGGCGTGGTTGAAAAACGAGTTGTAATGACTCCAACCTAAGTGTATGTAAACTTCCGACTTCAACTGTGTGTGTGCCATTCAGAGGGTGAATGGGCAAGACAAAAGATGTAAGTGCCCTTGAACGGGGTATATTAGGATGGTGTTAACTCAGTGTATCTTTTCCACACTGCTGTCAGAGCTCTCGTGGCTTTGTGTGTGTGTTTGAGGGCAAGGCTGACCTGGATACTTGGACGTCACAGTCTTACTCTATGATTGTATTTAATAATATTAAACATTTATTACATGAAGCTAGAATATTTGCCTCCTATATTCAGTGCATTCGGAAAGTATTCAGACTTTTTCCACATTTTGTTACGTTAGCGTTATTCTAAAATTGATTACATAATTTTTTCCCCTCATCAATCATCATACAGTACCCAATAATGGCAAAGCAATTTTTGAAAATGTAAAAAAACTGTAATACTCTATATACATAAGTATTCAGACCCTTTGCTGTGAGCCTTGAAATTGAGCTCAGGTGCATCCTGTTTCCATTGATCATCCTTGAGATGTTTCTAGAACTTGACTGGAGTCCACCTGGGGTAAATTAAATTGATTGGACATGATTTGGAAAGGCACACACCTGTCTATATAAGGTCCCACAGTGCGTCAGCGCAAAAACCAAGCCATGAGGTTGAAGGAATTGTCCGTAGAGCTCCGAGACAGGATTGTGTTGAGGCACAGATCTGGAGAAGGGTACCAAAGCTGCAGCATTGAAGGTCCCCAAGAACACAGTGGCCTCCATCATTCTTAAATAGAAGAATTCTGGAACAATCAAGACTCTTCCTAGAGCTGGCCTCCTGGCCAAGCTGAGCAATCTGGGGAGAAGGGCCTTGGTCATGGAGGTGACCAAGAACCCGATGGTCACTCTGACACAGCTCCAGAGATCCTCTGTGGAGATGGAATAACCTTCCAGAAGGACAACCATCTCTACTATACTCCATAAATCAGGCGCTCAGGACCTCAGACTGGGGCGAAGGTTCACCTTCCAAGAGGACATCGACCCTAAGCACACAGCCAAGAAAAACTAGGAGTGGATTCGGGACAAGTCTCCGAATGTCCTTGAGTAGCCCAGCCAGAGACCAGACATGAACCTGATCGAACATCTCTGGAGAGACATGAAAATAGCTGTGCAGCGATGCTCCCCATCCAATCTGACAGATCTTGAGAGAATCTGCTGAAAATAATGGGATTAACTCCCCAAATACAGGTGTGCCAAGGTTGTAGAGTCATACTCAAGAAGACTTGAGGCTGTAATCCCTGCTTTGTTATTATGGGGTATTGTGTATAGATTTGATGAGGGAAAAAAAACAATTTATTTGGAAAAAGTCAAGGGGTCTGAATACACTGTATTCTTCAGTCTTGGTAGTTGCCTGAGCATCTGCATGAAAATAAATATGATATCTAGAATTGAAACAATACATTTTGTTCAGACACCTATGAATCAACAGAGTCTTGTACACCTGTAACCCAGCTGCAAGAGATGAAGAGATGAAACTTCTCAACCACAAAAGTTTTTTGGGGGGTGCTTCTATAAGCAGACAAACTCAGCAAATAAAGAAACATCCCTTTTTCAGGATCCTGTCTTTCAAAGACAATTGGTAAAAATCCAAACAACTTCACAGATCTCCATTGTAAAGGGTTTAAACATGGTTGCCCATACTTGTTCAATGAACCATAAACAATTAATGAACATGCACCTGTGGAACGGTCGGTAAGACACTAACAGCTTACAGATGGTAGGCAATTAAGGTCAGAGTTATGAAAACTTAGGACACTAAAGAGGCCTTTCTACTGACTCTGAAAAACACGAAGAAAAATGCCCAGGATCCCTGCTCATCTGCATGAACGTGCCTTTAGCATGCTGCATGGAGGCATGAAGACTGCAGATGTGGCCAGGGCAATAAATTGCAATGTCCGTACTGTGAGACGCCTTAGACAGCGCTACCAAGGGAATTCTCTTTGATTATAATCACAGCCGTATATATTCCCCCCCAAGCAGACACATCGTTGGCCCTGAACAAACTTTATTTGACTCTATGCAAACTGGAAACCACATATCCTGAGGCTGCATTCATTGTAGCTGGGGATTTTAACAAGGCTAATCTGAAAACAAGACTCCCTAAATTGTATCAGCATCTTGATTGCGCAACCAGGGCAAGTAAAACCCTGGATCATTGCTATTCTCACTTCCGCGACGCATATAAGGCCCTCCCCCGCCCTCCTTTCGGAAAAGCTGACCAGGACTCCATTTTGTTGCTTCCAGCCGACAGACAGAAACTAAAACAAGAAACTCCCGTGCTCAGGTCTGTTCAACACTGGTCTGACCAATCTGATTCCACGCTTCAAGACTGCTTCGATCACATGGATTGGGATATGTTCCGCATTGCGTCAAACAACAACATTGATGAATACGCTGATTCGGTGAGCGAGTTCATTAGAAAGTGCATTGATGATGTCGTACCCATAGCAACGATTAAAACATTCCCAAACCAGAAACCGTGGATTGATGGCAGCATTCGCGTGAAACTGAAAGCATGAACCAGTGCTTTTAACCAGGGCAAGGTGACCGGAAACATGACCGAATACAAACAGTGTAGCTATTCCCTCCGCAAGGCAATCAAACAAGCTAAGCGTCAGTATAGAGACAAAGTAGAGTCGCATTTCAACGGCTAAGACACTAGAGGTATGTGGCAGGGTCGACAGTCAATCGCAGATTACAAAAAGAATACCAGCACTGTCGCGGACCAGGATGTCTTGCTCTCAGACAGACTAAATAACTTTTTTGCCCGCTTTGAGGACAATACAGTGCCACTGACACGGCCCGCAACCAAAACCTGCGGACTCTCCTTCACTGCAGTCGACGTGTGTAAAACATTTAAACATGTTAACCCTCGCAAGGCTGCAGGCCCAGACGGCATCCCCAGAAAGCGCAGCAGGGCCTCTTCAACCTCAGGAGGCTGAAGAAGTTCAGCTTGTCACCAAAAGCCCTCACAAACTTCTACAGACGCACAATCGAGAGCATCCTGTCGGGCTGTATCACCGCCTGGTATGGCAACTGCTCCGCCCACAACCGTAAGGCTCTCCATAGGGTAGTGAGGTCTGCACAACGCATCAACGGGGGCAAACTACCCACCCTCCAGGACCCCTACACCACCCGATGTCACAGGAAGGCCATAAAGATCATCAAGGACTACAACCACCCGAGCTACTGCCTGTTCACCCCGCTATCATCCAGAAGGCGAGGTCAGTACAGGTGCATCAAAGCAGGGACCGAGAGACTGAAAAACAGCTTCTATCTCAAGGCCATCAGACGTTAAACAGCCACCACTAACATTGAGTGGCTGCTGCCAACATACTGACTCAACTCCAGCCACTTTAATAATGGAAATTGATGGAAATTGATGCAAAATATATCACTAGCCACTTTAAACAATGCTACTTAATATAATGTTTACATACCCTACATTACTCATCTCATATGTATATACTGTACTCGATACCATCTACTGTATCTTGCCTATGCCGCTCTGTACCATCACTCATTCATATATCTTTATGTACATATTCTTTATCCCTTTACACTTGTGGGTATAAGGTAGTAGTTTTGGAATTGTTAGGTTAGATTACTCGTTGGTTATTACTGCATTGTCGGAACTAGTAGCACAAGCATTTCGCTACACTCGAATTAACATCTGCTAACCATGTGTATGTGACAAATACAATTTGATTTGATTTGATTTAGAGGGTGAAAGGATGGACAGCTGAGCATCCTTGCAGTGGCAGACCACGTGTAACAACACCTGCACAGGATTGATACATCCGAACGTCACACCTGCGGGACAGGTACAGGATGGCAACAACAACTGCCCGAGGTACACCACAAACGCACAATCCCTACATCAGTGCTCAGACTGACCGCAATAGGCTGAGAGAGGCTGGACTGAGGGCTCACCAGACATCCTCACCAGACATCACCGGCAACAACGTTGCCTATGGGCACAAACCCACCGTCGCTGGACCAGACAGGACTGGCAAAAAAGTGCTCTTCACTGATGAGTAGCGGTTTTGTCTCAATAGGTGTGACGGTCGGATTCGCATTTATCGTCGAAGGAATGAGCGTTACACCGAGGCCTATACTCTGGAGCGGGATTGATTTGGAGGTGGAGGGTCTGTCATGGTCTGGGGCGATGTGTCACAGCATCATCGGACTAAACTTGTTATTGCAGGCAATCTTAACGCTGTGCGTTACAGGGAAGACATCCTCCTCCTTCATGTGGTACCCTTCCTGCAGGCTCGTTCTGACATGACCCTCCAGCATGACAATGCCACCAGCCATACTTCTCGTTCTGTGAGTTATTTCCTGCAAGACAGGAATGTCAGTGTTCTGCCATGGCCAGCGAAGAGCCTGGATCTCAATCCTATTGAGCACGTCTGGGACCTGTTGAATCGGAGGGTGAGGGCTAGGGCCATTCCCCCCAGAAATGTCCGGGAACTTACAGGTGCCTTGGTGGAAGAGTGGAGTAACATCTCACAGCAAGAGCGGGCAAATCTGGTGCAGCCCATGAGGAGAAGATGCACAGCAGTGCTTAATGCAGCTGGTAGCCACACCAGATACTGACTGTTACTTTTGATTTTGACCCCCCCTTTGTTCAGAAATATATTATTCAATTTCTGTTAGTCACATGTCTGTGGAACTTGTTCAGTTCATGTCTCAGTTGTTGAATCTTATGTTAATACAAATATTTACATGTTAAGTTTGCTGAAAATAAACGTAGTTGACAGTGAGAGGACATTTCTTTCTTTGCTGAGTTCATGAGAGGTGTTTTGAAAAACTATAGCCCTGCTTCAAGGGAAGGAAGCCTGTAGGCATCTCCCATCTCAGAGTCCCACAAGCCCAGATCCATCGCACATGTTAGGCATTCTGCTCCCTGTCTCCATGGTGAGAGAGAGGTCCATTCACCACAGCTTTCATGTGGCTTCTGAAATCTCCCTGGGTACAACCCCTGCAAAGTAAAGTGCATCAGGCAGACACTATCCTCTATCTATACACTTACACGTAAGAGCCATGAGATGGAGAAAATACTACTATACAGGAATGAGAACTGCGCAGGGAGAGGGAGAGAATGAGAAGAGTGATGGGGAAGGAGAGAGATATGGGCAGAAGGAGAAAGAGAGGGGTAGAGAGGGATGAAGGGACAGAGGAGAAGGAGAAACACTGTCACTACAGAGCTGCTATAATACAGTGGGAACATATTGAAGGCCACAATACTATATTCCCTTAAAGGCTTGTTATTGCTTTTCTTAATCAAAACATGGTGGATCTCTAAAGACCTTTCATCAGACACTAAATGAGGGGAGGGAGATTGTGTGGTTTTAATATGATAGGAAAGCAACACGTTCCCATGGCATAATTCCTGGTCGTGTCCAATGATGTACAGTACTAGTCAAAAGTTTGGACAAACCTACTCTTTAAAGGGTTTTTCTTTATTTCATCTATTTTCTACATTGTAGAATAATAGTGAAGACATCGAAAACCTCCCGCCTTTTCCTGGCACCACATTACCAACAATGATGAGAGGTCAGAGACCTTGCAATCAGGCCTACCACTGTTGTGTCGTCAGCAAACTTAATGATGGTGTTGGAGTCGTGTTTGGCCATGCAGTCGTGGGTGAACAGGGAGTACAGGAGGGGACTAAGCGCGCACCCATGAGGGGTCCCTCAGTTGAGGACGTGTTGTTGCCTACCCTTACAACCTGGCCCGTCAGGAAGACCAGGATTTAGCTGCAAAGGGTGGTGTTTAGTCCCAGGGTCCTTAGCTTAGTGATTAGCGTTGTGGGCACTACGGTGTTGAACGCTGAGTTGTATTCAATGAACAGCATTCTCACATGGGTGTTCCTTTTGTCCAGGTGGGAAAGGGCAATGTGGAGTGCGATTGAGATTGCGTCATCTGTGAATCTGGTATGCAAAATTGGAGTGGTTCTAGGGTATCCGGGATGATGCTGTTGATGTGAGTCATGACCAGTCTTTCAAGGAACATGGCTACAGACGTGTGTGCTACGGGGCAGTAATAATTTAGGTAGGTTACCTTCACTTCCTTGGGCACAGGGACTATGGTGGTCTGCTTGAAACATGTATTACAGACTCGGTCAGGGAGAAAAGACACCTACCACGCATGTTTTGAGTACACGTCCTGGTAATCTGTCTGGCCCTGTGGCTTTGTGAATGTTGACCTGTTTAAAGGTATTCCTCAAATCCGATACCGAGAGCGATATCACACAGTTGTCTGGGAACAGCTGGTGCTCTCATGCAAGCTTCAGTGTTGCTTGCCTCGAAGTGAGCATAAAAGGCATTTAGCTCGTCTGGTAGCGTCACTGAGCAGCTCACGGTTGGGTTTCCCTTTGTAGTCCGTAATAGTTTTCAAGCCTTGCCACATCTGACGAGTGTCAGAACCGGTGTAGTATGATTCAATCTTATTCCTGTATTGATGTTTTGATGGTGATGGTTCGGCGTGGTGGGATTTCTTATAAGCGTCCTGATTAGTGTCCCACTCCTTGAAAGTGGCAGCTCTAGCCTTTAGCTCGTTTCGGATGTTGCCTGTAATCCATGGCTTATGGTCGGGATATGTACGTACGGTCACTGTGAAGCTGATGACTGAAGTGGTATACTCCAATGCCATTGGATGAATCCCGGAACATATTCCAGTCTGTGCTAGCAAAACATTCCTGTAGCGTAGCATCCATGTCATCTGACCACTTCCGTATTGAGTGAGTCACTAGTACTTTCAGATTTAATCTTTGCTTGTAAGCAGGAATCAGGAGGATAGAATTATGGTCAGACTTGCCTAATGGAGGGCAAGGGAGAGCTTTGTAAGCGTCTCTGTGTGTGGAGTAAAGGTGGTCTAGAGTTTTTTTCCCCTCTGGTTGCACATGTGACATGCTGGTAGAAATGAGGTGAAACGGATTTCAGGTTTGCCTGCATTAAAGTCCCCGGCCACTAGGAGCACCACTTCTGGATAAGCATTATCTTGTTTTCTTATGGCCTCATACAGCTGGTTGAGTGCGTTATTAGTGCCAGCATCAGTTTGAATATAACCTCTCCTGGTAGATAGTGTGGTCTACAGCTTATCATAATGTACTCTACCTGAGGTGAGCAATACTTAAAGACCTCTTTAATATCAGACATTGTGCACCAGCTGTTGCTGACAAATAGACACACACCCCCACCACTCCCCACTCTTATCAGACGTAGCTCCTCTGTCCTGCCGATGCATAGAAAATCCTGCCAGCTCTATATTTTCCGTGTCGTCGTTCAGCCTAGACTCGGTGAAACATAAGATAGTTTTTAATGTCCCGTTGGAAGGATAGCCTTGATCGTCTATCATCCATTTTATTTCCCAATGATTGCACGTAGGCCAATAGAACGGATGGTAGTGGAGGTTTACTCACTCCCCTAAGAATTCTTAGAAGGCAGCCAGACCTCCGCCCACTTTTCTCTGTCTTTTCTTCACGTAAATGACGAGGATTTGGGCCCGTTCCCCAGAAAGCAGTGTATCCTTCGTAATTGACTAGGCCATAGGATAGATAAGAAAAAAGTACAGATTAGGAGCAGTATATGATGAATGTGAACGTGTGTTGGCAGTATGCGCGCATGTGTGTGTGTGTGTGTGTGTGTGTGTGTGTGGGGGGGGGGGGGGGGGGTTATGAGTGTCGGTGTAGTGTGTGTGTATACAGTGGCTTCAGATACAATTCATACCCTTGGCTTTTTTCCCACATTTTGTTGTTACAGCCTGAATTCAAAATATATAAAGTATATATTTTTTTACATCTACACACAATACCCCATAATGACAAAGTGAAACATTTTTTTAGTTAAAAAAAACAAACATTTTTGCACATTCATTTACTGAAAATGAACTACAGGAATACTTTGAAGCACCACCTTTGCCGGCAATTACAGCTTTGAGTCTTCTTGGGTGTCTTCATCAGCTTTGCACATGTGGATTTGGGGATTTTCTCCCATTCCCCCCTGCAGAGTTTATTACGCTCTGTTAAGTTAGATGGGGAGCAACAGTGAACATTAATCTTCAAGTCTTTCCACAGATTTGAAATGGGATTCCAAGTCTGGGCCACACAAGGACTTTCACATTCTTGTTCTGAAGCCATTCCAGTGTTGCTTTGGCTGTATGCTTGAGGTCATTGTCCTGTCGGAACGTAAATCTTCGCATCAGTCTAAGATTGTTTGCACTCTGAAGCAGGTAGGTTCAAGGATTTCCCTGTATTTGGCTGTATTAATTTGGCTCCATTCAAGGCATCCACATAGCACGATGTTGCCACAACCATGCTTGACAGTAGGGATGGTGTTCGATGGGTGTTGAGCTGTGCCTGGCTCTCCAGACAGGGCTTTTCATTCAGGTCAAAGTAGTAAACTTTTATTGGTTGCAACAAATCCGATTAATGCACAACTATGGGTTTGGCTTAGATTGTTGACATGTAAAATATATTTACTTTCCAAATGTTTATTGAAAACAATTACATTTGCACAATGAGCACTTGTCTCATACTGTACATAGTTACAGCTGTTGGTTAGCTAGTAAATGTTTGTCATATTAGCATAGACATGACAAGAGTCAAGATATGGTACGAGCCAACTACGATTCCCCACATGGCAGCTTCTTACCAATGTTGCCAACTATCTGACCAATCCGAATCACAACACCACAGGCATCAGATGCGCACGCATCATTTGTGACATTGTCAGCCAACCCGTTTAAAGTGGGCATTGAGTCCGTGCAAGACCGTTCACTAAATGTATACCCAGAGTATTTATCAGTCTTATGGCTTGGGGGTAGAACCGATCCAAGAGCAGATGGTCCAGTACTGTTTGCCCGGATGGTAGCAGAGTGAACAGTCTACGGCTTGAGTGGCTGAAGTCTTCGTTCATTTTCAGGGCCCTCCTCTGACACCGGCTGATATAGAGGTTCTGGATGGCAGGGAGCTCGGACCCAGTGTTGTACTGTGCCACCCACACCACCCTCTGTAGCACCATGCGATCGAGGGTGGTGTATTTGCCTTAGCAAGCAGTGATGCAGCCAGTGAAGATGCTCTCGATGGTGCAGCTGTTCTGAATGACGTTGGTATCGGTAAGGAGAGGACCCACTGATGGCTATTGTGGGTGGAACACATTGTCCACAATTGATAGTCCAAGGACTCAATGAAAGAAAAAAAATTAACAATAAAAAACAGAATACATCAGCAAAGATGAAAGGCAATAAAGAAAGAAAGAGTGGAAGAGTATTAGATATTCACTTTGCTAAAAAACTTGCATAACAATATTCTACAGCTAATTGGCTTAGAAGAACTAACATGAGGTCGAGTGGGCACAATGAACACGTCTCTATTACATGGCTTGATAATTAGCATTTCAAAGGCTGTAAAGAGGAGCAAATTTAAGGACCCGATTTAACTTGGGGTTTGATGTGCAGTATGATATAACATGTCTGATCAAGGAAGGCTGTTTATCCCCTGTATCAACAGTTGAAGAAGAATACAAGAACACTATTACCAGAGTTAGGCTACACGTTTCATCTGCATGTATGACGATAGTGAAGGTTCATAATAGTTTGATGGCTATTGTTGACCCAAAACACACAACGTTTCCCTGAGATTTCCACCCAGAAGAGTTTGAAGATGCAGCCAAACAATAGTTTGTGTACTGTATAATACTGCCCTCGCCTGGAGAATATTTCAAAAGGCAAGTGGTTGGGATAATGACAAGTTGACAACATTCTTTAGGATGATAAACCATTTATTTTAATTTGAGTGAGAGCTGACCATTCATTTATACAGTAGGTTTGCAATTCATTTTAAAGATCTCTTTATAAAAAACAAAACATCTGTAAAATAAGGGAACCCTGTTTCGGTACCAATTTCTGTAACATCATTAGAAAATAGCACTGTTGTAACGCTTTAATTACATTTAAAAACAAATTTGTTTTAACATTAGGAAGACATAATATAAAGTCAATTAAATCAATCTACAGGATAAGTCTATACAGCTGAGGCCAACCAATGACCGACATACACAAAGTAACAATGTGAAGTAAAAATATATCCATGTTCCTGCCGCAGTCTTTCAAAACCAACCGTTAAATAATTATAGTGGACTAGTAAGCTTTAGGTTGTGTCTTAAATGATATTACTTCTAACGTTTCAAATTGTACAACTTCCTTATTTTTGATTTTTTTAACTTTAAATGTCCATTTTAACAATATGGTTCCTTATTACTGCGCTGAACAAACGATTAGTCAGCTTATATTATGGGCTGTCACAAAATCACTTAGATAATCAACAGAACACAGTTAAAATGCACATTATTGTGTATGGGGACAATGGAGCGATGCTGAATAAGGTCTATGTAACACAGCTAGATAGCTGACTAGTAGACACGACATTTGAGTTTCAATTGAACTAATGTCTTGTGGTTGGACAACTAAACCCATCACCGACATGTAGGCTAGCTATAGCCATTTCACATTTACTCCGCACAGTTTCCGTACCACTCCATGTATTGTCCCATTAGAGATAAGGGCGGTACCATTGGGTACCCATAAACACACGTTTGAGGGTTTCACCAGCGTCATGTAGTCTAACAAAGTTCTGTATCATATTTAGTTGAACATTAAATCATTAATACTACCGTGTACTAATGTTGACCATCGTCATGATCAACAATCAGTACCGTATACAATTATTTTCTGTTCTCAATTAAAAATAGGGCAAAGTGTTGAAGGAACTCTAAAAACCAGGTACAGTAAAGGCCTCTTGGGAACATTCTTGCTTTAGGGAACGACAAAGAATGGAGGTGATGTGAGGAACAAAACAGGACATCCTTTGTCACAAACGCCGTCTGTCCCTCTTGTCCTTCCTATTCTGATAGTCAGTGTTGGCACAGGGAATCTACAAAATGGCAGCTGAAATAGGCCTAAACCACTAAACCTCGTCCAGCTAGTTCTTCTTCAGCTCTCCCTGTGGGTTGTCTGGTCAGGTAGATCAACGCTGGAGTACAGTAGTACCAGTAGTCCCATGGATTCATATGCAAGGGGTTGGACCGATGGAGGTCACCTCTAGTCCATGGTTTTAACAGTAAGTGGTTTGACCAAGAGGCCAAATCCCTAGTCCATGGTTTTAGATGCAAGTCGTTTATCTATAGGCCACACTTCTAGTCTGTGGTTTTAACACTGACTGGATAGACTGAGGGGCCACATCCATAGTCCATGGTTACAGACAGGCTATACCTCTTGTCCATGGTTAGACAGGCTATACACCTCTAGTCCATGTTTAGACAGGCTATACACCTCTAGTCCATGGTTTCAGATGTAGCCATCAACAGTGTTCCTTACAGGAGAGGAACAGGCTTGTGCCAGGACAGGGGGCTGTGGAAATTGCAGTCACCAGGGGTCTGTGTGCTCCGTATTGCAGTCCTGCAACCCCCCGGCTCAGTATTGCATTTAAGTGCTTGCTCTGCAGCCGGGCCAGGGAGCACAGCTAAGGCCGATGGAATCTGAGGAGTGGGGACAGAGAAAAGTCATAATGTGCACTGGCTAAGAAGATCTAGGGTTTCAACTTGCAAAATCTCAACCACAGTTCGAGTTTTAGAGAAACCTGGGTTCGTTTGGGATCCCGGATCAGGGTATGAGTAAATAAAATAAATATTGGTAATGGATAGAACACTAACCTGGTATAGATCCTGCTCTCTTCGTGAACCTCCATCTCAGAGCTCTTGAACTCGTTCAGTTCCTTTCGGATGGCAGCCTAGATTGAATAGAATAGAGAGCAAAGATTGAGTCAGGTGTTATGTGATGCACTGTACATACAGCAACATCCTGGAGCAGTTCTACTCGTTAGTAATGTACAGTACAGAAACAGATCAGTGCCTATAGTTCAGAATCAGTCTTTTTTGGATATGAATAAAATGAAAATGGAGCCACAGAGTATGTTCTCTCCAGCTGTCAGACATATTTGCGATGGCACACTGCCCCATATCCAAATACTGGCACCTCAAAACTCATAAATATCAACCTCTGAAGATTTTAACTTGTCAATAAAAGTCCTGCAAATTTAAAAAAACAAAACAGCAAATGATTTACGACCTCAGTTTTAATCAAATAAATTATCAAACTATTTTTTTCCTCAGGGATTTTAAACCTCTGAATAGCAGAAAGTATGCAATAATTTGTGTTTCAACCTCTTCTCCTAGCTTAACTGGTATACTCTGGGGACAACTCAGCAAAGCCATTAAGCAGCGGTTGGTTATATTGCATTCCTGGGATTTTAGTTTGACACGGTATACAGTTTAAGTCAGAAGTTTACATAAACTTAAGTTGGAGTCATTAAAACTCGTTTTTCAACCACTCCACAAATTTCTTGTTAACAAACTATAGTTTTGGCAAGTCGGTTAGAACATCTACTTTGTGCATGTCACAAGATATTTTTCCAACAATTGTTTTACAGACAGATTATTTCACTGGGTCAGAAGTTCACATACACTAAGTTGACTGTACCTTTAAACAGCTTGGGAAATTCCAGAAAATTATGTTATGGCTTTAGAAACTTCTGATAGGCTAATTGACATCTTTTGAGTCAATTGGAGGTGTACCTGTGGATGTATTTCAAGGCCTACCTTCAAACTCAGTGCCTCTGACATCATAGGAAAATCAAAATAAATCAGACAAGACATTAGAAATGTTTTTGTAGAACTCCACAAGTCTGGTTCATCCTTGGGAGCAATTTCCAAATGCCTGAAGGTATCACGTTCATCTGTACAAACAATAGTACACCAGCATAAACACCATGGGCCACGCAGCCATCATATCGCTAAGGAAGGAGACGCATTCTGTCTCCTAGAGATGAACGTACTTTGGTAAGAAAAGTGCAAATCAATCCTAGAACAACAGCAAAGGACCTTGTGAAGATGCTGGAGGAAACTGGTACAAAAGTATCCACACAGGTGGATTGTATTTATCATCATTAGTCATTTAGGTCAACATTGGATAATTCAGAGATCCTCACTGAACTTCTGGAGAGAGTTTGCTGCACTGAAAGTAAAGGGGCTGAATAATTTTGCACGCCCAATTTTTCAGTTTTTGATTTGTTAAAAAAGTTTGAAATATCCAATAAATGTCGTTCCACTTCATGATTGTGTCCCACTTGTTGTTGATTCTTCACAAAAAAATACAGTTTTATATCTTTATGTTTGAAGCCTGAAATGTGGCAAAAGGTCGCAAAGTTCAAGGGGGCCGAATACTTTCCCAAGGCACTGTATATTCACAGTAAAACAAGTCTGGTTATATCGACATAAACTGAAAGGCCGCTCAGCAAGGAAGAAGCCACTGCTCCAAAACCGCCATAAAAAAGCCAGACTACGGTTTGCAACAGCACATGGGGACAAAGATCGTAATTTTTGGAGAAATGTCCTCTGGTCTGATGAAACAAAAATATAACTGTTTGGCCATAATGACCGTTTGGAGGAAAAGGGGGAGGCTTGCAAGCCGAAGAACACCATCCCAACCATGAAGCACGGGGGTGGCAGCATCATCTATTCACAAAATAGATGGCATCATGAGGCAAGACAATAATGTGGATATATTGAAGCAACATCTCAATACATCAGTCAGGAATTTAAAGCTTTGTCGCAAATGGGTCTTCCAAATGGACAATGACCCCAAGCATACTTCCAAAGGTGTGGCAAAATGGCTTAAGGACAACAAAGTCAAGGTATTAGAGTGGCCATCACAAAGCCCTGACCTCAATCCTATAGAAAATGTGTGGGCAAAACTGAAAAAGCGTGTGGAGCAAAGAGGCCTACAAACCTGACTCAGTTACACCAGCTCTGTAAGGAGGAATGGGCCACTTATTGTGGGAAGCTTGTGGAATGCGACCCAATACGTTTGACCCACCTTAAACAATTTGAAGGCAATGCTACCAAATACTAATTGAGTGTATGTAAAACTTCAGACCCACTGGGAAAGTGATGAAAAAAATAAAAGCTGAAATAAATCACTCCACTATTATTCTGATATTTCACATTCTTCAAATAAAGTGGTGATCCTAACTGACCAAAGACAGGGAATCTTTACTAGGATTTATTGTCAGGAATTGTGAAAAACTGAGGTTAAATGTATTTGACTAAGGTGTATGTAAACTTCCCACTTCAACTGTATGTCTGGAATACCAAACCCTGCTGAAATGGTTAAGTAAAGAACCTCAGGACTTCCTAGTACTTCCTAGTATAAAGGTACAAAGATGTATCACTATACTATAGTTGAAGAGCACTCTTACCATTTTTTACCAATCTTTTACAATCTACAATGTATTTAGTTAGTCGCTTAACTGCGACTCACCTTGTCGGAGGGAGTGAGCTTAGTCCAAGGTTTGTCTGCACGGCGGTCGTAGTCTTGAGTCGTGGTACACTCTACGTACTCATGGAAACGCAGGATCTTCCTAGCCTGAAGCTCTGCTATGGTGGGCCTCTGGGACAGCTGGGGGGAGGTAGAGAGAAAACACACTGAGTGACTGTCCAACTAAAATTATAAACTCTGGTCAGTTACATTTGAGTGTTTTATTTCTATATCCGTGTACGATTGCTTTGTCACCGGTGTGTGTGTATGCACGTTGGCGTACTGTATCTACATGTGTTTCAATTCTGCAGTGTTTGTGTGTGTGTTAGGTGTGTGTGTGTGTGTGTGAGAGAGAGTGAGTCAGGCTAACCTTTCTGGTGAGTCTGCGTTTGATCTCGCTCCGCTCTGCCCTGATATCAGCTTCGTTCCTGGCTACAATAAGACAAGACATTCCATCCCATCAGAGACAGAACAAAAACATGCCTCTAGTCAGAGAGAGAGAAAATGGTAGACTGGACCAGGGCCCATATTCACTAAGCGTATCAGAATAGGAGTGCTGATCTAGAATCCGTTTTTCCTTTTTAGATCATAATGAATATGATTATATGGTCAGGGGGGGACCTGATCCTAGACCAGCACTCCGGGCCCTGAGCTTCTCCTGGCATCTTCACAGGAGTAACGGGAGTCGTTTTAATCAGTCTTTACCCTCTGGGACAAGGAAGTGCATTGTCTTAGATACACTGCAGTTTGAACATTATGTAGTCCTTTTACAGAGCTGTCTAAGGACAACGCTTTTAAGTAGTGCTTTCAGAGTCTAAAGATAACCAGAAGACAAACGTGAAAAACTTTACCTGTAGGCTACATGAGTGAAAATACCTTTTGGACAATATGATATCACATTCTAAAAAGTGTTGGCACTACCGTTTTGGTGCCAATGCTAAACTCAAGAACAAACAAGAGCAATGGTCAAATTGCACCATGAATCAAGTCGTCGCTTTATTGTATGTAAGTACTCTTACAGACCACAAGGGGGCATCTATAGGGCAGACAGACTGATGTATCGTAATAGATCGTTTTGGGTCACTAGTAAAACCAGAGAGATGTTTGTCTATCTAGAGGTGAAGGACATTAAACCAACTGCGAGGGGAGATGAACCATGAAGTTGATATTGACTGAAAAAATAGAAGTGACAGAGAAAGAGGGAAAGAGAGTTACCTGGAAGGATGTTTCTCTGCTCCAACTCCTCTGCTGTGGGTCTCTGACTCAACCTCCTGATTAGAGAAACACACAACACACACACACACATTTAGGGTAGGGGAACACCCACCTCCCCAACTCACAGCGATCTCTAGATGAAGTTACCTGTTGAGCGTGGTACCGATCTTGTTCTTGAGTGCCTCCCACTGCTCTCTGCTCTGCCAGCCGACTCCGTCTTGTCCCTCTCCTCCCTCCCGCTCCTCTCTCTCCAGCTTCAGGGCCAGGGTGTCCTTCCTCGTCACACGGCTGGCCAAGGCACCTGGGTGGTGCAGACAAACAATTCCAGTAACATGGGACAATACTTTCGCTCTACATCACATTTGAAAATTGTAAACTTCAGATTACACTTCTCATTTGGGTTAACACGGAACCCAAACCGGCAACGCGCGTGCGCCATCGCGCATAAATGTATTTTGCCCCCCCCCCCACACCAAACGCGATCAAGACACACAGGCTAAAATACCCAAACGAACTCTGAACCAATGACATTAATTTGGGGACAGGTTGAAAAGCAATAAACATGTATGGCAATTTAGCTAGTTAGCTTGCACTTGCTTGCTAATTTGTCCTATTTAGCTAGCTTGCTGTTGCTAGTTAATTTGTCCTGTGATATAAACATTGAGTTGTTATTTTACCTGAGATGCACAAGGACCTCTACTCCGACAATTAATCCACACATAAAACTGCCAACGGAATCATTTCTAGTCATCTCTCCTCTTTCCAGGCTTTTTCATCTTTGAACTTATATGGTAATCGCATCTAAACTTTCATAGTATTACCACGACAACCGGCAACAAAGTTCGTCTTTCAATCACCCACGTGGGTATAACCAATTAGGAGATGGCATGTGGGTACCTGCTTCTATAAATCAATGAGGAGATGGGAGAGGCAGGACCTTCAGAGCGATCTGCGTCAGAAATAGGAATGACTTCTATTTTAGTCCTTGGCGTAGCAGACGCTCGTTGGCGCGCGCGAGCAGTGTGGGTGCAATAATTGAATAACATGGATTTCTAAATGTATTTTGCGGCGCTCGGTCACGCGACGTGTCCGGTCTGGTCAGCATGTTAGCTTTACCTGCAAGTAGTAAAATACATACAATGAAGGAAGAAAATAGAAAGACCGATTTGGAATATCCCTTATTGATACTTTTTTACTAATAATGAAAAGGGCCTTCCTTGATAGTACTGTACTTCCTTTGAGTTTGACATTGAAATCTACACCAGACCCATGTGGCATTATCACCAGACTTCACATCTACACCAAACACGTGGCATTATCACCAGACTTCACATCTACACCAGACACGTGGCATTATCACCAGACTTCACATCTACTTACTTGGTGGATCGTTGTCCTCGTCTTCATCGTCATCTCTGTAGAGGATGGGTCCGTCAGAGTCTGTCTCCTCATCCTCCTCACTGCTGTCTCCGGGCCCCCGGCCTTCTGGGATGACACTGACCCTGGGATCAACCACCAGACCCCTCCTGCTCCTGGGCTCCAGCTCAGGCTGCCTGGGGGGCAGCATCCTTCTAGGGTGAAGCTTCTCCAACTCCTCCTCCATGTCAAAGTCATCATCCTCAGGTCTGGAGAGAGAGGGACACATTTTCATTCAATCTGACTGTTGAATAGAGAGTGATCAAGTGGTTATGATGTATGCATATACAGTTGAAGTCAGAAGTTTACATACACTTAGGTTGGAGTCATTAAAACTCATTTTTCAACCACTCCACAAACTTCTTGTTAACAAACTATAGTTTTGGCAAGTCGGTTAGAACATCTACTTTGTGCATGACAAGTCATTTTTCCAACAATTGTTTACAGACAGATTATTTCACTGGGTCAGAAGTTCACATACACTAAGTTGACTGTACCTTTAAACAGCTTGGGAAATTCCAGAAAATTATGTTATGGCTTTAGAAACTTCTAATAGGCTAATTGACATAATTTGAGTCAATTGGAGGTGTACCTGTGGATGTATTTCAAGGCCTACCTTCAAACTCAGAAAAAATCTAAATAAATCAGCCAAGACTTCAGAAAAAAAATTGTAGACCTCCACAAGTCTGGTTCATCCTTGGGAGCAATTTCCAAACGCCTGAAGGTATCACGTTCATCTGTACAAACAATAGTACGCAAGTATAAACACCATGGGACCACGCAGCCGTCATACCGCTCAGGAAGGAGACGTGTTCGGTCTCCTAGAGATGAACGTACTTTGGTAAGAAAAGTGCAAATCAATCCCAGAACAGCAGCAAAGGACCTTGTGAAGATGCTGGAGGAGACAGGTACAAAAGTATCTATATTCACAGTAAAACAAGTCGGGTTATATCGACATAACCTGAAAGGCCGCTCAGCAAGGAAGAAGCCACTGCTCCAAAACCGCGATAAAAAAGCCAGACTACGGTTTGCAACTGCACATGGGGGCGAAGATTGTACTGTTTGGAGAAATGTCCTCTGATCTGATGAAACACAAATAGAACTGTTTGGCCATAATGTACATCATTTTGTTAGGAGGAAAAAGGGGGAGGCTTGCAAGCCGAAGAACACCATCCCAACTGTGAAGCACGGGGGTGGCAGCATCATGTTGTGGGGGTGCTGTGCTGCAGGAGGGACTGGTGCACTTCACAGAATAGATGGCATCATGAGGCAGGACAATTATGTGGATATTTTGAAGCAACATCTCAAGACATCAGTCAGGAAGTTAAATCTTGGTCACAAATGGGTTTTCCAAATGGACAATGACCGCAGGCAAACTTCCAAAGTTGTGGCAAAATAGCTTAAGGACAATAAAGTCAAGGTATTGGAGTGGTCATCACAAAGCCCTGACCTCAATCCCATAGAAAATGTGTGGGCAGAACTGAAAAAGCATGTGCAAGCAAGGAGGCCTACAAACCTGACTCAGTTACACCAGCTCTGTCAGGAGGAATGGGACAAAATTTACACCAACATATTGTGGGAAGCTTGTGGAAGGCTATCCGAAACGGTTGACCCAAGTTAAACATTTTAAAGGCAATGCTACTGAATACTAATTGTGTATGTAAACTTCTGACCCACTGGGAATGTAATGAAAGAAGTAAAAGCTGAAATAAATCACTCTCTACTACTATTCTGACATTTCACATTCTTGAAATAAAGTGGTGATTCTAACTGACCTAAGACAGGGAATTTGTAGGATTAAATGTCAGGAATTGTGAAAAACTGAGTTTAAATATATTTGGCTAAGGTGTATTTACATTTTTGACTTCAACTGTACATGTCTTAATCTATTGCAATGATCAAACTCACATTTTTAGCTCAGCGTAAATATTGTTCCCGTTTGTACTGTGGTTAATAGATATGCTGTGACATTATGGAAGTATGATAGAGTAGTATACTCACAGTCTGAGGGGTTCTATGGTGACGGGTAGGGAGCGTCGGCCTCCAGCCTCAGTGAGGAACTCTGGGGGGGACTCAAACAGCATGGAGTGGGCTCTTTGGGACCCATCTGGTTTAGCCTGAGCCGGGCTGGGGGAGCACAGGGCCCGCTGGATCAGGATGTGAAGGGGGATGGCTGGGACTGAGGCTGGGGGGTGGCTGGGCGGCTCTGTGGTGGGGCTGGGAGGGTCCTTCTGAGGGAAGGGGAGTGGGACCGGGAGGGGTGCGGAGGCAGGGTTGGGGAGCTGTAAGTGGGGGTGGGAGCTGGGAGTGGACGTGGGTATATGGGACAGAGGTCGGGGTGCTGGTGCAGGGACAGAGGTGGGTAGTTGGAACCCTACTGCTCTGAGGGTGTCCCTGGTGTCGCCTCGGTCTGTGCTGGGGGGTACAGAGACAGTAGGTATGGGGACTGGGACAGGGACAGAACCAGAGGGGCCCGAGGTCTCTGGCACAGGGGACGGGTCGCCAGAGTGGTGCTTGGTGACGGGGGTCATCCTCTTGGGCGGAGTGGGAGGAGAGCGCCTGGTGGGGGCAGGAACAACGATGATACCACTGCCAGCCTGAGAGAGCTCCGCTATGGAACAAAACACACAACAGAATGAATACTAGTCATTAAACAAGGACTGACACGCAGTAGACACAGAAAACAGAACTGACAGAGAAAGAGTGTTACTAATCTGAAATATAAAAGGCATCACATTCACACTCAAGCAAACTGGTTAAAAGGATTATCATGACTTGTTTAGTTTCATGAAGGCACAATGCACGACTTACCAGTGGATAGATGGAACATATTTAAAAAGCATGATGATATCAGGCCTGGACATTAGCAGAACGGTACACATCTAACCCTATGGTTTAGATGGAAATCATTCACAGCAGGATTCAAGCCTGATTCATTTGAAAACAACCAGAAAAGCATTTTATTAGTCCGAATCCATTATTTTGAAGTCATTTCACACGTCTCTGCAGTCTCTCTTGACCTCTCATCGAAGTCATCCAACAAGCTGGGGCACACTGCCTGGCAGTTATCTTAACTTCCATGCATTGTTTTTTTCCAGCCAAGTCAAGTTAGTTCAGCAACAACTCAATCCGACATGCAATGAATGAAGTAGTGGGGGACCATTGATCTATGCTGGTGGTGCTTCACACCATGGGTTATGGGCAGAATGGGTAACAGTTATTCAGTTGTTATAGACACCGGTCAGGCATTAGACTTGGTGGTGTGCAACAAAATGTGCTGTGGAGCGGTTATGGTTATTCAGAAGGACAGCGTCACAGCATGGCAGGCTTGGGTTGCGCCCCTCAGGACAGGGTACCTGAGCAGGCTTGTTCAGTCTGTCGGCGGTGGAGGTAGGTGGGCAGGGAAAGGTACAGGCCCAGCTCCCCCTGCCTTCTCCAGCTGGTACAGTAGTGAGGAGAAAGGGCACCTTGGACCCTGGAGGCCCTGTTCAATGTGGACACTGACAGAGATGAGGGAGGTCAGAGGTCAAGGCCTTCAGCAGGCTGCTTGAAGGTGCGGGACACTGAATAACTAACTGGTCACTGTTGCCCAGCTAGGCAGATTGTTACCTCAATTAATATCTAAACTAATATCTTACTAAATGTAATATTTAGCCTGTAAGGATAGAAAGCTGACACATGATTGTCTGGTGAGGATGTAGACCTATTGTATGTACATATTGTGATGATACATAAACCACTGTTCTCCAACAGAGAGAATGGATGTTTGCAATATGACCAATGACAGGGTTATATACACCGAGTGTACAAGACATTAGGAACACCTTCCTAATATTGAGTTGCACCCCCCTTTTCCCTCAGAACAGCCTCAATTCGTAGGGGCTTGGGGTCTGCAAAGTGTCGAAAGCATGCCACAGGGACACTGGCCCATGTTGACTCCAACACTTCCCACAGTTGTGTCAAGTTGGCTGGATGTCCTTTGGGTGGTGGACCATTCCTGATAGACACGGGAAACTGTTGAGTGTGAAAATCCCAGCAGCGTTGCAGTTCTTGACACACTCAAACCAGTGCGCCTGGCACCTACTTCCATAACCTGTTCAAAGGCACTTAAATATTTTGTCTTGTTCATTCACCCTCTAAATGGCACACACACACACACACACACAACCCATGTCTCAGTTGTCCCAAGGCTTAAAAATCATTACTTAACCCGTCTCCTCTCCTTGATTTACACTCATTGAAGTGGATTTAACATGTGACATCAATAAGGGATCATAGCTTTCACCTGGTCAGTCTATGTCATGGAAAGAGCAGGTGACCCTAATGTTTTGCACACTCTGTGTATATGATATAACCACTGACCCCTGGGATTATCCAGGAGACATGGAGGGAAAACAGCAGCAGCTGCAGGACTTAAGACTTGCTGAGTGTGTCACTGTAGCAGCCAATCAGAATTCAGACTCTGAAAGCCTATCAGAGAGGAGATCCAAATGATGAAAACTATAAAGTTGTGTGCAGCAGAAATTATGTTCAGCAGATGTCCGCTGTATGAATGCTGAGTGAGTGTGAAATGGAGTAACGCATCTATGAGGACCACACCTTCAGAATGGCATAGGAATGTTCTAATTGCGTCACAACAACTGTTACTACATTGACTGTTGGGATGGGCTCCGACCTAGGGCAGCTGCAGCATGTTGGGTAAGAAGACACAGAACACTGAGGCAGCCAATCAGAGCACTGGACGCTCCGGAGTCACTCCCAGCCTGTCGGAAGAGTGCCAGTGCGGCAATGTGTGTGTGTATGTTGTGCTTGCATAAACGCGGCAAAGACAAACCCCCTGCCCCTCTCTTTGGAGAGTGTCTTGATGTATACTGAAAATGCAGACTAGGGCCTTTTCAGTGAGCCGGAAACTGAAGTGTGGTTGAGGAGTTTGTCAATTTGCTAATAGGCAAACGGATAGGAAAAATCTGTCACACCCCCTTTGAACCAGCTGTTGTTTTCTTGAAGGAGAAAATTATGCAAACATTTACAAACGATATGCTACTGAAAATGTCTTGCACAACTAACTTAATTTGTTTGATCACTTCACACACATTTTGGGACCCACCCCTGTAAACGTAATTTGACTGATGACAAGCGAGTGGAGAAGGCGAGTCATTTCATACAAGAGCATTTTCATCCACATTCCCTCTCCTCGATTACCTTTGACCTTTTTCAAACGTAGGCGACAAGACGAGAGGAAGGGAGAAAAGGCCAAGTTACTGTATAGAACAACACCCTGCGTTTCAGTATGCATCGAGTCTAACCATGACACTGAAAAAGACACTTGGGTTGAAAAAGGTCAGGGTTAACTCACCAAGCAGAGCAGGGTTGCTGTTGCGGTTGGTGGGTTTGGGTGGGGGGACAGGTGGCTGCTTGGCATGGGGGGGTACGGGGGGAGGAGTGGCCGATTCCCCCGTGGTGGAGGAGGGGGGTACCTGGCTGGAACGTACAGGGGGGACAGGGTTGGAGTGGGTGGGAGGAGGGTCATCACTGATGATCAGGGAGACAGTCCTGGCGGGCTTGGTCACTGCTACAGCAGGGGAGGTAGAGGAGGAGGGTGGGGTGGAGGTCCGGACAGGCTCCGTGGAGGTGGTGATAGTGAGGTGGCTCTTAGGAGGGAGCATGGCCTGTTTGGTAGGAGGCGGCTCTCTACGGGAGGAGTCAGGATCTGGGGTGTGGACAGAGGCGAAGCGGACACCAGTGGACTCTACAGACAGGCACAGGACACACACACACAGAGAGAGAGAGAGAGAGAGAGGGGGAGAGGTCAGGAGGACAATAGGAGTTTCTATTCCCCCTGGTCCCGCGGCTCAAAGTGCAACCACAACAAGCACACGGTTACTGTACAGTGCTGAGCACATAGAACTGAGATAAGCTGCACCACAACATTGGACAATAAGCAGCTTTTTAACAGATTAACTAAAGACGGATTCTGGTCAAGTCCTCACACCTTTCACAGGGCTGAGAACAAGGAGATTCACAGTGTTACCAGATATACAAAACAGAATCTCCTAGACACTCAACTAGCAGACAGTAACAAATTGCACTTGCAAAGTGCACCACAAAGCTTCGTTCCACTAAGAATTGTTCAACTTCAACAACTTCAGAGCAACCTTCAGACATACAAGCGAAAGCATTGAATTTTCTTACCTGCTCGTCCGCGGGTCTCCCCTCCTTTGATCTCCTCAGATGGCATGTACCTGGGCAGGGTGCTCCCGCGGTAAGCCTCAGAGGCAGGACGGACCCTGCTACGGAGGTCCTCTGAGGAGGTCTTCTGGAGACTCTGCCTTAGCTCCATCTCAGAGTGAAGTCTGACCTCAGGACGACTCTCTTCAAAAGGTCTCAAGAGGGTCTCTGGTTTAGCAGGCCTAGGAGGACTCCTCCTCCTATCCCTCTCCTCCCCATCATCTCTCCTTTCGTCTGCCTTTTCACGAACAATTATCTTGTACCGGTCATCTTTTCTTTCTCGGTCATCTCTCCTGTCGTCTCTTTTCTCACGATCATCTCTTCTCTCTTTTCCCTCTCTTCTGTCATCTTTTTCTCCTCCCTTCTCCTTGTCCTCCTTCTCCCCCTCTTCGCTCTTCTCTCGATCATCTCTGTCCCTCCTTTCCCTCTCCTCTCGCCGGTCTCTCTTTTCCCTGTTGTCTCTCTCCTCCCTCTCATCACGAGGACCTCTCCTCTCCTCCTTCCCGTCTCTCCTCTCCTCCTTCCCGTCTCTCCTCTCCTCCTTCCCGTCTCGCCTCTCCTCCTTCCCGTCTCGCCTCTCCTCCTTCCCGTCTCGCCTCTCCTCCTTCCCGTCTCGCCTCTCCTCCTTCCCGTCTCGCCTCTCCTCCTTCCCGTCTCGCCTCTCCTCTCTCTTGTCCTCTTTCCAGTCTCTCCTCTCCTCTCTCATGTCCTCTTTCCCGTTTCGCCTCTCCTCTCTCTTGTCCACTTTCCCGTCTCGCCTCTCCTCTCTCTTGTCCTCTTTCCCGTCTCGCCTCTCCTCTTTCCCGTCTCGCCTCTCCTCTTTCCCGTCTCGCCTCTCCTCTTTCCCGTCTCGCCTCTCCTCTTTCCCGTCTCGCCTCTCCTCTTTCCCGTCTCGCCTCTCCTCTTTCCCGTCTCGCCTCTCCTCTCTCTTGTCCTCTTTCCCATCTCTCCTCTCCTCTCGCTTGTCCTCTTTATCCTCTTTCCGTTGCCTCCCCTCCTCGGGAGCAGGTCCTCTCGGTAGTGACCCTCCTCTCCTCTCTGACACGTCAGACGGCATTCTACTTCGTCTCTCCAGATCTATGACCGATAGCCTGGCGTGTGAGTCTACGTCCAGTGGGGCTCGGTTGGAGCGCGAGGCGTCAGAGGGTACCCGGCTCCTGCTCCGGGGGTCGTCTGAAGGGACGCTGCCCCGCCGTGGGTCCTCTCCCTGGGGTAGCCAGGTGGGGTTGAGCCCTGGGCCTGCCTCCCCCCGGGACACCCTGATCCCTGACTCTGAGACCCGGTCAACAGGTACTGGCTGGCCATTCTTCACCACCGGACCTTTGGAATGGTTCACGTCGTTGCCCTCTGTCACACAGAAATACATTCTGTTAAGGAATTTGAGGTCAGCAAAGATTCTCTACATTCTCTAAAAGTGTTTCCCAACTATTAGTTTTGTTTCCCGTTGATAAATTATAGGCTACTAGTATTTATGTAGGCCTTTGTCTACTCCACTATGATCAGGACCCGTATCCACAAAGCATCTACGAGTAGGGAGTGCTGATCCAGGATCTGTCCATATAATATTTTTTTTATTATAATCAAAAGACCTGATCCTAGACCAGCACTCCTACTGACAGGCTTTGTGGACACGGGCGCTAGTCTGCATACCATTCTCCGGCAGTTCTTTCAGCAATCCTCTGTCAATCAGCTCCTGACGAGGTCTCCTTACTGAGATCTTCCTCTCCAACACTGAAAGTAAACAAATAGGTTTAATTTCCCCGTAACAGAGGTGGCTTGATGAGTAACCTTGTCTGAGACCATGAAGACTTGAGCTCTCTTAAAGGTAACGTCTAGGGTTCAGCTCATCGGGCTAGCACAGTCTTGTTCAGAATCAGTAAGATATAAGACAACGTTCAACTTCAACATGTCCTTACAATGATGTACAATCCATCCATCAATTTGACTACTTCTAAAGGGCAGGTACCTATTGAGGTTTCCAGGAAGGTCTCGCTGCTCTTCTTCTTCCTCCACTTCCAGGGCTTGAACATATTCCCGAAGCTGGAGAACTTGTTCTTGCGTTTGGAGGGAGGGGTTCCACCTGATGAGTCACCCCCCTCACTCCCTGTCGTACTCTGCTGCAAGTCCACCTCATCATCTATAGAGGGAGAGGTGAGTGGCATGACACTTATTACAAGACAGATAATTAAGGCATGGGGGAAAGAAAATGATAAAATAGGGCAGCACTTTTTTACGAACGTGCTGCCCTGTTCGTAAAAAAGGGATACATTTCCTCTATAGACTAGGCCCTAACTAACTCTACAGTATGTCTCCAACAGTAATGTTTAAGAATTTGGTATTTTATTAGGATCGATTAGCTGTTGCGATTAGCGGTTGCGAAAGCATTAGCTACTCTTCCTGGTGTCCACACAAAACATGACATCAATAGACAAGAACAGCTCAAAGACAGAACTACATCAATTTAAAAAAGGAACACGTAGCCTACATATCAATAAATACACAAACTACCATGGCCAAATAGAGGAGAGGCGTTGTGCCGTGAGGGGTTACTTTATATATGTTTTCTTTAAACCAGATTTGCTGTTTATTTGTGCAATATGAGATGGAAGGGAGTTCCATGCGATAACCGCTCTATATAATACTGTATATGCTTTCTTGAAATTATTTCTGGATTTGGGGACTGTGAAAAGACCCCTGGTGGCATGTCTGGTGGGGTAAGTGTGTGTGTCAGAGCTGTGTATAAGTGGACTATGCAAAAAAAAAAAAAAAAAAAAAAAAAAAAAAAAAATGTAACACAATGTTTCTTCTAAAAAGAAGTGATGCAGTCAGTCTCTCCTCAACTCTTAGCCAAGAGAGACTGTCATGCATAGTATTTATATCAGCCCTCTGATTTACAATGAAGAGCAAGACGTGCCACTCTGTTCTGGGCCATCTGCAGCTTAACTCGGTCTCTCCTTGCAGCACTCGACAGGACAATAAACAAGATAGAACAAAACTAGAGCCTGCAGGACTATGAACTAGGCTTGTGCTAGTTGGTGCTACATTCCAGCGCCATCTTAGAGTGTGTCTTACTAGACCACAGTACAGACTGAGCCAGGCTTAAAGCTGAAGGCTGGTCTGAATTCCACTCTTACTGGCTGTTGAGTTGTACCAGCTGGCAGAGATTCTTATGTAGGTAAATTGATAAGAGCAGCAGCCAAATATGTATTAACACGAGAGTTTAACATCGAACTAGAGTGGGATGCTTTCAAAACTGTTTCAATACAAACATAAGTCCATCACAGTCAATGGTAAACACATAATTACCACAGAAACTGCATTTAAAAAGCAAAATAAACAAAACACGTTTGAGAGGACAGGGTTAGGTTACTCTCCCAGAAACAATGACTCATAACTGTTCTCCAGCTGATGACATCACCTGCTGCTGCAAATCATGTAACAGATCCAGGAAGACTGGGTGTGAAATATCCACCCATTCTTAGGTGATGAGTCGACCGTGCACACACTCGTTGCACAAGAGGACGATGTATAGGACACACAGCAATCAAATGCACTTCCTAAGGAACCAGCCAGGAAGCTTTGAATAGCATGAGGTCCCTACACAACCAGTTCACATTGAGCTCTATATAAAAACGCCACACATCTGTTACAGTCGTCTGGCTTATATTGCAGAGGTCACACCAATCCAGTTTATGGGTCACACTTTAGGGCAGAGCCAATTTGCAACTTCATCCTCCGTCCATCTCTCCCTCATCCCCCTCAATTCTGACTCTTACCAGACACCCTGTCATGTGAAAGAGGGATAAAAGTTAAGTGGAAAGCAACAGATCAAATTCACTCAATTGGCAATTTGACAGATTCAAAAAGAGCTAGAGGGAGAGAGAATGCATATCGTGCCCTCAGGTAAAAGAACAACTCTGTCCTCGCTTAGCGGTTTTGACAGACTAAATAGTTAAAATAAAAATAGATTAAAATAAAATAATGCTAAAAATAGGATAGAGGTGCAATTTACTGCAGGCAACACAAACTAATATTATTATAAAAGACTAGAGAGAGATGGCAAAAAGAGAGAGGCAGTCTTCACCTTTTTCTTGATCACCAGCCAGCCTTAGCTCAGACAATACCTGCCAGTCTGCACAGCGAGATAATAAATCCAGAGCATATCAGACTGCTTATCTCTACCACATCACCGGATTCCTGCCGCTCTGGATCATTACACCGGATCATCGCAGCTAGCTAGCTGCAAACGAGTGGCTACTGTTAGCTAACGCATCTGTCTTGAAGTAAGCACCAGTTAGCCTTGAGCTAGGCCCATATACCAGCTAATACTTATTTTGCCAATTGGCCTGGACCCTTTATTGTTGACATGGAGCCCTGCCGATCCGATCGCCCGATGTGGTCTCAACAGGCTATTCTGTTATGATGTCTCCGAAGAACCATCTGCTATCCCCGGCCCGCTAGCTTTCGGGAACGCTGTGTCCCCTGCTCGCCTAGCGTAGTAGTGACTACCGAACGGCACCCTGACTCACCTATTGCTGCTCTTTTGACCCAATGATCACTTGGCTACACAGCTGATGCCCCCTGGACTGTTTCAATAACACGGTACCTCATTTTGTTTACCTGTCGGCCTCAGCCTCGAACTCAGGTCCTGTATGTACCTAACTGACCTGCTGTGCCCATTCATCAGGATTTACACGTCGTCTTAGCTCTCCTGATCAACACCTGTGATTGCTTTATGCCTCTCTCTGTCAATATGCCTTGTCTACTGCCGTCGTGGCTAGTTCTTATTGTTTTATTTCACTGTAGAGCCCTCAGTCCCGCTCAACATGCATTAGATAGCTCTTTTGTCCCACCCCACACACACATGCGGAGACCTCACCTGTCTTAATTGGTGACTCCAGAGACTAAACCTCCCTCATCGTCACTCAACGCCTAGGTATACCTCCATTGTACTCACATCCTACCATACCCTTGTCTGAACATTGTGCCCTGAATCTATTCTACCACGCCCAAAAATCTGCTCCTTTAATTCACTGCTCCCAACGCACTAGACGACCAGTTCTTAAAGCTTTTAGCCGTACCCTTATCCTACTCCTCCTCTGTTCCTCAAGTTGATGTAGAGGTTACCCAGGCACTGTAGCCCCCAGTTCCACTCCTATTCCCCAGGCGCTCTCATTTTTGGACTTCTGTAACAGTAAAAGCCTTGGTTTCATGCATGTCAACATCAGAAGCCTCCTCCCTAAGTTTGTTTTATTCACTGCATTAGCACACGCCGCCAACCCTGATGTCCTAGCCGTGTATGAATCCTGGCTTAGGAAGGCCACCAAAAATTCTAAAATGTCCATCCCAACTACAACATTTTCCACCAAGATAGAACTGCCAAAGGGGGTGGAGTTGCAATCTACTGCAGAGATAGTCTGCAGAGTTCGGTCATGCTATCCAGGTTTGTACCCAAACAGTTCGAGCTTCTACTTTTAAAAATCCACCTTTCCAGAAATAAGTCTCACTGTTGCCGCTTGTTACAGACCCTCCTCAGCCCCCAGCTGTGCCCTGGACACCATATGTGAATTAATTGTCCCCCATTTATCTTCAGAGTTCGTACTGTTAGGTGACCTAAACTGGGATATGCTTAACCCCCCGGCCATCCTACAATCTAAACTAGATCGCCTCAATCTCACACAAATTATCAAGGAACCTACCCTAAATCCGTAAACATGGACACCTTCATAGATATCATCCGGGCCAACCTGCCCTCTAAATACACCACTGCTGTCTCCAACCAGGATCTCAGCGATCACTGCCTCATTGCCTGTACCGATAATGAGTTTGCGGTCAAACGACCCCCCTCCCCCATAACTGTCAAACGCTTCCTAACACACTTCAGCGAGCAGGCCTTTCTAGTCGACCTGGAAGTATATCCTGGAAGGATATTGACCTCATTCCGCCAGAAGAGGGTGCCTGGTTATTCTTTAAAAGTCTCACCAATAAGCATTCCCCATTCAAAAATGTTGAACTAAGAACAGATATAGCCCATGGTTCACTCCAGACTTGACTGCCCTTGACCAGCACAAAACCATAATGTGGTATACTGCATTAGCATTGAATAACCCCAGCAATATGCCACTTTTCAGGGAAGTTTGAAACCAATATACATACACAGGCAGTTAGGAAAGCAAAGGCTAGCTTTTTCAAACAGAAATGTGCATCCTGTAGCACAAACTCCAAAAGGTTCTGGGACTCTAAAGTCCATGGAGAATAAGAGCACCTCCTCTCAGCTGCCCACTGCACTGAGTCAATCACCGCATTCTTATCGGCAGACTCAACAGCCTTGGTTCCTCAAATGACCGTCTCGCCTGGTTCAACAACTACTTCTCAGAAAGAGTTCAGTGTGTCAAATCGGAGGGCCTGTTGTCCGGACCTCTGGCAGTGTCTGGGGGTGCCACAGGGTTCAATTCTCGGGCCGACTCTTTTCTCTGTATATATCAATGATGTTGCTCTTGCTGCTGCTGATTCACCTCTACGCAGATGACACCATTCTGTAAACTTCTGGCACTTCTTTGGACACTGTTAACAAACCTCCAGACGAGCTTCAATGACATACAACACTCCTTCCGTGGGATCCAACTGCTCTTAAATGCAAGTAAAACTAAATTCAACAGATCGCGGCCCGCACCCAACCACCCGACTAGCATCACTACTCTGGACGGTTCTGTCTTAGAATATGTTGACAACTACAAATACCTAGTTGTCTGGTTAGACTGTAAACTCTCCTTCCAGACTCACATTAAGCATCTCCAATCTAGAATGGGCTTCCTATTTCGCAACAAATCCTCCTTCACTTATGCTGCTAAACATACCCTCGTAAAACTGAATATCCTACCAATCCTTGACTTCGGAAATGTAATTTACAAAATAGCCTCCAACACCCTACTCAGCAAATTGGATGTAGTCTATCGCAGTGCCATCCATTTTGTCACCAAAGCCCCACATACTACCCACCACTGCGACCTGTATGCTCTCGTTGGCTGGCCCTCGCTTCATATTCATCGTCAAACCCACTGGCTCCAGGTCATCTATAAGTACTTGCTAGGTAAAGCCCCACCTTATCTCAGCTCACTGGTTACCATAGCAACACCCACCGGTAGAACATGCTCTAGCCGGTATATTTCACTGGTCATCCCCAAAGCCCAAACTTCCTTTGGCCGCCTTTTCTTCCAGTTCTCTGCTGCCAATGACTAGAACGAATTGCAAAAATCACTGAAACTGGAGGCGTATATCTCCCTCTCTAACTTTAAGCATCAGTTGTCAGAGCAGCTTACCGATCACTGTACCTGTACACAGCCCATCTGTAAAATTGCCCACCCAACTACCTCATCCCTGTTTTCTTTTCTTTTTTTGCTCCTTTGCACCCAAGTATCTCTACTTGCAGATCTTCTGCACATCACTCCAGTGTTAATGCTAAATTGTCATTATTTCGCCACTATGGCCTATTTATTGCCTTACCTCCCTAATCTTACTACATTTGCACAACACTTTATATAGATTTTTCTATTGTGTTATTGACTGTACGTTTGCTTATCCCATGTGTAACTCTGTTGTTTGTGCGGCACTACTTTGCTTTATCTTGGCCAGGTCGCAGTTGTAAATGAGAACTTCTCTACTGGCCTGCCTGGTTAAGTAAAGGTGAAAAAAATAAAAAAGTTGTGTGAGACGGGGCCAAGATTCAGGAGGGGAAGATGGGGTGCTGATATCCCTGTGGCAGGCAGGCGCCAGGTTCATCTCAATTCCACAGAACAGGTTGAGAGAGACAGAAAGAGAGAGAGAAGTCAGTCAATGCCAGCAAAAACAAACCAGACCATTGAGTTGTTGTTTTGGTTGCAGCCTCTAACCCAGGGGTTCTAAAACTTTTTTGCCTACGACCCATTTTGTTATCTGAAAATTCTCACAACACCAAACATGGAAAAACAATTAACAGCCAATGTTCACTTTTTGGTTTGGGGCTAAATCTAAAATGTTAAAAGAAAACATTGTAGCAGTATTTCTGATTGTCTTCTCAACTCACCATCACACAGTGGTGTAAAGTACTTTTACTTTTAGTACACCACATTACTAAGGAAATTATACTTTTTACTCCATACATTTCCCCAGACACCCAAAAGTACTTGTTACATTTCAAAAGCTTAGCAGGACAGGAAAAGGGTCCAATTCACACACTTATCAACAGAATATTCCTTGTCATCCCTAATGCCTCCGATCTGGCGGACTCAAACACAAATTATTCCTTGGTAAATGATGTTTGAGTGTTGGAGTGTCCCCCTGGCTAGCCGTCAATTTAAATAAAAAAAACTAGAAAATGGTGGCGTCTGGTTTGCTTAATATAAGGAATGTGACATTGCTAAAATATAAGTGTCAAAAAAGAAAATCACATTCACCTTTGATACTTAAGTATATTTAAAACCAAATACTTTTACACATGTTGTATTTTACTGGGTGACTTCACTTGAGCCATTCTATTAAGGCATCTTTACTTTTACTCAAGTATGACAATTGGGTACTTATTCCACCACTGCCATCACATCATTTTAATATGGAGCTATGACATTTAATTGCAAATGATGTCACCTCACCAGCACTAATAAGATGGGCGTGCTTGATGAATGTCGCGTGGGAGCTTCTCAAAGTCACGGGGCATGGACGACGGTACACACATCTCTGCTGTCACATCCAATCTGGATAGATATTTGGTTTTAATGCTGACGAGAGCACTGAATCCAGCTTCAAACAGATACAGTCTGAGCTGGCGAAGGGTGTCATGAGTTTTACGGTGCTTTCAAGACAACTCGGAACTCTGAAAAATATGAGGCCAAATCATGATGTCAGTGATCTTTACGTTGGAACGTCGGAGCTCTAGATGGAAGGCTGAGTTACTGAGGTGGGTGACTGTTCCAAACAATTTTATTTACAGTCGGAGTTCTGTTTTTTTAGTTCCCAGTTGTCTTGAACTCATTGAAGTCAGCTATTTCCCAGTTTCGAGTTGTTTTGAATGTGGCATTAATGCTCAGGAGGTAGACAGCAGGGTATTTATTCCCTTTGAGTCAGGAACCAAAACTCCTCCGTAGTGACCTGTGAATGCATTCGGTCACATGACAGCCCGGGTAGCTGTCCGATTTCACTTAACGGCATGTCAACTGAGCCAGGCTCACAGTCAAACGGATTGGGAAGTAGGTCCCAAAGTGCTCTTACAAGTGTTGGAGGTGATTAGTCATCACTTGTGTGGGACACTTACTGATGCGGTTTTCTGTTAGAAACATGCAGTCGAGGAAGGGGGCATAGTTGGCTTTTGAAAGACTCTCCAATAATAATAATAATTTCCTCTAAAACCACTGACTCAGTCACTCATCTGTAGAATGTTTTTGTATTTCCCCTGTATGCTTGCGTTTAGTTTTCTAAACATGTCTGTTACATAGGCAAGGAGACATCTTACTTTCATTAGACAGAAAGTCAAAGTCAGTTTTATTTTGTTTATACATCCCATTGTGAATGACAACAGTTCCTCTCTCAATGTGAAAAATCTTTCCAACACTCCCCCTCGATAACTACCAAGCCTAGGTATGAAATAGAACATTTATGCTACTGTAGCTTGTGTCGGGGGGCTAGGGTCAGTCTGTTATATCTGGAGTATTTATCCTGTCTTGTCTTGTGTGAATTTAAAGTTCTCCCTCTCATCGGCTATGAAAAGCCAACTGACATTTACTCCTGAGGTGCTGACCTGTTGCACCCTCTACAACCACTGATTATCATTATTTAACCCTGCTGGTCATCTATGAACATTTGAACATCTTGGCCATGTTCTGTTATAATCTCCACCCGGCACAGCCAGAAGAGGAACTGGCCACCCCTAATAGCCTGGTTCCTCTCTAGGTTTCCTAGGTTCTGGCCTTTCTAGGGAGTTTTTCCTAGCCACCGTGCTGCTACACCTGTATTGCTTGCTGTTTGGGGTTTTAGGCTGGGTTTCTGTACAGCACTTTAACATATCAGCTGATGTAAGAAGGGCTATATAAATACACTGCTCAAAAAGAACACTGAAATAATAACATCCTAGATCTGAATAAATGAAATATTGTTATTAAATACACTTTCTTCTTTACATAGTTGAATGTGCTGACAACAAAATCACACAAAAATTATCAATGGAAATCTAATTTATCAACCCATGGAGGTCTGGATTTGGAGTCACACTCAAAATTAAAGTGGAAAACCACACTACATGCTGATCCAACTTTGATGTAATGTCCTTAAAACAAGTCAAAATGAGGCTTAGTAGTGTGTGTGGCCTCCACGTGCTTGTATGACCTCCCTACAACGCCTGGGCATGCTCCTGATGAGGTGGCGGATGGTCTCCTGAGGGATCTCCTCCCAGACCTGGACTAAAGTATCCGCCAACTCCTGGACAGTCTGTGGTGCAACGTGGCGTTGGTGGATGGAGCGAGACATGATGTCCCAGAAGTGCTCAATTGGATTCAGGTCTGGGGAACGGGCGGGCCAGTCTATAGCATCAATGCCTTCCTCTTGCAGGAACTGCTGACACACTCCAGCCACATGCGGTCTAGCATTGTCTTGCATTAGGAGGAACCCAGGGCCAACCACACCAGCATATGGTCTCACAAGGGGTCTGAGGATCTCATCTCGGTACCTAATGGCAGTCAGGCTTCCTTGGAGAGCAGATGGAGGGCTGTGCGGCCCCCCAAAGAAATGCCACCCCACACCATGACTGACCCACCGCCAAAACGGTCATGCTGGAGGATGTTGCAGGCAGCAGAACGTTCTCCACCCGGAGTCTCCAGACTCTGTCACGTCTGTCACATGTGCTCAGTGTGAACCTGCTTTCATCTGTGAAGAGCACAGGGCGCCAGTGGCGAATTTGCCAATCTTGGTGTTCTCTAGCAAATGCCAAACGTCCTGCACGGTGTTGGGCTGTAAGCACAACTCCCACCTGTGGATGTCGGGCCCTCATACCACCCTCATGGAGTCTGTTTCTGACAGTTTGAGCAGACACATGCACATTTGTGGCCTGCTGGAGGTCATTTTGCAGGGCTCTGGCAGTGCTCCTCCTGCTCCTCCTTGCAAAGGCGGAGGTAGCGGTCCTGCTGCTGGGTTGTTGCCCTCCTACGGCCTCCTCCACGTCTCCTGATGTACTGGCATGTCTACTGGTAACGCCTTCATGCTCTGGACACTACGCTGACAGACACAGCAAACCTTCTTGCCACAGCTCGCATTGATGTGCCACCCTGGATGAGCTGCACTACCTGAGCCACTTGTGTGGGTTGTAGACTCCGTCTCATGCTACCACTAGAGTGAAAGCAATGCCAGCATTCAAAAGTGACCAAAACATCAGCCAGAAAGCATAGGAACTGAGAAGTGGTCTGTGGTCACCACCTGCAGAACCACTCCTTTATTGGGGGGTGTCTTGCTAATTGCCTATTATTTCCACCTGTTGTCTATTCCATTTGCACAACAGCATGTGAAATGTATTGTCAATCAGTGTTGCTTCCTAAGTGGACAGTTTGATTTCACAGAAGTGTGATTGACTTGGAGTTACATTGTGTTGTTTAAGTGTTCCCTTTATTTTTTTTGAGCAGTGTACATTTGGTTTGAACATTGTCATGCGCTGATCCCATATCTCCAGATATACTGAACAAAAATATAAAAACGCAATTTTCAAAGATTTTACTGAAATCAGAAAATCAGTAAACTTAAATACATATATTAGGGCCTAATATATGGATTTCGCATGACTGGGAATACAGATATGCATCTGTTGGTCAGCACGTACCTTAAAAAAAGGGCCTCAATCTCGTCACGTTATTTCTGCGCATTCAAATTGTCATAGATAAAATGCAATTGTGTTCATTGTACGTAGCTTATGCTCATACCATAACCCCACTGCCACCATGGGGCACTGTTCACAACATTGACCTCAGAAAACCGCTCTCACACACACCACCATACAAGCGGTCTGCGGTTGTGAGGCTGGTTGGACGTACTGCCAAATTCTTGTTGGACGGCTTATGGTAGAGAACTGAACATTAAATTCTCTGGCAATAGCACTGGTTCCTCCAGTCAGAATGCCAATTGGTGCACCTGTGTAATGATCATGCTGTTTAATCAGCTTCTTGATATGCCACACCTCTCAGGTGGATGGATTATCTTGGCAAAGGAGAAACGCTCTAACAGGGATGTAAACAAATTGGTGCACAAAATGTGAGAGAAAGAAGGTTTTTGTGCATTTGAAAAATGTATTTTATTTCAGCTCATGAAACATGCGACCAACACTTTACATGTTGCATTTATATTTTTGTTGAGTGTACTTTTGCGAACAAGCTTGAGCACAGTGGATGTAGTTTACAATCAAAGTTACCTGCTGCAGTATATCGGAGGCATGTGCTCAGCTCTTTTGCCACCAGTTGCTCTCAGTGGCAAAGGGAAGCACATTCACGGCCTGCCCACCGTAGATGGAGCCCCATTTGTGCAAAAGCCCACCATTCGATCCCATATGGAATCTGTTCTTCGTCAATATAGCCATGGAGAACACTTAACATCCCCTGTGCAGTTTCATGCTCAGGAATCATGAGACAGAGAATATGTCCTGGTGAATATTATCCCCCAACACGTATAGCGAACAAAATGCAATGCATGGACTAGAGGTCGACCGATTATGATTTTTCAATGCCGATACCGATTGGCGGTCCAAAAAAAGCAGATACCAAATTAATATATGACAATTACAACAATACTGAATGAACACTTATTTGTACTTAATATAATAAATAAATAAAACCAATTAAGCCTTAAATAAATAATGAAAATGTTCAATTTGGTTTAAATAATGCAAATACACAGTGTTGGAGAAGTAAAAATGCAATATGTGCCACGTAAGAAAGCTAACTTTTAAGTTCCTTGCTCAGAACATGAACATACGCAAGCTGGTGGTTCCTTTAGACATGAGTCCGCAATACTCCCAGTTAAGAAGTTTTAGGTTGTAGTTATAGGAATTATAGGACCATTTCTCTCTATACCGTTTGTATTTCATATACCTTTGACTATTGGATGTTCTAATAGGCACTATAGTATTGCCAGCTTAATCTCGGGAGTTGATAGACTTGTAGTCATAAACAGCGCTGTGCTTCAAGCTAAGAGCTGCTGTTTGAATGAATGCATACGAGCCTGCTGCTGCCTACCACCGCTCAGTCAGACTGCTCTATCAAATCATATACTTAATTTTAATAAACACAGTCATTTAGTGGGGCAAAAAAAGTATTTAGTCAGCCACCAATTGTGCAAGTTCTACCACTTAAAAAGATGAGGCCTGTCATTTTCATCATAGGTACACTTCAACTATGACAGACAAAATGAGAAGAAAAAAATCCAGAAAATCACATTCTAGGATTTTTTATGAATTTATTTGCAAATTATGGTGGAAAATAAGTATTTGGTCACCTACAAACAAGCAAGATTTCTGGCTCACACAGACCTGTAACTTCTTCTTTAAGAGGCTCCTCTGTCCTCCACTCGTTACCTGTATTAATGGCACCTGTTTGAACTTGTTATCAGTATAAAAGACCTGTCCACAACCTCAAACAGTCACACTCCAAACTCCACTATGGCCAAGACCAAAGAGCTGTCAAAGGACACCAGAAACAAAATTGTAGACCTGCGCCAGGCTGGGAAGACTGAATCTGCAATAGGTAAGCAGCTTGGTTTGAAGGAATCAACTGTGGGAGCAATTCTTAGGAAATGGAAGACATACAAGACCACTGATAATCTCCCTCGATCTGGGGCTCCACGCAAGAGCTCACCCAGTGGGGTCAAAATGATCACAAGAAAGGTGAGCAAAAATACCAGAACCACACGGGGGGGACCTAGTGAATGACCTGCAGAGAGCTGGGACCAAAGTAACAAAGCCTACCATCAGTAACACACTACGCCGCCAGGGACTCAAATCCTGCAGTGCCAGACGTGTCCCCCTGCTTAAGCCAGTACATGTCCAGGCCCGTCTGAAGTTTGCTAGAGAGCATTTGGATGATCCAGAAGAAGATTGGGAGAATGTCATATGGTCAGATGAAACCAAAATATAACTTTTTGGTAAAAACTCAACTCGTCGTGTTTGGAGGACAAAGAATGCTGAGTTGCATCCAAAGAACACCATACCTACTGTGAAGCATGGGGGTGGAAACATCATGCTTTGGGGCTGTTTTTCTGCAAAGGGACCAGGACGACTGATCCGTGTAAAGGAAAGAATGGGGCCATGTATTGTGAGATTTTGAGTGAAAACCTCCTTCCATCAGCAAGGGCATTGAAGATTAAACGTGGCTGGGTCTTTCAGCATGACAATGATCCCAAACACACCGCCCGGGCAACGAAGGAGTGGCTTCGTAAGAAGCATTTCAAGGTCCTGGAGTGGCCTAGCCAGTCTCCAGATCTCAACCCCATAGAAAATCTTTGGAGGGAGTTGAAAGTCCTTGTTGCCCAGCAACAGCCCCAAAACATCACTGCTCTAGAGGAGATCTGCATGGAGGAATGGGCCAAAATACCAGCAACAGTGTGTGAAAACCTTGTGAAGACTTACAGAAAACGTTTGACCTCTGTCATTGCCAACAAAGGGTATATAACAAAGTATTGAGATAAGTATTTGGTCAATAACAAAAGTTCATTTTTCCACCATAATTTGCAAATAAATTTATAAAAAAATCCTACAATGTGATTTTCTGGATTTTTTTTGTCTTATTTTGTCTGTCATAGTTGAGGTGTACCTATGATGAAAATTACAGGCCTCTCTCATATTTTTAAGTGGGAGAAATTGCACAATAGGTGACTGACAATACTTTTTTGCCCCACTGTATATATGGTCAAATCCGGAAACTATGATTTAGAAAAAACTAAACGTATATTCTTTCAGTGAAATACGGAACCGTTCCATATTTTATCAAATGTGTGTCAACCCATAAGTCTAAATATTACTGTTACATTGCACAACCTTCAATGTTGTCATAATTATGTACAATTCTGGCAAATTAATTACAGTCTTTGTTAGGAATGAATGGCCTTTCAACAGTTGGCAACGAGCCATGCGGGCCAGGCATATACCCTGACTCTGCTTACACTGAATGCAAGAGAAGTGACAATTTCCCTAGTTAATATTGCCTGCTAACATGATTTTTTTTAAATTACATATATGCAGGTTTAAAAAAATATATACTTGTGTATTGATTTTAAGAAAGGCATTGATGTTTATGGTTAGGTATATTATTGCAACGATTGTGCTTTTTTCACGAATGCGCTTGTTCAATCATCACCCAGTTGGCGAAATTGAAGAAGTCTGCGATTCGATGATCAATTAACAGACTTATTGATTATATGCATTGAGGAACAAGCTAGTTAACCTAGTAATATCATCAACCATGTGTAGTTAACTAGTGATTATGTGAAGATTGATTGTTTTTTTTATAAGATAAGTTTAATGCTAGCTAGCAACTTACCTTGACTCCTTGCAGCCACAAGGTCCTTTTGATGCTGCACTCGCATAACAGGTGGTCAGCCTGCCACACAGTCTCCTTGTGGATTGCAATGTAATTGGCTATAACTGGCCGTTACGGATTGTTATGAATCGGCCCTAATTAGATCGGCCATGCCGCCCATTTGAAAAGCAGAAGCTGGGGAGTTTGAGTCGTTCAGGCAGAGTTTCCTCTTGACTGCTAGCAATACCATAAACTCATATTTTAACAGTGATATCTGACAACGGTATTGATGTGTGTTTCTGTGCCTCTGCCTCCCCACATATTGTTTTCACAATATCAATTGCGGCCAGTAATATCAAAGACCGCAAAAGTGTGTGGTTTCATAGTGTAGTGGGCCGAGCCATTCACTGTGGGAATTATTCGTGCGGCTTTTTCCCATGATCTAAGCACTCTCTGGTTGAATTTGATATTTTAATCATTTTCATTTAGATTTAAGGTTGATAATACATATAGAGAACATAAATGCAGAGAAATGCAGTTCCCTGCAGTACGTCTTCTTGAGGTTAGTCTAGGGTAAATGTATCAGCAGCAGAGCTCAGAACATATTTCATTTGGGTACAGACAGTTCCATACTTTATCATGGTCACCAGAACTGGCCGTACCAACTGAACACCAGCAATCACCATGCCAAGTCACCATAACTAATAGCTTAGCTACACTGTATTCTACATGAAATCATTTGGGATTAAGTCTAAGCCTTAGTTTACGTTGCTGAAAATGATACACCTCATTCAAATGAGTGCTCCTTTATATGTCCCTTTAAATTCAGAACAATGTTGTCAGGTGCAGGTATTTCTATGAGAAGTCTTTGTCGGTTCAGTTCGGAGTCTCGTGTGATCGCCGGTTGACCGCAGAGAGGTCTTAACCTGAACTGTTTGGCAGTGCAGCGATGCAGGGGACAGGGAGGGTTGGTGGGTAGTGAATCTTCCCTCCGTCAAACACACTGGCCTCACAGCTGCTCCTCACACTATATCCTAGACAGACAGACTAAACAGGTGCTGGGAGGGGAGGAATAGGGGGTTGTCTGTCTCTTGGTGTGTGTGGCGAGGCGACCATGTTACAATAAAATACGACAACGTGAGAAGAGAACGCAGGTATCCGAGTACAGCAGAGATGGAGAATAAAGGTGAGCCACAGAGTCAGACAACCCTAGACCGACAGGGCCCCCGCTACACAAAGACCGACAGGGCCCCCGCTACACAGAGACCGACAGGGCCCCTGCTACACCAGTCAGCACACACACTTCTTGTTTGAACAGATATGTGACAATATTGTCAAGGTGAATGCACCCATTGTTTCCCGGCTTTAAAATCCACCTGCTGCCATTACTGTGTTAACATGACAAGCCGAGAGAAGCAGTGAGAGCTGCTAGGGTAGCAGTAATACTGAAGGGTCCATACGGTAAATGACCCATACCAATGCCATGACACGAGTCAACAGGTTCTGACACCTACATGGAGTAACATAGCCATAAAGTTGGAATTACATTCTATTCCTATGAGCGTAGCACTGTGGTGGTATACTATGCATGCATGCAGTGGAAGTATGCACAGGAGTACTGTACTTAAGAAATACATACACTACCGTTCAAAAGATTAATTCATTAAATAGTACCCGCAAAACACCAGTCTCAACGTCAACAGTGAAGAGGCGACTCCGGGATGCTCAATGAGTCTCTCCATTCTGATTGTTTTATACTGTTCAATTCAACCAAAACATATTTCAGCACTTTTATCATTTCCGCATTTCCTGCACTCAATTGCAGTGGTGAAAAAAGTACCCAAATTGTCATACTTGAGTAAAAATAAAGCTTTGTTAATAGAAAATGACTCAAGTAAAAGTGAAAGTCACCCAGTAAAATACTACTTGAGTTAAAGTATTTGGTTTTAAATATACTTAAGTATCAAAAGTAAAAGTACAAATTCCTAATATTAAGAAAACCAGGTGGCATCATTTTCTTGTTTTTGTATTTAAAGATAGCCAGGGGCACACTCAGACATAATTTACGAAGGAAGCATGTGTTTTTTGTGTTTTGTGAGTCCCCCAGATCATAGGCAGTAGATGACCAGGGATGTTCTTGACAAGTGCGTGAATTGGACCATTTTCCTGTCTTGCTAAGCATTCAAAATGTAACGAGTACTTTTAGGTGTCAAGGAAAATATGAAGTAAAAAGTACAGTATTTTTTTTGAAGAATGCAGATACCGGACAGATACCAGAAAAAAAAACTTTTGTACTTTTAAGTATTTGTGCACCACTGCTCAATTGAGATAATGTCCACACTGCCATGTAAGGCTGCACGATATGGACAAATAATCAAGGACTTATTTTTAACCAAATGTTGCAATTGTGATTTGACTTGTGAATTAGAGCAAAACTGTTGGAATCATAGAAACAGAATGACTATTGTAATTCTATAGCTAGAACATAATAGTGGACACTTTGAATACAGTGTTGTTTGAAATGACAAATTCAAATGCCCGGGAGGAGATATTGTGACAGGGTAGGAACGAAAGTGTTGATAAGTGTTTCCTAGGGAACCCGATAATCTTTGGCTACATTTAATGTTCTCTCAGCTACTTCATGTAGCGAACATATTCTTGCTTCACATAACCCTCTTTGATTTCCTCTCTGTTGCACAAACAACATGCCAATTTAGGTCTACACCATCACTGGTATTATCAGGCTGTATTAGCTAGCTACGTTTGCTCTTACTCAGTACATTTATTAGTTAGGCGCTAATGTTAATAGCTAGCTAACAATCAGCGACTCAAGATTCAGGGCAACTTGCTAAGAAAAGACCAACTAATAGTGTCATTATAGGTGGCTAGTGGATTTATATTAAGCAGCAAAGTGAAAACAGCATCGTCGTCATCAACATTGTTGCATGTGGGCTCCCGAGTGGCACAGAGGTCTAAGACACTGCATCTCAATGCAAGAGCACGTCTGGGACCTACTGGATCGGAGGGTGAGGGCTAGGGCCATTCCCCCCAGAAATGTCTGGGAACTTGCAGGTGCCTTGGTGGAAGAGTGGGGTAACATCTCACAGCATGAACTGGCAAATCTGGTGCAGTCCATGAGGAGGAGATGCACTGTAGTACTTAATGCAGCTGGTTGCCACAAATACTGACTGTTACTTTTGATTTTGACCCCCAGTTTTGTTCAGGGACACATTATTCAATTTCTGTTAGTCACATGTCTGTGGAACTTGTTCAGTTTTTCTCAGTTGTTGAATCTTATGTTAATACAAATATTTACATGTTAAGTTTGCTGAAAATAAACGCAGTTGACAGTGAGAGGACGTTAAAAAAAATCTGAGTTTATATTGTCATATCGCCCAGCCCTAATGCAGACTGAACACAAGTGTCTCGTGGTTCAGGATCATCAAATGCGCTCAAGTGACAAGGGGCGTGGCTAGGTCTGTGTGGAAAGTGGCACAGAGAGAAAGAGCAGAGAGAGATGACTCAAGTGGCGAAGTAAACAATAAAAATTGACATTACACATGGCGTGTCACATTTAACAAACCAAACATTCAAATACCGGCATAGAAGGTAAAGTAAAAACCCAACCCGGTCCCTGCATCAATACCGGTATATAGTGAAATACAGTATACCGCCCAGCCCCACGTCACACAGCAAACACTGACTGGCCAGGCCATGTAGTGCGGTTCACGCTAAATGAGTTGGATTAGAAACTCACAATACAAACACAAACTTGAGCTCGAGAAGAAGCGGGATAATGAGGAGATTACTTTATTGTCCACAGAAATTAGCATGCTGCTTCATCCCAACGACAATAAGACAATCTCGGATGAGGCACCACCCCACCATAAGTCTGCACGGTAGAGATCCAGATAACTGGGCCTAATTCCAACTGTAATGTGTTCTTCTCACTGACTACAACTCACAATCCAAGCCTAATAAATTAGACTGGAGCTCAACTATACCCCCATCAAGCAGGGACTGGAGATCGCTCTCTACATACAGTTTACAGAGGAACAGTCTAAATCCAACAGTTATGTGTTCTGCCCTTTCAGTCATAGCAGCAAAAACAGGTTTCAGTTTCTGTGTGAATTAGAGAGGAACAATGGTGGCTTTAGGCAAACTGTACAACCCCACAAGAAGAGATGGAATCCTGACACACACACTCGAGATGGCAGCTGGTGCCTTGCACTCCCAGCTCCACTGTTTTTAATAAAAGATCCCATGTTCCATGATAAAAAAAGGGGTGAGGGAGAGATAGAGAGTGAGGGATAAAAGAGGAGTTTAGACAGCAGAGTGGTCGGTGTAGTTTAGACAGCAGAGTGGTCGGTGTAGTTTAGACAGCAGAGTGGTCGGTGTAGTTTAGACAGCAGAGTGGTCGGTGTAGTTTAGACAGCAGAGTGGTCGGTGTAGTTTAGACAGCAGAGTGGTCGGTGTAGTTTAGACAGCAGAGTGGTCGGTGTAGTTTAGACAGCAGAGTGGTCGGTGTAGTTTAGACAGCAGAGTGGTCGGTGAAGTTTAGACAGCAGAGGTCGGTGTAGTTGGTGTAGTTTAGACAGCAGAGAGGTCGGTGTAGTTTAGACAGCAGAGAGGTCGGTGTAGTTTAGACAGCAGAGAGGTCGGTGTAGTTTAGACAGCAGAGAGGTCGGTGTAGTTTAGACAGCAGAGAGGTGTAGTTTAGACAGCAGAGTGGTCGGTGAGGTTTGTGTATTACACAATCACCACATTCCAGCATCCATTCCCTCACACCTGTCTGTGCCTGCACTTCTCTGCCTCCGTTCTTTCTCTGTTTCCAACACAAAAACACCTGCACCACATTTCCTCCATATCCGCCTACCCTCTCGGTTCCATGTTAACACAAACACTTCTGTACAAAACATTCCAAACAAACAAACTCCTCTTCCAAAGACACCAATACAAAAGCAGGTCCTGTTAGGTCCACTGTTCTCCCACGCCAACAAAAACAAATAGCACTATCCTGAGTAGGCTACTAAACAGTCAAACTCCTCTTCCAAAAACAAATGCAAAGTCAAATACAAAAGCTCATGTCCTCAGGTTCTATACATGCACCTGTCCTGTCCTTAGACTCACCGGTGTTGTGTTGAGGTTGCTGCTGTTGGTGTTGCTGGGGCACTGTCTCAGCGTTGCTGGCATTCTGTCCCATGCTACCCCACGCCCCAGTCCCACCAGCCCCTACCTCTCCTGGGGTCCACGGCAGGGAGGAGGGATACAGACACACTGAGGAAAAAATAGATCCCAGCTACGATCCTCGCCAACAAACACAACCGCCTTAACGCTCCTGTAACCCAAGACACTCCTACTTCCTCGGCTCACATCGTTCTCTACCTCTTTTTCTCTTTCTTTCTAGTCCTGCCCTGCCCTTCCGTCTATTGCTCTGTGTGTTTTGGTCTTGCTCTCTCTCACACACTCGCTAACTCACTCTTTGAAGCTAGCCCCTCCTCCCTTCCTTCCTGTCTGTCTAGCTGACTTCATAAATAAAGTATGCCAGTTATAAGGCAGCAGCATACCAGCAGTCTCAGATGCCGGTCATTCCTCACTGCAGATCTTTCAGGGGCAAAGTTTACAGGAGGTGAGAGAGTGAGCTTGGTAGTGGTGGGGGGTAGGAGAGGAGTGGAGGGTAGGCCCAGAGTGTAGTCAAGCCCAGAGAGGTTTGAGTCAGAGTGGGCCCCTCCAGCAGAGCAGAGAGAGCAGCACCCAGGCACAACGGCAATGGGAGGGTTCTCTGCTCGCTGGATAACAGACCCGGGGTCAAATATTATTCAACATTTTTTCAGATACTTTATCTGGGCTTGATTGAGGTTGCCTAGCACAATGGGACCAATGTAATATGTGCAAGAGTGCAAACTCCACCCATCTGGTACTCCAGGCAGACTAGAGCAAAAGCTAACACTATTTGAGAGAATTCAAATAGTATTTGAAACCATGTCTGCTGGGGAGAGAAGAGGTTGGTAACGTGAGAAGTGGTGGAAGGTGAGATGGGTCTAGGTGGAGGGTTGGCCTTCGCACCAGGAAAAGGGGAAGTGATGTCACTGAGGTTTCGTGTTACTCTCCCAGAGTCAACCACATAGCCTATAATGTGAAGTGCACCACACATGAGTGAAGGGAGGACAGAAGCATGTGCCGTTGTGCAGAAGGACAGCTGAATGGTAGAGTTGTTGCTGACAGGTTAATCAAAACACTTTTCTTATTTTATGGATAGTTTGAAAAGGCCCAACTGTTGAGGAAGAGAGAAAACACTAGCATAACAGCTCACCTAAGATGCCCCAACGTTAACACAATGCTAAAATCAACACCGGCACAATATCGCAGGGCACGCTGAATTCTACAGAACACCTGAGCACACATTTCCTCAAGGTGTTTCTGCTTGCTATCAGTCTTTTTTTCACAGTGGGAATATTGGGGGAAGTGAACTGACAAAGGGAGCAGGACATTTCAGTGAGTGTTTAACGTGTCAGTCAGAAATCCCTGTTTAACTGCAATGTTCCTTCAGCCCTGCTTTACTGAACTGCAGTAGCAGTGAGTGGTGTGGTTACATTGAGCCACTCCGTTTAGGCTGAGGGTGTGAGAGGAGAAATAGCTACTGGAAGGAGAGATAAGGTGGGTTAGAGGGAGGGAGGTAAGGAAGGGGTGGGAGAGGAAGGCATGTCTTTCCTCCAGCCAATCAGACCGAGCGGGCTGTGCACTAGACTAAGGATACAACCCTGTCAAGTCTACAAGAAGATACAACCCAGAGTCCACAAAGACATTCCATTTACTGAGAATCTTATCAAGAGAAGATTTGACAATCAGCGTTGCCTGGTTGACCGTGAGGCCAACATGTGAATAGACTGTATAAATGCCTCCACTCAAATTCAGTCTGTGCCAATACCTGTAACAGTACAAATCAGCTTACCTAAAAATGTGAAACTGCTATGAAATACAGGAAGCCCTGCTGGATGAGAGATGTTCTCGCAAATAGCAACGTGCAAAGTCCATCTCAAACTCTGACTGCAGAGCATGAAGGAAATCAACAGTTGGTTCTTCCCCTAGCCTAGCTATAATAGCCTAAGACTAAATGAACTAGTAGCCCAGTGAACCTAAACAGTCACAGAAATGCATTTACTCAACCTTTAGAGACCAGCCTACAATATTGACAGTAGGCTAACAGAAGGCAAACAAACTAAACCAGGAAATGTGGCTCATTAAAAGACAACTAAAAACTCATATAGTTGAAGTCGGAAGTTTACATACACTTAGGTTGGAGTCAATAAAACTCGTTTTTAAATCACTCCACAAATGTATTGTTAACAAACTATAGTTTTGGCAAGTAGGTAATTTTTCCAACAATTGTTTACAGACAGATTATTTCACTGTATCACAATTCCAGTGGGTCAGAAATGTACATAAACTAAGTTGACTGTGCCTGTAAACAGCTTGGGAAATTCCATAAAATTATGTCATGGCTTTAGAAGCTTCTGATAGACTAATTGACATAATTTGAGTCAATTGGAGGTGTACCTGTGAATGTATTTCAAGGCCTACCTTCAAACTAAGTACCCCTTTGCTTGACATCTTGTGAAAATCAAAATAAAATCAGCCAAGACTTCAGAAAAGAAAATTGGAGACCTCCATAAGTCTGGTTCATCCTTGGGAGCAATTTCCAAACACCTGAAGGTACCACGTTCATCTGTACCAACCATGGTACATAAGTATAAACACCATGGGACCACGCAGCAGTCATACCACTCAGGAAGGAGACGCATTCGGTCTCCTAGAGATGAACGTACGTTGGTGCGAAAAGTGCAAATCAATCCTAGAACAGCAGCAAAGAACCTTGTGAAGATGCTGGAGGAAACAGGTACAAAAGTATCTATATCCACAGTAAAACAAGTCCTATATCGACATAACCTGAAAGGCCGATCAGCAAGGAAAAAGCCACTGCTCCAAAACTGCGATAAAAAAAGCCAGACTACGGTTTGCAACTGCACATGGGGACAAAAATCTTACTTTTTGGAGAAATGTCCTCTGGTCTGATGAAACAAAAATAGAACCGTTTGGCCATAATGACCATCGTTATGTTTGGAGGAAAAAGGGAGAGGCTTGCAAGCCGAAGAACACCATCACAACCGTGAAGCATGGGGGTGGCAGCATCATGTTGTGGGGTTCGTTGCTGCAGGAGGGACTGGTGCACTTCACAAAATAGATGGCATCATGAAGATGGAAAATTATGTGGATATATTGAAGCAACATCTCAAGACATCAGTCGGGAAGTTAAAGCTTGGTCGCAAATGGGTCTTCCAAATTGACAATGACCCCAAGCATACTTCCAAAATTGTGGCAAAATGGCTTAAGGACAACAAAGTCAAGGTATTGGAGTGGCCATCACAAAGCCCTGACTTCAATCCTATAGAACATTTGTGGGCAGAACTGAAAAAGTGTGTGCGAGCAAGGAGGCCTACAAACCTGACTCAGTTACACCAGCTCTGTCAGGAGGAGTGGGACAAAATTTACACCAACTTATTGTGGGAAGCTTGTGGAAGGCTACCAGAAACGTTTGACCCAAGTTAAGCAATTTAAAGGCAATGCTACCAAATACTAACTGAGTGTATGTGAACTTCTGACCCACTGGGAATGTGATGAAATAAATACAAGCTGAAATAAATCATTCTCCCTACTAGTGACATTTCACATTCTTAAAATGAAATGGTGATCCTAACTGAACTAAGACATTAAACGTCAGGAATTGTGGAAAAACTGAGTTTAAATGCATTTGGCTAAGGTGCATGTAAACTTCCGACTTCAACTGTAGCCTGAGTGGAACAATGTGAATAAACCTATTGAAGCTCAATATAATATACACTCAATCACTAGTTTATTAGGTACACAACTCTGTTCACGAAAATGATTTACACCTACAGACAGTGAGTCACCACGGTACCGTGGCTTGCTATATAAAGCAGGCAGACAGGCATCCAGTTACTGTTTGATTGAACGTTAGAATGGGCAAAACAAGTGACCTGGGCAACTTGAAGCATGGTATGATCGTCGGTGCCAGACGCGCCAGTTCCAGTATCTCAGAAATGACTGGCCCCCTGGGCTTTTCAAGCACGACAGTGTCTAGGGTTGATCGAGAATGATGTGGCAAACAAAAACATCCAGTCAGTGGCAGTCCTGTGGGCGAAAACAGTTTGTTGATGAGAGGTTGAAAGAGAATGGCAAGAATCGTACAAGCTAACAGACGGGCCACAAACAGGCAAATAAGGGCGCAAGACAACAGTGGTATGCAGAACGGCATCTCGGGAACGCACTACTCATCGATCCTTGTCACGGACGGGCTACTGTAGCAGGTGACCACACCGGGCTCCACTCCTATCAGCTAAAAACAAGAAGCTGCTCCAGTGGACATGCCATCATCAACACTAGACAATTGATGAGAGGAAAAACACCTGAAACTAGATGGGTGAACTTAATAAACTGGCTACTGAGTGTATATGAATAATAATAATGGCCATTGAGCAGATGCTTTTATCCAAAATAACTTAGTCATGCTTGCATCTTTTTTTTTTGTTGTTATGTATGGCCTGGTCTCGGGAATTGAACCCACTACCCTGGCGTTACAAGTGACATGCTCTACCAACTGAGCTACAAAGGTCCACCATAACCAATGAATGATTTACAGACTAGTTGGCTGTGGGAATGTGCAGTTTGTTGACACATTCCTAAACCGTTCAGTTACAGGTGTCACAATTCTTGGAACGATAACTTACTTGACACTTGTTCAAGCCTGTCAATGTTTCAAACAGTGCTATTTTGAATACAGAGTGTAACCTATAAAAGTAGCCAACTGTTTACTGCTCTGAATGTAGTAGTCAGTGTGTGAAGGTCTACAGTGAATGACCTTGACTTAAAAATAAAAAAAGATTGTGTGCGTCTTTTCAAATCTGACACTACTCGATTCAAAAACCTGTTTGCCTCTGTTGAGGCACAGTGCAGAACACAGTAGCTCCCTCTAGTGGTAAATACAAGAAACTGAGCCCTCGCTCAAGAGGAAATGACAGGCAGGAATGTTAGGAATGCGAGGCTATAGGTCAGCTTTTTGATACAACGTCCTAATCTGGCCTACTACACTGGGAACCATAGCTGGCTGTCAGCTGGTCCCTACATGGATCCATACCGGCCTTATTGACTATTATCAAAGGAATATCTGTGATAACAAAAAACGTTTATTTGTTTGAGCTGAATAAAAATAGGCTAGTGCATGACTCAACACAATACAAATTCCATAATACTGATGAATCATCATCAAGTCACACACAATACAGGAGTCATGGGCAAGAGAATATTCCTATTGCTTACATGACCATACAAATAGATTGAATTACTGCCACTGACTATGTCACTCCAGTCACTGCCAAAACCACCACCACTGATATAAAAGGCCCCATCAGAGCCCTGTACAGCTCTGGGCACTATGATGGGGAAGGAATCAGTCTGGTTTAAACACCTCCGTTGAAAACTGTTTAAGAGACAGGGAGGAAATCAAATCAGTCAGGTGTATTTATACTGAGCTGGGCCACTAGGACAGCCAGGGTCAGAAAGCCAGCCAGGGACAGAGTTGAGTAGATCTGGCCTTCTATTCTGTCCTAGCTGGTGACTGTGTGTCTGTTCCTCTAAGCCTAATAGTGGCAGGTAGCCTAGCAACCCAAAAGTCGCTGGTTCGAATACCCGAGCCGACAAGGTGGGTATAAGTAACTTAAGCCCAATTTGCTCCAGGGACGCCGTAGTACTTTGGCTGACCCTGTAAAACAACACATTTCATTGCATTGTGACAATCTATTTATTTGTTTTTGTGTGTTGGTCAACCTGGACACTGCCCTGACCTGTCCAGAACTGCACCAGACCAGCCCCCACGTCTTTCACTGCCTGGCTTAGGAAGACCAGAGGAGGCCACACACAGCGCCTATCAAAATATCTCGGGCAGCTTAAAGTACAAACAATCACACCGCTCCCCAATTCAGTTGTCAAGTTCAGTCTTTTAGACTCTGCTTGATAAAACTGCCTCACAAATAACTTTGACATTGTTCACCAGTTTCAAACAAATACAAATGTAAAAAACAATTGAACACAAGAACAGAACAGAGAAATCACAAACAGAAACAGCATTTTACTCACATTGTACAGCCATTGCTAGGCCTTTCAGAGATCAATAAACAGACAATACATCCAACAATAGAACACAACCGATCGGTCTGCGACAGGGAGACACTAACGAGGCTGTACTTGATACTGTCTCCTCTTCCATGGACTCACATGGAGGTCCTTCCGCAGTTGAAACTAGAGACTACAGCCAAGGCCGCGTGGGGCTGGTAAAAAAAAACACTGAGCTGCTTCCTAACCTTTACAAGTGTGTCCTCTGCTGGGAGAAAGGCCCAACCAGATAGCCCCTGTCAACAGAGCCATGCGTCACGCTGCACCCAACCCCTAACGGATAGGACAGGCTAGTATTGCTTACCCAACACAGGCAACTTCGCACTTTACACTGTTAGTGTTGACTCCCCACTTTCGGCTTTCCTGATACCATTCCTGATGGTAATCTCCAAAGCACACCACAGTAGCATGCAACACTTATAACATCTAGCTAGGTTAGAACACTCTTATGTGTGGGTTTTCAGATGTTTTGACTGAGGGCAAAAGCTAAGATCACCACAAACAAAATACAATTGTCCTAGACAATAAGAGCCATTCAAACAGTAAAAGGCATGCCACACTACTACAGCTAGGCTAAATCCATTTTCATAAATCAGTAGGCTAGGATAGAATTTAGGCCTGAATTGAAATCATACTTTTCTTACCACGATTTTCCATCACAGTCCAAATGCCAGTAGTCAGCAGCTCCTGAGTCAGACAAAAAAGGAAGAAGCAGAGCAAATGAGGAAGTAGAACAACTATACAGACAAAAAAATGACATGGCCTAATTAGACATTTGTTTGACCTAGCCACCCTCATCCTGCATGACTGTGGTCAGAGGTCCTTATACCTCAGATAAGAGCGTGTGTGTAAAAAGAGTAATTCACACCACATCAGATCATCTTTCTAGCAGGCCGAGCATTCAGTCTGTAAGAGGGGGAGAGGAGAGGAGCCAGAGTAGTAAAGTGGTGCTTTCCTCTCATCTCCCCAACAGACACCAGACAGGCCGCAAAGCCAGGAAGGAGCAGTTTAGTTAGTGTAAAATTACTTTATACAAAATGGTTTGAGTCTAATATACAGTACCGGTCAAAATCTTGGACACACCTACTCATTCAAGGGCTTGTGTATTTTTACTATTTTCAACATAGTAAAGTTTCTTCAAGGTAGCCAACCTTTGCCTTGACAGCTAAGCACATTCTTGGCATTCTCTCAACCAGCTTCATGAGGTAGTCACCTAGAACGCATTTAAATTAACAGGTTGGCCTTGTTAAAAGTTCATTTGTGGAATTTCTTTCCTTCTTAATGCGTTTGAGCCAATCAGTTGTGTTGTGACAAGGTAGGGGGGTATACAGAAGATAGCCCTATTTGATAAAAGACAAAGTCCATATTATGGCAAGAACAGCTCAAATAAGCTAAGAGTAACAACAGTCCATCCATACTTTGACTGACATGAAAGGTCAGTCAAGCCAGAACATTTCAACAACTTCGAAAATTTCTTCAAATGCAGTCAAAAACAATCAAGCGCTATGATGAAACTGGCCACAGGAAAGGAAGACCCAGAGTTACCTCTGCTACAGAGGATAAGTTAATTAGAGTTACCAGCCTCAGAAATTGCAGCCCAAATAAAAGCTTCAGAGTTCAAGTAACAGACATCTCAACATCAACTGTTCAGATGAGACTGCGTAATTCAGGCCTTCATGGTCAAATTGCTGCAAAGAAACCACCACTAAAAGCACACCAGTAAGAAGAAGAGACTTGCTTGGGCCAAGAAACACAAGCAATGGACATTAGACCGGTGGAAATCTGTCCTTTGGACTGATCAATACAAATGTGAGATTTTTGGTTCCTACCACTGTCTTTGTGAGAAGCAGAGTAGGTGAACGCATGATCTCCGCATGCGTGGTTACCACCGTGAAGCATGGAGGAGGTGGTGTGATTTGTGGGGGGTGCTTTCCTGGGGACACTGTCAGTGACTTATTTAGAATTCAAGGCACACTTAACCACCATGGCTACCACAACATTCTGTAGCAATACAGCATCCCATCTGGTTTGGGCTTAGTAAGATTATTTATTTTCAACAGGACAATGACCCAACACAACTCCAGGCTGTGTAAGGGCTATTTTACCAAGAAGGAGAGGGATGGAGTGCTGAATCACCTGACCTCAACCCAATTGAGAAGGTTTGGGAAGAGTTGGACCACTGAGTGAAGGAAAAGCAGTCAACATGTGCTCAGCATATGTGGGAACTCCATCAAAACTGTTGGAAAAGCATTCCAGGTGAAGCTGGTTGAGAGAATGCCAAGTGTGAAAAGCTGTCGTCAAGGCAAAGAGTGGCCACTTTGAAGAATCTCAAATATAAAACGTATTTGATTTGTTTAACACTTTTGGTTACTACATGATTCCATGTGTTATTTTGTTTGTCTTCACTATTATTCTACAATTTAGAAAATAGTAAAAATAAATAGAAACCCTTGAATGAGTAGCTTAGAAATCAATCTCTCAACTTCCCCAACTTCCCTTACCCTAAAGAATTCATCTGCTCCATGTCGGCAATTGCATTCACGTATGCATGCGGCTGTTTTTAGTCTTTGCTATAATAAAGGCTTTACAAGAAAAGTATGCTTATAATATATTTATTGTTTACACTGTTCCAAATGGTCAGAAGAAAATATATTGTAACAGCACCTGTTTGGCACACAATATGAACGCAGAGCTTCTTACGTTCCTTTATGATGATCTCCTGCAGTTCAGTCAAACTTCATCCACTCATCTGTCTTTCCCTCCTGAGCAACCAGTAAACATTCCCCTTTTAGAGGTTATTTTTCCTGTCATCCGCATCCATTTTGCTGACATGTATTACAGTGTTCGGAGTTTCTTATAAACAACTTATTGATGCGATTATGATAGGCATAGGTAAGCCCCATTGGTCACGTGCAGGTGATGGATACATGTGTCAGGTGAAGAGAGCAGGGGTTGAATAGGGAATGCTTTTTTTGTTGTTGCTCTAACCAGGTTTCCATCAAACATTTTATGTGAGTGAAGTAAGAAATCATCACCGGCCTGATGGAAAAATATTTTTTTTCGCTCAACTTTCCAAATGTCGACAAAACTAAACACAAGGTGGGTTCTTTTTGTGTCGTGCCAATACCAGTGTGGTTTCTCTTTGCTTAATTGACCGGTTCTTGCCATAATATGGAGTTGGTCTTTTAGCAAAAAGGGCTGTTCTGTATACCAACCCTACCTCGTTACAACACAACTGATTGGCTCAAACGCATTAAGGAAAGAAAGAAATTCCACAAATTAACAAGGCACACTTAGAAATCAATCTCTCAACTTCCCTAGCCGTCCCTAGTTATTAACATGGCCCTTGATCCTCAGTTAGCAGGCAGTGCAACCAACCTGTGGTGCTCACTGTGTTATGGACTCTGGTCACACACACAAGACAGGAGGAAATCGATGTTGAGCTTTCCACTCGACACAGAAACACACCTCAGATTAAAATGTAGGACTCTGGGCATACGGGATAGTAGCAAATCAATGTAGTGTTCCACAAGCTTGTCCAGACTCAGATTGGCTCAGTGTAAATGATCAGAGAGCAGATGGAAGTGGAAGAGGATAACTTCTAAAAAAGTTTAGCTTGAGCCAGCAGCTGTGACATAATTGTGCATTAGTCAGCCTAGCCATGAGTCAGACAGGAGACGCTCGGCCAAGTCAAAACTAATTTCATTACACTGGCAAAATGTAAACACCTGTCGCTATCAAGCAATTACTTTCTGTCTGAGCCAGATCTGAAGTTTGTGGCCATATGAAAGAGACCCAGGTGATGGAGGAACGAACCAGTGTCATGTGAAATGTCTGTCTGGGTTTTAAACTAAAATGTTGCTAACCCAGCCAAAAGCAGTCAGCTGACTTGTTGATGTGCTCCAGGCTTTTAGAGAACAGATCCAAGCAGGGTTGCATCACAGGTCCTCAATGTATGTTAGCCAATTACAACCAGCTGATTTACAACCATAATCAATTACACCCACAGTACCAGCTGCACAGCTTCTGGTTATTAACAACATGTGTGGAGGCAATATCAGGTAGGGTTTCTTTTAGAGTTGACCCCATTTTCTTCCTTTTTCTTGATCTCATTGTTATTATTACAATTATTATGACCATCATCATTATAACAATAAATAATGTCATTATCATTAGCAGGCTTAGTATGGCAGCCTTGTATAACCACCATCGAGCTGCAGGCCTAAGAGCGCATCCTGTTGAGCTGTCTTAATACCGTAACTTACCGAGGCCTATATGTCAATATATAGGTTACTGTACCAATCAATCATTCATTTGTTCAAGTTCACAGCAAAGGAGTCATTCATGATTCGAAATGCAATTTTAGTTTTAAAATGAAATAAAGGGAGCTTCGAGTAATTACCCTAAAGAATTCATCTGCTCCATGTCGGCAATTGCATTCACGTATGCATGCGGCTGTTTTTAGTCTTTGCTATAATAAAGGCTTTACAAGAAAAGTATGCTTATAATATATTTATTGTTTACACTGTTCCAAATGGTCAGAAGAAAATATATTGTAACAGCACCTGTTTGGCACACAATATGAACGCAGAGCTTCTTACGTTCCTTTATGATGATCTCCTGCAGTTCAGTCAAACTTCATCCACTCATCTGTCTTTCCCTCCTGAGCAACCAGTAAACATTCCCCTTTTAGAGGTTATTTTTCCTGTCATCCGCATCCATTTTGCTGACATGTATTACAGTGTTCGGAGTTTCTTATAAACAACTTATTGATGCGATTATGATAGGCATAGGTAAGCCCCATTGGTCACGTGCAGGTGATGGATACATGTGTCAGGTGAAGAGAGCAGGGGTTGAATAGGGAATGCTTTTTTTGTTGTTGCTCTAACCAGGTTTCCATCAAACATTTTATGTGAGTGAAGTAAGAAATCATCACCGGCCTGATGGAAAAATATTTTTTTTCGCTCAACTTTCCAAATGTCGACAAAACTAAATACAAGGTGGGTTCTTTTTGTGTCGTGCCAATACCAGTGTGGTTTCTCTTTGCTTAATTGACCGGTTCTTGCCATAATATGGAGTTGGTCTTTTAGCAAAAAGGGCTGTTCTGTATACCAACCCTACCTCGTTACAACACAACTGATTGGCTCAAACGCATTAAGGAAAGAAATTCCACAAATTAACAAGGCACACCTGTTAATTTAAATGCATTCCAGGTGACTAACTCATAAAGCTGGTTGAGAGAATGCCAAGAGTGTGGAAAGCTGAGTGGCTTCTTTGAGGAATGTCAAATATATTTTGATTTGCTAAAGACTTTTTTGGTTACTACATGACTTCATGTGTGTTATTTCATAGTTTTGATGTCTTCACTAGTATTCTACAATGTTGAAAATAGTAAAAATAAAGAAAAACCCTTGAATGAGTAGGTGTGTCCAAACTTTTGACTGGTACTGTACACGGGTAAAAAAAGTTCCACCAATCGACTGGTCAAAAGAACAGATGACTCAGTCAACAAATATACATGTTTTACTTCGGGAAAGACCTAGTTTCTTTACTACTAAGCTATAACCTACTACATGACACAAACAATATTTTATCAAAACACCCTTTAGTTATTTTATATTCTGGACAATGGGACAAGACAAGCGCAGCCAGTGACTTATTGTATTAAATGGAAGCCTACTGTCTGTATATGTGGCCCGCAGGAACAATCACCTCTTCAAGAGATCAGGTACTTTTCCTGTAATCACAACTAAGGACAGCTTTAGTGGGTATCCAGGGAGGCTCAGAGCTGCTCTTTGAACTGAGAGACAGTCAGTGGGAGTGTTTGTTTGTTGAGGCAGACGCACCCAGACCCAGGGCTGGATCAGGATCTGACAAAGTTGATCACCACAAAGGGCCGATCGCCACTGAGTTGAACGGTCACCACAGCAACAAAGAATGCTGTGGTCGCCTAGCTTGTGATTTGATTGGCCGTGTGGAGTAGGTGTGGCCCTGGCCTATCGTTGCAGAAAATGGGCGGGCGGTTTGTGGTAGGTACAGTATCGGCCCTTTGCTGTACTTTGGAATGTAGTAGTCCCTGACCGAAGTCCACTGACCAAAACAAACATTCCCTCCCTGCTGCTCATGTGACCAACCTGAGCAGAAAAAAGGGCTGCGTTCATCTTGGTGCAATGTTGTGAAACGTCCAGGTAGAAATATGTCACGTAGAACAAACATACCTCACTGAAATGTAGAATAAGGCTCTATTTATGCCATTTCTATTTGCAACTTTCATCAACATTCACCTTGTGAAAATGGCCCAAAGCTCAAACAGGAAGTCAAGTCTTTGACCTACATATCAATCAGAAGGTAACACCCCTGGCAAGGTGCCCAGTGAGCATGACTGGGGCTGACAGCTAGGTAACTTACTCACTTCAGAAGGCCATAGGCCTTGTAACTTCCCCAGTCACTAGTAGTGTCTGGGATTCCTGACCCAGCCAACCAATGCAGCCTATTATATAAATTGACGAGGAAGTTTTAAAAGAGACAGCTGTGACAGGCATGAAGACAAAATTGACAACCATTAGAAAATAACATAGAAATGCATGCACGCAGCCTGTCCATAGCCTAATGATCAGCTGTTGATCAATTTTAGGAAAACAATGGGTGGTTATGTTGACATTACATTTCCATTTGAGTGGCTTATCTAATGTGCAACACACTTTTTTTCAGAAAGCCTATAAGATAATGAATTGACAAGGAAAGTATGAAGGGGAGAGAGACGGCTATGCAACAGTATGACATTGATAATCATTCAAATCGAAACAAATACACACAACATGTCCATAGCCTATTTATCAGCGTTAGTCTATAAATTACAGTTTCGTATCAAATGAAACCATGCCAGGTTGGAGAGGATTGGTGCCTTGTCCATTTGACAACATTAGTGGCCTCATAGCCATAACTACCTTTTCGACTGCTGCTGAATAGTTAATGAACAGTCAGACACATCCAACCGGTTTGAAAATACCAATTTATTCACTAGCAAGCAATGGAAATGTGCATTGTATTAAAAGTTTACACATCCTATATGCTAGCGCTTCTACACCCACGCACAACTAGCAAATTAGCTGAACGAGCATCAGACAGATGGAAAGAAGAGATTAAGTTTCCATAACTGCTTATAAATCATTAGTAAACAATCCCGCTATTAGGTGAAGTTTAACTACAAGAAAATAAAGTTTATACAAAAAACACCTATTTAAACAACTTTGACGGTTATTTGATTTAAATGGTGGTCTCCATCCATAACCGTCAGTTACACTCATTCAATTACAGACACAGCCCTAATCATGAAGAGTGACAACACCAAAAACACACTGCTTGAACTACTGAACCTGAACACTAATTTAGCCTAAATAAATCATTCATAGAACAGTCGGGCTAAGTTGTCCTGTTGCAGTTTCAGCAATCTCACGCCTGGTCAGCTGTGCTCTGTCTAACCGGTTTGGAGACTAGTCCAGTGTTACTGTAGTGTACACAGACGCACACACACGTGATGTCATTCCTCTCAGCAGTAGCAGTGTCCGTCTGTATGCCACTCTGTACACCACTTAAATTACCCCAACTAATCCCCACTGCCAGCCGGATCATCAGGCACTTGGTGGAACTAGACAGAGCCTGCAAAGTGTCTGCCTGGCCCTGGTTACTCTGCTTTTCCTATATTTAATGGGATAATCAGTAGGCTATTTATTTGTAGACCTACACTGAGTTAGCAAAACATTAAGAACACCTGCTCTTTCCATGACATGGACTGACCAGGTGAAAGCTGTGATCCCTTATTGATGTCACTTGTTAAATCCACTTCAAATCAGTGTAGATGAAGGGGAGGAGACAGGTTAAAGAAGGATTTTAAGCCTTGAGACAATTGAGACATGGATTGTGTATGTGTGCCATTCAGAGGGTGAATGGGCAAGAAGAGATTAAAGTGCCTTTGAACAGGTTATGGTAGTAGGTGCCAGGCACACTGGTTTGTTTGAAGAACTACAACACAGCTGGGTTTTTCATGCTCAACAGCTTCCAATGTGTATCAAGAATGGTCCACTACCCAAAGGACATCCAGCCAACTTGACAACTGTGGGAAGCACTGGGGTCAACATGGCCAGCATCCCTGTGGAAGACTTGACACCTTTTTGAGTCCATGCCCGACAGATTGAGGCTGTTCTGAGGGCAAGGACGAGGGATCCATAATACACCACAACAGGTCCACACTTGAACAAGCAACAGATAGTTACACACACACACACCCCTTTGTCTACCGCCATTTTACATTGCGTCAAAGGGTAAGCGAGCAGAGCAGGTGACGACCTGTCTCTCTGTGCTTACTGGTATGTTTAGGTTGTTTGCATACACAAGTGACTGTTTTAGAGTCCTCTCTTGCCTCAGGAAAGCAGAAAATTACACAGAAAGGAATAAAGTAACATAGGAAGCCAGATTTCCAGGTTTGGTAAGGTGATCAGAGTATTGTATGTACTTTCACTGTGTGGGTGCTCCCTTGACTGTGCCAATTACATACATACCTAGCTTGCATGGGTGGCAGGTAGCCTAGCGGTTAGAGCACTGGGCCAGTTAATGAAAGGTTGTTGGTTTGAGTCCCTGAGCAGACAAGGTGATCTGTTGATGTGCCCTTGAGCAAGGCAATTAAACATAATTGCTTCAGGGTCGCCGTTGATAATGCCAGACCCTGGCCATGACCCAACTGTCCGAGGGCGTCTCAGGAGTAGTTGGGATATGCAAAAAACACATTTCCAACTCACACATACGTATAATACACACTTGTGGGAGATGGGACAAATATAAGCACCTACCAAATTATTCATGTATTACTTATTAGGCTATAGATTAGTAATGCATGAACTGTAGGAGGGCAATAACTGCATAAGGCTAAAAATGCCTACATAAAATGCCTTCTGGTGCTAAATCAGCTGCTCTCCACTTTAATTGTGTGATAGCTTTCAGAAATATTGTAGAGAGTGACAACCAGTGCAGCCTGTTCTGTACTCCCTGACATCTTATTAACGGCTTGTTCCTATAGCAGAGTAAAGCATATTGCTGGGTGGGCACAATCACCCATTGTGTCAAGTTAATTCTGCAGCACTGGCCAGCACTGGCCATGTCCACACACAGAGTTGGGGGGGGATTGCATTATAGGTCTGAAACAATAATAAAACACATATCATTAACTTTCCATTTCAAACAATTATTAACTAAATTAAGGCCTATTATAAGGTAGCCTAGATGTGATGACAGGCACTGAATTAGAAGGCGAAGAACTCGGTAATTTTCTGTCCCGAAAAATTACATTCCAATCTCTTCCCTAAAACCATGGACTTGAACCCAGACTAGACTTCCATCACCTTTTGCAGGGCAGTGTTAAATCAGCCTATAGAAACAGAGCCTTACCTTTAAAACGACCCACAATATGATAGAACTGAAGTAAAGCAATCCCTTTCTTTCATCTTCTCTCTAGAAGAACCTGACAAGTCAGACAAAGCTTGAGGTATCCTATGCTACAGAGCTTTTTCCCACCTCCAGTCAGCACTGAAGGCAGTGGACACTTGTTGGAACACGCAGAAAATGAATGCAATGGAATGCCTGAGAAGTATTTGCTCCTCTACTCTAAATTTTTGGAAACTAAACGCCCAGTGACATGATTTACATTGTTACACACTTATTGTTTCAAATCACAAGCATAATGAAACCAGAGAGATGAAACTGAACTAGGCATAGGCTTATTAAACTTGAGAGAGACTAACAATAATGCTGCTGAATGAGACATTGCTCAAGTTGCAAGTACTTATAAAACAGTGCAACTAAATTGTAGTTCATCCAGATGGGGCTTATGAAAAAGAGCCTATATCCAAGGGCTACTGTATGCTTTGTCCCACAACGAGCCATTGTTTACATATGTCTTGTAGCGGAAGGTTCCGTAACCTGGCATCCATGATCAACCTAGCCTATTCTGTTTCACCAAAATAACGTTTCCCGTCAACTTGACTGGACTCTATGTAAACCATATATCCTGAGGCTGCATTTATTGGTGTATTGTAGCTGGGGATTTTAACGAAGCTAATCTGAGAACAAGCCTTCCTAAATTCTATCAGAATATCGAATGCGCGACACGAGCTGGTAACATTCTGGACCATAGCTACTCTAACTTCCGCGATGCATTCAAAGCCCTCCCCCACCCTCCTTTCAGCAAATCTGACCATGACTCCATTTAGTTGCTCCCAGCCCGTAGACAGAAACTAAAACAGGAAACGTCTGTGGTCTAGCCAACGGTGGTCTGACCAATCGGATTCCCCGCGTCAAGATTGCTTTGATCACGTGGACTGGGATATGTTCCGAGTGGCCACAGACAACAACATTGACATATACGCTGACCAGGTGAGCAAGTTTATTAGCATGTGCATCGGTGATGTTGTACCCACTGTGATCATTAAAAACCGTCTCTAACCAGAAACCGCGGTGAGATGGCAGCATTTGCACAAAACTGAAAGCATGAACCACCACGTTTAATCATGGCAAGGCGACTGGAAACATGACCGAATACAAACAGTGTAGCCATTCCCTCCGCAATCAAACAAGCTAAGCGTCAGTATAGAGAAAAAGTAGAGTTGCAATTCAACAGCTCAAACACAAGACGTATGTGGCAGGTCAATCACAGATTACAAAAAGAAAACCAGCCCCGTCGCGGACATCTACGTCTTGCTCTAAGACAAATTAAACAACTTCCTTGCTCGCTTAGAGGACAACACAGTGCTACTAACATGACCCGCTACCAAAGCCTGTGGGCTCTCCACCATGGCCAACGTGAGTAAAACATTTAAACGTGTTAACCCTCGCAAGGCTGCTGGCCCAGAGGGCATCCCTAGCCACATCCTCAGAGCATGCGCAGACCAGACATATTCAATCAATCCCTATCCCAGTCTGCTGGGCCCACATAATTCAAGATAGCCACCATTGTTCCTGTTCCCAAGAAAGCTAAGGTAACGGACTAAGGACTAAATGACTATGGCCCCGTAGCACTCACTTCTGTCATCATGAAGTGCTTTGAGAGACAAGTCAAGGATCATATCACCTCCACCCTACCTGATACCCAAGACCCATTCCAATTTGCTTACATCCCCCACAAAAAGTCCAGATGACACAATCACACTGCCTTATCCCATCTGGTCAAGAGGTATACCGACGTAAGAATGCTGTTCATTGACTACAGCTCAGCATTTAATAGCATAGTACCCTCCAAACTCGTAATTAATCTTGAGACCACGGGTCTCGACCCCACCCTGTGCAACTGGGTCCTGGACTTTCTGACGGGCCTCCCCCAGGTGGTGAGGGTAGGAAAAGACATCTCCACCCCACTGATCCTCAACACTGGGAGCCCACAAGGGTGTGTTCTCAACCCTCTCCTGTACTCCCGGTTCACCCACGACTGCGTGGCCATGCACGCCTCCAACTCAATCATCAAGTTTGCAGACAACACTACAGTGGTAGGCTTGATTACCAACAACGATGAGATGGCCTGCAGGGAGAAGGTGAGGGCCTTCGGGAGTGTGGAGTCAGGAAAATAACCTTTCACTCAACGTCAACAAAACAAGATTTCAGGAAACAGCAGAGGGAGCACCCCACTATCCACATCGACGGGACAGCAGTGGAGAAGGTGGAAAGTTTAAAGTTCCTGGATGTACACATCACAGACAAACTGAAATGGTCCACACACACAGACAGCGTGGTGAAAAAGGCGCAACAGCGCCTCTTCAACCTCAGGAGGCTGAAGAAATTTGGCTTGTCACCTAAAACACTCAAACTTTTGCAGATGCACAGTCGAGAGCATCCTGTCGGGCTGTATCACCACCTGGTACAGCAACTGCTCCGCCCACAACCGCAAGGCTCTCCAGAGGGTAGTGCGGTCTGCACAACGCATCACCGGGGGCGAACTACCTGCCCTCCAGGACACCTACAGCACCCAATGTCACAGGAAAGCCAAAAATATCATCAAGGACAACAACCACCCGGGCCACTGCCCGTTCACCCCGCTATCATCCAGAAGACGATGTCAGTACATGTGCATCAAAGCTGGGACCGAGAGACTGAAAAACAGCTTCTATCTCAAGGCCATCAGACTGTTAAACAGCCACCACTAACACAGAGTGGCTGCTGTCAACATAGACTCAAATCTCTGGCCACTTTAATACATTTAATAAATGTATTTAACAAATGTATCACTATGCACTTTAAATAGCACCACTTTAATAATGTCTACATATTCTATATTACTCATATGTATATACTGTATTCTATACCATCTACTGCATCTTGCCTGCATCAGCCATCGCCATCCATATATTTACATATTCGTATTCATCCCATTACACTTGACCATGTGTATGTGACCAATACAATTTAATTTGATAAGTGGGACAAGGATGCTAAGCTACGGAGTCGCCGCAACGAGCAATCTGTAAACAATGGCTTGTTACTGGACGAAGCAAGGTTACTGTATGGGTCTATCTACGGGTTTTTTTTGTTGACACAATGTCCTGAAAACAATCCAACTGATGGCTGTACTAGACAAAATAGATCTAGCCTATTTAAAAACGCCTTGTTGGTACTTTTGCGTGTGTCTGCTGAACTGCTTTTAGGCCTATTCGATGGCATACAAATGGAAAGTAGTCTGAAATTGTGGTTAAACTCAAAGTCTACTTCAATTACCTTGAATTCTGTCCACAATATTGGCATTGCAGGGGGCCAAACGAGCAGGGCACTGACTGTCTATCACCAAACAGAAATAACTAATGTGCCAACTAAATAACGTACCATCAATTTAACCAACATTTTGCCGACTAAATACTATGTCATGTAACGTTATAGTGGCACAAAAGAATAGCCGAACGTTTTAAGGAATATGGGGGTGTGCACTGCACCTGACCTGCCTGGATAGCTATCTAGTTGCACTAGCTTATCAGCTAGCTAGCTGGTTAACTAAAATAGAAACATTTAGTGAGACGGAATAGATTTACTCGTAACTATAAAGTTAGACAAAACTAGATAGCTTATTGATACCAAACAAGTGATGTGATAGACTAGCTACAGCACAGTACTAGAGTTTACAAGCACAATTGCTAACGTTAGCTTGCTCTAGGTAGCAACAGGTGGCTAGCTTTCAGAGTTCTGGCTAATTCATCACTAGTGTAGTTATATATTCGCTAACCAGTTAACAACTTTCATGAACTAACAATGAACACAATACATGTACATTCTCACCGAGACAGTTGTGTATCTTGAGAAATAAGATATAATAACTAACATTAGCTGCACTTACCTTTGAAAGCTGCTTCCTGTTTCTCTCGACTTTAAATCCCTTGTTAGCTGGCTACGTCGTTCAATCAACACAACTGAAGCCAGACGGAACTAGCTAAACTAACCAGCTAATTTAGCTACCAAAAGTACCAAAACCTAGGCAACAACTATTATCAGGTTAGTATATTCTATACATTTTCATTTGTACATAGCTATACTGCTTAGATAAATATTAGTTACATAGCTAGCCAGCTAACAATTTGAATACAGTGCTCAGAAATCGCTGTCGAAGGTGTACGGAGATTAGTTCGCACAGGCGCACTGAAGGTGCAAGATGAAGCGCTCCACCTTTGCAATTACGTGAAATAACACATATGGAATCATGTAGTTACACAAAAAAAAGTGTTAAACATGATTCCAGGTGTGTTATTTCATAGTGTTGATGTATGTCTTCGCTGTTATTCTACAATATAGAAAATAGTAAAATTAAGAAAAACTCTTGAATAAGTGGGTGTGTCCAAACTTTTGACTGGTACTGAACGTGTATTTCGGAGTGGGCTGGTTAAAAGCGGAAGGCAAATTTCGGTTGAACCTTGTGTGCAATTAACCGATCATGCTATGTTAATCTTATTGTGGTATAATTGCATTGTTGAAGTTACACTAATGCTCGTTGTGCAGCTGCAGGACTATGTCAAAAAATGTGAGTATGCTGATCTCTGCTGGTCATTATGTCAAATTGCAGGGTAAAGGTAAGGCCACACCTTACTTGTGCTGCCACTTACTGGATTATTTAGAAACACCAGTACGATCTGGCAGAGGGAGGGAGGGAGGGAGGGAGGGAGGGAGGGAAAGAAAGAAAGCCCTGCTCAGGAGTAGTGTACTATATAGGGACTAGGGTGCCGTTTGGGACGTAAACATGGAGAGCGTAAAGACCTTTGTGCTATTTCACAAAAAGGCTTGGCTATTTATTATACAGCAACAAATGTATTTATTATACAGCAAAAAAATACTGATGTACAATCTGATATGTCTTACTCTCCAAAAAAATAAGGGGCGTACGTGTGCATGTGTGTGACAGACGACATTGTGCTGCTAACATATTTGCTTCCTTCTCTGCCCCAATCCCCTAGGCTCGAACTAGTGACACACAACAAAGCCACTAACACTATTCCCCCTCAGGAAATTAAAAAGATTTGGCATGGGTCCTCAGACCCTTAAAAGGTTATACAGCTGCAACATGGAGAGCATCCTAACTGGTTGCATCACTGCCTTGTACAGCAACTGCTCAGCCTCTGACCGCAAGGCACTACAGAGGCTAATGTGTGCGGCCCAGTACATCACTGGGACTAAACTGCCTGCCATCCAGGTCCTTTATATCAGACTCCAGCCACCCCAGTCATAGACTGTTCTCTCTGCTACCGCATGGCAAGCAGTACCGGAGCGCCAAGTCTAGGACCAAAAGGCTTCTCAAAAGCTTTTACCCCCAAGTCATAAGACTCCTGAGCAGCTAATCAAATGGCTACCCGGGCTATGCATTGTGTGTGTGTAGATTGTACAGTCAACATGATAATTACAACCAATCAGGGAACAGAACCGAAAGCTGGACAGAACAACCATTTTTGAGGAAAGGAAACAGAACCGGGAACAAAAGCGATCTATAGTGTTCCGGAACAGAACCGTTTTTTCAAATCTTGAGAACTGGTTAATAATGTTATTTTATGTTCCAAAAATTGTATATCAAATCTAGTATATCATTTTGTAATTCAGGGAAATTATGATGCTATGAATAGCCTAACTGACCAATTAAACATGTTCTAGTTGTTGAGGTAAAATAATGAGCTAAATCTAAAAACGATGTTGATTTCAAACGTTTTTTTTTTTATGAATGAAAAGGAACTATACAAACCATTACTTTATAATGTTGGTCTGAACACTGGAACGGAATAAAAAAAATAAGGGGTTCTGTTCGGAACAGAATGATTGGAAAATAACCCTAATTACAAGCAATTAATCTATAAATGGAAACATACTGTACATCCAGGATAATCCGGAATATAATTACAAATCATTTGCAGACTGCAAATTGACAGCAAGAAGGCAAAACATAATCATTTCAAACCTTTCCTACATTTGTATACGAAGTGTCTCTCTATTATGGATGGGAATACTTGGGAACAGATTTCCTAAATTAAAATGAATAGAAAGCTGATTTCTTGTTTTTACATCATCAATCATGGAAATAAAACTGCTGAAAACAAAACCGTTCCCTATTTAAATACATTGGCCTGGGAGGCTATGAATATTGGTATCCATAGTGCTCCACCAATTATACATTTTTCAATTTAAAATATTTATTTTATTCCCCCCCATTTCTTTTTTACATAAACACTCTTTAGTTTAAAGCTTCAAGCCTTATTTGCTACGTTCATTTTTGGTATGGAATACCCTGATATATATATTGATTCTTGAAGAATATAACTTACAAAGGCCTCATGAGCTTAGTTTAACTGTTTTACCCCATCAGAACCCAAAATAAAAGCAAAATAAAAGCTTGTTTTACTCCAATGTTTGTATCCAATGTAAATGTAAACAAACACTGTATAGCCTCAAAACATTGTTAAAACTATAATGTTGATATCATGGATTGTCAGTCCTAGCTCTGGCTATGAATTTGAGAGTGGTTACATTACTCCAGGTCCAACCCCTTTTTACCCAATCAGAGGCGTGTGGAATTGCAGGAAAATAGCTTGAGAATGGCAAAATCTTCTCTCTGATGCCAAGAAATGGTCTTTTAAAATGTTCCTTCCCAGAGCCCGAGACTTGGTTTATTCGACCATGCACTGCTGAAGTCATAGTAAAACTCCTTGTATACAATTTTTTTCTCACTCGAGTTATGAGGCGGCCCCTGATGAATTTTCTGTCACAAAAGGGGTCAAACAGTTTGAGAACCCCTGAGCCGTGAGGGGTTGTTTAATTTGTTTTTTAAAGCTGATTTTGCTCTTTGCCTGTGTCATTTGAGATGGAAGTGCCCTCCTTGTATCTATGGATCTATACCAGTGGTCTCCAATCTTATCTAGCATCAGAGCTACTTAAGAATTTTTTTATTTTTTTGGTGTAGCTTTCAAATAGGCACGGCCTTCTCTTCTCCTCTCCCCTGCAACTCTTTCCCGGGACCTTAGTGTACGAGAGAAAGTTCTGTCAATATACCTGGTCAAATAATGGTTAGTAAACAACTTAAAGCGGGCCCTGTAAAATAAAAAAGTAAAGATCTTGCTTTTTAAAAATATTTTTTTGGGGTGTAATTCTCCTTTAATTGGGCATCTGGCACTTTAATTGCACATCTAGAGCGTGAGGAATGTGCTGTTTTACTGTGCCTGTCTAGAGATGGTTCTATACTGCTGCTGCTCATTTCATGGCAAAGTTAGCAATTAACAAATAATATATACAAATGATATACTTACTCATGATATACTGTACTTCTGCCAGTTAGGCCCACATTGCGGTTAACATTTAACTGAGAAGGTTTTGGGGAAAGTATTTCTGTCAACCCACAAGACAGTTATCACATCAACAGGCTACACATGGACTGATAGAAAAATGCGCACTCCACAGACAGACAGGGGCAATATTACTGGAAATGAATTGGCTGGCTTTTTAAGAAAATAGTGACTATGTCAATGTTGCGTTGATTAGACACAGTTGAAGTCGGAAGCTTACATACACCTTAGCCAAGTATATTTAAACTCAGTTTTTCACAATTCCTGACATTTAATCCTAGTATAAATTCCATCTTATGTCAGTTAGGATCACCACTTTATTTTAAGAATGTGAAATGTCAGAATAATAGCAGAGAGAATGATTTATTTCAGATTTTATTTCTATCATCACATTCCAAGTGGGTCAGAAGTTTACATACACTCAATTAGTATTTGGTTGCATTGTCTTTAAATTGTTTAACTTGGGTCAAACGTTTCAGGTAGCCTTCCACAAGCTTCCCACAATAGGTTGGGTGAATCTGGCCCATTCCTCCTGACAGAGCTGGTGTAAATGAGTCAGGTTTGTAGACCTCCTTGCTCGCACACGCTTTTTGAGTTCTGCCCACAAATTTTCTATAGGATTGATGTCAGGGCTTTGTGATGGCAACTCCAATACCTTGACTTTGTTGTCCTTAAGCCATTTTGCCACAACTTTGGAAGTAAGCTTGGGGTCATTGTCCATTTGGAAGACCCATTTGCGACCAAGCTTTGACTTCCTGACTGATGTCTTGAGATGTTGCTTCAATATATCCACATAATTGTCCGTCCTCATGGTGCCATCTATTTTGTGAAGTGCACCAACAAAGCACCCCCACAACATGATGATACCACCCCCTTGCTTCACGGTTGGGATGGTGTTCTTCGGCTTGCAAGCCTCCCCCTTTTTCCTCCAAACATAATGATGGTCATTACGGCCAAACAGTACTATTTTTGTTTCATCAGACCAGAGGACTTTTCTCCAAAAAGTACAATCTTTGTCCCCATGTGCAGTTGCAAACTGTAGTCTGGCTTTTTTATGGCAGTTTTGGAGCAGTGGCTTCTTCCTTGCTGAGCGGCCTTTCAGGTTATGTTGATATAGGACTCATTTTACTGTGGATATAGATACTTTTGTACCTGTTTCCTCCAGCATCTTCAGAAGGTCATTTGCTGTTGTTCTGGGATTGATTTGTACTTTTCACACCAAAGTACGTTAATCTCTAGGAGACCTTCCTGAGCAGTATGATGGATACTTATGTTCTATGTTTGTACAGATGAACGTGGTACCTTCAGGCCTTTGGAAATTGCTCCCAAGGATGAACCAGATTTGTGGAGGATCAACATTTTCTTTTGATTTTCCCATGATGTCAAGCAAAGAGGCACTGCATTTGAAGGTAGGCCTTGAAATACATCAACAGGAACACCTCCAATTGACTCAGAATAAGTCAATTAGCCTTTGAGAAGCTTCTAAAGCCATGACACCATTTTCTGGAATTTCCCAAGCTGTTTAAAGGCACAGTCAACTTAGTGTATGTAAACTTCTGACCCACTGGAATTGTGATACAGTGAATTATAAGTGAAATAATCTGTCTGTAAACAATTTGAGAAATTACTTGTATCGTGCACAATGTCGATGTCCTAACTGACCAGCCAAAACTATAGTTTGTTAACAAGAAATTTGTGGTATGATTGAAAAACGGGCTTTAATGACTCCAACCTAAGTGTATGTAAACTTCCAACTTCAACTGTAGTAGCTGGGAGCTTGCTGTGTCAGATACTTGTGAGATTTGATTATGACAGTTTGCGGTGAAACACGTGAAAATTGTATGTACTTTCAGAATTGTTTGGCAAGCTACTCATAGCTGGGCGATTGACCTATTGGAGATCCCTGCTCTATGAAATACTTTGCATTGCCTTAAATTTGTTTTGTACTTGGGGACCGTAAAGAGACCCCTGGTGGCATCTCTTGTGGGGCACAATGTATGTCAGAACTGTATGTTATTGATAATACAGACAATTTGACATTTTCATCACATAAAAACACGTGATGCAGTCAATTCTTCTTCTACCTAAGCCAAGAGAGACTGGCATGCATCTTGTTGACATTATCCCTCTGTTTACAGTGAATGGCAAGACATGGGCCAGCTGCAACTTTTTATAGATCATTTATTTTTGTTTACAGCTCCTGACCATATAACCAGGCAATGGTCAAATAAAACTAGAGCCTGCAAGACTTGTTTGGTCAAATGTGGTGTTAAAAAAGCAGAACATATCTTTATCACAGACAGACCTATCCCCATCTGTACAGCAATATATAATCATATGCCTTGACAGTTAACAATCTAATGTAACACCAATAAGTTTAGTCACCTCCACTTGCTCATCACCACATTTTTCATTACCAGATTCAGATGAGGTCTTTAACTTAAGGAATACTTTTTTACCAAATACAATGGTTTTAGTTTTAGATACAGTACCAGTCAAAAGTTTGGACACACCTACTCATTCAATGTTTTTTTTTGTGTTTTTTTTTTAACCATTTTTTACATTGAAGAATATTAGTGAAGACATCAAAACTATGAAATAACACATATGGAATCATGTAGTAACCAACATTTTTTGATACAAATCAAAATATATTTATATTTGAGATTCTTCAGGGTAGCATCCCTTTGCTTTGACGACAGCTTTGCACACTCTTGGCATTCTCTCAACCAGCGTCATGAGGTAGTCACCTGGAATGCATTTCAATTAACAGGTGTTCCTTGTTAAAAGTGAATTTATGGAATTTATTTCCTTCTTAATTAGCCAATCAGTTAGGGGTGCATTTGAGCCAATCAAGGTAGGGTTGGTATACAGATGATAGCCCTATTTGGTAAAAGACCAAGTCCATATCATGGCAAGAACAGCTCAAATAAGCAAAGAGACACAACAGTCCATCATTACTTTATGACATCAAGTTCATTCAATATGGAACATTTCGAGAACTTTGAGTTCTCTAAAGTTTCTTCAAGTGCAATCACAAAAACATTCAAGCGCTATGATGAAACTGGCTCTCATGAGGACCGCCACAGAACGGAAGACCCAGAGTTACCTCTGCTGCAGAGGATAAGTTCATTAGAGTTAACTGCACCTCAGATTGCAGCCCAAATAAATGCTTCACAGAGTTCAAGTAACATACACATCTCAACATCAACTGTTCTGAGGAGATCGCGTGAATTCATGGTCGAATTACTGCAAATAAACTACTACTAAAAGACACCAATAAGAAGAAGAAACTTGATGAGGCTAGAAACAAGAGCAAAGGACGTTAGAACAGAGCCGCGCCGATCCATCACGACTGGTCTACCGACGTAACCGCCTGAGGGGGTTTCAAAAGGCTCTTCTATTGCGACGTCCCCCTGAGGCCCATCTGCGAACCTGCCAACCCGGGCCTGCTAACGAACCTGCCAACCCGGGCCTGCTAACTGTCTGAATCAGCGCGTCTCCAGCTCGCTTAGCTACTCACTGGACCATATGATCACTCAGCTACACATGCCTCTCCCTAATGTCAATATGCCTTCCCTAATGTCAATATGCCTTGCCTATTGCTGCTTTGATTAGTGATTATTGTCTTATTTCACTGTAGAGCCTCCAGCACTGCACAATATGCCTTAACTAGCCCTTTTGTTCCACCCCCGACACATGCGGTGACCACAACTGGCTTAAATGATGCCTCTAGAGACAAAACCTCTTTCATCGTCACTCAACGCCTAGGCTTACCTCCACTGTACTCACATCCTACCATACCATTGTCTTTACATTATGCCTTGAATCTATACTTCTGTGCCCAGAAATCTGCTCCTTTTACTCTCTGTTCCGAAAGCACTAGACGACCAGATCTTATAGCCTTAGCCGTACCCTTATCCTACTCATCTTCTGTTCTTCTGGTGATGTAGAGGTTAATCCAGGCCCTGCAGCCCCCAGAATCACTCCCATTCCCCAGGCGCTCTCATTTGTTGACTTCTGTAACCGTAAAAGCCTTGGTTTCATGCATGTTAACATCAGAAGCCTCCTCCCTAAGTTGGTTTTATTCACTGCTTTAGCACACTCTGCCAACCCGGATGTCCTAGCCGTGTCTGAATCCTGGCTTCGGAAGGCCACCAAAAATCCTGAAATTTCCATCCCTAACTATAAAATTTTCCGACAAGATAGAACTGCCAAAGGGGGCGGAGTTGCAATCTACTTCAGTGAGTTCTGTCATACAATCCAGGTCTGTACCCAAACAACAAGCTTCTACTTATAAAAATCCACCTTTCCAGAAACAAGTCTCTCACTGTTGCCTCTTGTTATAGACTCCCGTCAGCCCCCAGCTGTGCCCTGGACACCATATGTGAATGAATTGCCCACATCTATCTTCAGAGTTTGTACTGTTAGGTGACCTAAACTGGGATATGCTTAACCACCCCGGCTGTCCTACAATCTAAACTAGATCGCCTCAATCTCACACAAATGATCAAGGAACCTACCAGGTACAATTCTAAATCCATAAACAAGGGCACCCTTTTAGATATCATCCTGACCAACTTGCCCTCTAAATTCACCTCTGCTATCTTCAACCAGAATCGCAGCGATCACTGCCTCATTGCCTGCGTGCGTAATGGGTCCGCAGTCAAACCCCCCCCCCCCCCATCACTGTCAAACGCGTAATGCATTTGCATCGAATAGCCCCTGCGATATGCAACTTTTCAGGGAAGTCAGGAACCAATATACTCAGTCAGTTAGGAAAGCTAAGGCTATCTTTTTCAAACAGAAATTTGCTTCCACTAATTCCAAAATGTTTGGGACACTGTAAAAGTCCATGGAAAATAAGAGCACCTCCTCTTAGCTGCCCACTGCACTGAGGATAGGAAACACTGTCACCACCGATAAATCTACGATAATCGAGAATTTCAAGAAGCATTTTTCTACAGCTGGCCATGCATTCCACCTGGCTACCCCTACCCTGGCCAACATCTCAGCACCTCCTGCAGCAACTTGACCAATCCCCCCCACTAATTCTTCACCCAAATCCAGACAGCTCATGTTCTGAAAGAGCTGCAAAATCTGGATCCCTACAAATCAGCTGGGCTAGACAGTCTGGACCCTCTCTTTCTAAAATGACCCGCCGAAATTGTTGCAACCCCTATCACTAGCCTGTTCAACCTCTCGTACGTATAGTCTGAGGTCCCTAAAGATTGGAAAACTGCCGCAGTCATCCCCCTGTTCAAAGGGGGAGACACTCTAGACCCAAACTGTTATAGACCCATATTCCTCCTGCCCTGTGTTTCTGAGGTCTTCGAAAGCCAAGTTAACAAACAGATCACCGACTATTTCGAATCCCACCGTTCCATCTCCACTATGCAATCTGGTTTCCGAGCTGGTCATGGGTGCACCTCAGCCATGCTCAAGGTCCTAAACGATATCATAACCACCATCTATAAAAGAACAGTATTGTGCAGCCGTATTCATCGACCTGGCCAAGGCTTTCGACTCTGTCATGTCATTGTCTTCTTATTGGCAGACTCATTAGCCTTGGTTTCTCAAATTATTGCCTCGCCTGGTTCACCAACTACTTCTCAGATAGAGTTCAGTGTGTCAAATCTGAGGGCTTGTTGTCCGGACCTCTGGCACTCTCTATGGGGGAGCCACACGGTTCAATTCTAGGACTGACTCTTTTCTCTATATATATCAATGATGTCGCTCTTGCTGCTGGTGATTCTCTGATCCACCTCTACGCAGACGACACCATTCTGTATACATCTGGCCCTTCTTTTTACACTGTGCTAACAAACCTCCAAATGAGCTTCAACGCCATACAACACTCATTCCGTAGCTTCCAACTGCTTTTAAATGCAAGTAAAACTAATTGCATGCTCTTCAACCGATTGTTGCCCGCACCCTCCCACCCGACTAGCATCACTACTCTGGACGGTTCTGACTTAGAAGATGTGGACAACGACAAATACTGACTCACATTAAGACTCACATTAAGCATCTCCAATCCAAAATTAAATCTAGAATTGGCTTCTTATTTTGCAACAAAGCCTCCTTCACTCATGTTGCCAAACATACCCTCGTAAAACTGACCATCCTACCGATCCTCGACTTCGGCGATGTCATTTACAAAATAGCCTCCAACACTCTACTCAGCAAACTGGATGTAGTCTATCACAGTGACATCCATTTTGTTAGTTTTGTTAGTTGCCTGGCCCTCACTACATATTCATCACCAAACCCACTGGCTCCAGATCATCTATAAGTCTTTGTTAGGTAAAGCCTCGCCTTATCTCAGCTCACTGGTCACCATAGCAACACCCACCCGTAGCACGCTCTCCAGCAGATATATTTCACTGGTCATCCCCAAAGCCAACACTTCCTTTGGCCGCATTTCCTTCCAGTTCTCTGCTGCCAACGACTGGAACAAATTGAAAAAAATCACTGAAGCTGGACTCTTATATCTCCCTCTCTGACGTTCAGCTGTCAGAGCAGCTTGCCGATCACTGTACCTGTACACAGCCAATCTGTAAATAGCACACTCAACTTAGTGGGAGCCCAAGCACTTAGTGGGACTATCATTTGTTTTTCATCAGGACAATGACCCAACACACCTCCAGGCTATGTAAGGGTTATTTGACCAAGAAGGAGAGTGACGAAGTGCTTGCATCAGATAACTTGGCCTCCACAATCACCCGAGATCAACCCATTTGAGATGGTTTGGGATGAGTTGGCCCGCAGAGTGAAGGGAAAGCAGCCAACAAGTGCTCTACATATGTGGGAACGTTAAGACTGTTGGAAAAGCATTCCAGGTGAAGCTGGTTGAGAGAATGCCAAGAGTGTGCAACGCTGTCATCAAGGCAAAGCATGCTAAAAGTAAATTGTTAAATTATTCACAGTTTGCTAAGAACTGGCAGCAAGCTGATTGGTTGGCTGTTAGAGCCAATAAAGGGTGCTCTGACATTCTTGGGTAGCGCCGTGGTATCACTTTCACTCCAGGTCTGTGGACAAACACTATTCTTCAGGCTCAGATTAAAGATGTGGCAAATAGGATTGCCCATTACTATCCTCAGTAGCTTTCCATATAGTTTGTCAATACCAGATGGATTCTCATTATAAATGGACAACAATACATTTCCACCTCTCCCACTCTCGTTATCAATGGACAACAATCCTTTTTCCACCTCTCCCATACTAACTGTACAAATTTCAAAATTACAATGCGTTTCTTTCGGTATTAAGTATTTTATGCACGAATATGATGGCTCACAGTTTATTGTTGGCATTTCATGGCTAGATTTTCCCACTTTGCCAATGAAATTGTCATTAAAATAATTAGCAACTTCCAAATGTTTTGTGATAAACGAGCCATCTGATTCAATAAAATATTAGGTTGAATTAGTCTTTCTGCCTTTCTGCCTATAACTTCATTTAAAGCTTTTTTTCATCACACTTGATCATTTACAGTGTATTCAGAAAGTATCCATACCCCTTAACTTATTCCACATCTTGTTGTGTTGCAGCTTGAATTCAAAACTGATTCACCCATCTACACACAATACCCCGTAATGACTAAGTGAACATATTTATTGAAAATTAAATACAGAAATATCTAATTTACATACAGTGGCAAGAAAAAGTATGTGAACCCTTTGGAATGACCTGTATTTCTGCATAGATTAGTCATCAAATTTGATCTGATCTTCATCTAAGTCACAACAATAGACAAACATAGTATGCTTAAACTAATAACACACACATTTTTGTATTTTTCTTGTCTATATTGGATACAGAATTTAAACTTTCACAGTGTAGGTTGGGAAAAGTATGTGATCCCCTAGGCTAATGATTTCCCCAAAAGCAAGAAAAAAACGAGATTGGAGATGTTGGTTTGAGCTGCATTGCCCTATAAATAATACTCACAAAATCTGAGTTTCCTATTCACAAGAAGCATTGCCTGATGTGAACCATGCCTTGAACAAAATAGATCTCAGAATACCTCAGATGGAGAATTGTTAAAGCTGCAAAGGGTTACAAAAGTATCTCTAAAATCCTTGATGTTCATCAGTCCACGGCAAGACAAATTTCTTTAATTGGAGAAAGTTCAGCACTGTTGCTACTCTCCTGGGAGTGGCCATCCTGCAAACATGACTGCAAGAGCACCGAGCAGAATGCTCAATGAGGTTAAGAAGAATCCTAGAGTGTCAGCTAAAGACTTAAAGAAATCTCTGGAACATGCTAACATCTCTGTTGACGAGTCTACTATACGTAAACACTAAACAATAATGGTGTTCATTGGAGGACACCACGGAAGAAGCCACTGCTGTCCCAAAAAAACATTGCTGCATGTCTGAAGTTTGTAAAGGTGCACCTGGATGTGTCACAGCGCTACTGGCAAAATATTCTGTGGACAGATTAAACTAGTTGTTTGGAAGGAACACACAACACTATGTATGGAGAAAAAAGTCACAGCACACCAACATCAAAACCTCATCCCAACTGTAAAGTATGGTGGAGGGAGCATTATGGTTTGGGGCTGGTTTGCTGCCTTATGGTCCGGACACCTAGCTATCATCGACAGAAAAATGAATTCTCAAGTTTATCAAGACATTTTGCAGGAGAATATTAGGCTACCTGTCCGCCAATTGAAGCTCAACAGAAGTTGCGTGATGCAACAGGACAACGACCCAAAACACAGAAGTAAATCAACAACAGAATGTCTTCAACAGACTAAAATACGCCTTCTGAAGTGGCCCAGTCAAAGTCCTGACCTCAACCTGATTGAGATGCTGTGGCATGACCTCAAGAGAGCAGTTCACACCTAACATCCCAAGAATATTGCTGAACTGAAACAATTTTGCAAAGAGGAATGGTCCACAATTCCTCCTGACCATAGAGAAAATGTTTGGTTGAGGTTATTGCTGCCAAAGGAGGGTCAACCAGTTGTTACATTCAAGGGTTCACATACTTTCCCCACCCTGCACTGTGACTGTTTACACGGTGTGTTCAATAAATATATGAACATGTATCATTGTTTGTGTGTTATTAGTTTAAGCAAACTGTGTTTGTCTATTGTTGTGACCTAGATGAAGATCAGATCAAATTTAATGACCAATGCAGAAATCCAGGTATTTCCAAAGGGTTCACATGTTTTTTCTTGCCACTGTAAGTATTCACACCCCTGAGTCAATACATGTTAGAATCACCTTTGGCAGCAATCATAGCTATGAGTCGTTCGGTGGTAAGTCTGTAAGAGCTTTACACACCTGGATTGCACAACTTTTGCTCATTATTTGTTTTAGAATTCTAGAAGTTCTGTGAAGATGGTTGTTGATCATTAGACATTTTCAAGTCTTTCCATAGATTTTCAAGCAGATTTAAGTCAAAACTGTAGCTCGCCACTCAGGAACACTCAATATTGTCTTGGTACACAACTCCAGTGTAGATTCTGCCTTGTGTTTTAGGTTATTGCCCTGCAGAACGGTGAATTTGGATCCCAGTGTACTTTAACTTTTGATACTTAACTATATTTTAGCAATTACATTTACTTTTGATACGGAAGTATATTTCAAACCAAATACTTTTAGACTTTTATTCAAGTAGTGTTTTACTGAGTGATTTTCATTTTACTTGAGTCAATTTCTATTAAGCTATCTTTACTTTTACTCAAGTATGACAATTGGGTACGTTTTCCACTACTGAAACATTAGACACGAGGTCCTCTCTAAGCATTACAGGACTATGGCTCTGAACATATACAGCAACACCTCCCCCATAGGCATTCCTGTTTAATATGGGCTATTTTTTGCCCTTTCCTGGGTAGCTTATCAGAACACACAAAGCATGACAAGAACATTGTTTGGCTAATAGGAAGTGAAATTGGAACTCAAGTTTTACTCTATTCTACATCGATGCCAGGGTTTGATAACAGAAGCTGTTTAGCAATAATGTTTGTATTCAATCCAGCCTTGATACAATTAATGTGTCTTTTGTTAGACTGGCATTAGAAAGTAAATACACCAAACTACCCTTGTTTGCTGTGAGAATTTGGGCTGCGGACATTCCCAGTCAGAGGTGTTTTCTCTTTACAGTGCAGGCTCTGCTGACGAGTTTCACTACTTGTTGTGAAATGTAATGTGATTGTTGAGTAACAGGAGGAAAAAGTCACACAAAGAGAAATTGTATTTGTGACCTTCTTTTAGGGCCCAGTTTATCCATGTTTCCCTCTTGTTTCCCGCCCAGAGATCTAATAATAGCAGTCTTTCCCTTCAGTTAGGGTGTTTCTGACCGGGGTTCCTGACCTGGGGGTGGGGGGTGGAGAAGGATTTGGGAATAAGGATTTGCGAGATGGACAGGTTTATCCCTCTGTAATCGGCTAGGCTGCTGTTGATAGACTGGTGGGATTCCATAGGAAGTGGATGTGGTTATCCTAGGTGATTGGTTGATAAACAGGTGGGGGTGGCTATTTGGGTGCACCCTGACCCTGATCCTGCATGCAGATGGGCGTACTGAGCTCGTCCAGATGTGATGAGGTAAGCTGACAGCTGGGTGAGTTATGCTAGACAGCTGTGTCACAAAACTGTACTGTATGGCAGTGTCTCCCTCCATTCACCCCTCCACCCCTCCTCCCTCTGCCCTCTCTCTGCCCTCTGTCAGATTTTTCTCCACAGTATTTTCTTCAGCAACAGTCAACCAGAAATAGTTACAAATGAAATCACAATGATTGGAAATGTTGGCTGTCTCCTTCTAATGTTGAGGCTATTAATAAGACCAAACAGTCAACCACAGGTCAGACTTTTGGTTCTCTGTTGCATCACCTCATTGAACGATTATTCCTCTCTTTTGTGGTATTTTTTCATATAGACCTTGAATCCTTTTACGGGGTGTAGTGCTATACCCTGCACTCGTTTCCTCTAAAAATGTGTATTTCATGAATCAACATTGTGATTTAATACACAACACCCACATCTCATATTTGAAACCATTGAACAAACAGAGGAAATGTTGTACCCACCGAGCCTTAAAACAGACTTACTATAAATGTGCCTGATAATCAGGCCATTTCATGGTGCATAGAATGTACACAATACATGTAATGCCTGGCTCAGTTCTGCCAAATGTCTTAGAATATAAATAGGTCAGGACATTTTATTACAGCTGTTGGCATGTCTCTCCTGAACATACATTTATTTCCTGTGTCTAATTGGGATGATTTGGTGGAGAATGTAGAATGCCACGGTTGAGTTGACGGAAAATAGGTGTCACAAAGGTGGATGGATGGATAGAGGAGGAACTTGGATACTTATTTCTGATCCCGCCCAATCTCACCCCAACTTCATCGTCCCACACAGAACGCTGTCATGAAGAAATAACGCCACCCAAATATGGACTTTTCTGAGGCAGTGCCAGATGTCATGCCATGTCCTCCTATCCCATGGAGTTTGGTCAGCTCAATACTCAACAAAGAATGCCATGGTTTAGGGAAGGATGAAGGATCTTGGTTAATTATTTCTAACAGCTCCCCAAGTAAACCGACGCTGCCTGTAAGAAATAACGTTTACCCAAATATGGACTTGTCTTAAGCGGTGCCAGATGTCATGTCCTGTTCCTCTCCCAATGAGCGGTATAATATGTGCTCAAATCTCTTCGCTACTGGTGTAGTACCACTGTAGGCCAATGCTAATAAGCTCCTACGTTAGTCTCTACCTACAGCGGCATGAGACTAGACACAACCCTTATCTTATTCCTCTAAAGACTCCTTTTCTAATGCCAAGCCTGTTTCGATACACTTCTCAAGCTGTGATTATGCAACAGAAAGCAAACAGAGCCCATATCCCATAATATTATCCAGCAGCACAGTAACTGGTCTGATTCAATACATTCTGTCGGTCTGACTTCCTGTAGTCCTCAGCCCATGGGCCAATCTATACACAGTGCAATCGGAAAGTATTCAGACCCTTACACATTTTCCACATGTTCTTACGTTACAGGCTTATTCTAAAATTGATTCAATAGTTTTTTTTCCCCTCATCAATCTACTCACCCCATAATGAAAGTGAAAACAGGTTTTTAGAAATATCCCATTTACGTAAGTATTCAGACCCTTTACTCAGTACTTTGTCGAAGCACCTTTGGCTGGCATTGATTACAGCCTCAAGTCTTCTTGGGTATGACGCTACAAGCTTGGCACACTAGTATTTGGGGAGTTTCTCCCATTCTTCTCCACAGATTCTCTCAAGCTCTATCAGGATGGAGAGCGTCGCTGCACAGCTATTTTCAGGTCTCCAGAGATGTTCGATCGGGTTCAAGTCCGGGCTCTGGCTGGGCCACTCAGGGACATTCAGAGACTTGTTCTGAAGCCACTCCTGCGTTGTCTTGGCTGTGTGCTTAAGGTCCTTGTCCCCAGTCTGAGGTCATGAGTGCTCTGGAGCAGGTTTCCATCAAGGATCTCTCTGTACTTTGCTCCGTTCATCTTTTTTTGCTCTGAAATTCACTGTCAGTTGTGGGACCTTATATAGACATGTGTGTGCCTTTCCAAATTATGTAAATGGAAACGGGATGAAGGGGTCTAAATACTTTTGAATGCACTGCAGGTAAAGGAATGGTTACCAAAGGACTTTCACCTTGGATTGACATTCAGAGTGTATGTTACTTTGTGTTACAGTATGTAACCTGGTAAGATATTGTTTTGTAGAGGTTGCAGGGGCTCTTGTGTTCAGCTGCCAGATAGGAAGCAGAGGTTGCGATACATTTGCCAAGAGCGTGGAGTGTAACCACTCAACCACAGACTCGCAGCACTCTTCTACTGTATTAATTAACGATTGGCCTACTTAGTACAATATACAGTAAACCTGGTAGTCTATTGACCTCAGGCTTTGGGGTCAAGTGTGCTTACAAGAATGCTGTTTAGCTTCTTCCTATCATTGCATATTATCGTAAAGCACTGTAAATGCCCTCTCATAACTGAGTGTCAAAGTGCTGGACCAGCATACTGGTCTTATCACACAACGCTCTGCAACGTAAACAATGAATTCCACACTGTCACTTTTGAAGAATTCATCTCCACATCGCAAGACTCACTGCAAGACCAAGACCCACTTAGAGACCTACTGCACTGTGCTCATACATTCCTGTACATATTTATCCCTACACATCATGTGCAACATGTGGACTCCGAGGCACGAAGACATTGTCAAACACTCTTACAGACGCCAACCAAGAATGCTATTTTTTTCAGCTGAAAACTAGAGCAAAATGACACAAAAGTTTTGTACAGTATGACAATGCAGCTGGCACGCATAAGCAGAAGTGATATGTATATGATAGGTCACCTATTCTCACAATGCTCAATGTGCACCATGTAGTTATCCTTGGAACTTATTACACACTCACCACACCACAAAGCTAAAAATATATATATATATATTCCAGAGAGGATAAGGACAAGTTCAATTTAGAGAGAAGGGAAAACTAGCTTCTTGATAATAAGCCTTACCTTGGCTTAAGGTAGAAGGAGGAACCGTAAGCTCCCCATTGTGGAAAGTATTTATGATGTCAGTAGAACTATACTAGCCACAACCACCATATCCATGTCAAGTAAAGATTAGTGTTGGATCATGACTCACAGCTCTGTTGATGTCCTTCAGAACAAACACATGACAATGGCCTTCATCAGGACAGATTAAAGTGATATCAGAACACAATATAGCCACTGTCTGTCCACCGCTCTCTTTTCTTTTCTCTCCATTTTTAAACCTTATCTTCAGTGATTCATCGTCACTCGGTCATCGTTGCTTTGGCTGCAGTCAGAAGAAAGAGTAGCTTGATTACCTTCTATAATAGTGCATGCAATTTGAATAGAACTTTTCATTAGTGTTATCTCAAAGCTCTACATAGGCAAACTGTTAATGTAATGATGATGAAATCTAAAATACAATAAAAGCATCATACATTCAGATCACAACAGCATGCTTTGGTATCAACCACAAAAGTCATGATCCCATACAATAATCAGCATAGCTGTAACTGGTATGAGTGTTGTATTGTAGTTTTGAAGTTTAACATTATACACAATTGCATAACAGCAATTGGTATTAACTGGTGTACTTGTAGGAAATGTCAGGGGGTAGGTGGCACCTGGTCTGCATAAGAACATGAGTTATGATCTTGAGCGTCCGCTCAACGGGGATTTTATCTCCCCACACAGACAAGGTATTACAAGGTATTTATTATTGTCTGACTAATCTCCTGCTGAAGTGAACCGCTGCAGATGCACATCCTCCCCTCCCCAGGCCCTCCCTGTGTGGTTAACAATAGACACATGACCTCACCGAAGGACAGTAGTTGTAGTAGCAGACAGAGTGATTCCTGACTGTTTTATCTCCACATGACAATGGAAACCGGAGACAGAGCCTTGTCTATACTTCTGATGACTTCAAAATCAAACACTTGAGGGAGTGGAGTGCTTATCCTATTAAAACATTATTATAATACATGGAAGGCTTTCTCTGGGGAATCAGATGGCACTGGGAGACAGAAGGAGGACATGTTTGTGATGTCAGAGAGGACTGGAGATGTGAGGGCGGTGGCCAGGATTACAGGCAGAGTCCTGTAATGGATGGAGGACACGTACTACACAGGGATTTCATCATTGAAAAAGCACTTAAATATTTCTTCACAAACACAATTGACGCAATGCCATTAGCTGAAAATATAACAGTCCTAAACCAGGCTCTTGATGTTTAATCCGTCTGTTAAAATGTAGCTTTGATTAACAAAACATTTGCACACCTCCACATGTGTGAGTTATTTATAACATATAGTAGGTATTTATGCACTTATTTATGACATATAGTAGGTATTTATGACATAGAGTAAGAAGGTATTTATGACATATAGTAGGTATTTATGACATATAGTAGGTATTTATGCACTTATTTATGACATAGTAGGTATTTATGACATAGAGTAAGAAGGTATTTATGACATATAGTAGGTATTTATGTACTTATTTATGACATATAGTAGGTATTTATGACATATAGTAGGTATTTATGACATAGAGTAAGTAGGTATTTATGACATATAGTAGGTATTTATGACATATAGTAGGTATTTATGACATATAGTAAGTAGGTATTTATGACATATAGTAGGTATTTATGACATATAGTAAGTAGGTATTTATGACATATAGTACGTAGGTACTTCTGACATATAGTAAGCAGGTATTTATGACATATAGTAGGAATTTATGACATATAGTAGGTATTTATGCACTTATTTATGACATAAAGTAGGTATTTATGACATAGAGTAAGAAGGTATTTATGACATATAGTAGGTATTTATGACATATAGTAGGTATTTATGACATATAGTAGGTATTTATGACATATAGTAAGTAGGTATTTATGACATATAGTAGGTATTTATGCACTTATTTATGACATATAGTAGGTATTTATGACATATATTAAGTAGGTATTTATGACATATAGTAGGTATTTTTGCACTTATTTATGACATATAGGAGGTATTTATGACATAGTAAGAATTTATGACATATAGTAGGTATTTATGACATATAGTAGGTATTTATGACATATAGTAGGTATTTATGACATATAGTAAGTAGGTATTTATGACATATAGTAGGTATTTATGCACTTATTTATGACATATAGTAGGTATTTATGACATATAGTAGGTATTTTTGACATATAGTAGGTATTTATGACATATGGTAGGTATTTATGAAATATAGTAAGTAGGTATTTATGACATATAGTAAGTATTTATGCACTTATTTATGACATATAGTAGGTATTTATGACATATGTTAAGTAGGTATTTATGACATATAGCAGGTATTTATGCACTTATTTATGACATATAGTAGGTATTTATGACATATAGTAAGTATTTATGACATATAGTAAGTAGGTATTTATGACATATAGTAGGTATTTATGACATATAGTAAGTATTCATGACATATAGTAGGTATTTATGACATATAGTAGGTATTTATGACATATAGTAGTTATTTACGACATATAGTAAGTATTTATGACATATAGTAGGTATTTATGACATATAGTAGGTATTTATGACATATAGTAAGTAGGTATTTATGACATATAGTAGGTATTTATGCACTTATTTATGACATATAGTAGGTATTTATGACATATATTAAGTAGGTATTTATGACATATAGTAGGTATTTATGCACTTATTTATGACATATAGTAGGTATTTATGACATATAGTAAGTATTTATGACATATAGTAAGTAGGTATTTATGACATATAGTAGGTATTTATGACATATAGTAAGTATTCATGACATATAGTAGGTATTTATGACATATAGTAGGTATTTATGACATATAGTAGTTATTTACGACATATAGTAAGTATTTATGACATATAGTAAGTATTCATGACATATTGTAGGTATTTATGACATATAGTAGGTATTTATGACATATAGTAGTTATTTACGACATATAGTAAGTATTTATGACATATAGTAAGTATTTATGACATATAGTAGGTATTTATGACATATAGTAGGTATTTATGACATATAGTAAGTATTCATGACATATAGTAGGTATTTATGACATATAGTAAGTATTTATGACATATAGTAAGTATTTATGACATATAGTAAGTATTTATGACATATAGTAGGTATTTATGACATATAGTAGGTATTTATGACATATAGTAGGTATTTATGACATATAGTAGGTATTTCTGCACTTATTTATGACATAGTAGGTATTTATGCACTTATTTATGATAAATAGTAGGTATTCATTCACTTATTTATGACATATAGTAGGTATTTATGACATATAGTAGGTATTTATGCACTTATTTATGACATAGTAGGTATTTATGCACTTATTTATGATAAATAGTAGGTATTCATTCACTTATTTATGACATATAGTAGGTATTTATGACATATAGTAGGTATTTATGCACTTATTTATGACATATAGTATAGTAGGTGTTTTTGCAGTTATTTATGACACAGTCGTTGTAGTCTCTCATGGGCGAAATCTGCATGTTTGTCTGAAACACAAAGCTAAATGATTTCACAGTGTTAGTTTCTTATTATCAAGGCCAAAAAGGTGATTTAATATATATATATTTTTTTTAAGTACACATAATAAATAGCTACTAATCCAACACAGCCAAGTTTCTGATCTTGTCAAGAACGGACAGGTAGCCAAAAAACTAGCCCGTCTTACAAGAAACTCAATCGTGGACAATTACTGCTCTATACACTAATCCTAGTCATTGATGACTCACTGCCCTGGCAGTGGGAGATTGGGCAGGGAAATGAGCGCATGTTTTTGCCCTGCGTGCCAGGGCCATGTGTGTCTGCTCTCTGCATGCCAACCTATACCAGACAGGGGAGGGTCTCACTATGGTTTCGCTAAAGGAAGCACTGCCCCTCCCTTCTGTGATCCAACAGGGTCACCTGCGTGCTATACTGTATTAGCCTGCTGAGGTTTATCCTGAAGCTAAAGCTTGAGGAGCTAACACAAACGTCAAGTCTCAGGCAAGGTTGAACAGAGCATGGTTCACCGAACCACCTCCATCACATCACCCGAAATGCACCAGTGCCACAACCAAACTCCTCCTCACTACTAAACACATCAGGGATGAACAAAGGACTCTCGGCCTCATTTTCCCTCCTCTTTTCCCTCCTCTCTTCAGAACCGAGGTTGACAACCTGTATCCTGAGGCCCCTGATGCATCATGGAACCTTGATAACAGAAGTTATTTGAGGCTAGGTTATTGTTTTCAACCAAGGGTTCTAAAGACTAAAATTAGGAGGCTCAAACGTCTGGAAAATGTCAGATAAACTTAGAGTGGAAAGTGAAAACAATGCGTCTGAGGCTGTGGTATTTGGGTGGTATCCACCCAGTAGTGTGGACGATGAATGCCAACCAGAGGACTCAGGCCTGGTGTAGAAGTAGGTCTCTGATAGGCTCTGGCCAGTGGCTTGGTTACTGTAATTTATCTAGTACTGGAGTATGTTGTTAAGAATAATATTTACATTTTTACATTGTAGCCATTTAGCAGACGCTCATCCTATAATTCACATTCTATTTAGGGCACATACACTGTCATACATTTGATTGGGTTTTGTCTAGTGACCTAGTTAACTCATAAAGTGCTAAGTGCCTCAGTGGAATGTGATAAATATGTGGATGAACTAGGTATTACTGTGTACACTCTTAGAAAAAAGGGTTCCAAAAGGGTTCTTCAGATGTCCCCATAGGAGAACCCTTTTTGGTTCAAGGTAAAACCCTTTTTATCTAAATTTGTGTTTGCCTGTGTGTGTGTGTGTGTGTGTGTGTGTGTGTGTGTGTGTGTGTGTGTGTGTGTGTGTGTGTGTGTGTGTGTGTGTGTGTGTGTGTGTGTGTGTGTGTGTGTGTGTGTGTGTGTGTGTGTGTGTGTGTGTGTGTGTGTGTGTAGGTGTGTGTGTGTGTGTGTGTTCATGCATGCGTATGTGCTTGTGTGCATGTCTGTGTGTTTGTGAGTGTATGTTAGTGTGCGTCCAAACACATGCATCCATGTGTGTGTGTGTGTGTCTGTGTGTGTGTCTCCATCCATCCACGTGTTCACCAACCAGGAAGAAGGAAGAAACCCATGGGGAATCCTCCTATCCAGATTAGATGGAGATTAGCTACTAATGTTGTGGACCTTTCAATGCCACAGGTGACTGTACAGGAAGGCCATGAAAATGTCATGTCTCAACACTGATGTTGAGGTTACAAGACTAACAGCATAATTAGGATGTTTCCCTGTATGACTTATTGGAAGGGTGAATAAGGATGCCATTAGGATGCAAATCATCCAGGTGGAACATCCCCATATTGCCAGCTTCAATGGACCAGCCCGGATCAAACTATCATACATCATGGTCGTGAGTGTGTGCTGAGCATAGGGATAGAAATAGAATAGATTTGCTACAGCAAAGAATTATATTCTTATGCTCCCATAGTGTAAGCTGTATCCGTCTTAAAATAGTGTCTTCTAATCTAAACCCATGTGTGTTTGGCATCTTAAATGGTGCAAAATGCTTTCATAGAAAATCAATCAATAGAACTAGAGTAGAATGAAATTGGGTCGGTATTTATGGCACTCTGGAATCCCTAGATCTGGTGAGGTGTTCAACAGAGATGACCAGGAGACAGAGTAGCACTGTGCCCTGTCTGCCAGCCAAGACATAGGTAGTGCATGGTGCCACCTTCTTGCCTGCAGCATTGACATCACCTGTCTAAAGAAAGGCCACCAGCAACCCGCAAGACAGGTAGATGTAGATGGGAGATTTGGCTAGAAGAAAGGCCAATGATGTCACCAGCTAGTACTAGCGGTTAGAGCGTTGGACAGGTAACCAAAAGGTCGCAGGTTTGAATACCTGAGCCGACAAGGGGGAAAATCTGTGGATGAGCCCTTGAGCAAGGCACTTGACCATAATTTGCTCCAGGGGCGTCATACTTCTATGGCTAGCGCTGTAAAAATAAACACATTTCACTGCACCTGTCCAGTATATGTGACAATAAAACCTCTTTAAAGCATATTTTTTAAATATATCAACTCAACAGTATGGCAATGTTATGGATTGTTACTATAAATTATTTCTTATAGTGCAGTTAGAATCCCATTCGTAGACATCATTACCCTATAATTACCATTATTGGATTTCATATGACTAAACTGTTCCAGGGAATTATCGCTATATGACATAAGGAATGTGAACAGAATGTTAAGAAAAATGGTTCTTTGTCATCAAGTCATGAACATTCCAGTGGGCTTATGTGTAAAAGGCCAACAATGATCATGACAGCTAGTGTAGCTAAATGTAACAATGATGACAGCTAAACTCTGACCTTCTTCCTCACCTCATTTCCCCTTGTTAGCTGTGCTCAGAGGCGATGAGTTCCCTTACATGGTAAGAGGCATTCTGTCCGATTGGAAATCATTCACTTTGACAAGGCTGTGGTATTCTTGGGTTTGTGAGATGGTGTTGATTCGTACATATGGCCGTGATCCTACAAAGGACAATGAGCCCTCCTTAGAAATCAGTTTGTAATAGTTACATCACTTTAGACAACTATGAGATTATCTATGGCTGAACAAACAAGGGCAATCAGACAAACAACCACAATAGACTATGACAATCAGACTAGACTTTACGGATACAGGGAGTGTACAAAACATGAACTTCTCACCAATACCAAAAACAGGGGAGATTAGGGGAGGTTAGCAGGGGAGATTAGCAGGGGAGATTAGCAGGGGAGGTTAGCAGGGGAGTTTAGGGGAGGTTCGTTTTGGGGGGGGGGTTGATATTTAAGCCTTTCACACTCATCATTATTCGCGATTCATCACTGATTATCCGTTATCATGGTAGTATCCACATATACTGCAAGTGTTCAGAAACATATTATATTCTTATTTACAATAAACGTGACAATACATGATTTACTATTCATTTCTATTGGGCACAACATAATCTAAAACGCAACCAAAACAAACTGCAAATTCATCCGACAAGTTTGTAGTTTCACAAGCTTGATGTAGTCATTGTGTGCTAGGAATAAGTGACCAAAAACACAACTTTTGACAACTTTAATACACATATCAGTGAATTTGTACAAATACTTACGAGACCTTCAAATTGGGGAACTAGATATATGAAGTGCTTTCATTTCTAAACCGTAAATGATGAGTGAATGTGTAATTCTACAATACTACTCAGTAGTAACTACTTTGTCTTTCTGTCCTTTTTTTGTCCATGGGTCTTCACGTCCATAATAAGTATATTGAATTTAGACATGGTCATCCAGAATGATGTGTGTCGCCACAGGAAAGTGATTATATCAGACATAATGTCACGCTGGTATAAAGGATTTGGAATACACAATAAGGGTTTTTAATACACCCAAAACAAACACATATACAAAACACTGGGCTGTACCCAAACAAAAGAGCTGGGGTAAACCTCGCTGAACGACACGGGACGATACCCGTAATACACAATACATAAAGCACAATAATAACAGCTGCACCAACGCATAGGTACTCACACCACCAATGGACATGGGAACAATTACCGACAAAGACAGAGGGAACAGAGGGCACATATATAGGGGAAATGGGGAAATGGGAACCAGGTGTGTGTAATCAGACAAGACAGTTGATGATAATGAATCTCATTCAGTGAAGCCTAGAAAGCTGGTGAAGTAGACCTCCAGAACTGGTGAACAGAATGAGCAGCAGTACCGGGGGATCCGTGACACATAAACTGCCATTCCTTCACAGATAGCAGTCAGTCAGGCTTCAGTTACTGTACATTTGGTTATGGCAAGAACGAATCCTCCACCTTTATCATTTCCTGTAGATCTTAATGTATTTCACTGAGGAAATGTGACCATTATAGAACCCAGATTTACCTGAAATAGAAGGATTCCCAGAAACGTCTTATTCACATTTAGTGACTCGTTTAAATGTGTTGTAAAATATTGACGATGTGTGAGCGCATCTGAAACCAGCTTTAAGAAAGTTCTTACACATTTGTCAAGATTTGTATAGCCCACTTGAAAAAGACAACCACAGAGAAATATTTCAACTTGATTATTTTTGTACTTTTTTTAGTTAACATTTATTTAACTTTATTTAACACTGTTGCAGATAAGAAATACAAATGTTTGTTTATGAAGTCTGTGAATACTGATCAGGTGAAGATAAATGACACTGATGAAAGGTAGGAGACAGTTCAACTCCATGAAGTGCCTCAGAATGCACCCTGCCCAGCAAATCAAAAACACGTAGCATATTGGTTGACTGTAGAACATTAGATGGTTAATAATGATAGACACATTCTGACAAATCTCTCTCTGGGGCGCATACAGGAGCTAGGTCGCCCTCCCGCAGCTTTGAAAAGGTGATGAAATTCTTAATAAGTAACTGAGTATAGACCTCCAGCAGTCTGGAAGGAGATGGCCTGAGGCCTTGGTGGTGGTGACTGCTGATAGCTACTTTACTCAGGGACTTACTTACTATGCCTGTGATATGTGGTTGTCCCACCTAGCTATCTTAGGATGAGTGCACTAAGACATTCTGGATAAGACCGTCTACTAAATGACTAAAATGTAAATGTTGGCCTTATAGTCCATTCACATCTTCATTGGAAGCACCATTCATACTAAGCATTGTGATCTTGGTATTATTACTGGACAGTAGCTCATTACAGTAACATATCAGGTATTATTACTGGACAGTAGCTCATTACAGAAACATAACAGGTATTATTACTGGACAGTAGCTCATTACAGTAACATAACAGGTATTATTACTGGACAGTAGCTCATTACAGTAACATAACAGGTATTATTACTGGACAGTAGCTCATTACAGTAACATAACAGATATTATTACTGGACAGTAGCTCATTACAGTAACATAACAGGTATTATTACTGGACAGTAGCTCATTACAGTAACATAACATGTATTATTACTGGACAGTAGCTCATTACAGTAACATAACATATATTATTACTGGACAGTAGCTCATTACAGTAACATAACAGGTATTATTACTGGACAGTAGCTCATTACAGTAACATAACAGATATTATTACTGGACAGTAGCTCACTACAGTAACATAACAGATATTATTACTGGACAGTAGCTCATTACAGTAACATAACAGGTATTATTACTGGACAGTAGCTCATTACAGAAACATAACAGGTATTATTACTGGACAGTAGCTCATTACAGTAACATAACATATATTATTACTGGACAGTAGCTCATTACAGTAACATAACAGGTATTATTACTGGACAGTAGCTCATTACAGTAACATAACAGGTAATATTACTGGACAGTAGCTCATTACAGTAACATAACAGGTATTATTACTGGACAGTAGCTCATTACAGTAACATAACAGGTATTATTACTGGACAGTAGCTCATTACAGTAACATAACAGGTATTATTACTGGACAGTAGCTCATTACAGTAACATAACAGGTATTATTACTGGACAGTAGCTCATTACAGTAACATAACATATATTATTACTGGACAGTAGCTCATTACAGTAACATAACAGGTATTATTACTGGACAGTAGCTCATTACAGTAACATAACAGGTATTATTACTGGACAGTAGCTCATTACAGTAACATAACAGGTAATATTACTGGACAGTAGCTCATTACAGTAACATAACATATATTATTACTGGACAGTAGCTCATTACAGAAACATAACAGATATTATTACTGGACAGTAGCTCATTCCAGAAACATAACAGATATTATTACTGGACAGTAGCTCATTACAGTAACATAACAGGTATTATTACTGGACAGTAGCTCATTACAGAAACATAACAGGTATTATTACTGGACAGTAGCTCATTACAGTAACATAACAGATATTATTACTGGACAGTAGCTCATTACAGTAACATAACAGGTATTATTACTGGACAGTAGCTCATTACAGAAACATAACAGGTATTATTACTGGACAGTAGCTCATTACAGAAACATAACAGGTATTATTACTGGACAGTAGCTCATTACAGTAACATAGCAGGGTTCACTGCACTGTAAGCATCCAACAAAGCAGCATGCCTGCCTGCCTGCCTGCCTGCCTGCCTGCCTGCCTGCCTGCCTGCCTGCCTGCCTGCCTGCCTGCCAGGAGCTGTTCCTGGTGCACTTCAGACACAACACAAACACTACCACCTCCTGGCCTCATGTTAAGACAGAGTGTGTGTGGGGGGGGGGAGAGGGGTTGTAGACTGTTGAAGTGTAGTGGGGTGTATCAAAGAGAGATGGAGAGGGCTAGAGTAGTTCCTGGACACTGAGGAAACAGGCATTTCCTGTAATGGAGCCAGTGAATGGGGGATTCTGTCCCTTTGTTCGCACAGACATGTCTGGACTGAGACTACGTCAACACTCCATACTGAAAATATGTATCACCTAACAATGACTACTGTTTGTTTCTTTTTATTTGTCCTTTCGATTTGACTTTAGGATTAGTTTTATCAAGATGTACAGAATGCTGCAACCCTGTTCAGTGCATCCATAATGTGATAATGAAAGTGATAGTGAAAATGAAAAAGCTGTTAATAATTAAGGCAATTTCAGAGTTGCTTTAATCGAAGTTGTGAGGCTAGTTCTCTTCCTCTTCCATGCATCTCTTCTGTTTCTTGGCAGCATCTCTACCTGTCTCTTCCTGCTCTGTAGATGGGAGTTCCGTCCCTCGACTCAGAACATTAAAGTCGTCAGGAAGCCTCTTGTGCCAACCTTGTATTCTGAAGTCAGCCTGTCCTAAACAACACATATTATCATGGCCTTGCTGACCTTGCGTGAATCTGAGCACACATTTTTCTTGGAGGGAGTTTCAATGTTCTCTATCGTTCTCCAAAGAAAGCAAACGCCTGGTTCACTGTTTCACAGCCTTCCTCATTGACTCAATGTGAGTTTTGACAACTCTCCAGCCTCCAGCCTTCCAAAAAATACATAATTGGTCTGATAATGGCCCTAATTGACCTTGGATGGCAGTATCAAATCAAATCAAATTTTATTTGTCACATACACATGGTTAGCAGATGTTAATGCGAGTGTAGCGAAATGCTTGTGCTTCTAGTTCCGACAATGCAGTAATAACAAGTAATCTAACTAACAATTCCAAAACTACTGTCTTGTACACAGTGTAAGGGGATAAAGAATATGTACATAAGGATATATGAATGAGTGATGGTACAGAGCAGCATAGGCAAGATACAGTAGATGGTATCGAGTACAGTATGTACAAATGAGATGAGTATGTAAACAAAGTGGCATAGTTTAAAGTGGCTAGTGATACATGTATTACATAAGGATACAGTCGATGATATAGAGTACAGTATATACGTATGCATATGAGATGAATAATGTAGGGTAAGTAACATTATATAAGGTAGCATTGTTTAAAGTGGCTAGTGATATATTTACATCATTTCCCATCAATTCCCATTATTAAAGTGGCTGGAGTTGAGTCAGTGTCAGTGTGTTGGCAGCAGCCACTCAGTGTTAGTGGTGGCTGTTTAACAGTCTGATGGCCTTGAGATAGAAGCTGTTTTTCAGTCTCTCGGTCCCAGCTTTGATGCACCTGTACTGACCTCGCCTTCTGGATGATAGCGGGGTGAACAGGCAGTGGCTCGGGTGGTTGATGTCCTTGATGATCTTTATGGCCTTCCTGTGGCATCGGGTGGTGTAGGTGTCCTGGAGGGCAGGTAGTTTGCCCCCGGTGATGCGTTGTGCAGACCTCACTACCCTCTGGAGAAGCCTTACGGTTGAGGGCGGTGCAGTTGCCATACCAGGCGGTGATACAGCCCGCCAGGATGCTCTCGATTGTGCATCTGTAGAAGTTTGTGAGTGCTTTTGGTGACAAGCCGAATTTCTTCAGCCTCCTGAGGTTGAAGAGGCGCTGCTGCGCCTTCTTCACAATGCTGTCTGTGTGAGTGGACCAGTAAACACAAGTATGATGATTTCAACATTGTAAGCCACATCCAGGACATTACACAGAGTAGCCTGTCTAGTAGTAGCACACAACATGCAGATACATTACAGCATAAACATACAATATACGTGTGTGGTCCTCATCCCAGGGATGTGTGTATGGTCAACACTGTCTCCATGGTGTGGTATGCAGGTATGGGTACTGGCCAGCCACCATCCCCCCTGCTCCCTGCGTCTGCAGTCTGCTGCTACATCCTCTGGTATGCTGGAGAGGACAGGACACGGCCGTCATTCATACGTGTGAACGGGAAATGAAGATATCCATCTGTAGTCTGTGGTTGTACATCTGTGGTTATAGAGTGGAAGATGGTTGGATGTTTACAGTGTCTGGTTATTAACGTTGTAGCACTGACATCAACACTATAAAATAACACAGATGGAATCATGTGGTTAACAAAAAAGTGTTAAACAAAATCAAAATATATTTGATTTGAGATTCTTCAATGTAGTCACCGTTTGGCTTGATGACATCTTTGCACATTCTTGGCATTTTCTCAACCAGCTTCGAATGGAATGCTTTTCCAACAGTCTTGAAGGAGTTCCCACATACGCTGAGCACTTGTCGGCTGCTTTTCCTTCACTTTGCAGTCCAACTCATCCCAAATCATCTCAATTTGGTTGAGGTCGGGGCATGGTGGAGGCCAGGTCATCTGATGCAGCACTCCATCACTCTCCTTCTTGGTCAAATAGCCCTTACACAGCCTGGAGGTGTGTTGAGTCATTGTCCTGTTGAAAAACAAATGATAGTCCCACTAAGCACAAACCAGATGGAATGGCATATAGCTGCAGAATGCTGCGGTAGCCATTGTCGTGTCTTTACTATCATTAAATTGAAGACTTAGTTTTATCAAAGATTCTCTGTAATTAGTATTACGTGATTAGACTGATTAATCATGTAACCGTAATTAACTAGGAAGTCGGGGCACCAAGGAAAATATTCAGATTACAAGGTTATAAGGTTAAAAGGTTATAATTTCCCAATATAATCTTTCAGATATTTTCATATCTGATCCATAGTCTTCTGATGAATGAATTATTTACTTTACCTCACGTTAGTCTCATTCCAAATGTCGTAAATTGTTGGTTATCTGCACGAACCCAGTCTTCACTATGAGTCATCCATACATCAATTGTCTTAAATCATTAATTTATTACTAACTAGGTAATTCACAGAAATGCATAAACAAAACAACAAAGTAAATATGGTTACAAGAAATTATAGGAGAATGTGTCCTAGTGGGCTAAACCGGCATCGCGGCTTGTTAGACAAAAGGCAAGTGGGGGTCGACTGAGAAGTCACTACAGAGTTAATAATTAGAACAATTGAAATGCTAATCCTTTGCACATGAACACTCACTCATTCAGGAACAATTGCAATCAATATAAATATTTACGCTCAGTGTGTCGTCTTCATCGCTGTTGAAAAGTTGTTTATTTTGTAGAATTGATCGTCTCTCTCCCGCTCTCTCTCTGTTGTGGTTATAGTGGATAGTTCAGAGTGACATTCATTCATTTTGTTGTAGAATGGATGTTTCGGCGGTTGTCGTTCTTCGCGTTCAATGATACCGAATTCCTAGCTGCAGACTAGTAATTAATATCAAAGACTTGTTCGTATTCTGTCGGTATCGAATCAAATTGATTTATATAGCCCTTCGTACATCAGCTGATATTTCAAAGTGCTGTACAGAAACCCAGCCTAAAACCCCAAACAGCAAGCAATGCAGGTGTAGAAGCACGGTGGCTAGGAAAAAATCCCTAGAAAGGCCAAAACCTAGGAAGAAACCTAGAGAGGAACCAGACTCTGAGGGGTGGCCAGTCCTCTTCTGGCTGTAATTTCATAGTTTTGATGTCTTCACTATTATTCTTCAAATGATAAAATAGTAAAATAAAGAAAAACACTTGAATGAGTCGGTGTGTCCAAACTATTGACTGGTAGTGTATGCCGGGACACAGTACAGAAACACAGCTATCTAAACTATCAAACAGGAATGCCATCCAGTACAGACGCTTCATTGACCGACAGTGTTTTATAAAAAGAACACATCGTGTTTATGTCTCGTACGGATTAAGAAATGTTTGTTCTTGGTGGTCTGGGTTACTGTAAACTTGAATTACAATGACCAATTTCGTACTGGCAAGTTACAAAAGACATACGATGGTTAAGAATGCAACAAAAACTTGGACAAGAATAGAAAGCTTGGAATGTTGAGATCGTCGGCTAAGGAGGGCTCATTGTTTGACTGTGTGACTTCGTGAGTATGCGTAGAGGAATGCAATACAGTACTCGTCACAAAAATGTCACCATGTTTGTTCTTTCTACTGTACTGGCTGTTTACCACAAAGAGCTTTTCCGTTCCGCCTGCATGGCACGACAATCAGGCGGCTTTTATCCACTAAGACAACTTGACCTTTAACCTGATCCCCAACCCCTGTTTCCTTGTTGTGTTTCCTTGTTGCTCATCTCAGCTACTCTCAGCCCAGACACATAGCTGAGTAGTATCAGGAGAGATGGGGACTGGCTCAAACAGCCGTGATAGCCCTGTCAGAATGTCCCCTCCGGTGCCTACCAGCCACCTACATTACAGTCCCCTGGCTGAAACAAACCCAGGAAGTAAAGGAATGTTCAGATACCGGTCTGTTCTGGAACCACAGTCTGCAGTCTGGGTACTGCTGGACCTTATGGCTGGAGTTGAATAACAGCAAACATACAAACACTGAGACAAACCAACATGCATATACACACACGCACACACACACACACACACACACACACACACACACACACACACACACACACACACACACACACACACACACACACGCACATGCACATGCACATGCACTGAGTGTACAAAACATAAGGAACACCAGCTCTTTCCATGACATACTGTAGACTGACCAGGTGAATCCCAGATAAAGCTATGATCCCTTATTGATGTCACTGATAAACCCACTTCAATCCGTGTAGATGAAGGGGAGGAGACAGGTTATAAAATTATTTTAAGCCTTGAGACAATTGAGACATGGATTGTGTATGCCGTTCAGAGGGGGAATGGGCAAGACAAAAGATGGATGTGCCTTTCGAACGGGGTATGGTAGTAGGTGCCAGGTGCACCGGTTTGTGTCATGAACTGCAACACTGCTGGGTTTTTCACGCTCAACAAATTGTGTGTATCAAAAATGGACAACCACCCAAAGGACATACAGCCAACTTCACACAACTATGAGAAGCATTGGAGTCAACAATGGCCAGCATCCCAGTGGAACACTTTCAACACCTTGAAGAGTCCATGCTTCTACGAATTAAGGCTGTAGGGGCATGGAGGGCAAAGTCAATATTAGGAAGGTGTTCTTAACGTTTTGTACACTCAGTGTATACACAACGAGAACAGACAAAAGCATGCATTCACACACACAGGTATACTGTGGGTAAAATCCCTCAACACATAACGTTCCCACAAAGATAAACAAATGAGAGGGGAATGAAATAAAAGAAAACAATACAGCAATGTTATGACAACCAAGTGAGTAACTGGGACACAATCAGTCTCCATCCATATCAGCTGTGTATCGGTGACCCTGCCAGCACACATGCTGCGGTTTTTCCACTGTTTTTTCCCTCCTGTTCTCTCCTGCGCTAGAGGAATGTGTCGGGAAATTCTCCGGAATGTAGGAAAAGCATCCTGTTTTGGTTTCTTACGTTAAGTAATCTGTTGAACCACAGTTGGTAAAGCCTCGCTGGGGGACTGTAGTATCGATAATGAAGTCAGTGTGTAAATACGAGAGGAAGAGAGGAAAGGAGGTGACTGGGTGAACTACGAATGCTGATCCAGGTGCAGAGTCAGAGAGTATTGTTTGTCCCAGCGTAACCCTCTTCCCCTCACACACACAGCAATGGAAGCTCTGACTGAACGCTTGTTTCCATCTATCATTTTGTAAGGCAACGAGGGTCTGAATGGTGTTAGGTAATCAGGATGTTTACTATACTGCACGTGCAAAATAACACCAATTGTATTTTAATACACAACAAATTGAAGAGTTGAGTTGCCCAACGATATTGCATAATGCATGCAGTAAGTAGATCAATCGCAATCAGAGAATAATGGACGAGCTTGGCTATAATTCTGTTTGGACCTCCATATGACAATACTGGTCCTCATCCTATTCCTGAACTCAACTGCATGGCTCCTAGAACAGTCAACACAGAGTCTATAATCTAGATCAGGTATTCCCAAACTGGGGTATGCAATCCCGTCGGGGGACGCCAAATTAAAATGTAATTCACATTATATTTTTTTTAATCAAACAGTTTTTTTTCTCGCCTGAGTAGCCTTGTTTCACTGCCAAAAAATACAATGAAACCATTTAGTGTTCAGCAAAATAACAACACAATGTCAAATACAGGTAGCCTAGTCAAATAATTAACATCCAATCACATTAACCGTTACTGTCTCGCAGGAAATCTTCACTCGTGCGCAGACATTTAGAAACAAAACAAGACAATTTGAAAAATAAGCCACGGGAGTTTTTTTAGCGAGAATAAAGACGACTATCGAGTAGTAAGACGTATAAAAGCAACAGATACCATTAATAAGGAGGGGCTAGAAGTGACTTATGTGGTGAGCTACCGAGTGGCTAGGACAGGCAAAACATATACTATTCTGGATTACTTAATTCTTCCTGCTGCCGCGGATTTGGCTGGGACAATGCTTGGGGAAAAGGCCAACAAAAACTATACAGACAATGTCTTCATCAAACACTGTTTCATGATGCATCAGTGACACGGCAGGAGATGTTTTGCAACAATTACTACTTCACATACAAGCCAGTGAATTGTATGTGTTACAGCTGGATGAGTCAACAGACATCCCCCATGCCTGGCACAGCTCCTGGTATATATCCGTTACATTTATGGGGAGTCAAATAAGTAAGACATCCTCTTCTGGAAACCATTTTTAAAGTACTGGGCAGCTTTGTGACATCAAATGGACTTTGGTGGTCAAGATGTGTTGGTATCTGTACTGATGGCGCAAAAGCCATGGCAGGGTGACATAGTGGAGTGGTAACGCGGGTGCAAGCAGTTGCTCCCGACGCCACTTGGGTACACTGCAGCATCCACCAAGAGGCTCTTGCTGCCAAGGGAATGCCTGACAGCTTGAAAGACGCTTTGGACACTACAGTGAAAATGGTTAACTTTGATAAAGCAAGGCCCCTGAACTCTTGTGTATTTTCTGCACTATGCAATGATATGGGCAGCGACCATGTAATGCGTTTACAACATTCAGAAGTGCTGGTTATCAAGAGGCAAAGTATTGACACTTTTTTTTTAATCGAGAGACGAGCTTAAAGTTTTTACTGACCATAATTTTCACTTGTCTGACTGGTTGCATGATGACGAGTCTCTCACATGACTGGCCTGTCTGAGTGATGTTTTATCCTCGCCTGAATGATCTGAATGGAGGATTACAGCAACTCTCAACTCAACTATATTCAATGTGTGGGACAAAATTGAGGCTATTATTAAGAAGTTTGAGCTCTTTTCTGTCTGCATTAACAAGGACAACACAGGTCTTTCCATCATTGTATGATTTTTTTGTGTGCAATTGAACTCAAGCTTACGGACAATGTCAAATGTGATACAGTGTAGCGCCTGAGTGAGTTGGGTGCTCAATTACGCAGGTAATTTCCCGAAATGGACTACACAAACGACTGGATTTGCACACCAGTATCACACTTACACACCATTTTTTTAAAACCTTTATTTAACTAGAGTCAGTTAAGAACAAATTCTTATTTTCAATGAGTGCCTGTTCTGAACTGCCTGTTCAGGGGCAGAACGACAGACCTTGTCAGCACGGGGGTTTGAACTTGCAACCTTCCGGTTATTAGTCCAACGCTCTAACCACTAGGCTACCCTGCCACCATCATCATCTGCTCATCTATCACTCCAGTGTTAATCTGCTAAATTGTAATTACTTTGCTACTATGGCCTATTTATTGCCTTACCTCCTCATGCCATTTGCACACACTGTATATAGACATTATTTTTTTCTATTGTGTTATTGACTGTACACTTGTTTATTCCATGTGTAACTGTTGTTGTTTCTGTCGCACTGCTTTGCTTTATCTTGGCCAGGTCGCAGTTGTAAATTAGAACTTGTTCTCAGCTAGCTTACCTGGTTAAATAAAGGTTAAATAAAAATAAATAAAAAAATCCTTTCATGCCCTGCCTCCAGTCCACTTACCGATATCTGAACAAGAGAGCCTCATCGAAATTGCAACAAGCAGTTCTGTGAAAATGTAATTTAATCAGAAGCCACTGCCAGATTTCTGGATAGGGCTGCGCTCAGAGTTTCTTGCCTTGGCAAATCGTGCTGTTAAGACACTGATGCCCTTTGCAACCACGTACCTATGTGAGAATGGATTCTCGGCCCTCACTAGCATGAAACCTAAATACAGGCACAGACTGTGTGGAAAATTATTTAAGACTGAGAATCTCTCCAATACAACCCAACATTGCAGAGTTACGTGCATCCTTTAAAGCACACCCTCCTCATTAACCTGTGGTGAGTTATTCACCATTTCTGATGAACAAATAAGGTTTTATATGTAAGATGGCTAAGTAAAGAGCAAAAATATTGATTATTATTATATTATTATTTGTGCCCTGGTCTTATAAGAGCTCTCTGTCACTTCCCATGAGCCGGGTTGTGACAAAAATACTCACTCATTGTAACGGTATTTGTCGTCTGAATAAGAGGAAGAGGAATCATCGGACCATAGCGCAGCATCGTAAGTGTTCATGCTTTTTATTGACACTGAACACTATAACAAAAATAACAACGAGAATAACCGAAACAGTCCTGTAAGGTGCAAAACACTAAACAGAAATTAACTACCCACAAAAACCATGTAGGAAAAATCTACCTAAGTATGGTTCCTAATCAGAGACAACGATAGACAGCTGTCCCTGATTCAGAACCATACCCGGCCAAAAGAAAGAAATACAAAAACATAGAAAAAATAACATAGAATGCCCACCCAAATCACACCCTGACCAAACCAAAATAGAGACATAAAAAGCTCTAAGGTCAGGGCGTGACACTCATTCTTATGTTTAATAAATGTATTGTATAGTGTGTCTGTGGCAGGCTTTCAATGATGGCAAAAAACAACATTTGAGAGTGCGCTGACCCTGGTGCTAGAGGGGGTACGCAGCTGGAGGTTGAATATTTGAAGGGGTACAGGACTATAAACTTTTGGGGACCACTGCTATAGATGAGTAGTGTAAACTTTTAATTACATTTGCTGACACCCTACAGTCAGATTTTGGCACCAGTAGAGTAGCTATCTAGCTTTATAAACCACGTCCCTCTGCAAACATGCCTTCTCCGATATTTGTTACAAGGCAGTACTTATTTAAGTTAGGTACAAAAATCTAATGTTACCATTGGTGTTTTAAAATGCGAGTTAGGGTGATGTCACCCTATCCCCTTGATAATCCCACCTCCTGAATCCAAGTCTTTGACATGGGGTAGGGGACCAGTAACTTTAGGATCAAACTTTATGATCAAGCAACAGTCATTTTTCATTCTTTGGTCATCGTACTTTGATCTGGTTTCATCCAAACATCCTCCAAGTTCATGAAAAATATGACGTTGACTGTTCATGACCTTTAAAAAATGTAGATATCTGAGATTTGTGTGAAGAAAGCTTTGAATTTAGCTTTCACTCAGTTATTTGTTACTGTGCTAAACAAGAATCAATTATCATTGTTAGTAAATAATCAAACAAAGCAAGAGCATTCATTTTAGTATTTATTTAATCACACATTAAGAGTGATAAACTCACACAACACAAATATATAAGTATATGCCAAAAAATAAGTTAAATAAATAATTGCTGATAATAGATCATATGAATAGCTTGGAATAGAACAATTCGTAAGTAAACATTTCGTTCAACCTCCCAGAGCGTATTTGACTACTAAATAGACTATTGTGGGTGAATTGTCCTTCTAGGGATAGCAACAGTGCGTCAAACAAAAGCGCAGGCCAGCATTTTGATACACAAATTCCTCAACAAAACACAAACAAATAAATAAATAATCATATCATAAATATACAGCATTGTGACATTGGACTTGAACATCAGTGGAAGACGGTAGCGTTTCCAGTAAATGCCTTGTGGTCAGCCTAACCCATCTAAAGTCTACTGGACATGAAAACACATTCCCTTGAAGGCATTAGAACAGAAGTGCAGTGTCCTAATTTCCCAATGTGTAATAACATGGACATTAATGGATATTTGTTGAAAGCAGAAAAACAGTCACTGCATATTTGGCAAGGAGCAGACCCACTGAAGTCTGCTGCCTTGGCTCTGTCTACAATCAAAACATTTAACAGTGGCTGCGCAATAAATACTTCCGCCATCACAATAGACCTGCTTTTATCTGCTGCTACCGGAAGGTGTGTGTGTGTAGTAATTCCCTGTCCCTTAAAGTAATGTCCTTCGTGTGCCAAAAGTATTTCAAGTAGTTTAAATGCATGCATGGCAATCACTATAAACTGGCAATACATCTCTGATACAGAGGAACAATCCTTTTTTATCTGTTATTCTATGATATAGTAGATGTCGTGTGACAGGTGAAGGATCCAAATCCAAATGAGAATAGTGGTCAATATTTTCAAGGCACTAATGAAGTAAGCCTGTAAAGTAAACATAGACTAACATCACTCCAGAATGCCTTGTCTTGCATCCACCCATTTCAGGTGCTCAGACACAGAAAGTGTATTTATGTTTGGGACATGATGACAACCCATGACCAGCACACAGTCAGCAACCATCCTAGTCCAGACTGTCACAGTTCACAGAGGACACACTTGATCCTCCCTAGTCTTCCGAATCGGACTCTTTGCCAGATTAGTCCAAGACTCATATCCAGATAATGTCCATATCCAGTCTACTAGGTGTTATACAACAGTGGGCAGCCAGTGTTCCATATTTGCCCTCTTCTCAGGGTCTCTCTTAGGACCTCTCTTCTATGTCTTCCCCGGGGAGGACTCCCTAAGTTTCCTCCAGGGGGTCTTTGTTCGGATGCTCTGGAGCTCTTAAAGCTCCTCTTTCAGCTCCTCTTCCTCCCTCCTCCTCATCTACCCGATGTTCAGTCTGTTGGCTCTGGACGCATTCTTCTTCCTAGAGGGAGCAGCCTGCTCTATGGCAGCCATGTTGGATCGGACCGTGTTTCTGTAAAGAACAAAGAGAGAAACATCAGGTTAACATCCTCAATGGGGACAGGAATAAGATGAATGGATACAGGAATAAGATTAATCTAGGCCTGGGAAAATGTCTGGTCCTTAATGATATCTTGTTTTTCTCTTACCTGAGAGAGGTCAGTAGGTCGCTGCTGGTTGTGTCTGGACTGCTAACAGCCTGTTCCAGGGTCTGGTCTGAGGGGCTTACCACTACGAATCTGGGGTTCTCTGAGCTGCAAACCGAAAGAACAACCATGTCAAAATGAGAGCAAACCAAGAACACATTATCTCGACTACTCCTAAAGGGCCATGAGGCTGGATTCTACATTACTACATGATTCTACAATGCTAGCAGTGAGAGACAGTTGACTAGGGATTTCAACCCAGTAATGTCCGTACTGCATGCCCTACAGCCTGTTCTCATTGACTTTTCACAGAGCAGGATAAAACCTTGTTGAGACACACAGACTAATCCTCAACCTTGGTATGTCATAACAGCAATAACTGTATTAATACAGCAGACATTCCCGCTGGTAAAACATTCCAAGAATAGTGTCATGACTAATGGATCTGTCTGTAAGGGGGCTCTAAGCCTCCAGAACATGCAGGCTATTCCCCCATCCATCCATCCTCCCTCCCCCTCCTCTCTCCTCCCCCATCACTAGTTACACATCTAAGCCATAAAAACAATACGCCTCCTCCCTGCATCTCCTCGACAAGCAGCCCTGATACAACCTGATACAGGCTGGTCACAGACGACTGACTGCCACAGATAGTCACTGGCTTGATACAATCTGGTATCTAGCAAGGAGGCAAGGAGGGGAAAGGGTAGGGTTGGATGAGGGAGGCAAGGAGGGTAGAAGTTCCTCGTCTCTTGAAGGTGAGCTCACCTGTTGTGGCAGAATCCGGAGCAGGTCCTGTCGGCTGGGTGGGCACATTCACATCGCCCGGTGGAGCGGCGACGTCGGGACAGGGGGCTGCCAAGCCCGTAGGGGATGACCTTATTGGGAGTGTTGACCCAAATGATGTCCAGGTGACAGAAGTAGATGCATTCGTTGTCCAGCCAGTTACTGCAGGAGCATCGTTTAACCCTGGTGTGGTGTGGGCTGTTCTGGGACGGGGACTGGGCAGGGAGCTCAGGCTGGCTGGATACAGGGAGCCCAAAACCTATAGAGACAGAAAGGATCATTGGTTAAGAGCCTGGTTATAACTCAGCAAAATCACTGGATGACTGTGCAATTTGACATCAGCAACGAGCAAATATACATCACCACATCCTAATCAAAAGTCCTTTTCACTGATACAGAGAAGTACTTGTGGGCTACCTGCCATCCCATTCTCCTGTGTATCAGGTCTTGTTCAACACATTTGAACTTTGATTCATAACTCTGTTGTGAAATGTTATCCAAGTCAAACAAAGACTGTGTTTGTTGCCAACTGCGGTTATTTAAAGTCAAATGCAGTGATAGGAGTTGAACCGTGCCTATATAATCTGCATCTTATCAGAGAGAGTGTGATTGCATGTATGACCTAGCAGGATCTCTCATTGTATTATATCTCTGTAGGGCGAACAGTGGGAGTAGGTCAAAGAGTCTGGCATCAGGCAGCATGTGTCGTGCAGTAACTTCACAACATGGCCATTAGCCGCCCACCCATTAGTAAACCTGCCAGAGCTGTGATTAACCGATCTACCATTCAGAGAGTGAAACTAAGTAACGAGGACACCTAACATGCATGCTGCAGCAGGAGTTTTAGCATCAGGGCGGCAGGTGTCCTAGAGGTTAGAGCGCGGAGCCAGTGGTCCCTGGTTCGAATACTCCGGCTGACATGGCGGGAAAAAATGTCTTATTTTTCAAGGTGTTTCTCCATCTTTCATCATTGTAGGTTCGATCATGTTATTCTGGATCGATCCCCACCACCTCAACCAACCCTGAGCTCCAATTCTACATCTCAACTGAACTATGACCCCTCATATTCAATTTAACAACCTCATGAAAATAAAATGGAGCACTTGCATAATGAAACTTCTACACGCTCACTGTCAGTCATCTTTACGACTAAAGAATACAAATCCGCATTGTCATGTATCACCCATACACCTTAGAATGCGTTCTAAACAAAGTATATGTTGAATGAAAAGTCAGTGTAAAGGATGAGAACTTACCCTCCTGCAGGAGCACACAGAGTGTTATGATGGTGAGAGAGTTCAGTGATAGAGCCATAGTTATTCTCTGGTAGAGTATCTCTGAAGACGTAGTCTGCAATAATATCCAAGAGTCCACAGGACAGTAGAGTACACACACAGTAATAGTAGCTACAGCTTTACAGTCCCGAGTGATGCAGCTAGAGAGAGAGAGAGAGAGAGAGAGAGAGAGAGAGAGGCAACAGGTGCTTGGTGCTGTAGTGTTCTCCAGCGCCATGACTTATACCCCTATTCTGTGATGTCACCTACCTAGCCACACCTACTATCCATGTTCTTACACAATGCTCACCGTTCAGCAGCTGCCTGCCTCCCTCTCACTCTCTACACATTCCAGATCAACAGGAAAAGAGACTGCTATTGGGTAGTTGTTGTGACCCTTATGGTGTATGCAGGTCATTGTCACGGACAGAAACAGGAAATCACCAGTGAAGAGGCTTGGAATCTGGGAATGCTTTGGTGTTTCCCGAGACGTAAGGCAGGCAGGAGAGGGAAACCTGTAGGCGGAGGGAAGACCTGGTGTCATCAGTAAAAGGAAAGGCTGTAAAGATAGTGTCTGATGATGGGGACTGTTGTTTTGCATGCCGCCACTACAGGGCCTCAGGGCTGGTGATGTTCATCCGGGACGACCCCACTGTCACCCACGCTGTCTCAGTATCGTCACTTTGACACACGTGTGACATGACCCCTGATACAGAGATACTGTAGAACACGCCACATGACCCCCAGGACACACACACATTAACAGACACACAGTCACACACACCACACACACATGCACACACACACGTACCCACACACAGACGTACACACACCCTTCTGCCGGTTTGCATGTGCAATCACACAGTCCTTCCACTCTGACAGGAAAGCTGTAAATCTTGATCGGCCTGAGGGACAGAACTGCCCTCCTACAGAGTGGAGTGTCAATCTAGATAAAATACTAGTAAAGACATGCAAATCCTCCTGGGTATTCCTACTCCTATCGGTGGTGATTCAGTGGTAAACTCCAGCAGCAGATGATCAGGCAGTGGAAGTGAAAAGCACTATGTGCATCAGATAAAGGATTACCACCGGATAATGCATGCAAATACATCATTTAAAGGATTACTGCAATGAATACTGTTGATTAGAGTGGAATATAGGTACGTTCATTCATGCACAAAGGACAACATTGTGCTGTGAGGTTCAGAGGGGTAGGCTATGTGATGCCATACTCCAATACCACAGTCTACAGCTAAAATATAAAGATTTTACAAAGTGTTATTGAGTACACCAAATAGCACTGGCTGCAATGCTTCCAATTCACCTGTGGTCATATATATATATATATATATATATATATATATATAGAAACTGTTCCCTACAGAATGTCAACAGCAGTTAAGGCACAGTAATCACTGTGCTTTATATGCCAGTGTTTTTACTTTAAATCCCCCAAATGTTCAATGAGGGAAAAGCCATGGGTGAGGTAGGTTACCGTTTACCCGGACATGATATCGATATACCATCAAAGGCAAGCTAAGGGCACACTGGGAACAACCTCTTCTCAGAAAACAACCTTCTTCAATTAAAGGGGGAAAACACTTTGTAGGAACACGCAGTCTTTTTAGGGGGAGGGGGGCCTTGGAGGAAATGCCAACGTGATGTCACGGTCCACAAAACAATGGCATTTTAGAAATGATTTGTTCCATTTGGGGGGAAAAAAGTTGTCCAAAGCAAATATTTGTCCAACATTGCGCGGGCTGGCGAAGTGGAACCAGTCTGGAGATGACCCCCCCCCCACCCCCACCCCTCTAGCCCTTATCCATTTCCACTTCAGAGAGAGAGAAGGAGAGAGAGGGGGGAGAGATAAGTATGAAGGAAATGTTTTATTTTCAAAAAAATATCTCAATCAATACCTAACTTCTGTACATGTTCTAATGTTCTAATAACATAAAGCTGGGAATTATTCTGGGTGACGGAGAAACTGCAAATATTACTGCCAGATATGTACTGTATGTGATTGCCTTAGCATGAGGGACATCCCATGACCATGAATCCCCTGAAGTGTTTAAGAGTGGAGATACATTTGACCCTAAAAATGACAGAGGCATCTGTGTAAACAGTAGCCTGGGGAAGGTACTTTGTAGTATTATAAATTCTAGACTTCCTTATTGAACATAATGTCCTGACCAAAAGCCAAATTACCGCACGTCTGATCATATTTACACCCTGAACTCCCTTATTGACCCCCATGTGAACCAGAATAAAACCTAAATATACTCCTGCTTTGTTGATTTTGAAAAAGCTTTTGATTCCGTTTTGGCAAGGAGGGTCTTCTGTACAGAAAGTGGTGTTTGCTTATATCAAATCTATGTATACAAACAGTAAATGTGCAATAAAAATGGGAAGCAAACAAACAAACTACTTTACTCAGGGTCGGGAAGTTAGACAGGGTTGTAGCTTAAGCCCCACTCTATTTAACATATAAATGAATTGGCAAAGACTATTAGAAAAGTCCACAACACCTGGTCTCGCCCTGCATGTCACGGAAACTCAATTCCTGCTGTATGCAGGCGATCTAGTTCTGTTGTCACCCACAAAAAAAGAGTCTACAACAGAATCTAAATATCCTACATGAGTTCTGTCAGTCATGGTCCATGACAGTAAACATGACAGTAAACTTCAAGTAGACAAAGTATTTCTGTCAACTTTTACTTCACTACATTTCAAAAGAGAATAATGTACTTTTTACTCCATACATTTTCCCTGACACACATTTTGACAGGAAAATGGTCAGATTCACACACTTATCAAGCGAACATCCCTGATCATCTCGACTGCCTCTGATCTGGTGGACTCACTAAACACAAATGCTTAGTTTGTAAAGGATGTCTGAGTGTTGGAGTGTGACCCTGACGATCCGTCAATAAAAAAAAGAAAGAAAATTGTGCCGTCTGGTTTGCTTAAAATAAGGAATTTGAAATGGTTTATACTTTTACTTTTGATACTTAAGTACATTTTAGCAATTCCATTTACTTTTAATACTTAAGTATATTTCAAACCAAATACTTTTACTCAAGTGGCATTTTACTGGGTGACTTTCACTTTTACTTGAGTCATTTTCTATAAAGGTATCTTTACTTTTACTCAAGTATGACTATTTAGTACTTTTTCCAAAACTGCCAATTGCTCTGTATGGAAGTGAAGTAGGGGGTCCGCAAACCAATAAAGATTGAAAAAATGGAACAAACATCCAATTGAAATCCTGCATGCAGAATTCTGCAAAAGTATTCTTAGAGTACAAAGAAAAGCCCTAAATAACGCATGCAGGGCAGAATTAGGCCAATATCCATTAATAATTAATATCCAAAAACAAGCCATCAATTTTTATAACCACCTAAAAACAAGCGATCCCTACTCCTACCGCTACAAATCCCTGAAATGCCATGAGATGAACATAGAGAAAAGTCCCCTCATCCAGCTAGTCCTGACGCTAAATTCACAAACAACTACCAACCCGACAATGCCTCAAAACAGCACTCAGACAATCTGGCCCAATCAAATTAGAATCAAACAAAAATAAAATGATATTACCTATTGGGAAAACATGTAAACTGACATGCTATTTGGCCCTAAACAGAAAGTACACGGTGGCCGACTATCATTTAACATTAACATAGAAAACTGAGGGAAGAATTTACAATATACAGACTCAGTATCACGACTCCGACCGAAGGTGGCTCCCCTTCCCGTTCGGGTGGGGCTCGGCGCTCGTCGTCGCCGGGCCTACTAGCTGCCACTGATTATTTTCTCCCCCTCCTTATGTGTTTATTGAGTACACCTGTTTTGAGTTGGTTATAATTAGTGAGGCTTTATTAGTCAGCCGGCCCGCCTGGTTCTTTGTGCCGGATTGATTGTTGTAACCCTGGTGTTTGCATTAGATGTACATGTTCGTGTATTTAGTGCTAGACTGTTTTCGTTTCCCTGTGTCTGGGGCATTTGGTTTGAGCACCCGTAATTGGGGGGACCGTAGTTCTCCGTGTGTGCATTAAAGAAGCACTTTATTGAACTCTGCTTCCCTGCGCCTGATTTCACCCTCACGACACCCAGGACCTTACACTCAGTAAGCACAGCCTTGCTATTGAGAAAGGCCGCTGTAGGCAGACCTAGCTTTCAAGAGAAGACAGGCTATGTGCCCACTGCCCACAAAATAAAGTTGAAACTGAGCTGCACTTCCTAACCTCCTTCCAAATGTATGACCATAGAGATTTGACCAAAGTGATTTTGAAACAAATCAAATATTGACAAGTTTCCTTATCTGTTCGGTGAAATGCCGTAGGGTGCAATCATCGCAGCAACATTTTTGAACTGTTGCGATAAGAAAAGAGTAAACAGTGGAGCAGGAACACCAAAGTAAAGAAAACCTATATATTTATCTGTTAATTTATTTTCCCATTTATACTTGGACTTTTTTCACACACAGCACACGCACCAGCTGGCTGAGCGGGCCCTAGTGGAGAGAACAGTTCAATTTGTCTGTGCACTATTTTATCTTCATTTATAGACTATTTAGAGTGTATAGACCAACGGCCTGTACAGGTGCGGACCGATACACTCGTATTTGTGTTTGCTTTATTACATAGATAATAATATAACATTTCAAATGTCTTTCTCTTTTGAAACGTTTATGTGTTTAATGTTAAATGTTAATAGAGGGAGAAAGAGAGAGAGCGAGAGAGAGACACAGAGAGGGAGAAAGAGAGAGAGAGAGAGAGAGAGAGACAGAGAGAGACAAAGACAGAGAGAGACAGAGACAGACAGAGAGAGACAGAGACAGACAGAGAGAGAGACAAAGACAGAGAGAGACAGAGACAGAGAGAGACAGAGAGATTGAGAGACACAGAGAGAGAGAGAGAGAGAGAGACAGAGACAGACAGAGAGAGACAGAGACAGAGACAGACAGAGAGAGAGACAAAGACAGAGAGAGACAGAGACAGAGACAGAGAGATAGAGACAGAGAGAGATAGAGACAGAGAGAGACAGAGACAGAGAGAGACAGAGAGACAGAGAGACAGAGACAGAGACAGAGAGATAGAGAGAGAGACAGAGACAGACAGAGAGAGAGACAGAGACAGAGACAGAGACAGAGACAGAGAGATAGAGACAGAGAGATAGAGACAGAGAGAGACAGAGACAGAGAGACAGAGAGATAGAGACAGAGACAGAGAGAGACAGAGAGACAGAGAGACAGAGACAGAGACAGAGACAGAGAGATAGAGACAGAGACAGAGAGAGACAGAGAGATTGAGAGACACAGAGAGAGAGAGAGAGAGAGAGACAGAGACAGACAGAGAGAGACAGAGACAGAGACAGACAGAGAGAGAGACAAAGACAGAGAGAGACAGAGACAGAGACAGAGAGATAGAGACAGAGAGAGAGACAGAGACAGACAGAGAGAGAGACAGAGAGAGACAGAGACAGAGAGACAGAGAGATAGAGACAGAGAGAGAGACAGAGACAGAGAGAGACAGAGAGACAGAGAGACAGAGACAGAGACAGAGAGATAGAGACAGAGACAGAGACAGAGAGAGACAGAGAGACAGAGAGACAGAGAGAGAGACAGAGAGACAGAGACAGAGACAGAGACAGAGAGAGAGAGAGAGAGAGAGAGAGAGAGAGACAGAGACAGAGACAGAGAGAGACAGAGACAGAGAGATAGAGAGACAGAGAGATAGAGAGACAGAGACAGAGAGAGACAGCGACAGAGACAGAGACAGAGAGAGACAGAGACATACAGTGCAATCTGAAAGTATTCAGACTCCTTCCATTTTCCCACATTTTGTTACGTTACAGCCTTATTCTAAAAATATTTTTTAAACTGCGCAATTGGCGGAGAAGGGCCTTGGTCAGGGAGGTGACCACGAACCCGATCGTCACTCTGACAGAGCTCCAGAGTTCCTGTGTGACGATGGGAGGACCTTCGAGAAGGACAACCATCTCTGCAGCACTTCACCAATCAGGCCTTTATGGTAGAGTGACCAGACGGAAGCTACTCCTCAGTAAAAGGCACATGACAGCCCGATTGGAGTTTTCCAAAAGGTACCTAAAGGACTCTCAGACCATGAGAAACAAGATTCTCTGGTCTGATGAAACCAAGATTGAACTCCTTGGCCTGAATGTCAAGCTTCTGGAGGAAACCTGGCACCATCCCTACAGTGAAGCATGGTGGTGGCAGCATCATGCTGTGGGAATGTTTTTCACCGGCAGGGACTGGGAAACTAGTCAGGATCGAAGGAAAGATGAACGGAGCACTGTACAGAGCGATCCTTGATGAAAACCTGATCCAGAGCGCTCAGGACCTCAGATTGGGGTGAAGGTTTACCTTCCAACAGGACAACAACCCTAACTAAGCACACAGCCAAGACAATGCATGAGTGGCTTCGGGACAAGTCTCTAAATGTCCTTGAGAGGCCCACCCAAAGCCTGGACTTGAACCCGATCTGAAAGAGAGACCTAAAAATAGCTGTGCAGCGACGCTCCCTATCCAACCTTACAGAGCTTGAGAGGATTTTCAGAGAAGAATGGAAGACTCCCCAAATATAGGTGTGCCAAACTTGTAGCCAAGAAGACTCAAGGCTGTAATCGCTGCCAAAGTTGCTTCAACAGAGTACTGAGTAGATGGTCTGAATACTTAAATAAATGTGATATTTCCATGTTAATATATATATATATATATATATATGGAAAGAGAGGTAGACACACAGAGAGAGAGAGAGACAGAGAAAGAGAGAGACACACAGAGAGACAGAGAGAAAGAGAGACACAGAGACAAAGAGAAAGAGAGAGAAAAGAGAGAGACAGAGACACACAGAGAGAGACACAGAGAGAGAGAGAGACATGAAGAGAGATAAACACACAGAGAGAGTGAAACTGAGCGAGAGAGAAACTCAGAGAGAGTGAAACACAGCGAGAGAGAGGGCTGGGCTGGGCTGCGAGGGCTGCAGGGCTGCAGGGCTGCGAGATGACAAACAGAGCAGAGCGCTGGATTCCATGGAATTCCTTCGAGCAGAAAGAATGTGCTAATTGGCTGACCTATGAAATCATGATGATGGCACAATCATCATCACCTCCCTTCATTAAAACATGTCACAGACAGACAGACAGACACAGAGAAAGAGTCAGTGACTAAACAAAGTGGGATAATCCGCCAGACGTGGGTAGACACACACTACATGGCCAAAAGTGGACACCTGCTCGTCGAACATCTCATTCCAAAATCATGGGCATTAATATGGAGTTGGTCCCTCCTTTGCTGCTATAACAGCCTGCACTCTTCTGGGAAAGCTTACCACTAGAAGTTGGAACATTGCTGCAGGGACTTGCTTCCATTCAGCCACAATAGCATTCATGAGGTCGGGCACTGATGTTAGGCAATTAGGCCTGGCTCGCTGTTGGCATTCCAGTTCATCCCAAAGGTCTTTGATGGGGTTGAGGTCAGGGCTCTGTGCAGGCCAGGCAAGTTCTTTCACACAGATCTCGACAAACCATTTCTGTATGAACCTCGCTTTGTGCACGCACGGGGGCATTATCATGCTGAAACAGGATAGGAGCCTTCCCCAAACTGTTGGAAGCACAAAATCCTCTAGAATGTCATTGAATGCTGTAGCGTTAAGTTGGAAGTTGGAACACTTCACTGGAAGTAAGGGGCCTAGCCCGAACCATGAAAAACAGCACCAAATGATTATTCCTCATCCACCAAACTTTACAGTTGGCACTATGCATTCAGGCAGGTAGCGTTCCTCTGGCATCTGCCAAACCCAAATTTGTCCGTAGGACTGCCCGATGGGGAAGCGTGATTTACCACCTCAAATTGGAATCCCCAATTTCATGGTATCCAATTGGTAGTAATTACAGTCTTGTCTCATCGCTGCAACTCCCGTACGGACTCGGGAAAGGCGAAGGTTGAGAGCCATGCGCCCTCCGAAACACAACCCGACCAAGCCGCACTACTTCTTGACATAATGCCCACTTAACCCAGAAGCCATCCGCACCAATGTGTCAGAGGAAACACCGTACACCTGGCGACCGTGTCAGCATACACTGCGCCCGGTCCGCCACAGGAGTCACTAGTGCACGATGGGACAAGGACACCCCTGCCAGCCAAACCCTCCCCTATCCCAGACGTCGCTGGTCCAATTGTGTGCCGCCCCATGGGTTTCCCAGACTGCAATGCAGTGCCTTAGACCACTGCGCCACTCGGGAGGCCCAAAGAACACATTTCCACTGCTCCAGAGTCCAATGGCGGCGAGTTTGACACCACTCCAACTGACGCTTGGCATTGTGCACAGTGATCTTAGGCTTGTGTTTGGCTGCTCGGCCATGGAAACCGATTTCACGAAGCTCTCGACGAACAGTTGTTGTGCTGACGTTGCTTCCAGAGGCAGTTTGGAACTCGGTGATGAGTGTTGCAACCGAGGACAGATGATTTTTACAAGCTTCAGCTCTCGGTGGTCTCATTCTGAGCTTGTGTGGCCTACCACTTCACGACTGAGCCGTTGTTGCTTATAGAGATTTCCACTTTACAATAACAGCACTTACAGTTGACCGGAGCAGCTCCAGCAGGGCAGAAATTTGACAAACTGACTTGTTGGGAAGGTGGCATCCTATGACGGTGCCACGTTGAAAGTCACTGAGCTCTTCAGTATGGGTTATTCTACGGCCAATGGCATGGCTGTTTGCTCGATTTTATACACCTGTCAGCAACAAGTGTGGCTGAAATAGCCGAAGCCACTAGTTTGAAGAGGTGTCCACATACTTTTGGCCATGTAGTGTAGGTGGACAGTCATTATCTTTGACACTTGATATATTTGACTCATAAAATGATATTTGACTCATAAATGAGCATTTGAATGCTCCGTATCAGTCAATACTGTACAGTGTTTGAGTATCTGCAAAATTACTAATCTGCCTGCACCCAATAAAACCCCCTTAATATTATTTGCATACTGAGAGGGAAGATAACAGCGCGTAGGCATGAGTTAAATAATGTCTAAAATGACAGACAGGAAATTCTCCATTGCAGCATTTACTGAGAAATGTCATGGTCAGTTTGGAATGTGTTCAGAATGTGGGGGGGGGGGGTTGTGACCTACTAGATGATATCACAGGACAGGATGTTAGCATTATGTCGTACTCCTCTGAGAGAGATAATGATTTCTAGAAAACAAGAACAACAGACAACATCAGTTGCTATGGGTTGGGGGGGGGGGGGGGGGGACACAATTAAAACACACATTATTACCTGCCTTTAAAGGACAGAGTGCAGACTACCCCCCCCCCCCCCCCCCCTCTCTCTTCCTTTTCCTTTTCCTGTCAATTCCATTGGTGTGAGTAGTGTGGAGATGACACAGGGTAGAGAATGTAAACAGGCCATTTTAAAGTGGGCCCAACACCTCATTATGACTGGGAGTTGAGAGGGTAACCATGAGGGCTGAATCTTGAAACCATAACAAATCCAGTATCAAGCCAGTATTATAAACCAACTCTGACTATAATATCCAACATATCCACCGGCATATCATACCACATACCTATCTGTGAATTACTACACCTTCAAAGAAATCAAACAATAGCAGCTTCTGACTCAAAGTTTTGGATCAACACCCACCCCAAAAATAAAGCAAATGTTTTATGATAGTTTAGGTGTTTCCATGGTGATATTCTGCAATGTGCAATTCAGGGGCACTAACTACGCATCATGTCTGCCCAGGGGCAATCCAATGCTGGTATCACTCCACAGAAACTACAAACATATGTGAAAGTGTAACTAACTTCTAGCTCTAGACAGCCAGATGTATTGGTACAATCTGGTTCACTGCTATGATTACATTCCAATGTCCATACAAGCATATTTAGATAGAATGTGTGCCCAATACATTACTTAGGCGGTATGCTAGTATGAATGTTTGGAACACGGCCCATCTCACTGAACAACCTCAATGACCTAATGAATAGCATGGCCAAGAACGAACACTTGAATCTTCCATGTTATAACTGGTAGATGAGGAATTCATATAATGAGATTCAACACACATTTAAACACATCAGTATGTCCCTTCAACACCTCCCTCGGGTGCAAGGCATTTCCTTAGTAATTGGCGAGGAGAGAATGGATAATAAGCCGTACAAATGATGTGTGGCTCCTGCTCTTTCCATCCATGTAGACGTATACTGAAAATATACTATATACAGTATATATAATACCTTTTCCATGTGATAGCCAGAATGACCTATTCACTACATGTCCCTGTCTCTGAAAATAAATATGATGGTCAAATTAACCAGTCGCATGTTTCCTCTGCAATAATTATTTCATTATTTCATTTCGACGTGTTCTCATTTGCATTACCAAGAATACATTACATTGGGAATATGTAGATTGAAATGCAAGCATGGCTGAAATAATTGGAAATGTATTATTATGTCAATTATGCTTTATGTCCATTTCTGGTGGAAATACAGTAGGGACTGATGACTAATATCTTAACTACATGATGTCATCGTTTTCAGCAAACTGCAGTCCCGAGCATCGGTCTCCAGTGGCTTGATACTAGTGACATCTAGTGGCTGACAGAGACATTGTCCTCATAGTGAGACAAAGAAGCCTGAAACACCCAAGTAACTCCAGGGCATACTGTAGTTGTCCCATACCAAATCAACCCATATAACCCCTATGCCCCCTATACACTAGTGTAGATCTGAGAGAAGTGGATAGGTGTACACAATATAGCAACAATTCCAACTGGCTAGTGGTGCTATTACTATGTTATATCTATTTATAAACTGTGTGGGTCGAGCCCTGAATGCTGATTGGCTGACAGCTGTGGTATAGCTGACTGTATACCACGGGTATGACAAAACATTTTTATTTACTGCTCTAATTACGTTGGTAACCAGTTTATAATAGCAATGAGGGGGTTTGTGATCTACGGCCAATATACCACGGCTAAAGGCTGTGTCCAGGCACTCTGCATAAGAACAGCCCTTGGCCGTGGTATATTGACCATATACCACACCTCCTCCGGACTTATTGCTTAAAGGGGGTAGGGGTTAATAGCAGTTGAGTCATTATTCCAAGTCAAGCCCATAGACCCTGAGAGAAGGAGATAGGGCCGAGCAATATAGCTTGTCATTTAAGGTGGCACTATTACCATATTGGTTACATATTACGTCAAATAGTTCCTCTCTAGGTTTCTTCCTAGGTTCTGGTCCACCGTGCTTCTACACCTTCTACATCTGTTTGGGGTTTTAGGCTGGGTTTCTGTACAGCACGTTGTGACATCGGCTGATGTAGAAAGGGCTTTATAAATACAATTTGATTTGATATAGCTAAAGAAGTAAACTACAGGGGTCAATGTGGGATAGAGCGATAGAATACTCAGTAGACGACAACATTTGGAGGGTTGCAGATAGAAATCAAACTTCTAAAGGATTTGAATTGCTCCATGGCATTGTGTACATGAATAGTATCTGACTAGTGTCTGACTGTGATATGTGGTTGTCCCACCTAACTATCTTGCAGCACTAACTGTAAATTGCTCTGGATGAGAGCGTCCGCTGAACGACTCAACTATACAAATGTAATGACTAGTGAGTGACCCTCGCCCCCCCCCCCCCCCCCCCCCAACCCATAGAAACTGATGTTGGCTGTTGTTCTTGTTTTCTAGAAATCATTATCTCTCTCAGAGGAGTACGACATAATGCTAACATCCTGTCCTGTGATATTATCTAGTAGGTCACAACCCCCCCCCACATTCTGAACACATTCCAAACTGACCATGACATTTCTCAGTAAATGCTGCAATGGAGAATTTCCTGTCTGTCATTTTAGAAATGATTTAACTCAAGCCTACTAACACTAGCAGCCACAAGGTGGCGATATATAATTCAAGATAAACGGTAGTGCTGTTGTGTGATCATCCATTGAATGACAGAACCAAAATATTTAGGTTGAAAGAAAACATACACATGGACACCATTTCATTACAAATCTGTAAAAACGAGTTTTAATGGCAAAATACATGAAAATGACAAATATGGAAACTGCCTCCTTTATAAAAACGACCTGTTACTACTGTGTTTATGACAATAAATATAGACTGCACCATGTACAGCAGATGATCAAAACAAGATAAATGAATGACTATCCAATGAGTGCAGTAAGCTTTTCTACCACGAATGCGTATTATTATTCCAATATTTTGTCTCAACAAGATAGTAGAAAATAAGATATTATTCTGACCCTGATTCTTCAAAACAAACAGATAACATATATTTTTTAAAGAACAATCTTTACAGATGGAATCCGCAGTGGGGAAACGGCGCCACTGTCGTGGCTTTGGTTTTGTTGAGGAAGCAGAGCGGCGAGCGTCGCACCGCGTGGTAAAAGAACATGCGGTACATATATTCCACCGTTCTAGCGCGCGTCCAACGATGTACCGAGTGAAGAGGAAAGAAAGTGTACATTGTTTGCAGTGACTTCTTTATTGTTGTAATATCGCAAACGGACGTGGCTGTTTCACCATTAAGGATTCCAACTTAACATGAAACAAAAAAATATCACAGTCATTAACAATGACATTTCAAGCCACAATCTTTACAGAAATTGCACTTCAAAATACTGGTCAGGGTGAGTAGATGTATAGTACCTTTCTATTTGATCGTACCGGGGTAGGATCTTAATTTGACCACTCTTTTTGTTGATGAGAATTTTCCAGCACCACAGGAAATGCAGATGAGCTTTGTGATTTACATGAATTCACTGAAAACCCACACTAATACACGGTTATATTAATGGAATTGCACTTTTCTCATAGCCTGTTTTTGACCAGCTAATAGCCTAACCACCGATCAAGCAACATTATGGTCTAAGCGTTCAAATCCTGGTGCTGGAGGATTATTTATCTGAGACAATATAGGTCAAATTAAGATCCTACACCTGTAAATCATACAGTATTAACACCGCAAGGGTAGTATAATGTATTAGAGTTATCAAAGGTGTCGATGAGGGAAGAGTTGAACTTAATAAAATCTTTATCATCTACATTTCATTCCAGCTCTCACAGAGGATAGTACAGAATTGCATAAGAGCACATCAATAATAAATGAGCATCAACGACATCAAACAAAAGAAGAGTGTAAAAAAAGATTGCAAAACATATACTGCATATTCAACATACAGTTGAAGTCGGATGTTTACATGCACTTAGGTTGGAGTTTTTCAACCACTCCACAAATGTCTTGTTAACAAACTATAGTTGTGGCAAGTCGGTTAGGACAGCTACTTTGTGCATGACACAAGTCATTTTTCCAACAAATATTTACAGAGATTATTTCACTTATATTTCACTGTATCACAATTCCAGTGGGCCAGAAGTTTACATAAACTAACTTGACTGTGCCTTTAAACAATTTCCAGAAAATTATGTCATGGCTTTAGAAGCTTCTCATAGGCTAATTGACATCATTTGCGTCAATTGGAGGTGTACCTGTGGATTTATTTGAAGGCATACCTTCAAACTCAGTGCCTCTTTGCTTGACATCATGGGAAAATCAAAAGAAATCAGCCAAGACCTCAGCAAAAAAATGTACATCTCCACAAGTCTGGTTCATCCTTGGGAGCAATTTCCAACGCCTAAAGGTACCACATTCATCTGTATAAACAATAGTACACAAGTATAAACACCATCGGACCATGCAGCCGTCCTACTGCTCAGGAAGGAGACGTGTTCTGTCTCCTAGAGATGAACGTACTTTTGTGCGAAAAGTGCAAATCAATCCCAGAACAACAGCAAAAGACCTTGTGAAGATGCTGGAGCAACCAGGTACAAAAGTATCTATATCCACAGTAAAACGAGTCCTATATCGACATAACCTGAAAGGCTACTCAGCAAGGAAGAAGCCACTGCTCCAAAACCGCCATTAAAAAAGACAGACTACGGTTTGCAACTGCACATGGGGACAAAGATTGTACTTTTTGGAGAAATGTCCTCTGGTCTGATGAAAGAAAAATAGAACTGTTTGGCCATAATGACCATTGTTACATTTGGAGGAAAAGGGGGAGGCTTGCAAGACGAACAACACCATCCCAACCGTGAAGCACGGGGGTGGCAGCATCATGTTGTGGGGTGCTTTGCTGCAAGAGGGACTGGTGCACTAAACAAAATAGATGGCATCATGAGGATGGAAATTATGTGGATATATTGAAGCAACATCTGAAGACATCAGTCAGGAAGTTAAAGCTTGGTCGCAAATGGGTCATCCAAATGGACCCCAAACATACTTCCAAAGTTGTGGCAAAATGGCTTAAGGACAACAAAGTCAAGGTATTGGAGTGGCCATCACAAAGCCCTGACCTCAATCCCATAGAAAATTTGTGGGCAGAACTGAAAAAGCGTGTGCGAGCATGAAGGCCTACAAACCTGACTCAGTTACACCAGCTCTGTCAGGAGGAATGGGCCAAATTCACACCAACTTATTGTGGGAAGCTTGTGGAAGGCTACCTGAAACGTTTGACCCAAGTTAAGCAATTTAAAGGCAATGCTACCAAATACTAATTGAATGTATGTAAACTTCTGACCCACTGGGAATGTGATGAAAAAAATAAAAGCTGAAATAAATCATTCTCTCTGCTATTATTCTGACATTTCACATTCTTAAAATAAAATGGTGATCCTAACTGACCTAAGACAGGGAATTTTTACTAGCATTAAATGTCAGGAATTGTGAAAAACTGAGTTTTAATGTATTTGGCTAAAGTGTATGTAGACTTTTGACTTCAACTGTATCTATATATCATTCATATAATTACATAATATAATTAATTACACATTATAGTCAGAAGTCGTACGCTCCTGAGTGCTCTACTTGGATTCTTTCCGTCTTCTTCAGTCTCAAAACCAGAACTGCTTCTAGCTCTGAGACCATGTCTGTGTCTGATATGGCACTGTATCCCCTATGTAGGAAAACCGCTGCCATATCAGATGTACCCAAGACAAGTCTGTTGCACTGTTCCCTAAAGGTGCTCCTTCCTATCAGAGTTTAGTCTGGAAAGAAGATGGCATCTTTTGGCCTTGTTTAGTCACTGGAAAAAGACTTCCTCCTCTAACGTGTGTATCTGTATCTCTTTCTGTGTGTGTGGTTCCCTTGGACAAAGTGCTCGTTTGGGCACCTGGACTGTGTGAGCTGCCTCCTAGCTCTGTCCCAGTGAACAGTAGTTTAGTTTCTTCCCTTTGACTCAAACTCCCATGATTCTCAGGTCTCATTGAGCACACCTGTAAATGGGCCACACCTGCCTTGTCTGGGAGAGGTCCTGAAAGTCTGCCCTCGGCCTCTCCCTCTCCTACCCTGTTGTCCTGGTAGCTGGTGTGCATGCTTGTGCTAGGCCCAGCAGCCTCTTTCAGAGGGTTTTGATGGTGCTTCAGCGATGAAGGCCTACTAAGTGGCCCTTCTTCCAGTCCAGATCCCCTGGTCCTGGAGTGGTCCATCTTTGCCGGGGTAGGGGTGTTCTGTGATGCCACAGGACTATTCACCAGGCTGTAGTGACGACTGGTCCTGGGCTGTACCATGTGGATCCCCCCAATGGGGATCATCAGGTTGGGGGTCCTGGCTAGCTTCTGAGAGTGGAGAGGCAGGTGGCTGAGGACACCACCGTGGCCCCCTCGGGATGGTCTAGTCCTGGGGGACAGGAGAGGGAGACGCACCTCATCGTCCTCCTGAACAGAGTAGCTCTTCAGCTTGGTAGGGGAAGAGGGGAAGGAAGGGTGTAAAGGTTAAAACCACAACGCAGCCAAACCACAATGTCAACACGACTTGTGAAGAAACATACCATGTTTATATCAGGTGAGTTGACTGAGTTGACTGAGACATTGAAACACATTTAGAGGCTGATGGCACAGTCCTTGTGGTTACAATCTCAGACATCTAATGATAGGTGTGTGACTCGTTTTTTTCACAGACTGCTCAGAACAAACACATTTGTGTCTATTTGGGAACCATCTTGCATTATTTTCAGGTTTTGTGTTGTTGGTTCGGTTTGAATCATATAAAAGTAGAGTGTTACCCTTCCTTCCTTTTCCTATAAAGGTATGACTTTAAAATAACCCTGAATGTACCACCCTACGTATCTATATTTGTTTTGGATGTTTATTTTACTTGTATTTGGCTGTTTATCCCTCACAGGAACTGCTTTGTGTGTAGAAAAGGGTTTATTTAATCTCTGAACCCAACCGGCTAACCAAACAGAGACAGATCACGTCGCAGGTGAGTGAGCAGCACTGTGGTTATCAAACCAATCCGTCCCCACGTTATAGATGTTAAATTCAATTATGCAACAAAAATACAAGAGAGCCGAGCAGTCTTCCACAGGTCAGACACAAAGTGTGTCTGTGTTGTGTTCTAGGGGTGACAGAGTGAGACTGTGAAATACTCACCAGCCTTGCCTTGGAGCTTGTAGGTCTGGTCCCTGAGCTTGCAGGTCTGTCCCTGTGGGGATTTGAAGATGGGTCGTAGGGCAGACAGGCTCTGTGTTGAGCAGGGATGGTGGCCTGAGGGGAAGGGGAGCTGGGGGACTTGGGCCTGACAGGCGAGAGGCCTCTTAAGGGGGACGGATGTCTCTCTAGGGAGGGGGAGACATGACAACCTAGCAGGGACAGAGAGGAGGGTGTGGAGGGGTGGGAGGGGGCAGGGGATAGGTTATGCCTAGGAAACAGGGATGAGAGAGGTGGGGGGAAGGGATGGCAGGAGACAGAGGAGAGGTAACGCTTGGGGGAAGGGCATCGGAGAGGGGCCAGGTCCGCTCTAGGGGATAGGGAGTGAGCAGGAGAAAGCTGATTGGTTAGGGATAGGGATGGAGACAGGGCTGGAGTTGGTGATGGACAGTGCAATGGGGAGCGGTGACCACAGGGGTCCAGGTGCCTCCTCCGAGAGAATAGAGCTCTCTTCTTGCTGGGGGAACCAGTAGGGTAACAGAGGCTTGGCTCCTGGGGATTCAGCCTCTGAGGCTGGCTGGGCTGGCTTGACCCAGATGGTCTGGTCCTGTCCTGGTCTGGTGTGGTTCTGTTCTGGTCTGGGGGTTTGGGTGGCTTCAAGTGGCTTGTTGAGGTGGTGGAAGGGTCTTCATGGGACCAGGACTCCTCTTCACCATCATCATCATCTTCATCATCATACTCATTGTCATCGTCGTCTGCTTCAGTTTCGCTGATGTCAGAGTACCGGTGCTCGTCCTGTCCTGTCTCTGGCCAGACTGAGCAGTCTGGGGGGGTGGAATCATTGTAAGTATTAGGCAACATAACAAAGTATTATTGGATATTCTTTATGTAGACACAGCAATATAACATCATCTGACCTTCTTCAGCCTCAGAACCAGTCATTGGCCCGTCATGGCACTTCTTCCCATGGGCCTTGGACTTCATGTGTTTGGTGAGGTTCCCTGGAACAACAGAGAACCATTACAAGACGTCCCTAACCACACACTGGATGAACAGAGATGTCAACTCTGAGCAGGTCAAAGGTACACTTTTCCTTCAAAATCTATTTTAAAAGAGAGGCCTTGTCCCAATATGGCAGCCATTTCAGTACCCATCCACCTATCCATACCCACTAGAGAGTCACAGTCCTGTGACTATCTGTAACCACAACAAGGCAGCAGTCCTGTGACTATCTGTAACCACAACAAGGCAGCAGTCCTGTGACTATCTGTAACCACAACAAGGCAGTAGTCCTGTGACTATCTGTAACCACAACAAGGCAGCAGTCCTGTGACTATCTGTAACCACAACAAGGCAGCAGTCCTGTGTCTATCTGTAACCACAACAAGGCAGCAGTCCTGTGTCTATCTGTAACCACAACAAGGCAGCAGTCCTGTGTCTATCTGTAACCACAACAAGGCAGCAGTCCTGTCCATCCATAGCTCACCTTTGGTTTTGAAGGCGAAGTTGCAGTGCTTGCAGATGTAGGGTCGTGAGTCGGTGTGCAGGCGGATGTGTTTACGCAGCATACTAGGCTTCTTACAGCGGATGCCACACTCCACACACACATATCTGCCCCTGCCTCGACCCCGCACGTACACGTACTCCTCACTCGACCTGTAGCTGACGGACAAGAGAGAGAGAATTTTAGTTATATTTTAGTGTTTTATTATGTACAGGTAATGCTACCACCATAAACCTTGTGAATTGATGCTAGTGTTCTTTCAATAACTTCTAGGAATGGAGAGGAACCTGAGTGAACAGAGTACCCAAAGTTTAGATATTTGGATCTGAATCCCGGGTCAAATTTTCAGTGGTGAGTTCATTTCCACCCCTGATGAAAACCACAGTCCATATGGCTGCAATAAAAGCATTGGTTCTATATACTGTATATAGCACCTGCACGCTGCTCTAAAGTTTATATTTATTGCTGTATCTGTTTGGCACACACCCTTCTTACACAGTGAACACACACTCTGGCAGTTGGTTAGGGGGTCCACCCCTGTGTGTGTGTGTGTGTGTGTGTGTGTGTGTGTGTGTGTGTGTGTGTGTGTGTGTGTGTGTGTGTGTGTGTGTGTGTGCGTGTGCGTGTGCGCGTGTGCGTGTGTGTGCTTTTGGGGTGGAGGGTGTTCTGGTTTGGGGTTATAAAAGCCCCTCTGTGTGAAGCTGAAGTGGGTGCCCTGCAGTGGGACTCTAACCCTCATCACCACCCTCTCACACCACCACCACCACCCAGCCCCAGTCCAAACACAGAGAGCCTGCAACATCAGCTGGGGTTTGGAACAGCCAGCCAATAAAAACACACCAGAGAGGGAGGAAACCCTGGGCTCAGACCAGCTGCTCCAAATAAACAGAAAACAAAAACATTGTTCTATTAATATGATCGGTAATTACAATGATAGCTAACATGCTTCATTTTCTCAACTTAATCACTGTCTGGTGCCTTAAAAGCAATGTTTTGACTAAATGAATGCGACAGGTGTTGCGATGTCCTTACAGGGGTTCAATGTAGAGCTTTCATGAAACCATATCAGCTGTCTGTGTGTGTTTGTCGATTGTTGCATTGTTACATAGGCCGTTTTGGTGAATAAGAATTTGTTCTTAACTGACTTGCCTAGTTAAATAAAGGTTAAATAAAACAACTTTTAAAATGGAGCAGGCCTTTTCTTAAAAGCTCCTTAAATACCAGCCCCTCATATCACGCTTGGACAGCCTAAGATACAAATGCAAGTTGGTGGCATTGAAACTTGGCAGTCTTTGGCCATTTACAGTGCCTTGCGAAAGTATTCGGCCCCCTTGAACTTTGCAACCTTTTGCCACATTTCAGGCTTCAAACATAAAGATATAAAACTGTATTTTTTTGTGAAGAATCAACAACAAGTGGGACACAATCATGAAGTGGAATGACATTTATTGGATATTTCAAACTTTTTTAACAAATCAAACACTGAAAAATTGGGCGTGCAAAATTATTCAGCCCCCTTAAGTTAATACTTTGTAGCGCCACCTTTTGCTGCGATTACAGCTGTAAGTCGCTTGGGGTATGTCTTTATCAGTTTTGCACATCGAGAGACTGAAAAGTTTTCCCATTCCTCCTTGCAAAACAGCTCGAGCTCAGTGAGGTTGGATGGAGAGCATTTGTGAACAGCAGTTTTCAGTTCTTTCCACAGATTCTCGATTGGATTCAGGTCTGGACTTTGACTTGGCCATTCTAACACCTGGATATGTTTATTTTTGAACCATTCCGTTGTAGATTTTGCTTTATGTTTTGGATCATTGTCTTGTTGGAAGACAAATCTCCGTCCCAGTATCAGGTCTTTTGCAGACTACATCAGGTTTTCTTCGAGAATGGTCCTGTATTTGGCTCCATCCATCTTCCCATCAATTTTAACCATCTTCCCTGTCCCTGCTGAAGAAAAGCAGGCCCAAACCATGATGCTGCCACCACCATGTTTGACAGTGGGGATGTGTTGTGTTGTGTTCAGTGTTGCTTTTACGCCAAACATAACGTTTTGCATTGTTGCCAAAAAGTTCAATTTTGGTTTCATCTGACCAGAGCACCTTCTTCCACATGTTTGGTGTGTCTCCCAGGTGGCTTGTGGCAAACTTTAAACGACACTTTTTATGGATATCTTTAAGAAATGGCTTTCTTCTTGCCACTCTTCCATAAAGATTTGTGCAATATACAATTGATTGTTGTCCTATGGACAGAGTCTCCCACCTCAGCTGTAGATCTCTGCAGTTCATCCAGAGTGATCATGGGCCTCTTGGCTGCATCTCTGATCAGTCTTCTCCTTGTATGAGCTGAAAGTTTAGAGGGACGGCCAGGTCTTGGTAGATTTGCAGTGGTCTGATACTCCTTCCATTTCAATATTATCGCTTGCACAGTGCTCCTTGGGATGTTTAAAGCTTGGGAAATCTTTTTGTATCCAAATCCGGCTTTAAACTTCTTCACAACAGTATCTCGGACCTGCCTGGTGTGTTCCTTGTTCTTCTTTTTTATTTTTATTTTTTTAATATTTTTTTTTTGTTGAATTTTACCCCTTTTTTCTCCCCAATTTCGTGGTATCCAATTGTTGTAGTAGCTACTATCTTGTCTCATCGCTACAACTCCCGTACGGGCTCGGGAGAGACGAAGGTTGAAAGTCATGCGTCCTCCGATACACAACCAACCAAGCCGCTGCTTCTTTAACACAGCGCACATCCAACCCGGAAGCCAGCCGCACCAATGCGCCGGAGGAAACACCGTGCACCTGGCCACCTTGGCTAGCGTACACTGCGCCCAGCCCGCCACAGGAGTCGCTGGTGCGCGATGAGACAAGGACACCCCTACCGACCAAGCCCTCCCTAACCCGGGCGACGCTAGGCCAATTGTGCGTCGCCCCACGGACCTCCCGGTCGCGGCCGGTTACGACAGAGCCTGGGCGCGAACCCAGGACTCTGATGGCACAGCTGGCGCTGCAGTACAGCGCCCTTAACCACTGCGCCACCCGGGAGGCCGTGTTCCTTGTTCTTCATGATGCTCTCTGCGCTTTTGACGTACCTCTGAGACTATCACAGTGCAGGTGCATTTATACGGAGACTTGATTACACACAGGTGGATTGTATTTATCATCATTAGTCATTTAGGTCAACATTGGATCATTCAGAGATCCTCACTGAACTTCTGGAGAGAGTTTGCTGCACTGAAAGTAAAGGGGCTGAATAATTTTGCACGCCCAATTTTTCAGGTTTTGATTTGTTAAAACAGTTTGAAATATCCAATAAATGTCGTTCCACTTCATGATTGTGTCCCACTTGTTGTTGATTCTTCACAAAAAAATACAGTTTTATATCTTTATGTTTGAAGCCTGAAATGTGGCAAAAGGTCGCAAAGTTCAAGGGGGCCGAATACTTTCGCAAGGCACTGTACATAGGCTTAGATTAGGCAGGCCTGACTAAGAGTAGCCAAAACAACTGGCTAGGTAGTGCTCTGTTTCAGCCGTTATGGGCAGGCTAGTTGTGTGCAGTGGCATAAAGTACTTAAGTAAAAAAAATACTTTAAGTACAATTTAAGTCGTTTTTTTGGGATATCTATTCTTTACTATTATTATTTTTTGACTACTTTTACTTCACTACATTCCTAAAGAAAATAATGTGCTTTTACTCCATACATTTTCCCTGGCACTGTTTCAGCCATTATGGGCAGGCTAGCACTGTTTCAGCCATTATGGGCAGGCTAGCACTGTTTCAGCCATTATGGGCAGGCTAGCTGTGTGCAGTGGCGTAAAATACTTAAGTAAAACTACTTTAAAGTACTACTTATGCAGTTTTTTGGGATATATGTACTTTACTTTACTATAAAAATGTTTTGACTACTTTTACTTCACTACATTCCTAAAAAAAAAAAACTTTTTACTCCATACATTTTCCCTGACACCCAAAAATACTTGTTACATTTTGAATGCTTAGCAGGACAGGAAAATGGTCCAATTCACACCTATCAAGAGAACATCCCTCGTCATCCCTACTGCCTCTGATCACGAGGACTCACTAAACATACATGCTTGGTTTGTAAATTATGTCTGAGTGTTGAAGTGTGCCCCTGGCTATCCGTAAATTCAAACAACAAGAAAATGGTGCTGCCTGGTTTGCTTAAATAAGGTCTTTGAAATTATTTATGCTTTTCCTTTTTAGGCATATTGATGGCCACCAACCCACGCAATTCATAGCTTACTCTGACACCCATTCACAGATCCTGCCCCTAGCTTTATCTTCAGAGAGACAGCCTACACTAAATCTTCCCTCACTCAGCCTTCACTCCCCCGAAATGTAGCCATACTGAAAGGTCATTGTTTGACTTCCTCTTGTTCACTGCTTTGTCTTATCATCCAGCACACACACAACGGCCCGAACAGATGGAATTGGCGGACTCAGAGCTCCACACAGCACAGCAGGGAAGAGAGATGAGTCATTCCCAGGTAGCACATTGGGCTTATTGGAAGTTGTGGGAATGTATGTTTTTGGTTTCACATTGGTAGTGGGAACGAAGCAATACATTTCCTGACCGGTAAAACTGAACCATGTTTAAAAGTTCTGAGAACAGAAGTGGACATTTAGCCTATTCTTAGAATGTTTTACTCTGTTTCCTTGAAATATTTCCTGGGAGTTTTTATTAATGCTCTGAGAATGGAAATTACAGGTTATTTTGAGTTTTTTGAATAACTTCCTGAATGTGTGGCCAATTAGTGGGCGCGGCCTACACACCTGAACACACGTAACAAGTTAGAGGCTAGAGAGCGTTTTGTTGATGTTGAGAACGGACTGTATACATTTTTAAATAACATTAATAGAACATTCTCTGAATATTCTCTGAATTTAAAAGGGGGCGCGAAGTACATGAGGATGGAGGGGAGGTGGTCTGGTGGACGGCTCCGTAATTGTACATTTTTCAAACACCTTTACAGACATTTCCTGCAATCTAGAGGCATAATCATTATGCCTTATTCTAGGTCACAAATGTATATTTTTCTGTATAGGTTATCTAAGCATACCTCTTGACAATTTTAGTATTTTCTTGCTAGCAGGGATGCCAGTTAATGGCCCTGCTACACAATAGCCATCGGGCGTCCGGCATTGCCGTCAGCCATCGAGGAAATGCTTCCTTTAAAATCAATAAAAGCTGCTATACTGCATCCAATTCTCGAAGGCTCAATTCTCGAAGGCTCAATTCTCGGAGGCTCAATTCTCGGAGGCTCAGTTCTCGAAGGCTCAATTCTCGAAGGCTCGATTCTCGAAGGCTCGATTCTCGAAGGCTCAATTCTCGAAGGCTCAATTCTCGAAGGCTCAATTCTCGATGGCTCAATTCTCGAAGGCTCAATTCTCGATGGCTCAATTCTCGAAGGCTGACGCATCCGTTCATTCCATCTTGTGAATTGAAATCATGAGAAATACAGTTTATTTTGGTTGCACATGGCCTCGACTATACACCGCTGGTTATTGCACTAAGATGTGTGAAGAAGCTACTAGCTAGCAGAAACTCTAGCTAACTAGCTACATTGAGTAGGTTCACAATGTAAACAAAAGCAACTTGTGTAATTAGAGGATAATTTAGTACAAGCACTAGCAACAATTGAATGAGTACTTGTGAAAAACTTGACCAAAGCTATTGTACTTACGCATAAATAATGAATATGGTACGGTAGGGGACAATAGAATAAAGACGCGCTTCCCCTCTGCTCCTCGCAGTTCTCAAAACAACGTGTAGCAAGTAGAACGTCTCATTCACACAACGCTGATGGCAACGCAACGCTTATAGTGGAGCTGAGGTGTAAGATAGTTAGACAAGCTACTCTTACTTGATTGACAGCCTGAAATGGCTTGGTAGCTAGTTATGCGTTTGGGAGATTCGGAACCTATTTAGCTGACTAGTTAAAGCCAACTTCATAAAATTGCTAGGTGGCTGTATTACAGTTTTATTTATTAATCAAGAAGGTACTCTTTGCCTGGTCCAGTCAGTGTGCCCCCTCTGCAAAATACAGCTGACAGATCTTTTTTTATAAATTATTATGATAAAACGTGGGCTTAAAAGTGAAGACCCTGTAGGTCTAAGCCCTTAGATCGCAATATCTACTAAGCTAATTTTTTGAATTGTTTTAGGATGGTCATAAAATGGATCATTTCGCTATTTGATTTTGAATTTTAGAACCCCTGTTGATATATTAGTGAGCTCAAACAGTTCGGTCCGGACAGTTGCTTTTGTGAGAAGACATCTTTGAAATTAGGATGTCTGCATCAGAGAGGTCAGACGACTGCCGTAAAGCTTGCGGATGTCGTAGAGCAAAACAAACGACACTGTCGAGTGCATGAGAGTCTCCTCTTTCATCCCCTTAGTTTGTAGCTCTAACGGTTTGGGTTCTACAGACGATTTGGTGACGATTTTCTTGTCCAGATCCTCTCAACTGTAGAAAAACACAGCTTTTAAAAGCCCCATGTTATGAAGTAGACAGAAACTTTATATTGGCAGAAAGAAGGGATTGAGCTGCAGCCACTGTAAGTCTCTAGCAAAAACACACAGGTAGATATTCAAAATGACATCACGGTGTGACGCACGGATGCGTCAATCGACTCTAAGGGGTTTTAATTTAACATCTGAAAAAAATGATAAACAGGACAATGCTGACGGGGCACTTGCCCTTGTGCCCCCTATGGGAAGCTTTTCTGAGACGTTTAAATAACACTCTTAGAATGTTCTCTGAACATTACTAAAGTTTACTTGTAGTCTCCCACAGAAGAACATTGTTTCTTAACGGTCTCTGAACTATTTAAGAACATTCCCAATGTCAAACCAGTAGGAAAACGTTCCTAGAACATTACCAAGATTGAAATAGAATGTAACCATGTTTGAATGTTTAGGAAACGTTCTGTTAAATTAATGAAATACCAAGAAAAATAAAGACATTTTTTGTCAAGTTCCTTAAAATGTGCTGAGAATGTTCCAAAGCCAAGCAACTATTCTGCACTATTCCCAGAAGGTCATGGGAAGGTTGTATGCAAAATAACGATTGGACAAACACACTCTCACCAAGCTCAAAGAAACATTTGGTCCTCAGAACGTTATGTGCTAGCTGGGTTGTGACTGATGAGAAGAAGGCTGTGAACCTGAGTCACGACAACAACAACAACAGGTTCCCAGCGGTACTCAGAGAGATGCAGAGGAACACACAGATGGCACCTCAGTTGCACATTCACAGATATGATGGAGGAGACCAAGTGTTCTCAGGAGTTTCAGTTATGTCTGCTTCATAACAGTGTGATTCGATCTAGCTGTGTGGATTACTGTAAATGAAGACAGATGAATCAGAGCGCTCTCGGGCTCTCAGAGCTCTCTCTCTCTCCTATCTGACACATCCTACATAAGTCCCATCACTAGAGAAGCAGAGTTAGTATCAAACACCTTCCACTCTCTCCTCTGAAAATAGTGCCCCTCTTGTTCTCTGTCTACAAATAGATACACATAAACCCAGATGCACAGAGAAATCATGTAAATAGACTCAAGGTTCTCATTCATTCAATCAATCACCATCTAAAATGGGAATGAAATCGGGAATGAAATTGGCCACTATTTCCCTCTACAGCTGAATGACCAGAACCATTGACTGTGTTGGGTGTAACTGAGCTTCTACACAGGGTACAGTAGAGGAAGCTGGGTAGTTGTTGGTCATTTCCTGGCAAGGGCCACTCAACAGACGGGCTCTGTTGGTGTAGTCAGACAGACAACCCTTAGCCCCTCATGTCCTGCAGAGGGGAACGACAACATTTCACAGCTCTCCATACACAACACAGAGACCCAATACCCTCACTGTCTATGACTTGTAGCTTACAGTAGCATGCCTTGTACCGTATAGAGCAAAACCTGTAAGGCTGAGTGTCGTTTCTCATGTCTCTATGAATGTAAAGCCAATAATGCTTTGCATCTTTAAATGTTTAAGTGTTATTTCAAAAGTAAAATGTAATCAGTCCTAGCCTACTCACCCTCCCTCACAGATCCAGATTCGAGTTGGAGGTTCTCTACATTTGCTGGTTGACTGGGTCTCTGCTTCTTTTTCCTCCTCTTCCTTCTCTTCCTCCTCCTCTCGTTCTTTCTTTAGCTCCTTGCCCTCTGCGGACTGCTCTTGCTCTGTTGTCTCGACACGGTGGCTGTCGCCGGGCAGAGTGGCATGTACCTACACTCGAGAGAGACATGCAGGGCAAATTCACCAACCCTGCTCCAGCAAGATCAGGCCAAGGAGACAGGGATGGGGGGGGGGGGGGATTCATCATAACTTATGTGTTTCAGCACTTATCTAAATTATACTGTGGCATTACAATCTACAATATAGGCCTACATGCTTGAAATGAGAAATAAGGCCAAACTGTATTGTGTGTATTGGGTGATATACAAAATAAAGTAAAAAACTACAGCACATAGTACAGTATGGGACAAGGCTAAATAAATACATACAGTACTGCACATTTCACATTGACCATTCTATGAGGAGGCCTCCAGTAAAGTCTCTTTACCTCAGAATGGCATGGCGTCTTCATGCCGGTGGGCTCTGGTGGGGTCTCTGCCGGGGTGGATGACATGGGAGACATGGTGTAGATGGTGGGGCAGACCCTCTGCTTGCAGTCCAACAGGGACAGGGCTGTCTTGCTGGAGAGGCCTGGAGGATTGGGGTCAAACTCGCTGGTAGACCAGGAGGAGTACACTGAGGGCTGGTGGTCAGTCGAGGTGGAGGGGTTTGGCTTGATGTAGTTCAGATAACACCAGCTGTGAGAGGTGGTGGACTGGAGGGTCGGATATGAAGGTCTTTCTGGACTTATTGGAGTACACACCCTAGGTAAACATGTTGGAATCTCAACCTTTTCTTCTTTTGTGGACGTTTCCACGATTACGTTTCCTACACAACTCTCCTCTTCTTCCTCCTCCTTCACTCGTTTCTGCTGCTGTTTGGACTCAGGGCTGAAATCGACACTGTTTGAAGGGGACAACAATCGCTTGTTGCACCCTGAGCCCGGAGATCTACAGCCCTCATCAGACCACAACTGGCTGCCTGAAGGCAGAGGCAAAGCCAAGTGGTTGCCTGGAGGCAGAGCCAACTGGCTGACTGGTAGCAGAGTCCCAGACAACATCTTGCTACTTACAGGCAGAGACATGACCAGGTGGCTGTTATGTTCAGGCATTGGGGAATTTCTATGGCCACTGTTTAACCCAGAACACACAGGTTCCTGGGACCTAGATGTTGTGGTTTGGGACAGAGTGGTGTATATGGCACTGGCTAGGGTGTTGGTGTCTGCCTGTAGCCGGACTACTGCTACTGCTGGTGATATAGAGAGCCGGAGTAACTCTGGGCTACGTGAGATGTTAGGGTGAGGGTGGAGGATCTGCGGAGGATGTGTTACAAACTCTGAATGTCCATCATGACTGTGAATTGGGACTGGTATCTCCAGCTTCAGGCCTGTGGACATTGGAAGGTAGTGGGCCCTAGCTATCCCTAATGGGCACTGGGTGGAGAGGGGGTGGGGAGGGTAGACGGGACAGGGTTGGGGTTGGGCAGGATGGATGTAGGTGTGGACAGGACGGAGGGAGATAATTAGAGGTTTCCCTGAACAGAGAGGTGATGGGTCTACCCTCTGGAGGCGGTTAGGAGATTCTACAGAGTTCTTTGAGGGTAGGACTTCAGAGCAATGTCCAGTCAAATGAATACTTTGACCCAGTTTCCATTGTGAGGGGGGCTCTTGGCAAAGAGTTTGGACAGGGTTACATGATGTGGGTTCTCCTGACAGAGGGGAACCAGCAGTCGCACTAAGGTGTCGAGGACCTGGGCTTAGTTTGGAAGAAGTGCTGGGACTGACAGGGTCAGGACTGGGGCTACAGTGAGAAGGATTGTTCACCTTTAGTGCTGTGTGTTTGGCAGAAATGGAGGAACTGGGGTTCCGCTTTAGTTCTGCAGGTTTGGCAGGCTGCTCCTCCTCTGGGTCCTTGACCGCAGTGTGTCTCATGAGGAGACATTTGCGTCTGTCACTCCAGCCGGCCGCGGAGCGCTCAGGGGACAAACTGCTGTAGTCAAAGGACTTGCTTCGCATCTCCAACATCGCCATCAGGACAGACTGCTGCTGTGGGTCGTGAGGTGCTTGCTCTGAGACCGACCGCCGCATCTCCCTTTTGTGAAGATGCAGCCCTGGGACGGTCAACATGTTAGGGGCCCTAGACCTTCTCAATGGTGTCCCAGCCAGGGTCTCCATGTCTCCAGGTCTGGTGGACTCCTCGAAGGATGCAGAGCGGCTAGACGCGTGGGATGCACAGCTGTCCTGGCTGGGGCTGCGAGGCAGGGAGATGGAGTCAAAGCTGGACATGGACTCCCCTGAAGACTGGGCGGCCTCGGCCAGACGAATACGTTTCTTCTTCGGAGGCAGCTTCTCGATGGGGACCCCAGACAGAGTGAGGCTCCTCTGTGGCCACTGGAACTCGTCTGTCCTCTCAGTCTGTTTAGGCATTATGGATGTCGTTTCTGACTGTGTCTGAACAGACTCAATAACATTGGTGTTGGAATCCTCAGTGATGAATATCTCCGGGACTTGAACATTGTGTTGGCGCACCAGTTTGCGAGGTGTTGGTTTGGACGAGTGTTCCTGCAGATGTTTCTGAGACACATCCTCATGAGATGGAAAACTAAAATGCGCCTCCTCTTTACCTTGACTCTCTGTAAACAAAGGGTCCTGTTTCTCAAATGAACTAGTATGCTGAATCACTGAGAAACATTTTGATGTGTCTCCACGCTCCTGCTCTACCCATGGCCATGAGTTTCTATTGCATGCTACACTTTTTCTGTCTCTGCCTTGCACCGACATGGAGAAGGTGGGTATAGATAAAGACACAGGAGAGGATGGATCATCAGATTCAAAACTCTCCTCTTTCCTTCTCTTGCGCATTGCCAAAGTCCCTGGTTTGCTAATCGGATAGTGTATCAACTGTGAACGGTCCAGCTGGCATATTGTTGTACCAAGACTCTCTTGGGGAAGTCGTGCTATACAAAGACTTCTCTTGTGTGCCTTATAACCTTCCCAGTTCTTACATCCAACGCCACAGGTCTCACACTCGTACGGCTCTGGTTGACATTGCTTGTGATCGGGAGGCACGGTGGACATATTGTGATTGTAGAGTGTGTTGGAGCTACTGTGTAAACTATGTTCCTCTTTAGTCAATTCAGCACCGGGTTGTAGTTCGATAGCAGGCTGGCGTCGTAGCATCCCAGTGCGGCGAGACTGTGTTTCAGACCGTTCATCGAAAGATTGGCTAAGGCGGAAGTTTCGTGGGAAGACGTCAGAGGAGGCATCAGTTGAACTAGCAGCAGAGGGCATAGAGAGGCTTCTCAGAAGAGGAGCCATGGAAGTGGGTGACAGGCCTGCCGTTGAATCCACGTGTAGTGACTGGTGATGATGGAACTTCTCACACGGAACTCCCATAGTGATGGAACCACTGCTCTTAAATCCTGGGTCTCCAGTGTTTTTGGTGCTGTGGTGGACTACCGATGTCTCTTTCAGAGATAGAGTAACCTTAGAGCTAGACTCATTGCTACTTCTCCTAGGCAGAGAGAACCTCCTGGGCTTAACGCTGTCTATCTTACTTGTGTCCACCACAGCCTCGTTGATGGTGATGAGGTTGGTGATGTGGTCAATGACCTGTTTCTTGGGCACTGTGAACGGGCTGCTCTTCTCCTGCTGTCCCTGGCTTCCAGAAGGCTGCTGGTCCTGATGCCGGGACATCCTCTGGAGGTGGCCCAGGCGGCCATATTTCCCCATGATGATCTCTGCGTAGCTTTTGGCACTTGTTGCATTGGGTGGGATGTCCTGCGACTGCTCAGTGCTCTCAGAGCGAGAGAAATAGCCAGACTCTGTGCTGCCTCTACTCCCTATACTTGCCATACCCAACGAGGAACTGATCGAGTCAGACGAGCCTAGAGGGCCACGTTTCCCTCGGCTCAAACGCATGGCCAGCCTCTTCTTGACGGCGTAGGAGTTGTCCATCCCACTGGACTGTTCTTTAGACCTCTCTGTGTCTTCATGCATCTTCTCATTGGCAACACTGCCATGTCTCTCCAAGTTAGAGGAGGTAGCAGACGATGGTTGTCTGGTTTCATCTTCTGACACAGGCATTGGTTCTTCTAAAGCACTGGGCTCTCCAGAGGTGAGGCCGGCCTTCACCCTGTGGGTATGGGACTTCCGGTGCTTGTAGAGGTTGCTCTTGGTCTTGAAAGAAAATCCGCAGGGAGCACAGGGGTAGGGCCTCTCTCCAGTGTGGGATCGGATGTGTTTCTGCAGGACGCTGGGCTTGGCACAGGCACGGCCGCAGTAAGAACACACATATTTCCCAGGTTTTCCAGGCTTATGCTCCCGTTTCTGCTTCAGGGTGCCCTCCTGGTTCTCCTCTGTGGCAGGAGCCTCTGTAGACTGGGTGGAGGTGGTTGATAAGGAGGGAGTTGCCGGGGTCCCCCCAGACGGTGTCCGTGACACTCTAGTCTGTGTTGCCTCTGCCTTTGCATGCTTACCCTCTTCCGACAGTGGGGTGTCTGAATCAACACTTTGCCTCTGATGTCGGAGACGCTTGCGCTCCCTCTTATTAGGCAGTTTGTGGTGTTGTTGATGTTGAGGGCCTCCTTGTTTGGAGCGAGTCTGTTGCGTCTGCAGTTGATTGTTCTGGGAGGTGGGAGATTTGGGAGGCTCAGGGTCTGCGAGAGGCAGAGCAGACTCTTCTGGCTGAGGCTGGTCATGACCTCTGGACTGCTCCCCAGTCGGCAAGTGGCTGCAGCTGTGCAACGCCTCCATAAAACGGAACAAAAACCTCAGGTAGACACCTGGGATCCCTCCGCCAGGGCAGGCTACGCAGGTCTAGCCTGTTCATTCAATGGACTCTGGGATTGATGTATGATGAGTATTTTGTTCGTTAGTTATATATGTCTTGTACTGGAGTTAAGGCTGTCTGTACTCATACTTAGTACTTACTAGGGTCAAGCCATTCATTCAACGGATCCTGGGCAACAACTGTGAATTGTCATGCGGTAATGAGGAAGTCCTTTTCCATCCTGAGCCAAAGGAGCTTCCCATCTCTGAGCTCTGTTGGCTCCCAGAGTCAACAACTCTGCCCTCTGAGTCTCTGAGCCAGTCCCCTCAGATAGTCCCTGTTGTCCGGTATTCAGATACTGGGTTGAACCCGTCCTTGTGTCAGGTCTTCAGATCCAGTTTTCAGGACTTTTTGTTGGATGTCTGTGTCCTCACTCAAGAGGACCTGAAAGAAGAAAAAAGAAAAGATTAGGTGACTGACAGACAGACAGACAGACAGACAGACAGACAGACAGACAGACAGACAGACAGACAGACAGACAGACAGACCCACCTGAGGGGTAGTCTCTATATCTCCTTCTTTCTCTTTTTCACACACACAGTGTGCGCACACATGGACACACACACCAAATGAAATGACATCATGAAGACAGATGGCAGAAACAGTCTCTCTCCGCCCACTATGATCTAAAAACATTACTGTCAAAGGGAGGGAACCAAACAGCTAAAAAGCAAGGTTTTAATCACTTATTTCATCCAGATGGATGATGGATGATCAAGTTGGAAAAAAAGCTTGGGGTTTGGTCGTATTAAAGGGGCACATTTCTCATAGCGACCAGTTTCACTTCGTCAACAATAACAACAAACATTAGCATGATATAGAAAGTTATTCAATGCAGAAAGAAGTCTAGTTCAAAAGTGCAAAACTGTACACCTAAAATGTAGGTGTTAGTTACCAAACTGTGATTTGGAATCTGGCTACAAAAACATCTAATTTACCTGACTATTTATTACGAAGAAAACGCTCCAAGTCATAGCATCCATTTTCAGATTCTGGTACCAATAGCCCCTTGAATAGTTCCCAATCAGCCGTGTGCATTGCACATTGCTCAAACATAAGCTACTCCGTGTTTCTCAGGGATCACACTCCCAAGACAAGATGACAGATTTTTCCTTTTGATTGCCCAACTCAACCCAAGATTTTGTTGCAGCCAGAAGAGTCAATAGTTTTATTCATCCAGATTCCCCCAAAGTCTCCCAACCCCAGCTGCTAACTCTAGCTAAAAATAATTAGGCCAAATGCAAATGTTGTAGTCTGGAGATAGATACCACCACAAGATAACACCGACACTTACTTCCTGATGGTGTAGTCTGGAGATAGATACCACCATAAGATAACACCAACACCTCTCCAATTGGGAAGTGGGTTACATCATTCAGCTGTGAAAATAATACACTACTGTCATTTTGTCAAATACTCATCTACAATAACACATTTGATTTCCAATTTCTCCTTATTCTAACTATACACTGTCAAACAAGCATACTTCTCTAATGATAGCAATTCACTGAAAGCCCATGAAGTAATATAAATTTCACAAAATAATATGTTCTTTAATAAATATTTACTTTCATTCACCTAAATGGCTCCAAAACTAAATGGCTCCAAAACTCTAACTGGTGTAGTTAAAGATCTCTAAACGCCAGGCAGCCAAATACAAACAATCTTCATCATCTTAGCTTTGTATCATCTCTGTTTCTCATGAGGATAATATATAGTGGCTTGCGAAAGTATTCCCTTGGCATTTTTCTATTTTGTTGCCTTACAACCTGGAATTAAAATATATTTTGGGGGGTTTGTATCATTTGATTTACACAACATGCCAACCACTTTGAAGATGCAAAATATGTTTTTTAATGTGAAACAAACAAGAAATAAGACAAAAAGACAGAAAACTTGAGCGTGCATAACTATTCACCCCCCCCAAAGTCAATACTTTGTAGAGCCACCTTTTGTAGCAATTACAGCTGCAAGTCTCTTGGTGTATGTCTCTATAAGCTTGGCACATCTAGCCACTGGGATTTCTGCCCATTCTTCAAGGCAAAACTGCTCCAGCTCCTTCAAGTTGGATGGGTTCCGCTGGTGTACAGCAATCTTTAAGTCATACCACAGATTCTCAATTGGATTGAGGTCTGGGCTTTGACTGGCCATTCCAAGACATTTAAATGTTTCCCCTTAATCCACTCAAGAGTTGCTTTAGCAGTATGCTTAGGGTCATTGTCCTGCTGGAAGGTGAACCTTCATCCCAGCCTCAAATCTCTGGAAGACTGAAACAGGTTTCCCTCAAGAATTTCCCTGTTTTTAGCGCCATTCATCATTCCTTAAATTCTGACTAGTTTCCCCGTCCCTGCCGATGAAAGGGTTCTCAGGGTGATGAGAGGTGTTGGGTTTGCACCAGACATAGCGTTTTTCTTGATGGCCAAAAAGCTACATTTTAGTCTCATGAGACCAGAGTACCTTCTTCCATGTGTTTGGGAAGTCTGCCACATGCCTTTTGGAGAACATCAAACTGTTTGCTTATTTTTTTCTTTAAGCAATGGCTTTTTTTCTGGCCACTCTTCCAATAAGCCCAGCTCTGTGGAGTGTATGGCTTAAAGTGGTCCTATGGACAGATACTCCAATCTCTGCTGTGGAGCTTTGCAGCTCCTTCAGGGTTATCTTAGGTCTCTTTGTTGAATCTCTGATTAATGCCCTCCTTGCCTGGTCTGTGAATTTTGGTGGGCAGCCCTCTTTTGGCAGGTTTGTTGTGGTGCCATATTCTTTCCATTTTTTGATAATGGATTTAATGGTGCTCCGTGGGATGTTCAAAGTTTCTGATTAAAACAAATATTACCCAACCCTGATCTGTACTTCTCCACAACTTTGTCCCTGACCTGTTTGGAGAGCTCCTTGGTCTTCATGGTGACGCTTGCTTTGTGGTGCCCCTTGCTTAGTGATGTTGCAGACTCTGGGGCCTTTCAGAACAGGTGTATATATACTGAGATCATATGACACACAGGTGGACTTTATTGAACTATTATGTGACTTCTGAAGGTAACTGGTTGCACCAGATCTTATTTAGGGGCTTCATAGTAAAGGGGGTGAATACACACACCACTTTTTTAAAAAAATTTTGAGAATTATATTTTTTTGAACTCCCTCTACTTTCTCTGCACCAACACACTGCACTGTAGCAACAACCCGTTCATCCCACACACTAGGTACGTTCCAATATCCACACTACCGTACTACCTAGAATGCATTCCCAATACATTGCATCTTACTAGGGAGTATGCTAGGATGGTATTTGAACAGAGCCACTGATCAGCTGGTTGTGGCCTACACCCAAGCTCCTCCGGAAGAGGGCAAAACCACAGGAGGTGCTAGCTGCTGGTCAATATAAAACAACTGATGACATGTTGCCATTCTTACAGTAGTACTGTAGAACTATCTTATATAGTAGCATTTTACTGATGGTATGCTACTGTGATAATTATTTAGTTTAACTGTAAAGTTTTTTGGGAGCCAGTCATTTTAATTCTGTTTCCAAATGCCCTTAGTAATAGAAGACAGTACATCTGTATGGACTGTCAGTGTGTTAGGTGTTTATCTGGCGTGTACATCTGTGTCCAGGACAACGTCTAGAGTGCATTTCAACAGTGGATAATGGAATGTAGGTCAGACAGGTACTGTACTGCAGGTGGACTAAGAGACTACAAAATGGTTCATGTGAGGACTATCAAAGAGTAGAGCTTTCTACAGTAAGAGATTCATTTAGACTTTGAGAAAGAGGTGACATTCTTCTGTTAAATCTGGAACAAGTGTGAGTGGTGCAAATTGTCAAACAAGTGGAGTGCGTTCATTGTGTGTATACATTTTGCTTGTCATCAGGAGGTGTTGCCGTCTTACAGTTATTGCATGGGCTCAGAGAAGCAGGTCCTTTTAAAAAAACATGCTTGTTATAAGCAGCAGCAGCAAGCATCCTGATCTACCCGATATCCAGTCTAATATCTCACACAGTCCTTAAACTCCATAACACACAGCCATATCTTTTCTAAGGTCTCGTTCAAACACGAGAAATGGCATCTCATTCTCATTGCCAAGGAGAGTAAACTGGGTTAGTATCACTGCCTAGTCTCCTACATTTTCAAATAATATCCCTACAATTATTTTTTTGTGACACATAACTGAATTTATTTGAGTTGAAAACGCTTTTTTTTTTTTTTAAATCCAATAAATTTCCCTCCTTTCGTACCAATATGCACCCAGCGGTGGTTGCTATGGCGACGCCCCTAAACCACGCACAGCAGATGGAGGGAAGGAGAGCTAAATATATCTCCCAGCATTCTCGCTGGGAGAGGGAGAGATGGAGAGAGAGAGTGAACGAAAGATGGAAAGGAAGAGAAAGAGAGAGAGGGAGAAGGATGTAGAGAAAGAGAGAGAGCGAGAGAGATGCAGAGAGAGAGCGAGAAAGCCAACTGAGATGCCTCTCTCCCACAAAGCGTATCTCTTTGGACAAAAAATGGTACAAATCCAAAAATCAATACCTGGCATTAATCCCAGCTCTACAGACATGTATCCCACCAGAAGAGAAACTGAGAATATGATTCAGTTCTTGAGATAACGACGGAGAACTAAGACACCATAGTAAATACAAACTAGAATATCGAAATCTGAAAATACATTTTGACATTAATATTTTACAAAATAATTAACAGCACTGTAATACTCTGCGAAATGAAATGAACTTGTCAAAGAACATTTGTTAATTTTATATTTCTTGTCACCAAACAAGTGTTTTACAAATACTCTTTGTTGTGACTTATGCAACAAGAAATGTTTTCCAATAACAACAAAAAACATTCCCTCCATTTCTCTCTCCCAGACATAATGTATTATTTCAAGATTATGTCTGTTTTCTCACACACACACACACATATATATCTTATCCCAGGAACAGTCAGAAACCGACCGTAGCTTCATCAGCAGTCTGTCAGAGAGACAGGGAAGTAGAGCCCTGGGGTCATCACACGCGCAACGCTGACATTCCCAGGGCTGTGTGTGTGCGCCTTCATGCGCGCACGAGCAGGTGTATGTTTGAGGCCCAGGGGTCTCTGGACACTCTGTCTCTGACAGAGTGCTGGAGCATGGACGGACAAACAACACACATGGAAACCAATCACAGAATCCCTACACACACACACACACACACACACACACACACACACACACACACACACACACACACACACACACACACACACACACACACACACACACACACACACACACACACACAGCAATAACCAGGCAATAATCCAGTAAATGAACAATGTGGAATAAAACACAGCTATGAACACTAGATGGTTAGAGAATATCATTGTCCTTTACCTGGTGGCAGGTGGTTTCCCCTCCACATCTGACAGAAAGAGGGTGAGTAAGAGGCTGAGACGGAGTGAGAGAAAGAGCGAGCGAGACAGCGCGGAACAGAGCGAGAGAGAGATTGTGAATGAATGAGAGCGAGAGCCCGCTCTGTGACTGTGAGGAGAAGGGTAATCGAGACACCACTCTACTGTACGTGCACTGAGCTGACAAACAGTTATCTAGCAGAGTATATTACTCGTCTCCTGTCTGTGTGTATGAATGAATGGGGAGGAGGGGCCTATCGCTCTCTCTCTATCCCTCCCTATTTGTCTCTCTCCATCTCCCTCAGATAGTAAAAGTGAAGTGGAATATCCTTATTTGGAGGGTGACGTCAGGCCATGTTGTTCTTGGCAGGAATCTCAGGCTCCTCAGCTGGCAGAGAGGGAGAACAGAGAGGAAGGGTGTGTGGTGGTGACTTGTATTTTTAAAACACAGTTTCCCCATTCAGTTCTCACTTTCCATAGGCGGGGGAAGCAAGGCAGCGGTTGCCTATTGCTGCTGCGTTCGTTCTGACAAAAACCTGGAAAAGCTGAAAACACAGGGCCCAGGTGGAAAAAGGCTCACAGGGTTCCAGGTTTTCAGAGTGGTTCTGGAGAATGTCCACACACACACATACTGCTGACAGAGCCAGCTGAACACAGTCCAGGCGATTCAGTGATTCTGACATCAGTACTCCTCTCTTTATACCACGGGAGGAAGGGAGGGAGGAAGGGATGTTATTTTCCCTTTTTTCCCTTTTCAAGAGGCTGAAAGCTTGCCGACGTGTGGAGTGTTGAGGTAATGCCATCAAGACAATTGGTAGCTAAAGGACGACCACTCACACACACAGACTGGCTGGTTTAGAAAGGAGCCCTAACCAAGGTCTTCATCCCTCTGCAGCATTAGCAGGCAGCACAGAGAGAGTCCTTGTCAGCATCACAGCCATAACGCCAGTGACAGAGCTGCCAGTGTGCGTGTGTTGTGTTTCCTCACCCTCCACAGGCAGCTGGGCCTTGAATGGGACGGCTATTCGCCATAACGTGATGCCAGCCTCAATCTGCCCCTCAACTTGTCCCTTCAGTTGCTGATGTTGATGGGGGGGGGGGGGGCTGAATAACATCACAGAGATACACCCAGTCTGTCTGAGTCTCCCTAGTCCCCACCCTGTCTCTGCTTATCCTCACTGACTCAGTCTGTCTGAGTCTCCCTAGTCCCCACCCTGTCTCTGCTTATCCTCATTGACTCAGTCTGTCTGAGTCTCCTTAGTCCCCACCCTGTCTCTGCTTATCCTCACTGACTCAGACACTCACTGCATTCTTTGTGCTGTACTGCCTCAGAGCAAGACAGTAAATTCACTAGCGGTTAACTGGGAGAGAAGATGAGGAAGGGGTCAAATAAGAAACACACACACACACAAACAAGAAACCCACACACAAGGAGAATTAATCCTGTGCAATCACGCTGTGGCTATTTTTACATGTCTGACTGCTTTGAGAGTGTTCGTGAGTTTATATTTAGCTATCCTTAAGCAAAAGCAGTGTTTATATAAGCTCTTACATAAAATACAAGGCTTTACTCTCCTGTCTTTCCCGGTTGTTGCTGTCTGTACCCGTGCTCGACTTTCCATTGTCCATCATGTCAATCAATTAACTATAGACCTAATGGTCATCCACTCAATAGGCAGCAGCAGCCGTAGCAGGAGTCAACCAGGATAAAAGACAGATAACCTTCTGCCTGGCAGAACACACCCCAAGTAGCAGCTCAAAGGCTTATACTGTATCTGTCCCCAATATCCACACTAGCCCACTACGTAGAATGGATCAATGTACTGGGCATGTGTACTAAGTGTTACGATAGTATGGACAGTGGAACGAAGCAACAGTGTATGACCGTCTAATGTCAGCTAGCCAGGCGGCATGTAGTCCGACATGTACAGACACCCACACACACACCCACACTCAAACCCAGACCCAAACACACCCACACCCAAACACACTCAAACCCAGACACACTCAAACCCAGGCCCAAACACACCCACACCCAAACCCAGACACACTCAAACCCAGACCCAAACACACCCAAACCCAGGCCCAAACACACCCAAACCCAGACACAAACACACCCACACCAACACCCAAACCCAGACCCAAACACACTCAAACCCAGACCCAAACACACCCACACCCAAACACACTCAAACCCAGACCCAAACACACTCAAACCCAGACCCAGACCCAAACACACTCAACCCAGACACACCCACAGCCACACCGAAACCTAAATCCAAACACACTTGAACCCAGACCCAGACTCAAACAGACAGGCCACAGAGACCTTCCGTCACAGCCACAGGAAATGGCGACATGACCGTCTTGTGGCCCACATGAAGCTCTAAATAGTATCTGATCAGACAGGGTCTTGTATGTTCCCCTATGATCTAGCCAATCTAACACGCCACCATGTTGATATGTACAGTACTGTAGGGCTGTGTGGCTGTGTGTGGTGGGTGACCCCTTTCTGTAGAACCCTGTTATTAACTGTTCCATAACAGGTTCATTACATGTATGTAGTGCATGTATTTACTCAGTCTGTACAAAGGACACTTCAGAGATTCATTTGGAAGTAGAAACCTGATGGGTATGCTTTGCTCACCTCATTTAGTCTAACTGATTCTGATTTGGGTTCGATTCTCTCTCTCGTTCTCTCTCTTCCGCGGCTATTTCTCCTAAACATTGTGAGTGAAACAGTACAATGTTACAGTGAAGTACCTGTCGAATGAGCTCACTAACTGCAGAACAGAAGAAAGCAGAGCCCTAAAGCAGACCCAGTACCACACCATGCGGTTCTACTCATCTAGAATGTTCCTTTCACATGATGTTATAATGCACCATCATGAACCATTTAGTAGAGCTACTATGACGATGTTCCACAAGTATCTAACAATCACGATCAAAGTTTATCCCATTCAATCTCGACCAGCAGTTTCTGAACAAAATATACAGTACGAGTCTTGCCACAGGGCCATCAATCCACAAAGAAGATATCATTGATATAAAAAATATTTTTAAAAGGGTCTCTTATAGGAAAGTGTTCTAAATACAATTAGACAGACTGAGAAGTGGACCGTGAAGGGAATCCCAACGAGGACATGAATGGGAGGCGTTGTGTGGTTAGAGAAACCATGTAGAAAATAGAAAGAGGAACTGCTACCTTCAGAAAGTGTCACTGCACTAGTTACGTCTTGGAACCCAACCCCTCTTCACTTTACCAGGAAGAAGGCGTTATGAGGACGGCGACATTTACATTATGCATGTCGGCACCTGTCATCACTGGAGAAGTAGAAACAAAGAAGAGATACAGGTGACACTGAAGGTGAAAACCAGGAAATGGGATCCAGAAGATAACAATTGTGTAGCTGGTCCGCACTCACAAAGGAGAATGAAGGTTTTCCAGAAGATAACACACGCACACCAACCCCTAGGAACAGAGTCGGGAGGCTGATTGCGTAGTGTTGATAACAACAGTCATGCAGAAAGGCTTAGCAGGCCGTCTGTTCTGGCCTTCGTCGGTGGGAAGCAGCGTTATATGATGTAACTCAACGTCACTAAAACACACACTCATCGGAGGGATTGATCCAAAGACAGTAGAGGTGATGCACTTAGCTGGCTGAGGGGTTCAGCAGGATGTACAGCAGTAAACTGTTGGGAAGACAAAGCCTGCCACACAAAGCCAGCCAGGCTGGCTCCCTCTATTTCTCTGTATCAAGTAGACTTTTGACTTTGCGTGATTTACGAGTGTGACCCACCAGGGTTTCGATACCAGTTCTCTAGCATGCCACAAGACTGTGTTTTTAACCCGCTGAGCTAAAGCGTGGGCATTAGTTCAACGAGAAACACAAGTCTTTAAGTATCTGGGCAGGTTACTCATCACAAGAGTGCAGTTCACCAAACCAGCTGTTACATGAGCACATTCTGGTTGAACAGAGTTCCAATAACACACTTTCAGATCCAGTGCTTTCTCCTGGTCCCTTTGGTCTCACAGAGCAGTAATGCCAAACCAATCGTCTCCCATATCAAGGTGATGTAATGCAGAAAGAAAGAGAGAGAGAGAGAGAGAGAGAGAGAGAGAGAGAGAGAGAGAGAGAGAGAGAGAGAGAGAGAAGAGAGAGAGAGGGGAAGAGGAAGAGAGGGGAGAGGGGGTAGCCATATGTTCTCTTATTTCCCCAACAAAAAAACAAAACACTGGCTGAGAGCTGAGCTGGGGCAATCTGCCAACAAGCCCCTGTCCAGGAATCTATAGCAATCACAGAGGAGGAGGAAGTAGAGCGAGAAAGAGAAATTGAAGGGGGGGTAAGAGAAGGGAGAGAGAGAGAGAGACAGAGACAGAGGAAGACAAAGGCAGTGATACTGTGGGCAGGGAAGCACTAAGGACAATATTTTGACATCTGTCGGTGAAGCCTGCAACTGATATCGATAAAAGCTGTTCAACTTAGAGGGGGACAGCTACGCTTGACACTTGAACATTTTAACACTTGATATAAGAAAAATGATCAAAAAATAATCCTCCACAAAGCTGCTGACCAATCTGCTGGCCTTGGTAGCCAACCCAGAGAACCCATGACCTTCTTCCACTATGTAAGCAGTGTCTGTGTGTGTGTGTCTATGTAGGTGACTTGTGAATGAGCCCTACAGCTGATGGCCTTCTGGCCTGACAGGCTGCTCTCTCCACAGGACAAAGGGAGAGCAGAGAGAGCCTGGTCCTGCACCTCACTGAGAGAGAGAGAGAGAGAGAGAGAGAAATAAAATACCCTGCAGGACCACACAGAACCAGCCAACCTCTTCACCTTGGTGATGATGCAGGCTGGTCAGAGAGAGGGCCTTCCACCTCACTGTGAAAGCAGGCTTTGTCCATATGCTCCCCACCATGGTCACACAGCACCATCCAACCCCTGACAGGACTGGGCTATGGGTCGGGGTCGGGCTCCGGGCCAAACACAGCACCCAGTCAACATGTGAGCTCATTCCCATACATACTGTAAACACATGAGCATACGGTGTGGTGTGTTCACATGAACGCACACACAAATACAAACTGTCTATACATTTTTATGTACACACATGCGTGGGCGAGCAAAAACACACACACATAAGCGAGTGTGCCCTTTCATTAATGAGGATGATATAGAGAAAGAGGGAGGGGGTCATTTCCACTCCAAACGTCTTGTAAGCCGGTGCCAACAGGGAGGAAGTATGTTCACATAGAGCTATTTGAACATTAACGCTGTCGCCGTGGTGACCCAGGGAAGTCCTCCTGATGAATGGCCAAGACAAGACAAATCCCCTCTCAGAACAGGTCCTCCTCAACATCACTGTAGCTTCTGTCTGCTTCAATAACTGGCATAGTAGAGATGTCAGTGTCTACAAATTGTCACTAGTTTAAGAGAATAACATTGATACAGTAACAATACACTCTGTCTTTCTCTCTCTGTCACACACATTTATAGAACTCACGATTTCCTTGTGACTGTTTTGTTTCGATAGCAGTGGAGTGTGTGAGTGTGCTGGTTGGTTAGGACAGTGGGAAGGAATTTCAAGATACTGTCAAATGGAAACAAACAGTTGTTCCAATCGGATGTCCAAGCTCGTAGAGTAATGAGTTCTGGACATAATGTATCCTACTGGATCATATAGATCAATGGTAGACTGAACTGAAAGTCATTTCCTGTAGATGATTATCAGCATTAAGTAGGCCCAATGCACTGAGCTCTCTAGATGAAGGATTTGTCAACGTGCTGCTACTGTGTACTCTTATGTCTAGGACTAAGGATTATGAGTTTTTGTGTGTGTGTGTGTGTGTCAGACAGACAGACAGACAGACAGACAGACAGACAGACAGAGCGCGAGAAAGAGAGAGAGGCTGACTACAGAGAATGGTTCCTCTCATTCACCTCCCAAGTTCCAACCTGCATCCCACTGCTGGCTTGCTTGTTCCCTGGATGGGAGACCAGATGCTGCTGGAAGTGGTGTTGGAGGGCCAGTAGGAGGTACTCTTTCCCCTGGTCTAAAAAAAATATCCCAATTCCCCAGGGCAGTGATTGGGGACATTGCCCTGTGATAGTTGCCGTCTTTCGGCTGGGATGTTAAACAGGTGTCCTGACTCTCTGTGGTCACTAAAGAACTCCTGGCACTTATAGTAAGAATAGGGGTGTTGACCCCGGTGTCCTAGCTAAATTCCCAATCTGGCCCTCATACCATCATGGCTACCTAATCATCCCTAGCTTCCAATTGGCTCATTCATCCCCCTCCTCTCCCCTGTAACAATTCCCCATGTTGTTGCTGTAAATGACAACGTGTTCTCAGTCAACATACCTGGTAAAATAAGGGTAAAATAAAATAAACGGTTGGCTTGATGAGTGACACCACACACCCACACTAGTTACTGACACCTGAGGGATAAGGAAGCTGACAGGACTTCCAGAAGCAAGTGTAGGATGAATATCAATGTTGTCCTCACCAGGCTAGACTAATCTTGCCTGAACAGACCCACACTCACAAAACACACACACTTTCAGGACCCCATCAATCAGGCCTTTATGGTGGAGTGGCCAGACAGAAGCCACTCCTCAGTAAAAGGCACATGAATGGCCTGAATGTCAAGTGTCACATCTGGAGGAAACCTGGCACCATCTCTATGGTGAATCATGGTGGTGGCAGCATCATGCTGTGGGAAAAAAATTTCAGCGGCAGGGACTGGGAGACTAGTCAGGATCAAGGCAAAGATGAACGGAGTACAAGAGAGATCCTTGGCCATGTTCTGTTATAATCTCCACCCGGCACAACCAGAAGAGGACTGGCCACCCCACATAGCCTGGTTCCTCTCTAGGTTTCTTCCTAGGTTTTGGCCTTTCTAGGGAGTTTTTCCTAGCCACCGTGCTTCTACACCTGCATTGCTTGCTGTTTGGGGTTTTAGGCTGGGTTTCTGTACAGCACTTTGAGATATCAGCTGATGTACGAAGGGCTATATAAATACATTTGATTTGATTTGATCCTTGATGCTGTAATCGCTGCCAAAGTACTGAGTAAAGGGTCTGAATACTTATGTAAATGTGATATTTCCTTTTTTTTATACATACATACACATATAAACATTTTTGCTTTGTCATTATGGTGTATTATGTGTAGATTGATGAGGTAAAAAAAACTATTTAATCAATAATAGAATAAGGCTGTAACGTAACAAAATGTGGAAAAAGTCAAGGGGTCTGAATACTTTCCGAAGGCACGGTATGTGTTCTGACTCAAGCCGGAATGGATTGTGAGCCTGTGTTGGTCCTCAAAGTGTGCTCATGTTCAGTACCAAGAATAAACCGTGCCCCATTCTGACCCTAATGGCAAGCACGATAAGCTCCATTTGGGCCCTGGGCCTATCAATGTCACAATCACAGCATTATGCTCCTGCATTGGCTAAACACTACAGTTCACAGTGGAAAGTTCAACTCGGTGCTACCTCAGTGGCTATTAAAGTATTATATAAAGGTGTTGCACCTGTGTGAATGTTCATGTTGTTATTGTTTTACATCCATCCCTGAGGCTTTAAGGTCATTTTGTACTGGATGGGTTTTTACTCAATAGCACCTAGAGTGATTGTCCTGATGTCCTTGGTCTCTCCTCTACACAGTCACCCCCACAGCTGAGAGAGGGGCATTTCTATTCTACCACAAAAATAGAATCTGGGCCAGACGTCTACTAGTGTTGTTAGAGGCTCGTTGAATACGAGGTCACAAATAGTCAACCCAAATATGACATCATCCTCAAGGAAAATAATAATACAGCAGCAGCCTTGTGACCCTCTTCATCATCATCATCACCCATAACTGGGTCGGAGTGGAGGCTTATGCAACGGCCTACAATCAACATTGACCATCAGAACACACAACTGTATGATCACACACACACACACACACACACACACACAAGCCTATTCCTGCGGTCATATGTCTAAGACTAAGGAGGAGGGACGCCTTGGAGGAAATAAATCATAATGCTGCCACTGGACTCTCCATGAAGCCATGGGGAAGATTTCCTCTCTATGCAGTCACACACACACACACAATCTGTCAGAATAATGCCAAACATCCCACCTCTCCACAGCTAGGGAGTGAGACAGTGTGCCCTCTCCTCTCTTTGCATGCCAAACTGACACCCAATAACCCAGCACTGAATTATGTGCAATGGGATGTCAGGACTGATCATTTTGAGGGCACCAGATCCCTGGCCCTAAGCGTCAACTTTAAATGCCAGGTTGAGTTTAATTCAGTAAAAGCTAAACCAACTAGTCAAAAATGCTAGTCGAAAATGCAGCTTGGATAAAGTAATCAAGGTTTTGGTGTTGAGATTGGATCAATGGGAAGCATTTCTTGTCCAAGGCCTATAATTTTGAAAATCATATTTGCAAATTAAGAAAATACACCATGATGAGGCCTACATATGTCTTGTTCTCTCTATAAATTCAACTAAGCAAAATAAATTCCTTATGTGTCTAAAACCGACATTTCAACAGCTTGGCCTGAGATGCCCTATGTCTTTACGACATTCCAACCTTCTTGATTACACGCAAGATGACAGTTAATACTATATAAAGGGCACGTGGTATCGAAAATCGAAGCACTCTTGAGCTGTTGATGGACTCCAACTGTCACATGGGTAATTCTTCTTATGGCGTACTATTATTAACTAATGCATCGCATGACAATATAATGTGTCCGTATTTCACCAAGAAAGAGGTACTTGCAACACAGAGAAGGCGGCTAAGTGCGTGCTAGATGATAATGGAGAAAGCGTCACCGGGGCGCATGGATGGACGCAGCGTTGTCCACAACATTCTCACTGACTGCGATGCGGTAGCGTTACGAGACCGTTCATTCCGAGGAACCAACGCTGCCAGAGTCAAATATAGTCTCTGGCGATCTAATTCTTATCATTGTCATTTTCTGAGTAAAATCTGATTTCAGGCTAATATCAGTGGACGGGGAAAGGATGCAATGCACCTCAAATAACAGGTTCCGGATCTGTGCAGACAGACAGGCACAGTGAATACTGGATAGATATAGAATGTAAGGAGACTGTATAGATATAGACTATTCACAATGCATTGCTTCAATATATCCAATATTATAGCTAAATATTCTACCACCGCAGTGACATAATATTAAACCCACACGAGCCTAATCTGAGCCGAGCAGTTGTGATTTTCTAGACTAATATTTATTGATAATGATATGATTTCGCGTGGGGCTGACAATCTCGCGGACTGTACGGGATGCTCTCTCTACCGCCGTCAGTCACATGGACTTCCATTCACAGAATATATCAATTCATAGGGCATGCTGTGCAGAATGACCACTATATTTACAGCTATTCTAAAATGGATATGAAATAGGCATACATTATGTGACCTCCATTTTATGTTGTAAAGGAATTTCCCTATTCTCGCTTTCGAAGATTGGAGGGGAAAAGGAGGCATCCCTGTCCCACGGATGCTGATGTGGGATTGTGGGTTCTGACATTCCTGAGAGAGCGAATCACAGTGTGATGCACGTTGGCAACATCTGATGCACGTTGGCAAGACCTAATCGAACGACAAAAATAATTCGAAAAAGTAGTGGCATAATCTTTTATCAAGATGTCTTAAAAATTAAAACACAACGAGAGCGTTTTGTTATTGCTACATTTCCATGGTGAATCAATAGCCTAGGCTACTGTAAAATAATGTCTGGTAAAAAGATAACAACACATGGCCGTACTATCGTGTGTTGTAAAGTAGTGGCATAATCTTTTATCAAGATGTCTTGAAAATAAAAACACAACGAGAGCGTTTTGTTATTCATAAATTATATCCGTGATGAATCAATAGCTTAAGGCTACTGTACAATTATGGCTGATAAAAATATAAAAACACGTGGCCTTATGATCGCACGTTGTTCGGTTGCCTATCAGCATAATGTAGCCTAGCGACTGTGTGTGGCAAGCTGAACCACTGGTTTCGCTCTTCCTTCTATCTTGTCTACCCATTTCACTTGAACAATGACAACCCCAGTCTTGGAACTGTCCCAATACTGTACAGAATAGAGGCAGCCGGTATAGGCTACACATGCACACAACCCTTGAGCATCACAAGGCATGCTGCCTCATACTGTCTTCACACACAAACACATAACAACAAATTTCCCAAAGGTCGCGGTTTTGTTGGATAGGTTTTATGCACGCGATCGGCAAAGCGCGAGAATGCACAATAACCTGTCGTCATCTCGTGTGAAGAACAGTTACTCTGTCGCTACCGAGCTCCTGAAGGTTCCAAACAATGATACACTGTCCCCAGCATTACTGTACCTGCAGAGCCGCTGAACTTCACTTCGTTGCAGTGCCGTTGCCGTGTCTCCGCCACATATCACCACCCCTCATATCAGCCAGGGGCATACCGGTATGCTAAATTATGGTAATAATGCCAGATGCTAAAATGTGAATAGCTGTCAACATTGCTGCACTGTTTGAGCCATGTAGGTTATTCCGCAACAGAGCAGACTTTTTCATAATCTAGCCTACCATGTAAACGGACTGCCCCAGGTTGAGAAGTGTTATTTTTCTTCTGGCGGTGGCGGGATAGGGATGGAGGGTCCTCCTTATCCCTTTTCAAACTGATGCTGCGATTTCACACAGTAGCGCGCGCCAGTGTCCCACACACACACAGCTGGCCCTCGCGACAGAACACGCTGCTTCGATCCACGCAGTTCCAGAGAAATACCCCGCCCACTTTAACAACTCAGTGGCATACTGTAGTCACTACAATGGAGAACACAGGCCTATGCCTTTTGTTGCTCTGCAAAGGCTCTATTTTGGTATTATGGTTACATTTAGTTTTTAGTAGGCCTATGATGTTATATATTTGATATCTCAGTTTGACCAAATCCTGGTGGGGGACTGGGACAATGGATAATAGTACACTGTAAAGGGGTTGCCATTCATTTGAGTTATTTACAGGCAGCGCTGTGGCAAGTAAAATGCTGTATTTCATATTACAGTAGGGCCTGTAGCTATTGTAATATAAATGTGGTATGAAAGCAAGTACTGTGTCAATATATTAAATTGACTGCAATATACTGTAAAAACGTTTCATTCTAACTTCCTCAGATTGAATGGATGAATGAATTACATTTATTGAGGGGAGGGTTTATATTTCACAGTATTTCCCTGTAATTACAAGGAATTTGTGCAAGCAGGTTGGCTGGTTGGCAAAGTGTTTAAACATTACAGCATATTAATAAATATTTTATATCACTTGCACTAGAGGTCTTAACAAAGGCTTCCAAATTGGCAGTGACCACAAGGCAAAACTGACCACAAGGACATGGCAAAATACTCATCAATTTAAGGTTTAAGACTTGCTACCACTCCAGTGTGTCCCCTATAGATTTTCAATTCATGGGGCACTATAACCACATAGGAGTTAAATTGATACAGCATTCTCATTCACGACTGCAACAAATATCCTTTTACAGTGCAAGCTTCAACATCTGTTAATGAGCCGGAAACAACAATACCATGCACCCACTAGTGGTGAAGGTTTTGGGCGCTCCAAAGATTACAGTACCATACTCTATTCGGTGAGGTGGAATTACAGTACCAATTGAAATACAGCAATTTCCCATAATGCACCATCATTTACAGTATGCTGCAGTTAAATGTTTGAGTTTTTTTTTTTTTTTACTGTTGATAATACCTAAAATTACCAACAGTGTAACACAATAGACAATGTAATACAGTTGTGTAATGACTTTTCTGTAGCCTAATAATAATATTAATGACTGCCAACAAATACATTAGGGTTTCTCACAGCTTTGATGCTTGAACCCCTAATTACATGATGAGCATACATCAGACTGTGAAGAGGTTCAATATTATTGCATTGTTTAAATCAAATATATAAACCCAAACCAAAAGTATTATCTTACAGTGCCTTCAGCAAGTATTGTGTTACAGCCTGAATTGAAAATTGATTACATTTAGATATTTTTGTCACTGGCCTACACACAATACACCATAATGTCAAAGTGGAATCATGTTTTTCGAAATCTTTACAAATTAATTAAAAATGAAAAGCTGAAATGTCTTGAGTCAATAAGTATTCAACCCCTTTGTTATGGCAAGCCAAAATGTGCTTAACAAGTCCCATAATAAGTTGCATAAGTGTAATAATAGTGTTTAACATCATCTCTGTACCCCACACATAACATTTTCTGTATGTTCCCTCAGTCGAAAGTGAATTTCAAACACAGATTCAGCCACAATGATCAGGGAAGATTTCCAATGCCTTGCAAAGAATAATTGAATATCCATTTGAGTATGGTGAAGTAATTAATGATAATTTGGATGGCGTATCAATACACCCAGTCATTACAAAGATACAGGCGTTCTTCCTAACTCAAATGCCGGAGAGGAAGGAAACCGCTCAGAGATTTCACCATGAGGCCAATGGTGACTTTAAAACAGTTACAGAGCCTAAGATAGGAGATAAGTGAGGATGGATCAACAACATTGTAGTTACTCCACAATACTAACCAAATTGACAGTGGACCTGTAGAGAATAAAAATATTCCAAAACATAGATCCTGTTTGCAACAAGGCACTAAAGTAATACTGCAAAGCAATTAACTATTTGTCCTCAATACAAAGTGTTATGAATAGTGGTGGCTGCATCATGTTATGGGCATGCTTGTAATTGTTAAGGACTGGGGAGTTTTTCAGGATAAAAAAAATATTGTAAAGGTGCTAAACACAGACAAAATCCTAGAGGAAAACCTGGTTCAGTCTGCTTTCCACCAGACACTGGGAGATGAATTCACCTTTCAGCGGGACAATAACCTAAAACACAAGGCCACATCTACACTGGAGTTGCTTACCAAGACGGTGAATGTTCCTGAGTGGCTGAGTCACAGTTTTGACTTGGATTTTCAAGTAGATTTATAGCAAGACCTGAACAGTTTGGCTAGCAATGATCAACGACCAATTCGACAGAGCTTGAAGACATTTTTAAAGAATAATGGGCAAATGTTGCACAATCCAGGTGTGAAAAGCTCTTGGAGACATACCCAGCAAGACTCACAGCTGTAATTGCTACCAAAGGGCCTTCTACAAAGTATGGATACTTATTTAAATGAAGTATTTCTGTATTTCATTTTCAATAAATGGGCAAAAAACACATTTTCACTTTGTCATTATGGGGTAATGTGTATATGGGTGAGAACAAGACCTCTGAGACCTCTAATTAAAACCTTCAGTAGCTCGCTGCTCTAAATTTAGCTTGTTTTTCCACACAGGTTGTTATTGTCTGTATCAGAGAGTTACCAAGTTACATTCTATACCAGAGTTGCCAGGTTATATTTTATACCAGGGAGTTGCCAGGTTATATTCTACACCAGAGTTGCCAAGCAACCCTCCTCCTGGGGTGCCATTAGCTATCCTCCCACCTGCAGGAATCTGGTCTGACCCTACTACACACTTGATTCTAATCTATAGTAATAGATTCATGATAGAGCAGGGCTGGAGAAAAAAACCCTGCAAGGCCCGTTGCTCTCCAGAACAGGAGTCTCCAACCCTGCTCCTGGAGAGCTACCCTCCTGTAGGTTTTCACTCCAACTCTGTTCCTGGAGAGCTACCCTCCTGTAGGTTTTCACTCCAACCCTGTTCCTGGAGAGCTACCCTCCTGTAGGTTTTCACTCCAACCCTGTTCCTGGAGAGCTACCCTCCTGTAGCTCTCCAGGAAGGTAGCTCTCCAGGAGCAGGGTTGGAGAGCTCTGCTCTAGAACATACATTTTCCCTCTACCTGTGTGTTCACCTCAACCTACAGATGTATCCAGATGCACAGTGGCAGTCCTCATCCCCAGTGTGAGCATGATCCTAACCGGCTAATGCAACCAATCTTTTCCGGATTCTCTCCTCTACCGCACCACAGTGGAGGCCCCAGACAGAGTCATAGCGTGATGGGTTCCCCCAACCAGGCCATTATATAACAGCATTATGTAGACTAGGTCTAAATGCCTGCTGTGAGGGGGACTCCACCACTATTGAACGGTCTGTCACAGAGACCCAGGGTAATCACACTAACAAGGTCACCCACTCACCAAGATTAGAACTACTAGTGTACAGGATTGAAAAATACTCCCGATATATACAGTAGATTATTTTCTGTAAAAGAGCATGAAGAAGGATCTCAAAGTGATTGAATGAAAGCATGTTAATTCAACTAACATTGACTACCATAAAGCAGTCAGCTGAAATTAATATGGCATGGCACTCACTTTATTTTCCACTACGTGTACATTACTTCAGTGTGTGTCCAGGCGTAATTCTTCTATGCTTAAACTCAAATGGTCTGATTGCAGTGATTTGATTTGAGGCTGAATTCATGGAATAACTACAGACCCATCTCTCTGTGCTCCTTCTCTACCCCAGCCAATCCCATTTGTTCCTCAATGAATATAATGTTGGTATTGTGTTCAACCCCCTCCTCATGCCAATCTTGTGATGGGGAAATCGCATTCCCTTGCCGAGAGAGTGTGGTGTGGCTGCATGGGTAATCCTGTGTCACAAGGAAATAAGAATAATCCTGTTGGAGTATGGTCATGTGATCAGGGTGATGAATGAAGCCAGAGGGAATGGGAGGTTCTGGAATCCCTGTTGGCTCAGACTGATGACATCATGTGATGACATCATGTGATGACATGTCTTTGGTCTGTTTCCTCAACTTCTCAGGTGCTGGAATGTCCTACTGATAACATGAAGTAACACTAGTGTTGAACAGAATAAAGCACTTGATAACAAGGTTGCTGCAGCTATGACATGGACAAAGCGATTTAACTAGTAGTAGGCATTGGCTGTCCTCATATGAATTGAGCTAACATGTTTCACTTTGAGGCAGAATGGCAGAGACAAAATAAGTGCCATGGGCACTTTCTAGTTCTCTGGAAGAGGTACATAAAGAACTACTCATCTTAAATAAAAACCTAGCAGCAATATACAGTCATTTGAGGGGCAATAGTCCCACCTACAGGACCCTATGAACTCTTAAAATAACAATCTCACAATAGAACACTGGAAGACATTTCAGAGATGATCAGATGTATTATATTTCATCATGACAAGGAGGCACTAGAGATACCTTGACAGATATATGACAAACCATATACAAATTGGAATACAAAGCCAGTCTATGGTCTGACTGAATAGGTATTGTGTAGCAAATCTATAGGTTTAAAAGGGACTTTTACAAATCTTAGCTATAACAAAAAAAATTATATGTACATTGTAATCAAAGACACGCTGAAATGTATAAAACAAATCAACTAAAAACAAGGAGAAAGTGCATTGGATTAACATAATCTTGTACACAACATGGTCATTTGTAGCAATGGCACCCTGCCAAACATGTCGTGGATGGACTGCGCAAGGTATATTGTGGAGAGAGGATCTAAATGTATGCAAACAGGTGGAACAAGTAAAACATTAACACCTGAGTGGAGTTTACTTGGCTGGTTTAACATATCGATCGTGTTCATACGATTTGAGGATTTATGAAGTAATTTCAGGAGATTCAGTGACCAGAGAAGATATTTTGAAAGCATGAAACCAATCCCATTTTTAACAAGATCAACAACAAAAAAGTAAATAAGTCCAACCTCAAGTATGGCTAAATGGAAATTAAACCTGGAATCGGGGATAGACTGAACAGTAAAATAATCTCCAGAACTCAAATTAGTATCATACGTTACGATTGGTATAGTATGTATTAATTTGTCTGTCCACAATTTGTTGACTAACTAGGTGGCTAATGCTAATGTTAGCTAGGGATAATCTTAGCTAGGCTAGGGGTCGATGTCAACACCCCTGCTGAAATCTAATTAGCATAATAATAATAAGTCCCCTTCAAAAGCAGTCTGTTTATTTCTTTATTTAACTAAGCAAGTCAGTTAAGAACAAATTCTCATTTACAATGACGGCATACACCGGCCAAACCCGGATGACACTGGGCCAATTGTGCGCCGCCCTATGGGACTCCCAATCACGGCCGGTTGTGATACAGCCTGGATTCAAACCAGGGTGTCTGTAGTGACACCTCTAGCACTGAGATGCAGTGCCTTAGATTCGGGATCCCGAGTGCTAGAGATATACATTGTTTTGCACGGGCTGCATCCACCGCATCCGTGAATGGCAGCCTTCCACATCTGCGATGGAAGGTAGCTGAGCTACAGCGTGTTTGTCAGACCATGAGACACCCCGAAAATCGGTCTTCTCACGAAAACGTCAGTAGCATCTGAACAGCATGGCCTACAAAACTAATATGACCACTATGGGAAGAGGAATCTCATGAACACGACCCCAACAAGCATCACGAGACTCGTCTGAAGTCGGTACTGCCAACTTCTGTCTGTAGCGTCCAAACTGTTTGGACTACACACTAATATGACTCCTCGGTGGAAAGGTGACTCTCGTACACGTCATTTGTTTTGCTTGAGTGCGCTTACAAGCCTCGTCTGAAAGTAGCCCGGTACCAGTACATAAAAAAAAATCATATGGACATATGGAAGTGGTTTAGTGCCAAAACATGTTTGGTTAAAGCTGCGATATGTCATTTTTTGGGCGACCCGACCAAATTCACATAGAAATGTGTGTTATAGATCTGTAACTCATTTAAAGCAAGTCTAAGAAGCAGTATACCTGTTCTATGCTTCCTGTTCTTAAGTTTTGTTTTTGTGTCTTACCTTCGGTTTTGGACACCAGCGTCAAACAGCGGAAAATACAATATTTTTGGTTATGAAAAATATATTTCACAGTGGTTTAGATAGTACAATGATTCTCTACACTATAATATATTTCACAGTGGTTTAGATAGTACAATGATTCTCTACACAATAATATATTTCACAGTGGTTTAGATAGTACAATGATTCTCTACACTATAATATATTTCACAGTGGTTTAGATAGTACAATGATTCGCTACACTATACTTGCTTGTTGTCACAAACTGAAATTAGGCGAACTATTCGTATTTTAGCAACCAGAAAATGGCAGTACAATTTCTGCATCTTTAAAAAAATATATATTTTTTTGTTTGTTTTTGTTTTCTGGGCTTATGTCTCTCAGAAATATGAGACACTTTAAAAAACAAACTTCCTATTAATTTATTACTACCTTATGAATCTATTATTCAATCCATTTCTATGGGCTAATAGCACTAAGGCCCAATTCAATGTTTCATAAAATAATGTGCGTGTGATATATTTATATAATACCTAAAGGGGTCCTAATATTCAAGTCGATAAATTATCCTCGGTATGAAAATCTTTTTTTTTAAATCCATATGTCAGCTTAATAGAACCCCTCCGCAGGCTTAGACCCTTAAGGATTAAGGTTGGTGTTAAGGTTAGCTAGCATGCTAAGTAGTTGCAAATTATAAAATTAAGTAACAATACCAAACATAACATATACTAATTTAAGTGTCCCCGATTTTCTTTTACTACGTTACGTCTAGTCAATGAGACCAGCCTGAAATAAAAAATAAGACATGACAATGGTCCCTTCCTTCAAGTAGCACAATTCAAAAAAACATTCCAAATAGTATAAATCAAAACATGCCAAACAGTTAAGTCCCTCAGCAAATCTGAAAAGACACCCACCCTCTTCCTACTTGGGAACTTAGCCCTGGATGGAATGTATGTCTTTAGTTGAAGTCTCGGTTAGAGAGGATGAGAGGAGCTACTAGGGTCCAGAGGTAGAAAGCCAGGCCTATCCAACTAGAGCCAATCTTCACCCACACAGCTGGCAAACAGCTCTGCATGGCCTGGTATTCTGCGTCAGGTCTGGGGAGAGATCAGGACCAATCCAATCAAATCACATTTTGTTTACCATCAGAAAAACGCATAGTAGACCATGTGCGATGGATGGAAAATTGGGTCTTCGGAGTACCATAAGACTTTTATCCTGTTGACCTAAAGCCCAGGCATTAGCTTGGGGAGCTGACGCAAGGTCTAGAACATCAATCACCTCCGTTACACCTGTACACATCCCTACTCCTCTATCCCCTCAGACATAATCAAAGAAAACAGAGCTACTTACTGGTACCAGTTGGTGAGTGTCATCATGATGTAGAGGGAGGCCAGGCACAGGCTGAAGTGGAAGAAGGCGTAAGAGTAGATGACCCCCTCTTCCTTGTTGTCCACGGCCCGTCTGACCCCGTCCTCCCCCGTGGCCGCCTTGTGGTCGTCTGCAGCCAGACCCTGGTCCTCCTCTGTCTGCTTCAGCCTGTTCACCTGGGTGTTAGATAAACAGATGCTGCAGGGGAGGAGGGAAAGAGCAGGAAACCCACCAGAAAAAAAGGGAAGTGATGATGTGGACAGGCTCGAATAGTCAGGATTTAATTTGAAACATAGCTCTGAACCAGTGTCTCAAATCCAGTCCTGAGGATCCACCGGCTTGCACGTTTACTCTAGCTCAGTACTTCAATCAGGTGTCTATTCTACTGTATTTTAGTCTATGCCGGTCCAACATTGCTCGTCCAAATATTTATATATTCTTAATTCCTTTAGATGTGTGTATTGTTGTGAAATCGTTAGATATTACTGCACTGTTGGAAATAGAAACACAAGCATTTCACTACACCCACAATAACATCTGCTAAACATGTATACGTGACCAATAACATTTGATTAGTCTCTGGTCTGCTACAAAGAGTGCCCGGTCCTGTGGGTCCCCAGGATTGGCGTGAACCCTACTCTAGGTTGCAACTTCATACCTGGCGTAGAGAGTGCAGAAGAGGAAGATGACCAGTCCTATGATGCCCTGTGCATTCCACCACTGGACCCCTTGCCCTGGGGCAGTTGTAGGGGTGGAGGTGTTGTGTACCAGACTCAGCAGGCTGGGGTTACACTTGCGGTCTGTAGGGAAAGAGGTATAATATTGTCATTCTGATGAAGGCCATTGAAAAAACTAAATGTTATGCTTTTAACATAAAGAAAACTACAAATGATCAGCTTTTAATTATGAGCTAGTCACATCTATTTGATTTACTTCTTCTCTTGTGATTCTTGGCTGCAACTCATCTCATGTTGGATGACGTGATCACTGATCATCTTTTGGGTAAAATATGCTTCGTCACATATACATTTGTTGTTCCAGACTTCCCATCAAGTGATTTCCATGAGTCAGTATGCAGCTATGTGAGTCATAGTTACATCAGGTCATCTTTAATGCATGACCTGAACCATGACTCTTAACCAATGACTGAACAGGGGCATCGGCAGGGTCATGACGAGACTTACTGGGGTTGTTGGTCATGGCGGACCATGTGACATACATGGTGTAGAGGGAGATGAAGGACGCTTGGAGCAGGCCTGACCTGGGACTCCTGGGGAACAATACATAAATTAACACAAAACATCAGTGTCTAACTTTTGTTCAACTACATTCACATGAACAAATAGTTCACTGTGTCATTGTTTAACATTTTGAGGATCTTCAAAATTGCAAACATTGC